>NW_017728997.1:46838415-46843974 GCF_001723915.1 Gavialis gangeticus | reverse complement strand
TTTTTTTTTTTTTTTTTTTTTTTTTTTTTGTTGCTATACAGTAGTTTTACTTTAATGGAAGGGGTGGAAAATGTTCCCATCCCATTCTGGTGGTAAGAGCATTTACCTAGAATGTAGACAATGTTAATTAAAACTCCCTCAAGCTAAGGCCTAGATCCTAGGTCTCCCACTGCTTGGGTAAGCATGCTATTGTTTTCTGGTTGTCTAAATAGCTATTTTTGGCATTTATGTGCCCAGAGGAATTCTGTGTCTAGACATATATGGACAACTGCATAGTCATTGCACACACTAGATTCAGTTATAAATAGAAGTAGGTTTATGAATGGACCTCCTGTGAGGCTTCTACCAAGATGGGGCCTTTGGATGGGTCAGCAGTACCTGGCCCCATGTCTGTGGGAGCTGCTTGGCGGGGGCTCTAGGCACCGGGGGTGGTCGATGGCCCAGGAGTCCCCTCGCCTGTCCCATGTGTGCCAAGCTTGAGGCCCTGGAGGGACAGGTGAGGGAACTCCAGGCAGAGGTGAGCAGGCTGCGGGGGATCAGGGTGACTGAGGAAGGGATTGATGGATACTTCCTCTCTCTGCAAGACCACACACCTGGAGGGAAGGAGTCACAGGAGGGAATTGATGCGGCTGGATGGCAGACAGCCACCTCCAGGGCTAGACATCGCGCTGCCGGGGTGACTCCCTCAGTGCAGCTGGAGAACAGATATGAGCCCCTGGCATCACTGGCAGAGAGCACAGCAGTGGAGGCCACACCCACCACCAAGCAGGCTGTGGGACATCCGTGCAGCTGGAGGAGAAGACAATGGGTCATCATGGTGGGTGACTCCGTCCTGAGAGGAATGGAGGGAGCCATCTGCGCAGATCCCGTGGTACAGGAGGTATGCTGCCTGCCCGAAGCCTGGATTCGAGACGTCACGAGGATTCCAGACCTGATTAGGGTCTCTGACTACTATCCCATGGTCCTCATCCATGTGGGAACAAATGATGCAGCCCAGTGTAGTCCAGGCAGGGTCATGAGTGGCACTGGGAGCCAGGATCAGAGGTTTTGGGGCACAGGTGGTCTTCTCAGCCATCCTCCCGGTCAGCAGTTGTGGATGGCACCACAGCAACTGCGTTAGAGAGGTCAGCTTGCAGGTTTGGAACTGGTGCCATTGTGCGGGGTTTGGATTCCTTGACCACAACTTGTACTTCCAGGATAGGGCCTTGTTTGGATGAGATGGGCTACAGCTTTCTCCAAGAGGTAAGAGTCTGTTTTCTTACAAGTTGGCTGATCTCCTACGCAGGGTTTTAAATTAGGTTCGTCAGGGGACGAGGATGTTGACAACAGGGTGAGGCCAGGAATGACGAACCACGAGCCAGGTGTTAGAACCATCCAGGTAAGTACCAAGGACCCAACTAAGCATCAGGATGGGGAAGTACTAAGGGAAACTACTGTGGGGCTTAGATGTCTCTATATTAATGGTAGGAGCATGGGGAACAAGCAGGAGGAACTTGCACTCCTGCTTGCAAACAAAGAATTTGACCTGGTTGGGCTAGCAGAAACCTGGTGGGACCCTACCCACAACTAGGCAGTGGGCATTGGGGGCTACAGGCTGTACAGACAGGATAGGATAGAGTGGAGGGGAAAAGTGTGTGGTGGGGGGGGGTGTTGTTGCTCTCTATGCCAAAGAGCAATATATATCTTCTGTATTTAAGTAGGGCCTAGGAAAAGGGCAAATTGAGGTACTATGGGTCAGATTACAGGGGGATTGGGGAGAAGGGGACTTGGTAGTGGGGGTCTATTACAAACCCACACCAGGGGGATGAGTTAGACCTAAAATTCTCAAGACGGCTCTCAGAGGCATTGTGCTCAAAGGACCTGGTTGTCCTGGGTGGCCTAAATTTCCCAGACATCTGGTGGGAGGAACAGGCAGCCAGGTCTGGCCGTTCACATAAGTTTTTAATCTGCTTATGGGACCTTCACCTAACACAGGAGGTAAATGTTCCCACTAGGGGAAATGCCTTACTAGAGTTGGTGCTGGCCACAGGGGATGACTTGGTGGGGGATCTGCAGGTACAAGGTAAGCTAGGGGATAGTGACCACCTATTGATAGAGTTCATTATCCGACGAAAGGTGGGGAAGATAACTAGTAGGGCTGAAGTGCTAGACTTCAGGAAAGCCAGCTTCAACAAGCTCAGGAGATTAGTGAGGGAGGGACCGACAAGCAAAAGCATCAGAGAGATGGGAGTCCAGGAAGGGTGGGTATTTCTCAAGGGACTGATCTTGCAGGTACAGAAAGGGACCATCCCATTACACAAAAGGGGCAAAAGAGCAAAGAAACCCTCTTGGTTGAGCAGGGAAATCCAGGAGACCCTGGAGGGGAAAAGAGAAGCCTACATGCTGTGGAAGCAGGGGGCAGCCACCAGGGAGAAGTATACCTGCTTGGCTCGAGCTTGCAGGGAAGCAGTGAGGAGGACCAAAGCAGAAATGGAGCTTAGGCTGGGAGCAAAAGTTAAGGATAACAAAAAAATCATTCTTTAAATACATAGGAAGCAAAAAGAAAGCACAGGGTAACATAGCTTCAAGATGGACTACAGCAACTGGTAACAGATAGGATGGCTGAAGTGGAGCTCCCAAATGATTTCTTTTCATCTGTGTTTCATAGTTTCTAGGGTCGGAAGGGACTTGAGCAGATCATCTAGTCTGACCCCCTGCCATGGCAGGAAGAGGACTGGACGTAGATACAAGCATGCATCTCAGTGAGACTTTTGGTAAGCACAAGATAAATACCAACCCATCAACTGTTAGCGCTGACCTAGTAAAAGGGCACTTGGAGGGGTCAGATGTACGTACCTAAGTCAACAGGCCCTGATGATCTTTCTAGGGTACTTAGGGAATTAGCTAGAGTCATAGCGGAACCACTGGTGTGACTGTTTGAGCACTCGTGGTGCTCAGGACAGGTCCGGGAGGACTGGAAAAGGGCCAGTGCAGTCCCTATTTTCAAGAAGGGGAGGAAGGAGGAACCAGGTAACTATTATAGCTGTGCACAACAGCATCGTTCCACTTCAAGTTCCATTTTGACAGAACAGTGTTTTGTTTCAAGTTTTGTTTCCTTTCAAAAGCACTGTTTCGTTTTGTTTTGTCAAAACTGTTTTGCTGTTTTGATGCTGTTTTGACATTTCGCTCACCCAGTGCCAGGAAGATCAGTGCTGCTGCTGGCCCCAGCCAGCAGCACCAGCTTCCTCTCATCTGGAAGGCAGATCAGGGGCCTGCACCCCGAGGAGCAGTCTGGCACAGCCCCTGCAGCCCTCCCAAGGGTGCAGGCAGCCCCAATATGCCTGCCAGATGACAGGAGGCTGCTGCTGCTGGCTGGGGCCAGAGGCAGCACCGATTTTCCTGGCATGGGCTGCACCCAGCCAGCAGCACCAGCCTTCTGTCATCCAGTAGGCAGATTGGGGCCACCCACACCCCTGGGAGGGCTGTAGGGGCTGTGCCGGACTGCTCCCGGGGGTGCAGGCCCCTGATCTGCTTCCTAGATTGCAGGAGGCTGGTGGTACTGACTGGGGACAGCAGAAGATGGGCCCAGGGCAAATCAGCTTGTGCAGGGACCTGCCCCTACCTGGGATCAAGGCGGTGGTGGGTCCCCGCACGAGCTGATTTGCTGGGGGGCCCCACACCCTCCTTGGGCTGGCTCTGGTATGGGGACTGGGGTATATCAACTCATGCAGGGACCTGCCACCCCACTCCTGTGGTGGAGGAGGGTCCCCACATGAGCTGATTTGCCTTGGGCCCCACACCCTCCTCGAGCTGGCTCCAGTACAGGGCCTAGGGTACATGAGCTTGTGTGGGGCCCTCCCCCACCCTGGGATCAGGGCGGCAGGTCCCTGCATGAACTGATATGCCCCAGGCCCTGTACCGGAGCTGGTCTGAGGCAAATCAGCTCGTGTAGGGACCCTCCTCTGTCCAAGCTGATATGCAGCAGGCCACATACCAAAGCCAGCCCCAAATGAACATGAGTCGCCAATGTGATGAAGTAATAAGTAAAGCTAACCGCACTCTTTCTTGCATAAGTAGGTGCATCACAAACAGGTCTAGGAAGATGATACTTCCTCTCTATGCAGCATTGGTCAGGCCGTAGCTGGAGTCCTGCATCCAGTTTTGGGCGCCACACTTCAAGAGGGATGTAGATAATCTGAAAAGGATTCAGAAGAGGGCCACCTGTCTGGTTAAAGGCCTACAGAAAAAAACCCTATGAGGACCGAGTGAAGGCTGAAGAGATTCAGGTCCTTCAAAAGAGAAGACTGAGAGGTTATCTTGTGGCCATCTACAAACTCATCAGGGGACAGCAGGAAATAAGGGATACAGTGTTTACCAGGGTGCCCACTGGGGTAACTAGAAACAATGGCCACAAACTGAAGGAGAGCAAATTTAGATCGGACATCAGGAACAAATTCTTTCCAGTGTGGGTTGCCAAAATATGGAATATGCTTCCAAGGGAGGTAGTGCTGTCGTCTTCCTTGGAGGTATTTAAGAGGAGATTGGACAAACACCTGGCTGGGGTCATCTGATCCCAGCACTCTTTCCTGCCCAGGGCAGGGGGTCAGACTCGATGATCTAATAGGTCCCTTCCAACCCTAAAATCTATGAAATCTACGTTATTGCTATAGGATAACGCTTTAGCCTCATGTATTTCTGATCTTATACCTCATGATTGCCCAACCTGTGTTGTCAGTGGTTCAGGGGCTTTATTAAAGAGCAAGAGTGAGCGGAGATCCAGCTGAGGCAGATCTAGTCCCAGGCTCCAGCTGAGTGTAAATGGGGAATTGGGCTGAGTTATTCCTCAGGAGGAGGGCCCTGCCCACACTGGCTATATAAGCTCAGACTAGACAGCAGTGAGCTGTCTGGACAGTGGACTGTTTTGCTCTGTTTCTGGCTACTTGGAACTCCTAAACCAGATTCCCTGCTCTGAATCTCTGGCTTGGACACTCCTGCTTGCTCTTGGTTGCTCCTGTTCATGATTGTTCCTGACCTGGATCAACTGTTTGCTTTGACTATGGCCTTGTCTTGACCTTCAGCTTGTTCTCCTGGGCTAGGACTGATGTCTGGCTTGACTTTGCCTTCCACTCTGGTAACCCCCTGACCCATCCTAATTCCCTTGGACTGACCCCCTATCTTTATAAAGGGTGACACGTGATGTCCCATATTCTTCCACTCTAAAGCCTGAAAGAGTGAGAAGTAAGTCCATTTATAATCATATGACATAATCACAACAAATCTAACAAAGAGCTCCTCAAAGCTATATCTTCATAAAAAACCAAGCAGGCCCTGCCCTCCAATGCTGTCAGATGCTTCTGCGTGGACAGATGATTTATTGGCATGGTTATGAAAAGCTGTTCATTCCTTCAGTAATCTTGTATTATCAACTCCCTAACATTTCTGAAAGAATCTCACATGCTTAGTAACTGATGTCAGCTATTATTTTGTATAATCTAGCAGCCCACATCTTTGACAAAGATGTATATCAGCATTCATTAGGAATGTTGATCTGGAATTGCTACAGAATTGTTAATCTTTCAG
>NW_017728997.1:46831422-46833415 GCF_001723915.1 Gavialis gangeticus | reverse complement strand
GAAGTCCCATATTCTTCCACTCTAAAGCCTGAAAGAGTGAGAAGTAAGTCCATTTATAATCATATGACATAATCACAACAAATCTAACAAAGAGCTCCTCAAAGCTATATCTTCATAAAAAACCAAGCAGGCCCTGCCCTCCAATGCTGTCAGATGCTTCTGCGTGGACAGATGATTTATTGGCATGGTTATGAAAAGCTGTTCATTCCTTCAGTAATCTTGTATTATCAACTCCCTAACATTTCTGAAAGAATCTCACATGCTTAGTAACTGATGTCAGCTATTATTTTGTATAATCTAGCAGCCCACATCTTTGACAAAGATGTATATCAGCATTCATTAGGAATGTTGATCTGGAATTGCTACAGAATTGTTAATCTTTCAGTTATTTGATCACGAGGGATAGGAGTGTCTCTCTCCTCAGTTAACATACATGCAGTTGTGTATACTGCCAGAAGATTAAGGGCCAACATTTCCTGAAAACGATCAAACTCTGGTTTTGGAGTGTGCTGTGGGTGGGCAGAATACACTTGGTGTGGCTAGGACAAGCTCTTAGGGAGCTTAGGTGTCACAATGCCTAAAATTAGCTACTTGACTTAATGACGGCAAGTCAAAGAAACAATTCTTGGGGAGATTTAGGTGCTTCCAGAGAGCAATTCAGAGGCCTCATGTGAGGGAGCACTGAGCAAGAGTAGATTAGTGGGTGCATCTACATGAGTTGCTTTACAGTGCATTAATCTAATATGCAGTAAAGTGTCACCATCTACATATGTGCAGCAATTACTGCACAGTAGATTAGTCTAATATGTTATTTTCTAGTACTAGATATTGGTGGATTAAACGAATGTGCCAAAGTGCACATGTAGATGCTGACCAGGAGCGAATTGCTCCCAGTCAGCCTAGGCAGCAGGGGGCCACAGTGGGTGGGGAGAGCTGTCCCTGTTTGGTGGGACACTGCCTGCCAGGCACCTGGGAGATCAGAAACTGGATGATGATATCTGTATTGATGAAGTGCAGCAGCCAGTTCAGCCCTATACTCCATCCCCACTGCCTTGGGGCCAAGGAACACATCTCATCTTTTGGCCTCTTATCATGGGCAGCTGATAAATCAGGCTCATTATATCTGGATAGAGGCCAGGTCTCATGTCCAAGACTTCCCCCTACTCCAACCAAGCTGGCACCCTATGCTGCATAGTCCACAAGTCAGGGGCTGAGTAAAGCAAGGACTGGTGCCATACTGTAGGTGACAGACTGAGACCAGGCAGAGAGAGCTGTCCCAGATGCTGGGCAGCCGCCTCCCAGCCATGTGGAGATCAGGACAGTTCTCCCTGCCTCATGGGGATCTGGACGGGTCTCAGTCTGTAAAGAGTTGTCAGGCAGCTGCCCGCAGAGCTGGGACAGCTGCCCCTACCCACCTCATTTTCAGGATTAGTGTGTATGGTGTGGGGGGGCAAGGGCGCACTTCAGAGTGTCCTCAATGGCAGTGGGGAAGCAGCACAAACATACTCTGACTCTAGAGTGTAGTCAATAGGGCAGTCATCCAGGGCTGTATTCCCAGCTCCTATATCTGTGATATGCAAAGTGGCACAGTGTCAGCAGGAGGGAGTGAAAGAGTCCTCACTACCACCGTTTGGCTCAGTGGGAGATACAAGTTCAAATTCCTTCAGGCAGTGACGGGATTTTTACCTGTACCTCTGACATCCAAAGCAGTGCTCTAACTGCTGGGTGATTGTAGGTCTTTGTCCAGCTCTGTTTTGTGGTGGTTAGACATGCCAAATGGCTTAGGATATGAGGGTAATACCTATTTGTGTATCCCAGTGTTTACATGTGAGCTGGATGCTGAGTAGTCCAGTACTGCCAGGTTTCTACTGGTTCTGCAAATGTTCAACAGTGAAAGCATGGGCACCAGGGGAGCTTATAAATTTGCAGGGTTAGGTGTGTGGCGGGGGCAGAGATCCCACCTCAGGAACACAGCTGGGGATTCGTATCCCTC
>NW_017728997.1:46828007-46830953 GCF_001723915.1 Gavialis gangeticus | reverse complement strand
CTCCCTCAGGAATGCAGCCAGCTCCAGTTCCCTAAAGAGACAGGCTGAGGGTGTGGTCCCCTGTGTGCTGGGCCCGTCCTAACTGAATGGTCACAGCACAGAGATTTAAATCACAGTGTCACAGGGCAGAGATTTTTGGGGAGAAACCAAGGTGGCTTTCTGCCCCAAGGTGGGCCTTGTGTGAATGTTAGTAGCACCTAACATTGAACTGAAATGCCCCTGGAGGCATTCAGATGCTTAATGGTCCATTTGGAATCTAGCTCCAAATGCCTCATTTATATAAGTTCCTTCTTATAAAGCTTGTGAGTGCAGATGAGTGGCAGGAACCACCTGATCCAGGGCTCCCTCTGCTGTGATCAGGGTCCTGGCTGGGGCAGTACAGCAGGGATACTCATCCCCCATCCCATGGGCCAGATCCAGCCCACAGAGCCATGTCATTTGGCCTGTGGGGTTGATAATTTAGTGGCAAAGGAGTAGTGTGGCAGCATTAATTGTTGCTCCCCAGCTGCCAAGTTTCTGGGCCCATGGGGACAACTGTAGGCCATATAATGTGACCCTGCACACCAGGTCACACCAGTGGCTGGCCAGATCCAGGAGTGTGGGGCTGAGCCAGTACATGACCAGATCTGGGCACTTAGTGTCAGGCTCACATGCTGCATTGCACCTGTGGACCAACAGCATGCCCCAACCCTGCTCAGGATCTGGGCTGTGGACTGATCCTGCACCACTCATTCAGCTCACTGGGACAGAAGATTGGGTGCCACTTCTGTACAGCAAAGCAATATGGCCTCGAACCCTACAAGATGGAGGCTTGGAACTGGATGATGATGATACCTGCACTGATGAAGTGCAGCACCTGGTTCAGCCCTATATTCCATGCCCACTGCCTTGGGGCCAAGAAACATATCTCATCTTTTGGCCTCTTATCATGGGCAGCTGATAAGTCAGGCTTATTATGCCTGGATAGAGGCCAGGTCTCATGTCCAGGACTCTTCCTACCCTAACCAAGCTGGCACCCTGTGCTCTGAACAGGGGCTATGCATAGTCCACAAGGCAGGGGCTGCATAAAGCAAGGACTGGTGTCATACTGCAGGTGACAGACTGAGACCCAGGACACCTGACCTTTCCTCAGAGGCCTTAGATGGTGTTCAGTATTCACCCCCTTCCCCCCAAATTCTGGGGGTAATGCATAGCTGTGTGCAGGGTCATGTAGAAATCCTACCAGGGGTGTCTCAAGGGTGGAGCGATCGTCTATGAGTGATGCATGGGAGAGACACCTGGGGTCCAAGTCTGCCACTCTTGAGATCTTCCTCCAGACTTACCTCAGTGTCTGCAGCTGTTAGCTACATAACCCCTCCAGGAGCCTGGCACTTTGCACTCCTTTTGGTGGGGTTCAGGAAGCACTGTGGAGTGTTTTGGAGCTGAGAAGCTTTTTAGGGGAGCCCACAAACTTGTTCGTTCCCCATCCTAGAAGGGGCAGTATATAGAGGGGTAGTATGGGCAAGGGCTGTGCTAGGTGAGTTCCATGGGCAAGTGGCACTGGGGTCAGAACAGAGGGTCAGTGTGGTCCATGGACATGTGGGTGGAGACTGCATTGCTAGGCTGGCTCCGATCCATGCTCCAGTGATGCCTCCACCATATCTCACCACTTTGGAGGTCAACTGTCAAAACTTGGTACCAGGAATGAATGTACCTGGAGCTTTCAACCTATAAGTAAAGTATACTTTTTGGGTAGGATACAGCTGATTGACTTCCTCATTTGGGCATCCCGTTACAAAATGTGATCAAGATGGCCCTGCCAGTGGTACCAACTATAACACATTAATGGTCTTGACTTACGTGCAATTAGCTGAGGCAAACGTGGGACATTCATTCATCCCCAGAGCACAGACGTGGCTCCTACCCTGGGGGTCTTTAAGACAAGGCTAGACAATCACCTTGCTGGGGTCGTTTGACCCCAGTACTCTTTCCTGCCATGGCAGGGGGTCAGACTTGATGATCTGCTCAGGTCCCTTCCGACCCTACAAACTATGAAACTGTGAAACTTCAGCCACTTGTGCTAAAGGAGCAGCTCTGATAAGTGGTGGCTCTGCTACCTGAGGAAGGCAGGATAGATTCAGCAAGCAGGTCTTCTGTTTTTCGTGTTATTTCAACTTAAACATTAAAATCAAAGGGGAGGAGAGGTGGTGCCTGGTGGGGGAGGTGGGTCTCTGCAGAGGCAGGGCAGTGTGGTTGGTCTCTGCAGCCCTATGGAAACGGCCCCGATTAATTCCTTAGGTGACATTCTGAAGGAAGGACTCCACGGACACTTAGATTTCTTCAGTTCCTCCAGAACTGAGCAGGAGCTGTCTGTTTCCATGAGCCAGAGCTACTGGGTCTGAGCAGGGAGAAGTGTTGGCAAGCAAGTACCAGCAACAGAGCCCACATCCACCTTTAACCTTGTCTGACACCAGGAGCAAGGCAGCTGCCTTGGAACTGTGGGAAAGGAAATCTTGTCTTGACAATGTAGCATGGTGGTAAGTGGAGCCTGTACTACCAGAAGTGCTTCCCTGAGCACTTGGGAAGGCATCAAAGTGGGGATAGGCAAGCAGGAAGGAGGGTCTGTGTCATGCCAGAAGAGGGAAGTAGCCCCACCCTGTCCTTTAGCCATGTGCCGTCCTTGCAGCTGTTCCCCAAAGAGCATCTAGGGTGTGTGGCAGGCAGAGATCAAACTAAGGCAGCCTCTGATTTATATCAAGTCCTTTTATTCTGTTCCCACAGGAATACCTTGTAGGGGCAACTTCTCACAATACATGAGGTGGTACACAGAATACTACAGGTTCTCATAGAGCACAGCAGGACACACACACTGTTCACAATGGTCATAGGGAGGACTCAGGTCATTGCACTTACAACTGTAAACTTGTTCTTTTGTTTGATTTTTTTTTTTTTTTTTTTTTTTTTTTT
>NW_017728997.1:46820848-46827823 GCF_001723915.1 Gavialis gangeticus | reverse complement strand
TTTTTTTTTTTTTTTTTTTTTTTTTTTTTTACAGAACCCCTTGCCCCCCTCCAAAACCCAAAGTAAAGAAAACAACCCCAAATACACAAGCGCTGGGTGACAGTGCGGAGAGAGGGCGTGTACAGCCACGACAACTCAACACGATTCTGCTACGCTTCGCAAGAGTAGAGGAAAAGTCTGAACAAGCCAGCCACAAACACCAGGCTTTTTTAGTATTCTTTTTTTATACACAAAAGCGAGAGTTGGCAGGTGTGCTGGTCAGTGAGATGAGGCCCTGCAGGGCATTGTTTGGGTTTGTTCTTAGTACCACATGAGATTTACACACTGTACAAATATTTACAATGCAAGGAATGGAGGGGGAGCAGCTGAGAAAACCTGCAGGGGGCAGGAGTCAAACTAGAGCCCTGAAAAAGCATCCTCAGACTATGCACTTGTCATTGCCAGGGTCCCTGGGAAAGGGTTGCGTGGTTGGGACTGCTGTGAGTGAAGCGTATCACTGCTAGGAAATACCCTGCTGTCCTGGGCAGGAAGGGAAACATACTCCCCTCTCAAGAGCTGGGAGACCTCCACTTGGCTCAGGACTGGCTTGACTTTGAGCAGAACTGGAGAGCATTAGTCAGCACATACTGGGAGCAGCCACATGGGCACATCTACATGTTGCCATAGTGCTAAAGCACAGTGCAGTACAGGTGCTTACTGGGCTGTGTGTGTGGCGCATGGGTAAATGTCACAGCTATCTCCCTGTAGCAGTGCACCATACTGGGGGAGTGCACTGCTATAGCAACATAGCTGGTGATCACATGTAGACCCACATGATTGCTACATTACCATAGTGCACTGTACGGCAATGTAGCACATTGCTACGTCGCCATAGGACGACGTGTATATGCACCCAATGTCTCTGCAGACAGGCACTCGATTCACCTCCTGTCAGGCTATTCCCCCATGCTCTGCCCTTCATTAGCCCTGTGGGGTAGAACATATCTGTCTGCTCTCCGTAACCACTGTCAGTGCAGGAAAGAAATCATGCCCAGTGGCCATGTTCGAACTGTATTACAATATAGCTGGCCACGATGCCAAACATGCCTCGTCCTCCTCTTTACTGACTGTGTAATCATGGGCAGCATTGTGCTAGCTAATGGGACCCATCCTAGCTATGCTCAAACTTGATGAGAGGCCAAGGCTTATGACCTGCCAGGTAAAGGGCCCTGCACACTCTCTGAGCCTGGAAGACTTGTGAATGGCAGAAGCCAGGTGGGAAGGAGCGGCACAGCTCTCACAGAGGGGCAGGGGCCCTCTGTATAACATCCACCTCCCAGTGAGCTGCTGTTTCTGGGCAGAGGAGGAAAGATGCTCCTGCTGTGCCTGGAGAACTGTGCTGATGCTGGCACCAAATCCCTCAAGGAGGGCAGTGCTCTTAGCACTAGACCAGCTGTTCCTTAGTTATTTTGGTGCTGGTGATAAATCTAGAAACAGACACGCACCTTATCCTGGGAGCCTAGGGAGCTCAGATAGTTTTCCCATCTGTGCTTCCCTCCTCATATGAAGCCTTTTAAGTAAAGAAGAGAATTCAGTGTCCCTGGCTACCAGTACATGGCTCTTTGCTGGGCCTGCCAGAAAATGGCTGAAGCAGAGCCCACAGCATTCCTGGCAGCTGCCTGCCATAGGATCAAGGTGAATGTTGGCTGACTCTAACCAATGAACAACTCTACCTACTGTGGTTCTGGCACTGTCCCTGTCCCAGAGGACAAAACAGTAAGTGACTCGCAGAGTTCCCCCTTGATGCCATGCTCTCCACCTTGTGCCCAGCTATACTCTGGTGCACAACTGCTTTAAAGCTGCATATGCTCCCAGATGCCATCTCAGACTGTTTTCACCACACCCCTGAGGTCTGACCATGGAGCATGAGAGGCCCAGGCAAAGGAATTCCACTCAGGAGCTGATCTGTCAAGGCCCCTCTGGCTTTGTTCTTTTTGCTGTGACAATGGCTTCTCTAAAACTTGTCTATTCCTGCCTTGGAGAAGCAGTTCTAGGTTCCAGGAGTATAATGAAGAGGGGGTGACTATGGCACCAGCCCTGGGTACTGACCCTGAGGGGAGGAGAAAGGTGCAAAAATAGCAGCAGCTGTGCTGCTGGCCTGGTTGCCTCTGCTGCATCACCAGCAGCACAGCCACTGACTTGTCCTATGCATGGCTGCTGCCCAGGGTGCTCAGGTGTCCAGTTATGCCTATGCTAGGTCCCACAGGGATCGACACTGGGACCACTGCAGTCATTTGATTCAGGCTGTATTGAGGAACTGTAATGGGCTGCACACCTCTCAGGGAATATGATGTAAATCTGAAATCGCTCTTCTGTCTCAAAATCCTTGGATGCGCCTGTAGCCAAGACCTCATCTGACTATGGTACAGGTTTGGGACAGTGCAGGTACCAATGCCATTCCAATTACCCATGCCCTGAAAAGCAGTGGGCTCCTGCTCTTGCTTTTTATTGGGAATGGAGAGTGGCCTAGCTGTGTGGGAGGGCCTGAAGTGCAGCTTTTGAGACAATATGGCCCACAGAGACCACCCTATCTAGCTCCTGGATAGTGGAGGGAGATCAATCTGTCCCTCTTACCTCTGACCTATAGGTAGGTCGCTGACATGGGTCTCAGCACTTAGGTATCTTGGGCTTAGAGAATGGAAAGTGCAGCAAACTCTGTATAATGCAGTGATTTCACTACTGATGGGTCACAAAGAGCTGAGCGGGGCAGAACAGTCACTGGCTGAGCCACTCACCTGTGTGTGCTCGTTCCGGCATGCTCCCAGCATCCAGACACCAAGGGAAAGATGTGGCTATGCTCCTAGATGAGGCCATGCAGGAGAGGGTGTTTCTGTTTGTCTATACCAGCACTGCATTAAGTTCTCTCCTTATTAGTTTCCCAGTGCCTTGGCCTCAGATGTTGTTCAATGGCTCTTTATATGTTAGCAATACTGCACCAGTGGCTGTGGCACTGAGAGCTGATAGCAGCATGAGAGCTTGGATTCTCAGCTCTCACAGAAGGCAAGCACTGGGATTAAATCACTTTAGTGCACGCAACTCTAAAACTAACTTCCAGAAATGATTAGACTATCCTGCCCAGCTGACTATTTCATATCACTTCCCCACTCCTGCTGTGACATCTGTTTACGCCTCTGGCCTGGCAGGGGGGTGGGGTGGGGTGGGGGGTGCTTTGGGGCTAGCAAAGTCGATTTCAAGGGAACCTCTAAAGGGTGTTACATGAAGGCAGAATATTTGGTGTCTTTCTGAGGAAGAATTGCGCTTTACATTGTGACTGATGGATCCTTAATAACAAGTGCAAAAATCTGCTAATAGCATTCAATATAAGAAATGAACGATGAGGAAAAAAAAAGAAACTTCAAGCTAAGAACTGCAAGCATTAAATGTAGATGGAACCGTGCAGAAAAGTAGCAAGCCATGCTCTACGACAGGACAGACAGTCACAGGCTACATGGCTACCCTTTGGCAAAGTGTCCCTCGATGGGTCGAACATGCCACTAATCGAAAACTTCATACACACAGGTGTTTGATATAAAGATAGCTATCCAGTTTCTCAGTAGCACATTTGCAATTAAATCCTTATACATAACATTGAAGTTATTAAATATTAACAGGTTTTTTTTCAATTTTGTATTTCATTGCATAGAACATTAGACATGAGCATCAGTCACTGTTACCCAAGGTGAATGGAAGCTCCTATGGATCACATCAATGACTTGTTGTTTTGAGCATGCTCAGCATGAAAGAGAGCCCGGCAGGAAGCTGACAACACAAACAAATGAAAACCAGAGCATCTGTACAGGTGCCAATTTCTTTACAGTGAAGCAAGCAGTTTCATTTGGCTGCCTTCTGCTCTCCCGGGTTATGGTCTGAGGAACTTCATAGTGGCAGGATAAACGAGATTTTGCTTTGAGTAGCTCCTCCGTCTTTCTGAGCATGCCCATTGGTAATGGCTTAAGGACGACTTGAATTGCACAGTAATAGAAAGAAGAATGGCAGAGGCGAAGCTCTCCTGATCTTGTTCCATGGATTGTGCTCTTAATAGCCTTCTGCACTACTATTGCTTCAGCAGACAACAGCCCATGTGCTAACTCATGAAATAAAGCAAAGAGGAAAAACAATTCTGTAGAAAGTAAAAAAAGAAGCCCAAACAAAAAACCTACTAACGACAACAAAAAACTCCAAAAAAACCCAACCCCTGGGTGTCAATGAGGTATACACATAAACAAAAGTGGAATGATTAAGGCTGTTCTTGAAATAAAAATAATACCTAGGCATACTTAAAACAATGTGCGACATCAACAATGGAAAGCACTGCCATTTGAATGCTTTAGAATGGCTTCAGGATGGCTTTGGGGCGCCTGGCCAGCAATTGCTTCAGTAAAAGTCAGCCAGTTTACGCACTGCCTTTCAGAGTCCTATGGCCTCTTATTTCAGTAATGAAACAGTGTTAGGTCCTAATTGAAGTTCTCTTAATCCCACAGATCAGGTTTTGGAACTTTTTCCAGCACAGAGACAGCGAGAGTAAAAGAACACCCTCATGTAGAAGGGACCAATGGGACAAACTGGAATGTGAAGGAAAATGGAGCCTCTGGCTCCCAGCCCTCAACTCATGCACATCGCAGAGAGAGGGAAAAACCTATGAAGACTCTAGAGCTAAAATGCAGTGGAGTGAACAACTCTGTGTATAATCTCAAGAAAGGGCCATGGTTCCCAACATCAGCCTCTAGGCATGGAGGAGACCTCAGCAGGGAGCACTGCTGGGGAATCCATGAAGCAGAGCAGGCTCTACCCATATGATCTAATGGTCTGGAACAGGCTCACGCTTTGAAAGCTTCCTTTATAGACAACCTTTCAGTCTAAGCATGACTGACCACCTGCTCCTATGGCTCAATCCACAGTGCACAGAGCTGACAAGAGGATGCTCCTGATGCCCTCCTGGAGTGCTGCTTCTCAGATTCTGAAGAAGCTTGCTCTGCATCCTCCACCCAGACCCCTGTGTAGACACTGTGCCATGAGATCCAACGTCCTCTCTTCTGCATTTGATCTCACAAGCAGCCTAGGGGTTTCCATGCTTTCAAAAGCTTGGCAAGAGACAGAAAGAGATAGAGAGATTAGTGTCAGTGGAGTTGCATTTGGGTTTTGTGCTGTATATTGCCTTAGGGTGATGGGGCCCTGGTTTAGGACTGGGGCTCCTAGTACTACTCTGGTCAAATGCATAACCAAGAGCTGGCAGCACAAGCATTTCTGCCAGCTGTGAGATGACATCTATGCCTTTCCCAAGGCTTCTGACCCTGAGGTAAGAATATCCCTAGAGATGTCCTGCTCTCCCTCATGTTTCTGGAGGCCACTGCTTTCATAGTGGAAACTGAAGAATTGCTGCAACAGAACAGGGCAATCTGCTGTTCAAGCAGCTATCTTTTCTTTCGACACTGAAAAGGCTCTCAGACCAGGTCTTGTGTAAGAGGCCTCAGACAAGCCCCTCTGAATAATCTGGTTTGGCTCTCTAGGAAAGTACACAGATCTAGATCTCATCTACACCAAAACTACATGACCAAGACACCCACTTAGTGGCATTGGATCAAGTTCACCCCCCAAGTCTAAAAGCATGCAGCACCTCCAATGACTATCTAAAGTGGGGCACCAGACAGAGGAAGGAACAGGGATTTGTGCTACTATGACTGTGATAAGGGGTGACCTTCAGGGTTACCTTTAACTAAAATGAGCCACCTGTCAGCTTGCTCTAGCTGCATACCAAGCACAGGAGAGGCAGATGATGGGTAGACTGATTTCTAGAAGGGTTTCACACAAGGAACAGGGAATTTTTTGTTCCTCAAGCAGTGCCCTTCTAGGAATTAGTCTGCCCACTACTTGTCTCTCTTTTTGTGCTTGGTCCTAATTGTGGCCCATAGAGACAGGAAATGGGGTGAAGAGGGGCCAGAAGTCAGGTAGAAGTTGCAGCCAGCCAGCTTCTTGTGCTTGGGACTATGGCATCCATGTGAGTTCTGAACATGCTGTAGGGACAGAGAGCTGGCCTAAAGGTCAGGAGAATATATCAGGTTGGTCTGAAATAAGGGTTTTTTAGAGTTGGTGGATCTGGACTACAGGGCAGGTTACAGAACATCTCTAAATGGCAATGTAGACAAAATGGTATCTTTACAGGGCTTCCATGGACCACAGCCTTATTCACAGCCTCTGTCAGGGGCTGTCTAGCTGTGCCCTGGGCCCTGTCTGTGAGAAAGGGACCTAGCATTAGCCCCAGCAGATGCAGCAGGTTGGAGTCTCTGAACACGTCTAGATGAGACGCTGACTGCGCAGTAGCCTGATACAACTGCAGAGTAGCATGTGGTAAAAACCATGCTGAGACACTACTGCACAGTAGCATCACTTAAAAGCCATTCACCAGTGCTATTGTGCAGTAATTCTGGTTACTATGTATTTATTTAGTGCTTGCTTATACAAGTACTAAATAAATGTGCAGTAACGCCTTGTGTAGATGCGCCCTCTGAGAGCTAGTGCTCACTTGCCTCATTGTGATCAGGCTCCAAAGGAAGCATAAGCACTCTCTATTTCTCTTCCTTCTAACTTCCTCCAGGTAGAGATCAGTCACACTGCTATCACACTGTCCCCTGTGGCAGTGGGTCCTTGTTCATGAGTGCCAAGCCCAGGTGGAATGGGTGGCCTTCTGGCTCATGAATTTACTTGGCAGTTCCAGTGGTTAGTGCATGGAAATGTACAACCCCATTTGGTATAAAAGAGATGGCATTTTGCCTAAGCTGAGGCTGGCAACTGCTATACAGTCCACAGTAGTAGCCCTGGCTCTTGTGTGACATTTAGCCCCACAGGGTGAACATCTTGTCAGCATTGACCACAAGATGAACATGAGTCTGCAATGCAATGCTGAGGCTACTAAAGTGACCAAAATGCTGGCTTGCATCC
>NW_017728997.1:46820259-46820837 GCF_001723915.1 Gavialis gangeticus | reverse complement strand
AGCCCTAATGTCTATGAAATCAATGAAATCTATGAAATCTTGCTCAGCTCTCTTGGAAACAGCTCATGTTTGGATCCCCATTTCCACAACAAGGAGGGGGCAGCAGCCTTGGCATGTGAGGACAGACTGATTCAGAAGCTATGATTTAAACCTGTTTCCATGGCCAAACTCTTGAGGGGAAGTTGCTGAGACAGTGGTAGCTTGATCCTGGTGGAGAGTAGCATGGGCTTTGCAAAACTTACATAATATAAAGGAGGGTAGGAACCATCCCACCGGTGAACACTGCTGTTAGCTTGCTGAGAATTGTACACACCCTATTAGATCTGTTCCATCCACAAGCCAACTTGTGTGCCTCCTCTCCCATCCTGTTGTCTCTGGGTGAAAGTGTTTTGGGGCAGAGATGCAGCAGCCAGCCCAACAGGGCCCAGCCTGGTGCCACCACAGTGACCGTGTGAAATGACAGAGAAGTGTTCCAATGCCCAGAAAATGAGCTGAAGCTCTGGGCTGAGTGCAGTGTGGGAAATGGCCTGGAAAACTGCACTGCTGCCAGCACAGGGCTGCAGGGAGCAGCAGCTGCT
>NW_017728997.1:46811381-46815259 GCF_001723915.1 Gavialis gangeticus | reverse complement strand
CTGCTGCCAGCACAGGGCTGCAGGGAGCAGCAGCTGCTAGAGCAGGGGCGGGCAATTATTTTGGGTGGAGGGCCACTTACTGAGTTTTGGCAAGCCATTGATGGCCGCATGACAGGCAGCCCAGGGCAAATTAATATTCATTTTCTAAATTTTTAGGGACCCCCACAGGCTGGATAGAATGGCTTGGCGGGCCACATCTGGCCCGTGGGCCACATTTTGCCCACCCCTGAGCTAGAGGAGCTTTTCTGCCCCTGGTGAAGCTGTAGGCATTCTTCTGTCTGACTGTAATGCCCTGAGATGGGATGTGGTGGGAACAAAGTCCCTGCCCAGGCTGCATGGGAAGGGAATCCCACTCAGGAATTAGTGTGCCACGGCCTGCCTGGGTTTCACAGATTCATAGAAGTAGGCTTGGAAGACACCTAAGTAGATCTTCAAGTCCGACCCCCTGCCCTGGGCAAGAGAGAATACTGGGCTTCATATGACCCCAGCTAGGTAACTAGCTAGCTTCCTCTTAAAGACTCCCAGGGTAGGAGCCAGCACCACTTCCCTTGGAAGTTGGTTCCAGATCCTAGCCGCCCTTACTGTGAAGTAGTGCCTTCTAATGTCCAGTCTGAACCTAGTCTCAAACAGCTTATGGCCATTATTCCTTGTTACTCCGGGAGGTGCTCGGGGGAATGGTCTTTCCCATTCCCTGCTGGTCCCCCCAATAAGTTTATAGACAGCCACCAGGTCCCCTCTTAGCCTTCTCTTGTGAAGGCTGAGCAGGTTCAGGCCCCATAGCCTCTCCTCGTAGGGCCTGCCCTGCTGCACCCTGATCATGCAAGTGGCCCTCCTCTGGACCCTCTCGAAGCTGGCCACATCTCCTGAAATGCAGCATCCAGAACTGGACACAGTACGGCCTGCCCAGTGTCGCATAGAGGGGGAGGATCACCTCCTTGGCCCTGCTTGTGATGCATCTGTGGATGTGTGATAAAGTGCAGTTAGCCCTACTGACCGCATCCTCACATTCATGGCCCATGTTCATTTTGGAGTCAATAATGACTTCAAGATCTCTTTCTGCCACTGTGCTTTCGAGAAGGGAGTTCCCCAGCCTGTAGGTATGCTGCTGGTTCTTACTGCCCAAGTGCAGCACCCTGCACTTGTCAGTATTGAATCCCATCCTATTCTCATTCACCCACTACTGTAACCTGTCCAGGTCCAGCTGTATCCTGTCCCTCCCTTCTAGCATGCCCACCTCGCCCCAAATCTTGGTGTCATCAGCAAATTTGAACAGGGTGCTTTTCACCCCCTCGTCCAAGTCGCTAATAAAGAAATTGAACAGTGTGGGCCCGAGGACCGAGCCCTGGGAGACTCCACTGCCCACATCCCTCCAGGTCGAATATGACCCATCCACCACCACTCTCTGGGTGCGTCCCCTCAGCCAATTTGCGACCCATTTGACTGTAGGCATCAATGCCACAGTTGCTGAGCTTTTTAATGAGAATGGGGTGGGAGACAGTTTGTTCTTCCCACTGTGACAACGGCTTCTCCAAAACTTCTGTCTACTCCTGGCCCTAGTCTTGGAGAAATAGAGTCCCTACCCAGTGCCACTTCCCCTGAGAGACTCCCTAGTGTTGCCATTCTGCTCACATAGCAAAGCCTCTGCACACAAATGCTCGGCCCTTTGGCCCTATATGCTTTTCACTGTCCAGTTTGTTTTTCTCCAACGCATGGAGATGGACTACAGGGAATGAGCATAGGCTTTTGAGGTTCTCAGTACAATGCCTACCACACAGCTGCTTTGATCAGCTGTACCTGCTCCAGAGACAGCCAGGAGGAAGAGGCCCTAGCAGGACTGTTGGACTGGAGCCCACGGCTAGGAGAGCAAGGGGCTGCAGGTTAGGAGTGAGGTGCACTGGGAGACCTGGGAAGGAGTTTGTGCATCTGTTCCTGCCCTGTGCTATTAGTTCCTCAGTTTCAAGAGAACTAATTTCCCACTAAACTCATACTAGGCCTGAAGTGAACAGACCCCCCCAGCTGTTGTCAGACCCAGGAACACTCACTGTTATACCCAGAGTCCAACGCTGCAGGCTGAATTCACTGGTTTCTTCATAGGTTTTTCCTCTGCGGTGACTAGATATCTATTTGCTCTCTCAAATTCCTGTGAGTGAAGAGAAGAAGAGCAGGAGAGAAAAGGGAGGATGGGATAGTTAAGGCAGAGTAGGAGGGCAGTGAACGTGCACCCCAGAGTCAGAGCACTCCAACCCTGCTACTGCCCAGACAAGGGGAATAAGCTTGGCCTGCAGACGGGCCCTGCTGCTCTGTGAGAGGATGCTCTCACTGGCGTGTGTGGAAGCCAGCATGCGTGTGTGCATCTGGCATGTGTGTGGGGAAGGCAGGTGAGTCAGGGGGTCAGCACATGGGAATGGGCAGGGGAGCCAGGAGGACAGTCAGGGCCTGGCTGGAGATAGGGAGGCAGTGCAGAGTGGTGAGAAGTGCAATAAGGTGAGAGGCAGTGGGGGGGCCCGGGAAGAGTAGTGAATGGGTGAAGAGACCAGAAGTGTGCTGGATAGCACACTGGTGGGACTGGACAGGGCAGGGAGTAGTGGACAGTGCAGTACTGAGAGGAGCAGCAGGTAAGCAGGTGATGGGGGTGGGTATAGTAGTCAGGGAGTGTACAGGGACTGAGTGGCAGAGTAAGTTAGGGTGAGAAGGACAGCAGGGCATGGATGTTGTGTGAGGCAGTGAGCAGGTTGGGGGGCAGTATGTGGGACAGTAGAAAAAGTGAAAGCAGTGATGGGGTGGGGCAGCAGATGAGGGTGGGCAGGGTCGTGAGTAGGTCTGTGTACAGTGTCGAATGTTTGCCAGTCTTGTTACATGAAGCTGTTGTGGTGCTGTGGCGAGAACCCTGCTAGGGGCATGAGCATAGGGAGGCACCTGTGTACTCACTTGTATCCCCACAAGACATGAGCAGTAACTACATAGTGCTCCCCGCATCATTCCCGCCTTCTACCCTTGCTGCAGGAGGCTGTTCTGTCCAGGTGCCACCTTTTCTTTCTGCAGTTTTCACTATCCCTGCCCACCAGCTGGATTCGCCCAGGTACCTGGGCAGCAATGAGGTGATGTGGTCAGCACAGCAGGACAGCTGTGGAGCTATATAGGTCAATGTATTTGGGAAGCTGAGATATGATGTGAGCCAGCAGTGCAGGTGGCTACAAGATGGTGGGCACTGGTATGTGGGAGGCCAATATGCTGGGCGGCCATGGGATGGCACAAATCAGCGCACTGGGGTGGCAAGGCTGGTGTAGCAGAGCAGCTACGGAGCAGTGCATTGGGGCAGCTCAGCATCAGCATAGTGCATCAGAGTTGTTCTGCAAGACTCACCCTGTGGAATTCTCTCACCAGAATGATGTGAATTTCTTGCCAAAAGCAGACACCGCTGTGCAGTGGAAAGAAAAAAAAAGAGATGAGTTTGATAGTGTCTCTATAGCACCAGCATTGTCTGGCAATAGGGCATTGACTGCTGGAAGTATATGTGCCTGGCAGAGTCAGCTCCAGGTTATCCCTGCTTACAAGCTGCATCTGCCAAAGCTTGTATCTTGGAGCATCTGCTGGAGCCTGGCATATGCTAGCTTCTGGCTGTTCACAATGTAACCCTGACACCATGGTGGTAGCTAAAGTTGCATTTTATTGCCTTGTCTTTTTCTAGGAAAGCTATAATGGAACTAGAATATAAGAAACAAAAATTTAAAAAACCATGATTAAAATTAAAGTCCACCCTCACAGCCCCCCTGGCCCTTCTGGTGTCCCTCATTCCACCCCAACAGTCTCCCCAGCCCTGCTGGTACCCCTTACTCCCCCAACAGCCCTGCAGGTGCATGCACACACACCCCCCCCCC
>NW_017728997.1:46806424-46811149 GCF_001723915.1 Gavialis gangeticus | reverse complement strand
CCCCCCCCCCCCCCCCCAACAGGTAAGTGTGTGTGGAGGAAGGGAAGGGCCTGGGGGGGGGCAGATCTAGAATGGGGGGGAGTTTGTGTCTGTGCCTGCTCCCAGGAGCAGGGCCGGGGGGGCAAGGGAAGTGGTGCCCCTCTGCAGGCCACATACAAGCTGCCTGACTGCTGAGGGGGTGGGCCTCATATGTGGCCGCTGCCACTGCCACCACCACCACCCGCAGCTGCTGCGCCCCATGCCGCTTGCCTGTGGAGCCATGTGGCTGACCTCCAGAAGACAGCACAGGGCGTGGCAGTGGTGATTGCAGTGAGGTGGCAGTGGCTCCGCAGGCAAGCAGCGCAGAGCAGCAGTGCCCTTCTGTGGGCCGCACACAAGCCACCCAGCCAGCTGGCTGTGGGGGGAGTGGGGCTAACATGCAGCAACTGCCACCACAACACTGCTGCCACACTGCCTTCCCATGGCTGGCTGCATGGCTCTGTGGGCACGGCTCCACAGCCCTACGGCTCCGCAGGCAAGTGGCATGGTGCACAACAGTGTCAATGTAGTGGTGCCCGCCCAGGCGGCCTGTGTGTGGCCCACAGAGGAGCACCGCTGCCCTGCGCCCATTGCCCGCAGAGCCGTGTGGCCATGGACCTATGCCCACGGAGCCATGTAACTGACTCCGGGAAGGCAGTGCAGGGCATGGCAGTGGTGGTGCAGTGGCAGCTGCCATGTGGGGGACCCCACTCTCCCCTCCCTGGCATTGCCTTACCCACCACTGCTGCTGTGCCCCCCACTGCCTTTCCATGGCTGGCCACACAGATCTGCAGGCACAGCTCCATGGCTGCACAGCTCTGCAGGCAAGTGGCATGGCAGCAGTGGGCAGGGTGGTGGCGGCCATTCCAGGGCCACTCTGGTTCCACGCGCTGCCAGCCAGGTGGCTGCTCCAGGGCTTTCCCCAACACCTCCCCGCTCCCTGCTGGAGTGTCTGGCTGGCTGCACATGGACTGCGAGCGGAGCTATCGGTCCTTAAAGGAAGCTGCATGTGGAGGTGCCGAGCTCAGTCAGGCCAATAATACCCCTGGCAGTCCATGTGCAGCCTCCTGGGCACTCCAGGGCTTCCCCCAACACCTCCCCACTCCCTCAGCCCCCAGCCAGCTCCTCACAGCCAGTTCAGCCCCCAGCCAGCTTCCCCCCCAGCCCTGCCCTGCAACTCCCCAGCCCCATGCAAGCCCCACTTACCCAACCCTGCAGGCTCGAGAAGGAAGGTAAGCCTGAGCCAAACCTTGGGACTGACTAAACGTCTCAGGCCCTGCCCTCTCCTCCCCCTCCAGACAGGGCTGGGAGTTTCCCACCCTTTTTGCAATCAGTTCTTGCAGGCTGGAGCTCTGCCAGCCTGCAGAGCTCTCTGCAAAAGAGGGAATCTGCCACTTTCTGTGCTAAAAGGAAAAAAAACTGCATTTTCTCTGATAAAAATGGGAAATCCATGGTTTTCTCCATTTTCCCGTGGGAAATGGAAAACCTGGATCCCTGCAGTCATGGCCAGAGACACGGAACAGCTGATATGGGATTCAGGCTGTAAAGAATTAAAGAGTGACAGGTTAATGAAGACCAGTCAAAATGTCTCTGTGGGACACAGGTCTTGTCAAATAACTTTGTACTATGTTTTGATGTGCCCATAAATGTGGTTGGTTCAGGTGATCATGATGATAGGAACCCAGCTTCCTCTGAACCTCACATTATTCCCTAGAATTAATCTGTCCTCACTGGCATTTTCCTTCCCACTAATCTGTGTGTCACCCAGTCACTTTTTTGGCAATAATTTTATAATATCTGTCAGATCTCTGATAAAGATATTGCACAGATAACTTTAGATATCAGAGAACATATAGATCCTGTGAGGATCCCCGCTTAAACTCTTCTTCTGGTTGATGAGCCCCAAGTTACATGTGCTTTTTGAGACCACCAGCTAGGATATTTTAAATAATTTCAGATAAACTAGTGATTTGGAGGAGGAATGGTAAGAACACTCTGAACATCAGTCCTTTGAAGGCCTTGCCCTCAAAACTTGATTTTCATCCACCATAGGACCACAAAACTACAATGAAAGTCAACTGAAGACACCAGACAACAATTCCAAAAGGCATTAACCAGACACAAAATAAGATATTTCCTTCCGTTCCTTTCTTTTTATATGCCACCCTCAGAGGCTATGTGACCAGTTGGGACTTTTTACAGACTACAATACTTCTTCTACCTTTCCACGATGCAACACTGATTTTTGTATTGTGCTAGTCTTTTTTAATCAGAATGTTATACAGAACTGAGTCAAGTAGCTTACTGATGCGTAGGTGTATTTGAGGGCCATGTCTGAATATAGCCACTGCAAGAGTCAGACATCTAGGAACAAAGAAAGTAGGTCAGTGCTTACAAGATAGGGAACTGTGTCCTAGAAAGCAGTGACTCATAAACAGACTCAGAGGTCATGCTGGAAATCAACTGCATGTGAACATGCCATGTGCTGTGGTGGCTAGGAAAACCAATGTGATCCTCAAATCTGTAGGCAGGGAAATGTGAGGAAGGAACAGGGGGAGCAGACGTAAGTGACAATTTTTGCCAGATCTGGCTGTAGGAAGCAGTTTATAGCCATGACTAAACATAAGTGCATGGATGCAGACAGCTTCAAAAATGGCCAATTGGGTGAAAATCTGAAATCTCACTGCATGAGAGGTCAGATGAAGACGTTTCAAAACAGAGCAGCTTCTGTAACTTCTGTCTGTGCTGCCTGCCAGCCTCAAGCTGTTTTCAGAATGGGAGGGGGGAAAGGGAGAGGAGAGAGTTTGCTCTGGCGTTTTTTTAGCCCCTGCTAAAGTATATTGGCGAGTGTATTGGAGACCTCTGTCCGAGGTGGGGGGACTCTGGTTCACCCATCCCACCCTCCAGTGCTGGCTGGGGAACCCCTAGAAGGAGCTCCCTCTGCTCCCTTTCCCCCCTCCCATTCTGAAACAGGGACAGGCTGGCAGGGAGAAGGGGCTGTTGCTAAGGCAAACCAGCAGCAGGCTCCCAGCCAGCAGCTAGATTCCTCTCTCTCCTGGAGCCAACAGTGAACTTCTGTTTGTTCCAGGGGATCCTTGTAACTCTGAATATTTCCTGCAAAGCATTCTTAGTTACAGCATGGAGCTGCACTTCCATCACACCCCCTGGTGGCAGTATATTACTACTGTTCAAGGCACAAGAAAAACCGTTTTTACCTGTTGGGTCTGATCTGGTGTCTACACTTTTGAAAGCATGCAGACACATTGATAGGGGCTCAGAGAAGATCTGCAAGAAAGACCTGTGGCCATAAGCCTACCTGGCAGTTAGCAACTAAAGGAGCTCTATTTAATTTCTTCAATGAAAGAAGCTTGATCACACCTTGAAAGCACCTACATGCAACAAAGACTGCTGAGAGGAAGAGGGCTTTCTAACCCAATAGAGAAAGCCAGAACAAAAGCTGATAGCCAGGAGCTGAAACAAGAAAATTTAAAACTAGAATTACAGTACAAATTAGGAACAGTGAGGGAAATTAGCTATTGCAACACTTGACCCAGAAACAGAGTGCATTCCTCCTCATTCGGAGTTTTTTAGTGATAACCAGGGGTCCTGGTTTTCTCTGTTTAAAAATCCAAAACTCTCTGATTAATGCCCCCGCAAATCTGCATTTTTGTCATGATTAAAATGAAAGGCCACTATATATATCAATATAACACTATATCAATAGAACATTTCGGTCATCTGTGTGTGTGTGTGTGTACCCGATGATCACAATGTTTTATTGATATATTTACAATTTTAAAGCAAATTGGAGGCCTACCAGTGCCTCAGTCACTATAATAAAATACAGCCTAAATACCTATATATTTTGGTATTTGATTTTGGTTTTTTTATCATAGAAAATCAGAGCTGTCTCTGCCCCCTTTGCTCACAGGACATGGGTCCAGCTGCGGCTGTTCCCACAGCTGCTTTGTGGCACTGAGCAGCGCTTATATGCAGGTGTCCTGCCCCTGCCCGTGCGATTGCCCCTCACTCCCAACACACAGCTGTCCCCGCCCTGCCAGTGCCTGTGACTCTTGACCCGCAGTCCCTGCCTGCCCCCCACACACTCCCTCCTAGCAGCAGCTCCCCTCCCTGCACCATGCCACGGATCCAGTTTCAGCTGTCCTGCCTGCTGCTTTGTGGCTCTGAGCAGTGCCAGCCCCTGATGTTCTGTTCCCCACACCTGTGCCCAGACCCCAGCAGGCCCCATGCACTTCCTAGCAAACCCTTGACTGGGGCTCAGGGCCTGGGCTGGGCAAGCCTCTTCCCTTCCAGGCCAGCCTCCTCCTGCCCAGGCTGCTTTAGTGGGCCAGCAGGCTCCAGGCCTGGCTCTGAAAGCCGCTTCTACCTGGAGCGTTCCCCTGCCAGCTCTCTTCCCCACTGCCCCTGTTGCCACCCCTGACCCATCACACACACACACACAGACCCTACTGCCACTTCCTCCCCTCCCCCCGGCCCATCATGACCCCCCTGAGTGGTTCCTGGGACCAGGAGCCCTCCAGGGGCCAGCAAGGTCCTGTGCTGGCAGGGCAGCATGTGGGCTAGTTGTGCTGCTCATCCCCTCCTCTCCCCTCCTCTCCTTGCACCTTGCCACAGTGGGACCCCAGCCACTGCTTCCAGTGCTAGCCTTAGTAGAGCTGCCAGTAGCCACTGCAGCCACAGCCGCAG
>NW_017728997.1:46791177-46806177 GCF_001723915.1 Gavialis gangeticus | reverse complement strand
CCCCTCCTCTCCTTGCACCTTGCCACAGTGGGACCCCAGCCACTGCTTCCAGTGCTAGCCTTAGTAGAGCTGCCAGTAGCCACTGCAGCCACAGCCGCAGGCTGGTGGGGTGTGTTGTGGTGGTGCAGTGAGCAGCGAGGCAACGGCCACCAGCATAGCAAATGGGCAACACTCTCCACTAGTGCCCAGTCCCGGGCACTGCCCTGGCTGGGCAACACCCCCACCCCAGCCCCTGCCCCTGCCCCAAGGGTGCCTGGCCTGTCAGGCAGGGGTGCAGCATGTGCTCCCTCTCTCTCTCCCATACTGAGCTGCTGCCACTGCCCCCCCAGCTCGGCAGTGCCCCCCAACCCCAGCCCAAGCCCAACTAGGATGAGCCACAGCGGGACAAGGCAGCCCGCACCAACCCAGGCCTCACCCCGTGGTGCAGCATAGGGTGACTGCCACTCAGAGACCCCTGCCTTGCCCCCCAATTGCCCTGCCAGCTCTCCCTGCTGGCCCTGGCCCCACTGTCAGCATAACCCTCACCCAATCCACCCAGCCATTCCAGAGGGGGCCTCCAGCTGTCCCCCAACCCCAGGGCCCAGCTCCCAAAAGCCCTGCCACAGGAGGGAAAGTGAGTCTAAGCCATCCCTGGCTGACTCCGATTCTCAGGCCCAGCCCCTCCCGGACACGGCTTGAGATTCCCGTCCTTTTGCAAGTAGCTCTTGCAGGCTGGAGCTCTGCCAGCCTGCAGAGAGCTGTTTGCAAATGGGGAAACCAATGTTTTCATGCTTCAAACGGGAAAATCCATGTTTTTCTCATTTAAAGGGGAAAATCCACATTTTTCCACATGAAATGGAAAACACGGATCCCTAGTGATAACTGGGTGTCTGCTTTTAAAATATCTGCTTTGTTCAACCATAGTGTATGGGCACAATACAGGATTCAACGGATTAAATTCTCTGGGCTATGTTAAGCAGAAGGTTGTACTTGGATAGCCAGAGTCACTGGTGATGCATAAGAGTCACTGGCAATGCATAAGAGATA
Organism: Gavialis gangeticus; assembly: GCF_001723915.1. Classification (NCBI taxonomy): domain Eukaryota; kingdom Metazoa; phylum Chordata; order Crocodylia; family Gavialidae; genus Gavialis; species Gavialis gangeticus. The sequence goes on along the minus strand of NW_017728997.1, from coordinate 46,805,151 downwards.
TATGCAGCTGTGTACCCCCTGGAAGCGCCAGCCACGAAACCGGAAGTGTCGGCAGAAATGCACTTCTGGTTTCACCATTGGTGGTTCTGGGCTCAGCGATCAGCTGCAAGGGGACTGCCCCACCCACCGGTCAGCGATCAGCCATGAGGGGACCCCCGCCCCTGTTGGCAATCTGCTGCCCCCCCCCAGACTCGGGAGGCACCAGTCGCCCATGGCCAGAGTAGAACCTTGCCACAATCCAGAGACCAGAATAACACTATCTGGTCTCAAAACTGTGAATCTATTGTCACACATATATAACCCACTATTTTGATCCTCCCCTTCTAGGGGATTATTGAATGGGTGGTTGCCCAACATCTCCAGGTACATCTGGATGCTATTCCTGTATCCTTGTCAGTCTGCTTTTCATTCTGAGGATAGCACAGATACTGCTTTTGTGGCTGCAGTTTATGATCTTCACGTGGAGATCAGCCGGTGAAATTGTGTCCTGTTGACCTTACTAGATTTTTCAGCAGCCTTTACTACAGTTGACTGTAAGGCACTGATAATGCATTAATGTGCGCTAGTAGCTCTTTCTGGGATTGCTCTTAGTTGTTTGTGCTCTTTCCTAGTAGGGTGGTATCAGAGGGTGATGATAGAGGAGTATTCATTGCGCCTTTCAGATCTTTTCTGTAGGGTCCCCCAAGGTCCTGTCTTGTTACCCCTCCTGTTCAATGTGTCTGTCAAGTCACTGGGCAAGGCTGTGCAGAGATTTGAGGGGAGGTGCTATCAATATGCTCATAATACCCAGCTTTATCTCATCTGATCCAGGCTCTGCAGCTTCAGTACCTACCCAGTGCCTGTTTGTAGTTGGGGATTGCATGCAAGTGAACCAATTGGGTGCATCCAGATGAGTGCACATGTGCATTTCCCCATGGAAAAATAGCAGCGGCATACAGTTGTGCCTGGTCAGCAGCTGGACTGTGGCTTTGGCCACCAGGCTCTAGTTTCAGGTGATGCACGCTGTTGTCATGTGTGCTGCCCCGCTTTTTTTAAGTGTGGGTTTTTTGACACCGGGACTCCCGGTGTCAAACTCCCCCCTGCCCGCTGCACTGCAAATTAGCAGACAGGTCTGTGGTGCTGCATAGCACATGTGCATGCTCATATGGACCTGCCTATTAAAGCTGAATCCAGACAAAGCAGAGGTGATGGTGGTTGAGAGATCTCATGACTTGGGGATGGGGGGAGGTAGGAACATCCATCATTGTTGGACTTCAGCTTCTCTTTGTCACTCAGGTTTGCAGCCTGAGGTGCTCCTGGATCCGCTGCTGCACCTAGATCTTCAGGTAGCAGTGGTGGCTAGGAGTGCCTTTCACCAACTCCATCTGGTGAGAAGGCTGCAATAATTTCTTTCAGATACACATCTGGACACCATCATCCATGCTTTTGTAACCTCAAGGCTTGACTATTGCAATGTGCTCCACGTGTGATTGCACTTGATGATTATTCAGAAGCAGCAACTGGTGCAGAACATGATGGCCTGCCTTATGAAGGAGGTGGATGGCCAAGAGCTCATTATTTCAATACTTCAGAGACTGCACTGGCTTCTAATGAGTTTCCAGGCACAATTCAGGGTGCTGGTATTGATCTGTAAGGCCACAAATGATCTAGATTCTATACATCTAAGTGCCTGCTTCCTCCCTTAATGTTCCACCTTGATCCCTAAATCATCCAAGAACAACCTCCTGAAAGTACCATCTGTGCATCAATTTCTGCTGAAAAAACGCATGGGAGGTCTTTCTTGGTAGTAGCTCCTCTGCTCTGGAACCCTCTTCTCTTTGTGGCTTGCCAGAGTCTGACCCTGGACATCTTCCAGAAGCACTGCAAGACCTTTCTATTTGGGCAGGCATTTAACAAACATGGTAAAGCTGGAATATTGTATTGCTTGGGGAGCGTTTTAATTAAATCTTAAATCTTATTGAATATTTATTGAAAGCTGCCCTGAGCCTTTTTTTGGGGGGAAAGGTGGCATAGAAATCAATAAATATTCATTGACAACTATACATAGGCCTTTCCTCTCTCTGTCACTACGTGCATCCATTCCTCCACACATCCATTCACATGATCATCCCTACATTCCCATGCATACCCTTCTCTCAGTTGTCAACAGCTTATAACAGGAATTGGGGCACAAATGTTGCTCTGCTAACCCTGCATTGCATTGACATTTGGGCAATTGTTCTGTGGTTGATTCTCAGGAGCTCCACATGCTGGTGCATGTCCAAAAAGACCCACCAGGTGAGTTTCCAAGGAGCTTCTTTTTTGAGTTGCCCAGCAGAAAGAGAATGTCCCTGCCTGTCTCCAGGGTGCAGCCTCCCAAATGCTCTCCAACCATCTATAGGAACATCCCAGCTGGAGGCTGGCACTCATGGCCATTCTTACCTTCAGTCAATTTGCCTGCTTGTTCTGCTGCCCCTCCTGGTAGGATTTTGGAAAACATGCTCTCTCCATCCACCCCGGGCTGTCCAGCTGCTGTCGCAGCAGATGGAGTTGCTCCTGAAGGTTTCTGACCCACTTTATTACCTGTTAGGAAATAAATAGACCCATGGTAAGTGACCTTCCAACTAGTGACCCTTCCCCTGCATGGGGAGTGATCTCTAAAACTGTCACGCTTCCCCTGGTAGGGCTGGAAAACTGGTGGCAGCACGAGTGGTTTTAACCCATCGCAAGTACAGACAGAATTCCAGTACAGAACATGGCAGGTTGCTTATATCTGCTTTCCTGAATGGGCACTGCCTCATTACAGATCACTGAAGGCATCTGTTTCCATCCTACATGACCCTGTCAGATCCAGCTCCTGCAGGATGCTAATCTAGGCTTGTTCCATAACCTGGCAAGAGCAGAAATGTTTTGGTTCCATGCTACCCTGGGCAACATTACCTGTGATGGCTTTACTCTACAGCATCTGAATGGTGCTGAGGGGCTGTAAAAATAAATAAAAGACTAGCTGTCCATAAGGCTGGTGGGAGCAAACAGTCTGGTAGCCAATGGCACACAATAGAGCACAACAGTCAGATCAGAATTACATCCAGCTGCCTTTGACACCTCAGCCCAAGTGACCAGATTTATGGCTGGACTAAAAATAGGCTTTGACATAAGACCAGAGAAAAGCTTAAAATCATCTTTATGGTACTGTAGCAAGGCACTTTAGGGCTCTGACACCGTACCTCTGCTGAAGGGCTATGGAGGACTATAACTAGATCTTCTCCAGTCAGGTGGACTGGTGCGAGCACTGGTGGCAATGGTACTGAGAGCCTGGTTTGGAGAAGTGACATAGCTGGGTCAATGGTGGCAGTCTGGCTACTGACCTGCGGCTGCTGCCCCTGGTGGCTGTGCTTGGGGCACTCTCCCCGGCTGCTGTGGCACTTTTGTGGTGGGTTTGGATGCCTCCATCTGTTCTGCTTTTGGCTGTAACATAAAACACACATCAGACTTCCTCTGGTCTTCCGTGGTAGGCAGGAACATGGGACATGGCCATCAGGGCTGGCATGACAGTGATCCCAGCAGAAAGGGGAAAGGGCAACACTTCTGCAAGGACTGGCAAACACAGCATATGCACTGGGAGAAGGACTGCAGTGAATAAGCAATGGGCACATTGCACACCCGCTCTCAGCAAACTCACATGTACATCCTGCCCCTACACAGAGCTCCACCATGCAACCAGCCATGGGTCTATAAAGAGAATACCCCTGTGATAACCACGACAGCTGTGACTGGCTTTAGCTTTCACAAGCAATCTCCATGCAGCTTTGAAGCAGCTGTTCCCTCTGTCTTTCCTTTCAGTGGGCAGCTGGTGGGGCTGGCTAAAATGATGGCTGGTCAGGTGGAGGAGTCCTGGATGTGGATGTGGGGCCTGGATTGTTTTACCAGCCTCCAGCCCTGTTTACACACTCCCTATGCCCACACCCCAACCTGAATCCTTGCTTCCATCACCTTGGCCTCCCTCATCCCTCATTCTTTCTCTTGCTCCCATAATTCTCCTCTCTCCCACTCCATCCTTCCTGCACATGTGTGCGCAAAGCCTGTGGATAAGGGAGGCAGATGGCTATTCTGGGGGATGAAAATACCTGGCAGTGAGCCAGCAGGTTCCTGCCAGCTGGTTTGTCTCAAATGTGGGGGGTAATTCTGTACGTCTGTGTGTGACTTCTAAAAGAGCCAAGCTTGGGGGCTGAATTCGGTCATAAAAGTATGAAAACAAAGAATTGTAGTCCTGCACTGCAGGTGGGTCTCAGCACAGCCTTAGCTCTGGAGCCGCTCCTGATGTCCCTCTGTGGAATACCTCGTTAAGATCTCCTGTGCCATGGGCGCAGCTGGTACTTAAAACCTGGGTCACCTCCCTCTCTTTGAAATCCTCTGCACTCTCCTGTGCTGTGCAATATGCCAGGACTAGCCATGGTGAGTGCCACCCTGGGTTTTGGGATACACCAGGGTATTCCCACCATTGTGCTCCCCTCTACTGGGTGAACTACCAGGGGTGCTGTTGCTGGTGCTGTGGGACATGACATGCTGCAGCTCCTCAGTGTAAGGGGCAGATACATTGTACCAAATATAGCAGAGGATATACTTACTGGTGTTGCTTGGTGTCCCCCTGCTTGGGCGTGGGGACTTGGCTGTGGTTTCCCTACTGGCTGGGGTGGGGTGGGCTGCTGCTGTGGTAGCCGCGAGGAGGGTGGTCCTTGAGCTCCCAACTGCTGCTGCACCCTAGCTTGCTGCGGCTGCTGTGGCTGCTGCGGCTGCTGTTGTGGGGGCTGCTGGGAAGGGCCTCCTTGCTGTTGAGCAGGTTGCCTGGATGATGGCTGCTGCTGCCTGGTTGATGGCTGTTGTGGCTGCTGCTGTGGTGGCTGCTGCCCTGGTTGTTGTTGCCTTGTTTGCTGTGGTGGCTGCTGTGGTTGATGGGGAAGGGGCTCTGTTTTCTGTGGCTGAGGTGGTGGTTTTTGTGTTTTCTGGGACTCTGAGGTATGGTGGTAATTGGATGGCTGCCGGGATTGCTGTGAGTACTCTGAAGTGCTGGAAGGGTAACCTGGCTGTGTCCTCGTTTCTGACTGCTGAGTCTTCTTCTGGGAAGAAGGCTGTGTGTGTGTGCGGGGTTCATGGCGGCCCTGATCTCTGGGGTGCTGCTTGGATGACCTCCGAGGTTGATCATCATTTGGGTGGCGTGAGGATGAATGCCTTCCATACTCTCCATGGTGCCTGTGGTCTTTGGAAGAAGAATGACGTGGTTGAGAGTAATCATCATGCTGCCACAGGTCGTCATCTGGAGGCTCATCATAGTCATGGTAGGTGTGTTTAACTGAAGCTCTCTTCTGAGAGGAAGAGGCGTGGCCACTGCAATGCCTTAATCTTTCTGAGCGAGCATCCCTGGGTTTATCAAACCAGTCTGTCTCCTCCTGACCCAAATGATAGGCTTCAGAAACCAAAAATAGATCACAGTCAATCTCTTGATCCAAAGGCATGAACGTGGCCCAGACTGAAGCCATGCAATGAAATAAAAAAATGCAAGCAGCTTATCACATGCATATGGGATACATCACAGCAGCAAGTCAAGACCCCTCCCCAACAACGTACAAACAGGGTTTTACACGTCTTTACATTGAGCAAGCACTGAACACCAACAAGCTAACACAAAACACCCAAAACAAAGAGTGGAAAAGGGAGAAGGCACATGGCGAGCAAACTCAGGCTGTGAGACTGTCTTTGCATATGAGGTGCGTGAGCATGCTCTGGGATGTATCACCACAGGTAGCTGTTACCTTCACTATCTGAAACAACGCAATGTGAATCATCCATCATGTAACCATCCTCATGCTTGTAAGCGTGGTTCCTTGGCACATCTTTGATATGTTCTTGTACATCAGGCAGTGAGTGGCTGGAGCAGAACTGAGGACAGCTGTCCCCAGCTGATGGAGGGAGAGGTCCACCTGAGGAACGGGACACACCCACGGACTTTCCTAAAGGACTGATGGGACTTTCCTCTTCCGAGGCCTGTGTGCGAATTGGAGGTCGCCCTCGACCCTGACTCATGATAAGAGAAGAAGGCTTGGAGCTGCCTTTCTGGGATCTTTCCATGCTGTCTCTCTCATAGGACTTGCTTCTGCTGCTCACATCACGGCTTGACGATTTCTCTGTCCCATAACCAGATGATCTTGATCTGCTTCCACTGCTGTACACTCTCTCATCATCTGTCATATCCCTGCCAGGCACACCATAGTATTTCTGCTGTTCATACACATTCTTCTTGAGACCATAGGTGATCTCATCCTGAAACTTCTTTGCTCTGGATGCCACATTGCTGCTGCTGACAGATGTAGTCACTGTGTATGAGGCCAGGTCTGACTCCACATCTTTGGCTTCTTCTATGGGGGAGAATTTGGAGATCTTCTGCTCCATACCTTGTTTTCTGTGCTTACTGCGCTTGGAGGAGATAACAGCAGGGGCCAAGTTTTTGGAGGAATGTTTCTGCACCCCTGTGCCAGAACCATGCTTGTCTGGCCGTGAAGAGTGCCGGTAATCATTGTCCCCATAGTAATAAGAACTGCTGCTCCCTGACACCCTGCCATTGCTCTCTGGCCCCCTGTGGTAGCTGCCCTTTCCTCGATGGTCAGTACTGTGGTGGTCATACATGTCCTCCTCTGACTCCTCCTCCGTTTTGGCATAGCAGCATGGTCTGTTGGAACTATCAGCATCTACCAGATCACTTTTTTCTTTAAGTTGGCGGCCATTACTGCCTTGCATTTGCACCTCTCTCTTCTGGCTTTCTGCCACTGTGCTGTCTTTGGTTAGTTCACTAATGTCATCAATCATCACGTAATTGCGAGGAATGTTCTGCTCCAGGTTTGTATAAAGAGACTCAGATGAGTAAGTGGCTGAAGGGCTGTGCACAGCATTGCTCCGGTCAGGTGGCTTGGCCTCTGGGGTCTTGTACTGCTCATAGCTGCTGGTCACTGTTGTGGTGCTGAAGGTGACATCTGGGGCAGCTGAAGAGACTGTCACAGCTGGGCTGCCAATCACTTCATAATTAGTAGGAATCTTTTGCTCTAAGTCAGCCAGTGATGTCTGCCGTGGCTTCTGGTGTATGGACTGCGTGTCTGCTTGGGTTTGGAAAAGTGCACTCTGTGCTGGCAGCAAGGGTGTTGAGTTGGGATAGGTGGTCTGTGTTTGATAGTGATTAGGTAGCCGGAAACCTTGCTGGCTCTGCAGCCCCAAGTCTGATTGGTAGCTGGTGTTTGGAGTGAAGGTATGTCCTTGATACGTACTCTGTGAGGGATAGGTGGGTAGCTGACTTGCCTGGAAGCCATTCTGAGAGGTGCTGTTGCTCACCACAGGATACTGGGGAGGCTGACTTCTCATTTGTTGGAAAGCACTGGGGCTCTGAAGACCTGCTGGTCCTGTGGGGTACTGATAAGGGGCATAAGAGGAGGCTGATGTATACTGCAAGCTGGAAAATTCAGCATACTGGTTAGCTGAGGTGGTGCTTGGCCGGGTGAGCAGACTGCTGCCCTCATAGCTGGAGAGGCGTAAATTGTTCAACTCACTGTCAGACATGTAATCCCTGTTCTCTCCAAGGCATCTTAGGTAGGGATAGTCTCGGATACTCCTATCCTTCAACAGAGACTCCTTTCTTTGATTAATTCCCAGCTCCAGATATTTCAGCTTGGCATCGATCTCCTTCTCTTCCTCATCTAACTCAGCTTGCTTCTTCCTTAGTTTTGTAGATTCATGCTCCACCAGCTTCAGATCACGGTCAATGTCTTTGAGTAGACTGGCCTTGGTTACCTGCATAGCTTGCCCTCCTATCCCCTTCTGCATGAGGCTAGGCAGGTACATTTGGGAGTGGGCTTGACTGGCCAGAGGTAGGTGAGCTTCCTCTGGAGGGGGGCTGGGTAGGGTGCGTTTCACCTTCCGAATCAGTGTGCTGGACTGCAAAGTGGAAATCTAGAAAACAATTGAAACGTGTTAATTCTGGACAGGGGAAACATTTTCTAAAGAGGATAAAGACACATACTGCACACCCCATTGGGAACTGGTTCTGTAGGAACACTCCACTCCTGTGCTGCCTTTCATCAGAGTTTAGCAAAGCCCTTAAACATTAATTTGTTAAGACTCTGCATGCTCCCAGGTTTTTACAGTAGTTGATGGACTAAAGTGAAAACTGAGATGCAGGTACGAGAAATAACTGATCAAGATCAGAAAGTGAGATAGCAGTTGGGATGGAAGATGTATCCAACAGACTTGACTTACGGCCTCGTTCTACCACAAAAGGAGGTAGATGACTTCCATCCTGCCTGACTTCCATATCATGCATCTAGTTCCAGGACTTCAATCCTAGTTTAAAGTCTGTAAGTACCTAAGTTTTCAAGACTTAAATCTATCAGTTACCTAAAATTCTGCTTCTGTACATGCCCAGAAGTGCCTGAATCTTTCAGTGCCAAGCAGTTCAGCACCTTGCTCAGGCTTAAGCCCTGCTGGGACCAAGTGACAAGATGTGCCCCTGATCATTTGGCCTGAAGGTCTCAACCTCAATAGTGTAACTAAGAGAGGATAAGCAGTACTCGAGCCCTGGGGGTGCAAAAATAGCAGCCACCCCAAAATAATGTGGTGCAAAAATAGCAACCCCTACCACTGCTGCTGCCTGGAAAAACTGCCCAGTTATTCCTCTGTTCAATCTGCTAGGTGTTCCCAGACCACAAGGAACAGATCAGGCCCCATCCAAACATGGCTGAGGCGGCGGCACTAACCCGTTTTATACAGTAAGTAGAGCACTCACCTGGGTTGTTAGCCCAAATTTTAATTCCCTCCTCTGCCAGATGAATTCAAACACTCATTTTTCATGATTCCAGAGAATATTCTAACCAACAGGCTACAGCGGAGAACTCTTCCTCCCTCCTGTTCAGGCTGTTCCACTTTGCATGGAATACTTAAATATTAATTGGGTATGAGAACAAAAGTATGCACGTGAGTAACACTATAGCCTAGTGCTTAGAAAACATACGGGGAAGAGGAAACCTGGCTTCAGTCCTTGCTCCACTAAATGTATGGCTCAGTCCTTACTCCACTATATATCACTGTTTTATGTTTAGAAGTCAGTTGGACAAACACTGTAATCCATGTCTCCTCTTTATCAGGTGGTTTCCCTAACCACTAGGTCTAATCTATTATTCTCATAACCTTGAGACAGCCTTATTAGAAGATACTGCAGCTAAACAGTTGATCATACACATTAAATCCAGTTTTGCTGGATATAGTAATAATGGGCCACAGTTCAACAGACATGAGTTTAGAATCATAGACTCACAGAATCATAGAGAAGTAGGACTGGAAGGGACCTCCATGGGGACATCCCTATCTAAACCATCCTATAACAATTGCCTAGCCTATTAGCAAAGGTAGTCAGCCCTAACACAACACAGGACATAACACCCTAATCTGCCACAGGTAAGGTAGCGGGACCATGGTGGCCAACATCCTGCTTTTGTAAGGGCACATCTACATGTTGCTGTATGACAACATTGCTATGGCACCATGCTTTAGTACTTCTTTTTGATTTCGCAGCTATATTGCCATGCAGATGTGTAGACGCACCCTAAAGGTTGTAAAATATGCTCAAGAGACCCAAGGAAGATGTTCATGGCCCCTGCTACAGAGGAAGGCAAAATTCCTTCCTGACCCAAAATATGGCCATCAGTCTGACCCTGAGTTGGATGGCAAGACCCTCTAGCCAAGAACAGGAATGATGCATAGGGGGTGCACACAGGTGTACAGCTATGCCCCTACAGAAAAGCATGGTTGGAACCCATGCAGAGTGCTTTAGAAGTGCCCAATCGCATGAGTAATCCAAAGTGGAGTGCCTTCATTACATCTGTCAGTGCGTGGGGGGAGCAGGGCTCCAGTGCTGTCTTCTGAGGTCAGGCGGGAGGGGTGTCTCCAATCCACCCACCCCACCCTGCAGCGCAGGCTGGGAAAACCCCAGACAGAACTCCCTCCACTCCCTTCTCCCCTTCCCATTCTGAAGACAGCACCGGAGCTGGGAAGGGGGAGGGACAGGGCTGGGGGAAAGCAGCTGCAGACATGAGGCTGCTCCAAAATGGAGCTTGGTCCCCCAACCCCCTGGGCCCAACAGCAAGCATCTTTTTGGTTAGGGGGATTGCTGTAACCCATAGTACTTTCTGCAAAGCATCATGAATTACAGAGGGGAGCTGCATGTCTGTCAATGCTCACAGTGACACTAACAGATCAGTCAGATTCCTTAGCTTTGTGTGATTGGTGAACAGCAGACAATGAAAAAAATAAGAAACCCTTTAATCTTTTCCCAGAATTTGAACAAAATGGCCCAAATGCATAATCAACTTGTATGGGGGGCATGGGGAAGTGCCCTGGCTGACATTAGCTGCCACCGCCGTCTGCTGGTGATTGCCACTCGCCGCCCTCCTTCCCCAAGCTGCTGCCACCACTGCCAGCTTCTGCAGGTGGTCTCCATTTACTGCTTGCCACTGACGCTACTGCCTACAAATGGTGTCCCCACAGTCTCGGAAGGCACCAGTTATTCATGCCTAAATGGGTTCCAAGTTTAAAAGAAACCAGTTGGAAATACTTTTTAAGTAGCCGAAATTAGTCTAATTTATTGATGAGAAGATTATCAGCCTGTTGGACCAGCACAGTCTCTGCTGATGATGCAGCTCTGCTCTGCACAGATACTCGTGAAATTGTGGGAATGGGGTTGGTAAACTTTTTTGTGTCCATTCAGAGGGGAGGTTTTGACAGTCAAACCATACTACTGACTCATAATGCTGATCAGTAGTACGGCTGTGTGAAGCTTCAGTAGCCAATTCAATTCAGAGGAGATTTGGCACAATTCAGCAGCTGAATATCTGAATCGAATCAGGAGACCCATTAAAACGTCCAAATCGAATCAGAAGCATCCGAATCAATTCGTTAAAGATTTGGAGATTCGGAAGGTAGGCTTGCAGGAAACAGAAACTGACAAGAAGGAGGGGGAAGAGAGGAGGGGAAAGACTGATCTGATATTGATATCTGTAGCTGGCCAGTGACTGTGATCTCCCCCCAAGTTCCTTACCAATCACAGTGCTCTGGGGAAAGGATGTAAAAACAACATATAAGGCTGTGTGTGAAGTGATCTGTTTCTGTGCCTTTTGTTAGCTGTGTCTGTCTTGCAGCAGCATCTGAAAGGTTCTGGCTTGGTAGCACTAGCTAGTCTCTTGCTAGCAAATTGTATCCAATCCTTTCCTACTTACCCTTGCCTAGCATCCCTATTGTTATCCCTTTCAACTTATTAATCCTCTTATTTGTTCTTGTTAGTCTTTTTTTTCCCTGCACAAAAAGAAATCTCATCAAGAAGTGTCATCACTGTGCAGGAAAGCACAACACAGACACAGACACAGACACACACACACACATTTTGCAGCAACTTAAAGGGTGCTGGAAAGGCAGGTGCCAGGTCTTTTGGCAGGTGAAGGAGAGGGGGCAGAGGGAGAACTGCAAGTTCCCCCTCCCCCTCCAAAACATAGACACACCCTCTCCCTGGCAGCAATGAGTCTTCTGCTGCTAGTAGGAGCAAGGAGGTGGGAGCAGTGTCTGCACCTGCATCACTTTCACTAACACCAGTAATGACCACCAGCATGACAATCTTCACCCCCTTTCAGTTCCCAGCATGAGCCTTTCAGTGCTAGAGGAGGAGCTGGATCTGGAAGCAGAGGAGCTAAGTGCCATAGCTAAGGAAATTCTGGGGAAGGAGGGAGAATCTGAATTTGCGCTCCACACCCTTCAAAGTTCCCCTAGAGGCAGGTCTCTTCTGGAAGGCACTTTGGAGAAGGTTGTGGGGGCAGGTGGCTCAGCTCTTCCTGTTGTTGTGCCTCTGCCTGGTGAGGAGGGGGATAAGGCAGGATCCCCACCCTCAACCCAGAAGCGGGTAGGTGGTGTAGTGTGGGATCATTTTGAGGTGGCAGATGATCCCAGGTATGCTACCTGCCAGCACTGCTGAAAGCAGATCAGTTGGGGCAAGGAGATGAAACACTTCACCACCACAGCAATGCTCTACATCTCAGGAGGCAGCACCCCTTTGCCCTTGTCCCTCCTCAGCCTGGCACCAGTGGGAGTGTGCCCAAAAAGAAATCCCCCTCTCACTCCAAAGCACCCATCCCCAAGAAGCAGAGGCAGGCCACCCTGGACCAGTGGGGGAATAGCAGAGACAAAGGGGGGCACGTTCCCAAGGCAAGCAAGGTCACCCAAGCACTGGGGAGATGCTTGCTCTGGATGGCCAGCCCTTCTCCTTAAGCATCCAGGGTTCAGACAGCTCATGGTGCTCGTGGCCCCATCCTACCAAGTCCCCACATGCACTACCTTTAGCAGGACAGTGGTGACCTCCCCATAGGAGGCATGCAGGAAGTTCTTGAGGGAGGAGCTGTGGAAGGCAGGGCTGCAGGTAGCTTTGTACTTCACCTCGGACATCTGAAGCAGCCGGGGTAGAGATCATACCTACCTCTCCCTCACAGGTCACTGGTGCAATCAGTAAGGGTATTGGTGGGTTTTCCTTTAAGCAGAGGTGATGGATGAGTCCCACACAGCAAGGGAGATCATGGTGGCCATGAACCACATGGTGTAGGGGTGGCTCATTGGGCAGGGCGAGCTCACTCGTGGGTTCATGGTCACTGACAACGGGGCCAATATGGTCAAGGCAGTGTGTGATGCCAACTTAGGAGCAGCTAGTGTTCCTGAAGGTGAACCTCCCGCTACTGGAGTTCTCCAAGCTTCATGTGCAGACAGAGTGAATGGCACCCTCCTCACTCTGCACCTATTTGCTTTTTTAATTTGCTTTCAGAACCATTTAATGCCCTGCTCTCAGAGATGGAGGTGGCAGTTTAGTTTATCACTAGCCAGCAGGGGAAGAACATCTCCCTGCTGAGCTCCTGTGCCAGGATGAACTTGGAGATATCGACTGGGGCTATGGGGAAGGAGAAGGCCCCAGGTTCTGGGCATGACCTAAAACTGCACCCTGCCAGGGTAGGAAGGCCTGATGGGACTGCCGGTTGTGTGGCCACCCCAGAAAATGCCAGGACCCTGAACCTCCCTGGTGAAAGGTGGGTAGGGGGCACCTGATAACCTCCAGCCACCACATGCATGCACAGTCCTGGCTGGGGAAAGCTCAGACCTGTAAGATCTTTGACAGTCCTGAGGCTTACTGGCTGCAATGGAGTTGTGAGGGTGAGAACAGCCAGGTAGCTCAGATCTAACCTGAGGTACCCTCGACTAGTCCATCCTGGGGCCAGGACCCAAAGGGGGGTCAAAGGTCCAGGGGGCCCACCGCGAGGAATGCCCAGAGCAAAAGTGTTGAAATTCTGACTGGCCTGAAGGTGAGGTAAGGGCCTAAGGGGGAGCCAAAAGTCTCAGAGAGGGGATCACAGCTGGAGGGGGTGAAGGATGCCATCTGCGAGGCATGAGCCACAGTGTAGGGGAGTAATGAAGCCGCGGAAAGGATGTCACCCCTAGACATCAGGGGCCTAAATGGCAGCCTCCTGGCTGGGTAACATCTGAATCAGTTTTCCATCAAGGTGTGGCAGGGGAAAGAGGGGGGGGGGGTTGGCCCAGAAACAGGTGGGTGGGCTGAGATCTAACCGACACTGGGAAGGCTCCCTGTTATAGGCTACCATCCCTGCTGCATTCATCCCACTCTGCCTTTACACACACAAGGCAGACAAGGTTCTTTGGGTCAAACTGATATCTTTTATTAGAACAACTAAATAGTAGGAGAAATGTATCTTAGCAAACTTTCAGGTTTAAAAACCTTTCGTCAGGCTGAGGAAGCACCTGCAGTTGGTGTGTGCTCTTCCTGGATGGAATAAATAGTAAAGAAGCCAGAGGCTGGTATGCATGCAAGAAAGCCAATCAGTGAAAATGTAAATTGAGGCATCAGTGGCTGAGAGA
>NW_017728997.1:46789140-46790865 GCF_001723915.1 Gavialis gangeticus | reverse complement strand
ATCAGGGAATTTAGTGCACTGAATGAGATGTATAATGTTTCTGGATGTGCAGCTGTAAGATCCAGGAATGGTAATGGTTCTGTTGTGGGGTGTAGTAATTGTGGGGGTACTGGAGATATGTTGGCTGTAGGGGTGTGCAAAGTGGGCTCTATTTGATTTGGATTTGGAAGTGGGCCCTATTCAATCCCCAGCCCTGGAACAAACTGTAGGTAATGCTAGGGCCCCCAAGGGGACACTTATGCGCCTATACACAAATGCCAGGAGCTTGGGGAACAAACAGGAGGAACTTGTCCTCCTGCTAAAAGCTAATAACTATGATGTCACAGGGATAACGGACCCCTGGGGGGGTTTCACCCATGACTGGGCCACAGGTATAGATGACTATACCCTGTATAGGAGGGAACTACCAAGACATCTCGTGGGAAGAGCACTCGGCCAAATCCGAGGAGTCACAAAGGTTTTTCTCATGCGTGGATAACCTCTGTTTGATGCAGCAAGTCTATGGGCCGACAAGAGGTAAAGCACTACTCGACCTGGTACTGGCAGCTGGGGATGACTTAATCAGTGACCTATTGAAGGGAAGCTGGGTGACAGTGACCACGAGCTAATCACATTCACCATCCGCTGTAAAGCTGGCAAGTCAGTCAGTAACACAGAAGTCCTTGACTTCAGGAAAGCCAACTTTGACAAGCTCAGGAGGCTTGTCAGTGAGGCCCTAAAGGGCCACAACCCAAAGGGGAGGGGAGTTCAGGACAAGTGGTTGCTCCTCAAGGGAGCAATCCTAGACACGCAAGCAAAGTCTGTCCTGTCTTGGAGGAAAGGCGGCAAAAGGGCACAGCAGACCCCTTGGCTCTCCAGGGAACTAGCGGACTTCCTGCATCTTAAAAGAAAGGCCTACAAAGGATGGAGGACTGGAACCACCACCAAGGAGGAATACTCTGCACTGGTCCGACCTGCAGAGAACAAACCAGGAAAGCCAAGGCTGTGATGGAACTCCAGCTTGCTACAAATATCAAGGACAATAAAATTTTTAGACAATATTTTTTAGATATGTGGGGAGCCAGAGGAAAAGCAAGGGCAACACTGGACCCCTGCTAAACCAGATGGGACAACTGACAACTGATGCCTATGAAAAAGCAAACTTGTTTAATGGGTACTTTGCGTCAGTCTTTCACCAGTCCCATGGGACCCCGCCTGACCACTGTGGGTCAGGGAGGCCCGGAGGAGGGAGACTCCTTACCCTCCATCAAAGCTGACCTTATGAAGGAACACCTTAACAGGCTGGATACCTTCAAGTCAGCTGGACCTGACGGTTTATACCTCAGGGTACTCAAGGAGCTGGCAAGCATCATAGCTCAGCCCCTGGCAGGGATCTTTGAGAACTTCTGGTGCTCTGGTGAAGTGCCCAAAGACTGGAAGAAGGCCAATGTGGTGCCTATCTTCAAGAAAGGGAGGAAAGTAGATCTGCCAAATTACAGGCCCATCAGCCTGACCTCTACCCTGGGGAAGGTCTTGGAAAAGATTATCAAAGAGGCCATCCTTAACAGACTAGCTGACAGCAATATCCTCAGGGATACCCAGCATGAGTTTGTGGCAGGTAGGTCTTGCTTGACCAATCTCATTTCCTTTTATGACCAGGTGACCTACCACCTGGACAAGGGGGAAGAGATTGATGTCATATATCTTGACTTTAAAAAAGCCTTCAATCTGGTATCTCATGATCAC
>NW_017728997.1:46771714-46784140 GCF_001723915.1 Gavialis gangeticus | reverse complement strand
GCTGGCTTGCATCCATAGATGCTTCTCAAGCAAATCCCAGGACGTCTTTCTCCCCTTGTACTCGGCCTTGGTGAGGCCACAGCTGCAGTACTGCATCCAGTTTTGGGCTCCACAATTCAAAAAGGATGCGGGGAAGCTTGCGAGAGTCCAGAGAAGAGCCACGTGCATGATCAGAGGTCAGGAAAACAGACCTTACGATGGCAGGCTGAGAGCCATGGGACTCTTCAGCTTAGAAAAGAGCAGGCTCAAGTGCGATCTGGTGGCCACCTATAAGTTTATCAGGGGTGTTCACTAGGATCTGTGGGAACGTTTGTTCACCAGAGCACCCCAAGGGATGACAAGATCAAACAGTCACAAACTGTGCCAAGACTGATTCAGGCTGGACATAAAGAAGAACTTCTTTACTGTCTGAGCCCCCAAGGTTTGGAATAGATTGCCACCGAAGGCAGTTCAAGCACCCACTTTGAATGCCTTCAAAACACATTTGGATGTTTATCTTGCAGAGATCCTATGATCCCTGCTGACTTCCTGCCCCTGGGGCAGGGGACTGGACTGGATGATCCTTCGGGGTCCCTTCCAGCCCGAATGTCTATGAATCTATTATTTGGATTTGGTCCGAATCAGGGACAGTGATTCGATTTATTGATTCGGATCACTGTCCCTGATTCGATTTGGCTGAATCTGAAGATTTGATGCTGATCTGGAGAATCAGTAATTTAGACATAGACACAGCGTGAAATGTTTTTTCTACATACCTTGAAGTACCACCGCAACTTGTGAATACTGTGATGCCGGAGCAGATACAGCGTACCACAGGAGTGCAGGGGGCCCTCCACATGATTGGCAGTGAACCTGGAAGGGAGCACACTGGGGCCCCCTTACACCCCTCCAGCTCAGTGATCAGCTGCTGGGGGACCCTGGGTGCCCCCTCCAGACCCAGGAGGCACCAGTCACTGAGCCGGAGGGATGCGGGTGAGGGGTGGGGAGGCAGCACACACCCCAGTGGGCCTGGAAGTCAACCAGAAGTCCCTCTGGTCCACTTCCTGGTCTGCTGCCGAGCATGCTGGGGAGCATGCTTCTGTGGGACACTACATCCGCCCCAGCATCATAGCACTCACAAGCTGCCTGCTACCTAGAAGTATGTAGAAAAAATATGTAAAGCTGTGTCTATGTTTGAATCACTGAATTTTTCCGAATCTCTCCAAATCGATTCAGATTCTGGCTTCTTTACTATTCATTCCATCCAGGAAGAGCGCACACATCAACTGCAGATGCTTCCTCAGCCTGATGAAGGGTTTTTCAACCCAAAAGCTTGCTAAGATATATTTCTCCAACTATTCAGTTGGTCTAATAAAAGATACCCGATTGACCCAAAGAACCTTGTTTGCCTATGTCCTTAGATCAACACGGCTACAACCTACACCCCTTAACACACACAAGTGATGTGAGTTTTGCTTTCAATGCTTTGAGGGGCACATTCACAAAAACACCTGCACCTATCTCCTTGAAACTTGGCAGGCTTCATCCCCTCAGAAGGGGCTACCATTCCTCCTGTTTTCATCCAATCTGCACAAAAATGACAAAGTTATAGGTATTTTAATGATTCCCCAGTATAGTCTATGGCCAAATCACCGAATCGGCACAGAATCTTTGTATCCGATTCAGCTGAATCGAATCGGGACAGTGACTTGAATCACCGAATAAAATCACTGACCCTCTGAATTGGCCAAATACAAATCCGAATCAAATACTTGCTGCTTTGCACAGGCCTAATCAGTAGCATAATGCATGATGATCTATTTTTGCTCTAAAATAAGTCAGTTTGCATCATATATATAGAGGTGATTGCATGAAGTCTTACTTTTGTATATTGTGAGGGTTGTGGAGGGGTGGAGGGGTATGGGTGGGTAGGTGGTATGGGGTTTCTTGGGGACTGTAGGTGTATGTGGGGTGTGGGGGTATGTGTTGATGTGGGTGGGTATGGCAGGCTTGTGGGAGGTGTTTGTAGGGATGTGTGGAGGGGGAGGGTGGCTGGGTGTGTATGTTGGGGTGTGTGGGTGCATGTGTGTGATGGGATGTGTACAGGTAGTAGTGAGCGGGGCTCCCAGACCCATGCGTGTGTGGGCGGGTGCATGTAGGGAGGGGTATGGGGGGGTGCAATGTTTGTGGGCATTGTGTGATTGTTCCCACAGTCTCCCAGTGATTGTGTGTGGGGGAGAGTGTGGTTGTGGGGTTTGCAGGGAATGGTTTGTGGGAATGGTGGGGTGTGCATGGGAGCCCCGCCCCCCCCCACATGCCCCCATGAGCTGATCAGCACCAGTCCCCACCCTGGAACAGCCCGGAGGCTGTGCACCCTGCAGTGCACCCACTGCCAGTAGCGTGCAGCCCCAGCACACTCTGCACCTGTTCCGGCCTGACCCCGGCAGCAGTGGCTCAGCCAGAGGCATAAACAGCTCTGACCCGGACCCGTTCCTGCTCTGCACTGCCCGCCCAGGGTGTGTCCTGCTGCCCCCTGAGCACACAGTGGGGCTGGGGGAGCTCTGTGCTAGACTGCCTTTCTAGGCAGCTGGTGGCTCCAGCCCCCTCCTGCTGTGGACTCACCTGCTCACACTGAACAGCTGCAGTAACAGCAGCGCTGGTGGGGCAGAAATGTGCTCAGCACAGGGGAAAAGCAGCCCCTCCCCCTCAGTGCTGCCCGGCACTTCCTGCAGCAGACACACAGAGCCCATGCCAGGCTGCCTTGCACTGTCACTGCTGCCTCCGGACTGCCCCACAGGGCAGTGGGGGCACCAGAGCAGCCGCAGGGCAGCCCAGCGTGGGCTCCATGTGGCTGATGCAGGAAGCACTGCGCAGCGCTAAGGGGGTGGCGCCAGTTTGCTGAGCACATTTCTGCCCCGCCAGCACTGCTGTTACTGCAGCTGTTCAGTGTGAGCAGGTAGGTGAGTCTGCAGCAGGTGTGGGCTATGGAGGGGCTGTGCATGGGCCCCCACCAGTACCACAGGGCTGGGGCCAGTAGCTGCCTAGAAAGGGAGTCCAGTGCAGAGTTCCCCCAGCCTCGCTGCGTGCTCAGGGGGTGGCAAGACGCACCACCATGGGATGATGCTTGGGGCAGGCAGGACTAAGGGAGCCATTACAGGCCGGACAAAGCCCCTCTCAGGCCATATTTTGCCCACCCCTGATTCAATTAGTCCTGTTCATTTCCAGGCCTGGGATAACATCAACTATTTATGTTGGTTTTTGCCACCTTTTAGCCAGGGGCTGGGCTTGTCCTCTTTGTTGCATATTCTGTTTCATATAGAAACATATATTGTATTTTGCCTAGATTCTCTGGTATACTGTGAAAACAGCATTTATATATCGCATATCAATATATATTATAAATCAATGCTGATAATTACAAGGTGCTAGATCTCAGGAAGTATAATCAAAAATACAAATAAAAAATGGGCGACACCTGGCTGGATGGCAGCACTGTGGAAGAGGATCTGGGAGGCCTGGTAGATCACAGATGCAACATGAGTCTGCAGTTTGATTCATCTGAACAAAAGGCGGATGCAGTTTTGGGCTGTATCAGTAGAAGCATTAAGTGCAAGACAGGCGCTGATTGATAGTGCCTCTCTACTTAACACTGGTTAGGCCGCATAGAGAGTATAATGTGCGCTTTAGCGCTTCCTCTGTAGCAGGTGGTATGGCCCTCTTCCTTGGATCTCTCCAGCATATTTTGCCAACCTTGCAGCAGTAGGACTTTGGCTACCCTGGTGCCCCTGTTTTACCTGTGGCAGATTAGGGTGTTATGTCTTTTGTCTTTTTCAGGGTTGACTATGTAGTTTTACTAATAGGTTAGATAATGGACTTGTATAGGATAGCTTGGATAGGAATGATCTTGCCTAAGGCAGTGGGTCAGACTAGATGACCTCTGGAGGTTTCTTCCAGTCCTACTTCTCTATGCTTCTACGATATGAATCAGACATTAAAAAAACAAGAACAATGATGGAATTAAGGAAAAGGATGCTTTCTATTAATAATTACAGAGGGAGTGGCAGCAACTGCAATATAAACCATGCCTAACACACATTAGTATACAAATACTTTTTGCTATTTTTTGAAGTGCTCCAACCCTCGTGGGGTCTGCAGCAGGATATTAAATTTGTCAGGAGGATCACTTGGGGGGTCACTGCTAGCCTCATGAAAGTGTATTTGCATTCAGCCCAGCTACAAACTGTCAGAAGTGACCATTTTTCATCTCCGTTTTGCTCATTGGAGCTTGCTCCTAGTTTGTTGCCAAGGATCTGTCACCTTTCCAGTAGAACCACACTTGCATGCCCTACTGTGCCGAGTCTGCTTGCAATGCAGGTGGATACCTGGATGATGACTCCTCACTTCTCCTGTCCTCAGCAGTGTGCCCTCTTGGCCTAGGAGACTGCAGAGGACTAGCGTGCTCTACTCCTTCTTTCACTGACTGTTCTTAATTATCCAGCACCTGATTTTTAAAGGTGCATATGTGCATCATTTGCAACACTACTTACTGAGCAAGTCCTCACATCCCATTGAGAGCTTATACAAGCTGGAAACAGAGCTTACTGAAGCAGACCCAGAACTCGCTATGCTTTCTGTATCATGCAGCAGCTCCTGGAAATGCAACCTACTGTTTCTGACCATAGGTAGTGGTTGGTTTGCAGATGAAAGCAGTATCTTCCTGCTGCCAGCTATTGGTATTTATCGTTAACTCATTAGCGTAACTAAGGGAGGTGGGGGGCAAGCAGGGCACCAGCCCTAGGTGTCAATTTAGGGGTGTACAAATATTGCAGCTTCCGCTGCTGCTAATCTGGCTACTGCCAGCATTAGTGACACAGCCGCTACCCTATGAAGTGCTGCCACCCAGGGCACACAACTGCCCAGCTATGCTTTTGGATTAAGTACTGACAGTCAATGCCTGTTGTGAGTCCACAAAGTGCTTCAGTCTGTGACTTTTTCCCACTCCAGTTCCTTGCAGTTTCACTGAAAATTAAAGTTGGCTGATAGCTCCTCACCTTCCCAATGGCAGCATCTGTCTCTTCTTTCCTTCTGTCATGTGAGAAGGGACACTTGTTAACAATGGCTTACTAAGGATTTAGCATATGTTTTGTGGCTGATAAATAATGCAGTGAGATATCCTGGAGTATCCTGTATGCTGTGGGAACTGAATGCTACCTATGAACAGACCTCCTCATTTCAAATATTTGAGGTTTTCTGACGACACCTTATGCAATTTAATCTTATTTCTTCCACATCTTTATTTTTGGTGATCCTCCCACGGACCTTCTCCATTTACTAGTGTAGAAGTAACCCAATCCCTGTAGTGACTCAGCTATTAATGGCAGTTCCATGCCAGTGCTCGGTTCTTCCTGTACCTTCTCTTAACTCCATGATGAGAGCCAGTCTGTTTATGTGGGTTCTGAAAAGTCTGCTGTCTCTTTTAGCTGAGCTTTACCTTTTTCTATGTTCTGTAAAACATTTTGAGTTGCAAACAGCTGAGCAGAGACTAACCAATTCATTAGACCTCTGAGTGCACAACGCACCTTTAAACGGAAGGCACAATTATCTCCACTTTACTATTGGGGAAGCCGAGGCATGGGATGACAGAGTCCCTCTTTCACTGGCCTGCTCTATCCTAAGCAATGAATAAGGCAGAAAACTTGATGAAAACAGTGAATGATCAAGAAACTAGAGACTGGGGTACAGAGCCTGACTATGGGGGGTTCAAACTAAAATTCCATGCACTACCCTAATTTTGGCATTTCCTGATATTTAGTGCTTGACTTGGCAACCTAAACAATGGTCTTTCAGCATATTTGCATTGTAGCGTGTAACAGGGAACCCCTACTCCTGTTCCAGGAAGGTTTGAGTGGGTAAAGCATCAGATCAGGTGGCTAATAAGGCAATTAGCTGCACCTAGTACTGGGAAAACAGAGACAAAAGGGCCAATCAGGTGGCTGGAAGTGGGCTGGACTGAGGAATATAAACCCAGTCCCTGAGCTAGAGCCCCTCAGTCTGGCCCTACAGATGGCAAGGTAAGGAGCTCCTGTGCAAAGAGGTGGGCTGACCAGTGCCCATGCAGTGCCATAGAGGTGTGAAGAAGAAGCTAAGGGGAGCTTGAAGGCTGTAGGGAAGTATTAACCCAGGGCTGGGAGGGTTTTGTTTTAGTGAGATCCACTGGTGGACGAGGAGCAGTTATAACAGGTGATGAGGAAGCCACAGACAGGGGTGCTTGAGGGCACTCCTGTGCAGTAAGCACCAGAGGTCAGGCAGAATGGCAGAGATTGCTGAGGTGGACCCCCAGGGAAGGTGACTGGTGTCCAGGCAAGGCCAAACCCCGGAGCCTGAGGTCTTGAACAGCAAGCTCAGGCAAAGGGTGCGGCCAGAGAGGAAAAGGGCTGAGGCTGTGACAGCCATGACCCTGACAAGAAACCTACAGGGCATGTCCCATTAAAGGGGAAGTAATGTGAGAAAGCAAAAGGCCCAGGTGTGGGTGGACAGATCAGCCTACCCCGTGAAGTGACTACTGACACCTCATCATCAGTAAACAACATCAAAGGCATAGCAGGTGGGTGATGGAGGCGAGGCAGGGTTGGGAAGGAACTGGCAAGTGGGGCTTACCCCTGTGGGTAGTACACACTGCCTTTCTTCTCACTGCTTAAAAGCTTTAGCTTGCTTCTATAACAAGCAATGTCCTGTTACATGCAGCCATAAGGATTTTCCCATCTGTGCATTAGCAGCAACTTTAAATCCCTAGACCAGTGGGGCATCAGCCTTTTCATTAAGCATACCACAAATTAGTCCCATGCTCGACTGCTCTGCTTTCTGCTCCCTACACTGTTCTCCCTGTCTGATCTCCTGCTTTGCCTTGTGCTTCCTGCCCCATTTGCTGTTGTGTTGCCTGCCCTTCCTGATCTGCCATATGTCTCGCATACGAGTTGCCTGTGGCACTCATGCCACAGGTTGGCCACCCCTGGCCTAAAGCGCTAAACCCTGAGAAGGGATTAGACCAGTCCTAGGCACACAGCACATGGCACTATTGGACCCCTAGGCCATCTCCTGCACATCTACGGTTATAGCAGAAGGCCTGTAACGCATGCAAGAATGACAAAAGAAGCTTTAATGCACCTGCATGTGCTCCAAGAAAGAATTACTCTCCCACAAGTATAACAAAAGCAACAAAATATCTCTTGAAATCCCTAGGTACCTGGACATGAAGGAAAAGATTTCCAAGTATGTTTACGTGTGCCAAGGATGTCATTAACTCTTATTTGAAGCCAACTTTTTAAAATATTCATTGCTGGAGTATTAATGGAATCATGTTGCCTTGGTAGGAGAATGTCCTCAGAAGGCATACCAAGAGGTTATCCCATAGCATGACTGGCCTCTGCAGAGAATTCATGGTATATGACTGAATAGTAACATTTCCTTGGATATGTGAAAATAATGACAAGTGGTTGACTGTCTGTCACAGTACATTTCCTCAGCAGTATGTTCCCCATGAGAGAGATCTCCCAAAGCAGAGGGACATCTCCACAGGGCTGCAAGAAGGTCAGTAACCAATATTTCATAGCACCAATAAGAAGCTGCTCTTTGTATAAAAAGGATTTGCCCAAGACTTTTCCAAAATCAGTCTACAACAGCCTTATCAAGAGACTTCCTGAAAATGGTAACGGATGTGCTATAAATAGCATATATGGTGCTGACAGGATGAGATGTTAACCTGATCAGGGGAAGCTGCTCTCAGCCCAAATACAGATGCGATCTAGAATGATATTGTTGTCTTACATGGCATAAGGCCAAAGGTAGTTTCTATTAATCTGAGAGAGAGAAGAGCTAGCCACACACTTCTTTTGCCTCCTCTGTTAAGGTCTGTCTCTGTCTATGCATGAGCTTTGGGCACATACAACAGAACTGGAGATGGGTCTGGAACAGGATATAACGGACTTGGGTTGGGGTTGAAGTTTGGGTTCAAGGCTGAATTAGGTTTTGAGTTCAGCTATGATGTTAAACCCCTGTGAACAGGACCTTATGAAACTTCAACCCCAAGCAGTGGAGATCTCAGCTTATCTTATCTTTTCTGAACCAGTGCTGAAAAACAGGCTGCCTCTGGTCTCAGATTTAGTTCAGGACTAAAACTGTAGTAGTCAAAAGTGTGGGATTCAAATAAACCTTTTTAGGTTCCAAAATATTTTTTTCTATGATTCTAGGGGTTCAAAACTAATTTTCTGGTTAGAAAGCCCTTGAAAAAGAGCTGAGAGAAACTGTTTGGTCACTGTAGACTTTATACAGCCTCATATGGCTGGTAGCCACTTCTGGGGGATTACCTCTTTCAACTCTACAGTCCTTTGTACCATATTTTTAAAATCGGAGACCCAATGGCTAGGGCCAGAAGTTACACATAAACCAGGTTAAGTGATCAGAAACCAGTTTAAACCTGTAAAAGAACAGAAATTCAGTGCACATAAACCACTTTCAAAATGGCTAAAACTGGTTTAAGATGAACTTGGTTGAATGTACTATCAGACTTAACTGATTTAGGTCAAAACAGTTTATGTAACTTCTGTCTCAGACTCCCTCCTGGTTTAAGTTAACTCACAGTCCCCCAGCATGCTTTGCAGAGCTGGGCTGGGTGGGGCAGCAGGGTTGGCCCCACACTTCTTCCCTAGCTGGAGCACTATCAGTGCTCTGGCTGGCTGAGAAGGGGGTAAGGGTGGGACTGGGGCGGCCCACATGGGACGTGGCCAGATGCCAGCCCTGGGTCTGAGGCTGAGAGGGGAAGGGAGGGGCTAGGATGGGCTGATGTTGTGGTGGGCAGAAGCAGAGGGGAGGCAGGCAGGGGGGAGTGATGCCCCTGGAGGGATCCTGGTACTGCCCCTCTCTGTGACGCAACAATGGAGAGAACGCAGGGCATTCAGAAGTGGGTGCCGGACCGGAGGCACCTGCTGAGTGGCTTCTTCTCCCGCCAGGCCCAGCACAGGGTGGGTGTCCCCAGGGGAGGGAAAGGCGGTAGCGTCAATGAGGAGAGAAGCGGGGATCCCCTTCCTCCAACCCCCTCTGCCAACTCTGTCCGAGTCTCTCTCATCCACCTCCAAGGGGCCCCAGCCGCCGCTGGGGAAATGGGCACTGGCCCACAGAGTTACTGGATGCTGCAGCTGCCTGATCAGAGCCTCCTCTTTTTGACTGCCTGGCAGCTGGGCAGGCCACTGAGAGCAGCAGTGGGGCTCAGCGTGGCTAGGAGGAGCAGCAGCAGCAGGTCCCCCATAAGGAACCAGCTTGCTGGTGCAGCACCTGGGCCAGCCTGCGCCTGGCCACCCAGCAGCTCCGCTGCTGCTACAGAGCTGCCCCAGCCAAGCAGTGCATCCAGGCACAGTGCCTGGAGAAGCCGTGTGGGGCCCACATGCAGCAGCCAAGGCATTGCAAGCAGGGAAGCGGCCCTGGCCAGGCCTTCTTCCATGTCCTTCCTGAGTGTCCAGGGTGCGGGTTGGGCCCTTCTCACTTCCTCTAGTCCCTTAAAATACATGGGGGGGAGGGACTTGAGGGGAAGGGCTCCAACCCCTGCTTGTGGCTGCAGGAAGCTCCCTGGCTCTAGGGTGCTCAGCATGGGGTCCCCAACTGGGCAGAAGGAAAGACTACAGACTTCATGGTGATATGGTGTGATTCGGAGGTGCAGTGGCAGTTCAGCCAGGGCACACAAGCCCCTTGTGCATGTCCCAGCATGGAGGTGACTGTTCTAGCAGGGAAACAAACCCCAGGCCTTTCCCCCTCTTCTTTCTGCAGTAGAACAGGGTCTGAAATGCTCTGTTCTTGGAGGAGCAGTGCAGGGCCTCCTCTCTGGATCAGGTCACAGAATCCTAGAGGAGTGGGGCTGGGAGGGACTTGCAGGGGTTGCATCTAGCCCAGCCCCTGTCTGAGTCCAGACCATCCTGTATGCACCCATATTCTAAACTCTACATAAGATGACTAGCAGCCCTGACACAAGGCTCCCCTGCCTCAGCTGCTCGAGCAAGGCAGGGAAAATCCAGGCAGACCCCGGCTGGACATCCTGCAGGCTGGGGTTTAAACCCTTCCCCAGTCATACTCAGCCTGCTGGGGCCTGGCTGCTTCCTCCCCCATGCCCCTGGTCAGCTTCCTTCAGCATTGCAGCTGCTGTGGAAGGGAGGGCCCTAGCTTCTAGCCTGAGCCATTGCAGGCATGTGTCTGCATTTTCGGAATCAAAAGTGAATGTCTATTCACTTGCAAATCAGTTCAATCTATACAGGTTAGACTAATCTGTAAAGATTTAATCAATTCAGGCTTGGGCTTTTTGCATGTCTGTACTTAGCCAATATCAAGCTCTTGGCAACCTATTTTTCAGAAATGCTGGGCTTCCAGCTACACCCACTGAAATCTGTGCATCTGGCTCACAGTGTGCTTGATATAAGCTGCTTGCCAATTTGACTGTTTGAAAAGTGCCTCTAGTGCAATGGTTGTCAAACAGGGCAGAATGATTTTAACAGAATGGATTCCTATGTGAAAACCCTGGATTTATCATGTGAATCATGTTTGCACGCTTAATGGTGCTAACATTTTGGCTAGGGACAGGCATTACACATAAACCGGTTTAAGTAA
Source organism: Gavialis gangeticus (assembly GCF_001723915.1). NCBI lineage: Eukaryota > Metazoa > Chordata > Crocodylia > Gavialidae > Gavialis > Gavialis gangeticus. Next base: position 46,773,514 of record NW_017728997.1, on the reverse strand, counting down.
TCAGAAATTGGTTTAAACCTGTAACAGAACATAAGTTTAGTGGACACAAACCAGTTTCAAAATGGCCAAAACCAGTTTGAGATAAATCTGGTTGAATGTAGTATCAGACTTAACTGACTGAGCTCAAACCAGTTCATGCAATGTCTGTTCCAGGCCCCTTCCTGGTTTCAGTTAAACTAGATAGCCCCAGCATCCCGGCATGCTCTCTGCTCCAGCCCAGCATGGCTGCCCCCACCCTTCTGCTCCCTAGCCAGAGCAGGGACAGGCAAGGGGCTGGGGCCTAACCCAATGCTGGCCCCAGGAAGGGGGCAGGGAAGAGGTTTATTCCCCCTCCCCCTTATTCTATTGTCCCACTAGGGCAGACCTGCATGTCTCCACTGGCTGCTTCAGCAACGAGTGCATGGCCAGCCCCGGCAGTGGCTTGAAGTAGTGAACTGGCCAGAGAGGGGGTTTAATTCCCCCTCCCAGTCCCACCCACATGGACCTGGGCCAGGGTCTGCCTGGCGCTCCCTCCTCGCTACTGCAGTGGCAGGGCAGGGGGTGCAGTGAAACACTGCCCAGCACTGTATCACTGCACCCTCTGCTGAGGCAGAGGGGGCAGGGAGTGGGGGTTATTTCCCCCCTCTGCCCCCACTGCCTCCAGGGCACCATAGCGAGGTCTGTCCACCCTGAGCACTGCTGCCCCCACTTACTCCATGCATGAGGCAAGCAGCGGGATAAGCCCCCTCCTGCCCCCTCCACCAGATGCCAGAGGGAGGGGGGGAATAACTCCCTTCTCTGCCCCTTGCCCAAGGGGCCCTTCCGGTTGGCCTCTAGCTGGGCCCCTGATCCTGCTGCTGGAGCGGCGAGGGAGCAGGGCCCTGATGGGGGCTGCAGCCCTTATCTTGGTGTCCGGGGAGTGCAAGCCTCTTCTGGGGCATCTTCTTTAGGTTTTGAAAAATCTGGTGGGTATTTTGCTTCTGGTCCTTGACTCAGTGTTTCAATTGCATGCTGTTACTCAGAAGGAAAAGTTTACCCATGCAGCCCTAGTCTTCCCTCCAAAGAACATTTTGTCAGCTGCATGCTGTTAACCCCCTCGGGTATGTAGCATTGTGTTTTCTGTCGTACTCTGAATTCCTGTCATCTGCTCCTTTGCCTAGAACAAGTGTACTGCAAAGAGCCTGGCAGTAGAAGAGTTCACTTTAAAGAAGTTCATGTTACTGGTTGGTGAGTTACTAGACGAGCAGTTAAGTCGCACTTGATTTAGTCACTCCCTGTGGGGGTATCTGGTTTGCTTCACGTTTAAAAAAGACTAGTAATATATATTTGGACAGTATCTCAGCCCGTGTAAACATTTCTACCTGCACACATTGAGGGAGCGACATTAACATTTAGCATCTTGCTTAGACCTTGCCTAACTCCATAGCTAGCCTGCACCTGTCCACCCACCCTCCTTCCCCCTTGTGGTTCTACTCTGCCACCACCCCTTCAGTTTGGATTTGCCAGGAACAAACTGCTTTTTCCTCTGTCACCCACATGTAGTCCTCTTTAGCTTCCCATGGTCTCTCTTACTCAAAAGTCCTTTGAGGACAAGAAACCACTTTTAAAAAAGCCTTTTATGACATCATATATCTGGACTTTAAAAAAGCCTTTGATCTGGTGTCCCATGATCTCCTCATGGAAAAATTGGCAAACTGCAGTCCGATGGCTGGGGAATTGGCTCTGAGGTTGGACCCAGAGAGTGGTAGTCGATGGAACTGAATCATCATGGCTCTCCGTGACTAGTGGTGTCCCCCATGGCTCCATCCTAGGACCTGTACT
>NW_017728997.1:46764307-46766714 GCF_001723915.1 Gavialis gangeticus | reverse complement strand
TCCCTGCTCTTCTGCTGCCCCTGCCACCACCCCTTCAGTTTGGATTTGCCAGGAACAAACTGCTTTTTCCTCTGTCACCCACATGTAGTCCTCTTTAGCTTCCCATGGTCTCTCTTACTCAAAAGTCCTTTGAGGACAAGAAACCACTTTTAAAAAAGCCTTTTATGACGTCATATATCTGGACTTTAAAAAAGCCTTTGATCTGGTGTCCCATGATCTCCTCATGGAAAAATTGGCAAACTGCAGTCCGATGGCTGGGGAATTGGCTCTGAGGTTGGACCCAGAGAGTGGTAGTCGATGGAACTGAATCATCATGGCTCTCCGTGACTAGTGGTGTCCCCCATGGCTCCATCCTAGGACCTGTACTCTTTAAGATCTTCATTAATGATATGGACATTGGTGTCAGAAGTGGACTGGCCAAGTTCACCAGGACACCAAACTTTGGGGCAGAGCATCCACACCCGAGGATAGGCTGGTGATCCAGGCTGACCTTGACAGGCTTAGAAAGTGGGCGAATAAAAACCTGATGATATTCAATACAGATAAATGCAAGGTACTCCACCTCGGGGGGCGCGGGAAGATGGGGAGGAGGGAGCCCCGCATCATGCTTATAGGCTCAGCAGTGCTACGCTCGCTAGCACCACAGTCAAAAGGGACTTGGGGGGTCATGATTGACCACAAGATGAACATGAGCCTGCAATTCAATGCTGCGGCTAGTAAAGTGACCAAAACACTGGCTTGCATCCATAGATGCTTCTCAAGCAAATCTCAGGATATCATCCTCCCACTGTACTCAGCCTTGGTGAGGCTGCAGTTGGAGTACTGCGTCCAATTCTGGGCTCCACAATTCAAGAAGAATGTGGAGAAGCTTGAGAGAGTCCAGAGGAGAGCCACGGACATGATCAGAGGTCAGGAGAACAGGCCTTATGAAGAGAGGCTGAGAGCCATGGGACCCTTCAGCCTGGAAACACGCAGGCTCAGGGGTGACCTGGTGGCTGCTTATAAGTATATAAGGGGTGTGCATCAGGATCTGGGGGGATGGCTGTTTACCAGAGTGCCCCAAGGGATTACAAGGTCCAACAGTCACAAACTCCTCCAAGACTGTTTTAGGCTGGACATAAGGACAAATTTCTTTACTCTCCAAGTCCCCAAGGGCTGGAATAGACTCTTTCCAGAAGTGGTGCAGGCACCTACTCTGGACTCTTTTAAGAAATGTTTGGATGCACATCTTGCTGGGATCCTTAGACCCTAGCTGACTTCCTGCTCCTGGGGCAGGTGGCTGGATTTGATGATCTTCCAGAGTCCCTTCCAGTCCTAATGTCTGTGAAATCTATGAAACCAAAAGGGTAAGGGCAGTTTGCTTCAGTCCATCCTCAAGAGAACAAACTCTTAGGATCTCATTTACTCAACAAAGTGCCTCTTAGGTTGCTCTGGCTGCTTATGAGGACCTTGGCTCACATGCTATAAGCCTTTCTTTGGTTCTGCCTCCTCCTGCTCTCAGTCTCTATAGGTAAAGTAGAACTGTGCTGGAAAATCTCCTGGCTTCCTGAGGCCAGTGTTAATTCTTTCTCTGACTTTCAAGTACTTACAGCCCAATGATACTATCTGCTATTCCCATAGCACAGGAGGGAAAGTTTTTGCCTTTCTCTCTAGCGGGGGGATGGTCCTCTTTCTTGGATTTCTTGAATGTATTTTAACAAACTACTTCTTGTTTTTGCCATGGCAGGACATTAACAGTGCCATTTTATGGAACAGTCCCCCATTTTATCTGTAGTCAAGGTGGTTTTTGATGTTTTTGTGCATTATGCCTGGACGTTGTACATGAGAGTTGTTCATGAAGCTTTTAATAATAGGTTAGACAAACACCTATCTCAGGTAGTTTAGTCGGGGATGAGCCTGCTTTGAGCAAGGAGTTGCATTAGATGACCTCCAGAGGTCCCTTCCTACTTTCCTATGATTCTAACGGGGGGTGGAGGGGCTTTCAGCAGTGGGAGATACGGCATCAGACTCTGCTCACTTGCTTCCTTCAGTGAGTGATGTCGGCTTGTTAGGTATATTTACCATTCCAAAGAATGCCGCCTCTTCTGAGGTCAGTGCGATAAGAAAAATAAGGGCTCCTGTGGAACTGAATACAAGGCCTGGTAGTTGGGTGCGGTTTCCCAGGGGAAGTGGTGGTGTGCATCTTTGACTGTGTAGTGCACATATTTTGTGCTCTCTACCACCAGGAACCCTGATTTTGGCCGCCTGTCTCTGACAGTATTAGTACCCTAATTCTGTATGAGGGCATAGATCAGATCTTTTCCTTAAGACCACTAGGGGGCAGGACAAGGACTGTAATGATGATCCCTGCTTCTTAAAAATTAGTTTTATGAGCTTGCAGAGTATTAGGCTGTGCATCAGGGAAAGG
>NW_017728997.1:46747522-46759307 GCF_001723915.1 Gavialis gangeticus | reverse complement strand
CAGGAACCCTGATTTTGGCCGCCTGTCTCTGACAGTATTAGTACCCTAATTCTGTATGAGGGCATAGATCAGATCTTTTCCTTAAGACCACTAGGGGGCAGGACAAGGACTGTAATGATGATCCCTGCTTCTTAAAAATTAGTTTTATGAGCTTGCAGAGTATTAGGCTGTGCATCAGGGAAAGGGATCTTTTCACTCTCTGTGGGCACATCTACATGTGCATTAATGTGCAATAGTGAGCGTGTCTACGCGTGCATTCATGTGTAGGTACTGTGCATTCAGTTAGTACCTGTAATAACAGGTACTAACTGAATGTACAGTGATCAGTGCTACTTCGCAGTAGCGCTAGTGCATGCCTTTTTAGTGATGCTAATGAGCAATAGACTAATACTACTGTGCATTAGTGCAATAGCACAGCTTTTCCCATGGCATGCTAATGCACAGTAGAATTAGTCTACTGCACATTTAGGGTCAGGTACAGATGTGCTCACTATCTCCCAGCAGTGGGGTTGTTTATCCAGTATTTGATGATAAACACATTTGCAAAGTAGCAAATGTTTAATACAGAGAGAGGATAAAGGAGGAGACTGCTACAGACCACCCTAACAGAGCACTATCATACTGCTCTGTTGTACCAACAAACTGCAAAGTCAGAAAGAAACTGGAGCAAAAGCCCCAGTGCAAGATGGTTCAGGAGGCATGAGGAGAGCAGACAAGTCTGTGAGCTTTAGTTCTTCAGGCCTGGGGCCTATGTTTGGCTCTGGTATGCAGGGCATTGCTGGATGGCATTTCTGGAGTTTTCTGACTTGTCACAAGGGAGCCTCTCTGCTATAGGGGCAACAGCAGGGTTAGGGGCCATGCATACCATGCCTGTCTTTTCCTTAACTCAACCACCAGACCACTTCAATGGCCTTTTGCTTTGTGGTTCTTCTCACTCGAGTCTGGGGACTTTCCCACAAGAAATAATTCCTCGCAGAGTCCTGCCCCTGTAAGGGCTATGCAGCTTGTTCAGTATTTCTCCCCTAAGCAGGGCTGATGCTTACCCAGTATGAAATTCCAGTGTCAGGGCACTTCCATTTTACCAGCTGCTATTGTTGCTTTACAGCACATTGAAAAATGGTCTCAGTGCCCTCTCTTCTTTTGCCTGAAAATGTAGTACTTTGGCTTCACTTTACCTGTTTTTTCCCTTTCACCCCCTCTGCCTCCAAGCCCTCTGGACTGGGGGAGTTAGGATGGAAATTCCCTCTGCTCCCCACTCACCTGTCCAGCCTCAGCACAAAGCTGTGTGCAGCACCATCAAAATACTGTAAGAGTCAATGCCCTAGAAGAGTCAGTGCCTGGACTGTGTGCGCATCAGGAAAGGAGAAGAACAATGAGCGAGGAGGCACTGTGAACTCCTTCAGGCACTAAAGGTCCACAGGCCATATATTCAAGGCCAAGCATAAGTTTCACTTGGGCCTTGAAAAAACAGAGAATTCCCTTCTGGGGGAAGATTCAATATGAATGGCTCCAGGAGGTGTCCCACCGCAGTGCCTAAGGAGAAAGCACCTCCATGCTGAGCTGATGAGATGCTGTCCTTACCTGAAGGAGCTTAACCCTTCTGTGGACATAACTAATTCCTGGACAACCCCTCTGGGAGGGCAATAAACCACCTCCTTAGTAAAATGTTAATGTTGCTACTGGGGTTCCTCAAGACATTCCTGATCATAAGGTATGTGAGCAATGGAAAACCCTCCTGCTCTCATACCTGAAGGCTTGCTCTTTTGTCTGCATTCAGCTGCACATCTCTGCCAGACTTGCCCAGTTCTGGGCAGTGGATAGAGTCTAAGAAGACACAACATTTGTGCTGCAGCTCATGATTTGCACAAAGAGTTCTCTTACCTGGCTGCCTGGGAGTAATGGGTGCTGGTATAAGGAGAACCTGTCCTTCCCAGACTCCTCTGAGGTAGGGCTGATGGGCTTGGGGTCAGATAAGGATCTCTGCATGGTTTTGATGGGACGAGGCAGGGTCTGCTGGTGTTGGGTAGAGTCAGCCGTGAAATGCTTCTGTGGTGTCACATGGGCCTTATTAAGTCTTTCACTGGTAGTGAATGTAGACTCTAGCAGCCGGTGTGGGGAGAGGGGGGAGACGGGGGAGTAGAGTACCTGGGGGGATTTGGGAGGCTGGCGGGTCATTAGCTGGGAAAGTGAATCTGTAGGCAAATGGGACTGATATCCAATTTCCAGAGGATCAGGCTTCTTCTTCTCAAACTTGCCTAGGGCCTGTTGCCTGATAGCATGGGGGTCCAGGGGACTTGTGCTCACCATCTGAACATTAGAGGAGTAGGGTGTGATGGTTGTAGGCACAGTAAGCTGGGGGACCACAATGCCTGGCTGAGGCTGCGCTTCTGGCTCAGTCTGGCAGGCCAGGCTCTCCCCATGCTGAGTCTTCTCTGGAGCAGAGATATACTTCACTATCTCCACTTTGGGGTCATGGGTGGTAATGTGAATGGAGGGGGACACTCTGAGCAGCTGGTCAGGCTCAGTCTGCACAGAGCAGTCACTGATGGTCTGGATGCCTATGCTGGCTGTGCCTTTTGAGGAGTCCTGCTTACTCTCGGCGCTGGAGTCTGAGTGCCGTGAGAAGCGGGATCGGCGCCGGCGCACTGGTTGCTCCCATTCTGCATTGTCCTCCTCATCTGTTTGCACGCTACAATCAGTGCTGCGCCGGGTGCGGCGGCGCCGGGACAGGTAGTAACGTTCCTCACTATCTTCCTCATCTGTCTGCACACTGCTGTCTGTGATCTTTTTCACCACGTATGACTCATGTGGGGCTTCTTTGTCATAGGCGTCCCGGAGGCGTGGCATGGAGTTCCTCTTTTTTATTCCCCGGTTGGATTCCCACTGCTCCTCTGTCTGCAGAGACATTTCTGACGCAGAGTTAGTGAGTGGCCTCTGCAACCCAGGATAGCGAGGCTGTGCTGGCGCTTCCTGCCCTGCAGCTGGGGTAGCCATGAAGGCTTGGTTCAAGGGTGGCCAGTACTGTCCATTTTGGGCCAATGTCCTTTGCATTTCCATTGCTATCTCAGTGACAGCCTGAGGAGGGATTCTCCCTGCTGGGTCACACACAGGAGGGAAAGTACTTTTTTGCCTCTTCTGCTCCTCCAGTTGTTGTTGCAGCTGCTGCTGGAGCTGTTGAATTTGCTCCAGCTGTAAGCGCTGCTGGGCCAGCTGCTCCCTCTGCAAAGCAAATTGGGCCTGGCGTTCTTCCTGCTGCTGCTGCAGAACCTGGTGCTTTATAGACTGCAGCTCCTGGATTTCTCTGTGTACCAGCATCTGCTCTTTCTCCCTGTGCCGCTGCAGCTCCACACGCTCTCTCTCCAGCTCCTCATGCAGCCTCAGCTGCCTCAGCTTCTCCAGCTCTACCCTCTCCCTCTCTATCTGGAGAATATGCTCTTGCTGCTTGCGCTGGCGCTCCTCCTCTTTTTCCTTTTCTTCTCTCTCCAGGCTGCCTTTGCTGGGGACACTGGTCTGAGGCAGCTCTGCCTGTGGCTTTTGGGCTGGGAGCACTAGCTGCTGAGGCTGACTGATCTCTTTTGCAGTACTCTGGGCCCCCAAAGCTGTAGCAGGCCCCTCATCTCGAGTGGTAGCCCCAGCCTGCTCAGGTCTTTGAACACCCACTGCAGTGACAGCTGGTGCTTTGGCAGTGGGCACTGTGCTGATGCCACTTGCAGCAGTGCTGGCTGCAACAGTGGTGACAGGTTTTCCCAGGTACATGGGCGTTTCCATCACTGATGTTGTGGGAACAGATGGGAATCTGCAAGGAGCTGAATAGCGGTATAGACCTGGGGCTGCAAGGGGGATCCTTGGAGTAACCAAAGGCACTCTGGTCAGGCTGGCCAGAGGGACAGCTGTGATGTTACCTGGGGTGTAAGGTCTATATAACCCTCGGAGCATGGGCCGAAGCACAGAAGCTGGCTGGGTGGTGATGGGAAGGGTTGATGCTATAGGAGTGTTTATAGTGGAATAAATCATGCCATCTGCAGCTCGCACAGTGGCTGTGGAAGGGAATATCTGTCTGACAGCTCCCAGACGGACACCAGGGAGATTGTACTGTGCTAGATTCCCGAAGCCCTGACGTGAGTCCAGGAAATTGGTGTTGTACATCATGCTGGGTTTGATGGGAGTGAGTCCCTGCGGAGCAGAGATGTTGCTAGCTCCTGTTGGCCCAGCACTGAGAGAACTGGGCCCATACTGCAAGAGATCAGGACTGTTTGTATGTCTTCCTCCATAGTGGTCCATTGAGTTGAGTGCAGCGCACATTCGGCTGATTTCGCGAGCTGTAGTGGCACTGTACTGGGCCAGACTAGACTCCTGGAAATTTGCCAGGTCTCTGGGTGAGTACCGGTAGTCAGAGTAGATATTTGAGGCTGAACTGTACCTTCTCATTGGGAGTGGATGACTTAGCAAGTCTGTGGGCTGCCGGAGGTCAGAGAAAGAGCCATACTGCAGGCCGTGGCCCAAGTAACCCCCCTCTGTGAAGCTGATGCTGTAGGAGTCTTTCATTGTAGTCAAATCCACTGCAGATTCTCCTGCAGGGGAGTGGAAAAGCTGCTCCCCCTTAGCAGGGTAATAATTCATGCTGATTTCTGAGATGTTTGTATCTGACATAGATGAATACAGCCTTCCAAACATGCCTTGTGGGTAGAATCTGTGTTCCTCATACAGACTTGGAGCTGGGGCTGACTGCTCTCTGAATGGGTAGGTCTCAGGCAATTCTTGTTCTTTGTTTCCATAGTATGGGGCACTAGATTTGCCAGTTGGAGCTGTGTCCCCAGCTTTCTTCTCTGGTATCTTTGGGGAAGGATTGAAAGCTCCAGTGCAACTGCTGCCAAAAGGGAATTTATACACTACATCACAGCATGCCACCTGGCTTTCGGGCTTTATCCCTGTGAGATCCAGCACATTAGCTGGTGGTTCGTCTTTGAGCACTTTTGTTACTGGGCCTGCTGCTATATCATCCATCTGTACCATCATGACTTGTGATTTTTTGCCTCCCAGGTTGACTGGGGGACCCTGGGTTTTCAGCTCCACAGGTACCCCTCTATATATGTCTGGGCTTTGATCCTGAGAGAATTGCCTGGGAATTGTACTGATGTTAACACCACCTGGTGTGCTACTGGTCTGAGTTATAAGCATATCTTTCTTCACAAAAGTTGTCATTTGATTGGGCAAATTATATCTTGCAAATTTTGTTTGTTGCAGAGTAACAGCTTCAGGTTTTCCTTCCAGAGCAGAAGTGCCAGTTTCACTCCCACTCCCTCTGAAGGAGCCAGTTTGAACTGCTTGCTCTACCTGCTTGACTTGGGTAAGGCAGACAGGACTTCCTGCACCTTGCCCATAGTCCACCCTGTTCTGGAAAGGGTCTCCATACACTGCGGGTTGTTTTGGCTGAGACACAAGCATGGAGGATGCCACAGTTATGCTGACTGTAGTGGTTGTGCCCATAATAGCATGGGGCTGTTCTTGGGCATTGAGATTTATGATTAAGGGCTGGATAGTTGTTGATTGCCGATTTGGAGTCTGTTCTAAAGCAAGGCAGTATTTTCTAGTTTCAGTAGCTAGAGAAGTGAGATCCATGCCATGGTCTGTTATGATGATTGGGGCTGATTTCAGAGCTGTTCGTAAGTCTACAGCACTACTGCTTGGTGGCTTGGGTCCAGGCTCTACCCTGGATGTTCCCGGAATTGAAGATATTCTGCACAAGGAGATATTCTCTGCAGGCAGTGTTCCCCAGCTGTACACACCAGCAGGGCTCTCTGCAGAAGTGGTAGGCACTTTCTGAACTGCACCGCTGGGCACAGAGGCTCTGTCTATCATTGACTGTGTCTTTGTGTAAGTGGATTGCAGCTGCTCCTGCTGAAGTTGTGCTGCATTGATTATTGTTTGACTGTAGCTATGCAATGTCTGCTGGCGACTCAGCCTGGTTGGAGATGAGGCAGGGGATGTGGAGGAGTTTACATTTATTGGCTTTGTTTGGCTAGACGCATCTGATGCTAATGTAATGACCATAAATGGAGCTTCTTGTGACGACTGCTGCCTAGTAATGCGAGGAGAACCAGCACGATGGGGAGTCTGTGTTCCTTGGGCTATCATTGGAGAGGAGGTTGATGTACTGGTGGTAGTGGGGATATCATACATGAGAACTGTGCTTTGTGTTTGAGTGGAAAACTCTGCAGTTGATTTTGGTCCCATCCCAGGGCTAGCTGGCATCCCTCTTCTTGGAACCGAATGAGTGGGACTTTGAGTAGGAGAAGTTGGGGAAAGTGGTGGGCTGGAGCCTTTGAAGAAAGAGTACATTTTGGATGACATAGTCTTGCTATCACTCATATTCTGGAGTTTCTCTCTTGCTGATGGCCCGCTGACCTCAGTAGTACTCTTGCTTCTGGAGGTATCCTCTGTCTGAGAGCTGTAACTTGCAGTACTCTTAATTTGACTGTAACTTCTGGTAGATACAGATGTTGTGTCTGAGCTACTCAAAGATGGAGAGCTGTAGATTCGTGGTGCACTCACTGGGCTGGAAATGACAGTGGTGACAGTGCTGGGGCCTTTAGCATATGGGTAGGGAGCTGTCATAACTCTGGACACTGAGGTAGAAGCTGCCGATAAACTCTGAAGCTTTGCGTGGTTATGCCCCTCTTTTGCAAAATGCTGAGTGACTCGAACATCAGGAATTACCCTGCCTGCACTTTCTTCAGAGGATGAAAAAGATACAGGAGCAGATAGCTGGGTGGGGCTTGTGCCTGGTGTGAGTGGAGCATTGTTTTGCTTCATCAAATCGGCATAAGCACTCTCAGCATTGAGATAGTGCTTTTCCTGATATACTTCTTTTCTCCCTTTCTTCTTTTCCTCCTGTTCTAGAGCCAGATCAAAGGAGGAGGACTGGTGCATCCTGGAAATGCTCTGCGATGTCTGCAGGATTTCCTCGTACACTGCTCCAGGTTTGGAGAGTTCACTCTGGTAATCAGACTGAGAAGACTCCAAGTTTCTGGAATCATAGCTATACTCATCTATGTAATGGTATTCAAAATTATTTTGATCTTCTGTGCTGCAGTATCCTACCTGCTGGTAGGTGTCACTATAGGAAACACCTTGTTGGGACTGCTGGACTTGCTGCTTTTGGAACATTTCTGCCTTCTTCATAATCTCTTCATATGCTTCTTCTGCACTTTTCAGAGGCTTGCTTGAGGGATAACTAGAACTACTGTCTGTTTTTTCTGTTGGGGAGTAAAGGGACATGAAAGTAGGCAAGTTGTACTCACTGCCTGACTTGTACAGCTTGGAGGCTATGACATCAAATCCCTCAGCATCAGAGTCTACAGAGGGCGAGTACTCTGAGCAGGAGGATCTGTGCAGCTCCTCCATCTCCGCTGCCTGCCGAAGCTCCTCTGTGGGAGAAGCATCCTCGATGGGAGACAGGTTACTAGGTGGTGTTTTGGATCTTTCTCTTCTCCTCTGTGCCCTCAGCTCCTCCTTGTCCCGCTTAGTTTTGCGTGCGGTGCTTCGAATACGTTGCTGCTCCACTTCCCGCATCTTCTCCTGCTCCCGCAACAGCTCCTCTTCCTCCCGCAGCTCCTCTTCTTCCGAGGAATCCTCTATGGTTGGCAGCAGAGGCCCATGGGAGCGATGCCGTGCTTTTCGCTGCTGCTTCACTTCTTCCAGCCTCTGCCTTCGGCTGGGGCTGCTGTCACTGTCCTCTTCCAGAGAAGAGATAGAAGTTGGGGAGGTACCTGATGTGTAGCTAGGTGTTGTTGCCGGCAAGGTGGAAGAATATTCTCCCCTTGACCGTTCCTCTGGGGAGCCTGTCAGGCTCTCCATTTCCAGTTCTGGCTCCCTGTCCATGCTGGTGTCTGTATCCTGGCTAATTTCCATGTCTCGGTTGTAGCTCTTGGTGCTATTTAACTCAATGGTTTTGAAGCGCCGCAATCCCCCCTGGGACGCAGTCATGTCATCTCCCTCTGCAGCTTCTAGTTCTTTCCTCTCCTCCTCATACAAACTGCCGGAGCTGTGAGGCAGGCGTCTCTTGGCTGAGGAAAGATCTTTGCTTTTCTCTGTGTCAGGTTTGTGCCCATTTTTTGTGACACTGTATTTTATATGGTCATACTCCTTTTCCTCATCTTCAAGGTTGTCCTCTTCGGCACTCATCTCCAGGATCTGTCTCCTCATGAACTCCTCGTCGGTCATCTCTGTGTCTCTGCCTTTTGGCCTGGTTGGTAGCGGGGAGAATCCTCCTTCGCTGCTGTCCTCCACGTAGTCATGACGCAGCTGGCTGCCAAAGTCATCTGATGACTCCATACTCTCTCTTTGATCTCTCTGGTTTTCCCACTCTAGGGAGTCTTCATCTTCTTCCATGATATCTTCTAGCTCCTCATCAGAGTCGAAGGCTTCTGGGGTGATAGAAAGGGACCGAGGTCTCTGCCTCTGTCTTTGCTCTTCCCGTATCTCATGATACATTTTCCCTTGGTCGCTCTGGTCTTGGGACATACCCTTTGATTCCAGCAGGGGGCGTACGCTGCTCTCTAATTTTGTAAGTTCAGAGGGACTGGGAGGACTCTGGTCTGCTAGGCCTGTTCCATTCAACCTCTCCTCTTCCTGCTGTACCAGGCCTGTTATCTCACTCTGGGAGCTGGAAATGCCATCAGATGAGTAGCCAGTGTCACTCAGGCTTTGAGGGCTGCGGGACAGGTCTGAGGGATAAGGCTTGCTTGCTTCCTGTAAATAAGAAAGAACGAAAAGTTACCCATTTGGCAATGAACATTTTGATTTTTCACAAAAACCCAGGTAATATGGGTGACATCTGGAGTGAAATATCATGAATAATGTCAGATATTTCATTAAATTACTTCATTTTGCACACTTTTATAAATTAGAAAATTATACTTGAAAATAAGTTTTCTTCTAATAATTTCCCCCAGTTCTGACTCGGAGCGGATTCACAGGTGTACCAGTAAGTCAATCTCATGACAGTTGGTTGTTTTTGTCTTTATAATGCATCCTTTCAAAATAAATCTTATGAACACCCCTAACCATAGATCCTGCAGTGTGATCCTTACAATTCAGTTGAGCCTCACTGACATCTGCTTGCTGAAATAAAAGTGTGTGATGAGAGACTGAAACCCTTGGAAACTCCAAGGAGCTGCCCCTGCAAGTTTAGACGTGTGTACTCTGTTTGCAGAACTTAAAAACTTCAGTATTTTGGTTGGCTCTGAGTTTTAAAAGGAGCCATCTGGCTTTTGGCTTGCCCAGGGCCACTCAGCTTCAAAAGCTTCTGTGGTCTCCTCGAGGTTGGAATAGTGGCTATAAGGTGGCTGTTTTGTTAACAGAGAGGCTGTCTACGTGTTGTCCTACAGCGACGTAGCAACACGTTACATTGCTGTACGATGCACTATGTCAACATAGCAATCACATGGGTCTACACATGATTACCTGCTACATCACTGTATTGGCATGCTCCCTGCTCATAGCGTGCTGCTATGGTGATGTAGCAGGGAAATCTAAGTGTGCACCACCCCTAAGTCACAGTACCCACCCATACTGCTTTGTGGTTCAGTACTTCCGAAAGGAAGTACTAAAGCACAGCACCACAGTAATGTTGCCATATGGCAATGTGTAGATGTGCCCAGAGGAAGTTTGGGTCCTTGAAGGCCAACCTGTATCATCTACATTCGGCATGTCCATATATCACCATGCTTTAATACTTCTTTTAGGAAGTACTAAAACACAGCACAGTACAGGCGAGTACTCTGCCATATAGGCAGTGCATGCTTAGATTTCCTCACTATGTCGCTATAAAGGTGCACTATAAGCAGGGAGTGTGCCACTATGGCGATGTAGCAGGTGATCATGTGTAGACCCACATGATCGCTTTGCTGCCATAGCGCGCCACAGAGCAAAATGTAGACGTGCCCATTGCGTGCTACTCATAGGTTACCAGTTGTGCTGCTTTACTGAGAACATGCTTTGTTGTTTAAGTGAAGTTCAATAAAAAGGTGCTGTACGGGGATGTATTTCAAAAGCACTCTCCACTGTTCATGGGGTGCAAGCAAGGGACTTGAGGTGCCACCAACACCAATGCTGAGCAATGATATAAAACACCTAACACAGTAGCAGCATTAACCCCTGGGCTGCAGGCTCCCTCTCCCCTGCACCTGCCTTCTCCAGTGCCTTGTACCCTTTGTCTGCTGGTGTCTGGGCATTTCTGCCTGCGCCAAGCTGCTGGGTGCTGTAGCTGCTGAAGTCTTGAGCCCGCTTACCCCTGTTCTGGCACCCCTTAGCACCAGGGCTTGTGACCTCCTTGCCCACCACTAGTTATACTACTGATTTAGTAAGGTAAAACTTTCAAAAGTTAGCAGTGCAAGTACACGTGCATGCCTATACTTGTAAACCCAGATACCCAATGTGCATGTATAAGCATATACAGGCACAAGTACAGGCCAGTTGGGTGCCTTGCAGTCAGTGGGCATGTGCCAATCTATGTACGCATCTGCTTCTGGCACACTCAAAGTCTGAATGTGCTTGACTTCAAAACTCAAGCCCAGTATGATTATTTGATGCCCTCTTGTCTCTAGCAGTGGTTTATAATCAATTTAGACCATTAATAAAATATTTATTAAACAAAAACCAGTTACTGGAAAAGCAAATGTTCTCTGGTGTGCAAGGGTTGTTAACACACACAAGTTTTAAAGATTTAAAATATTACAAAGCGCTCTGTTATTAAAAGTGAAACTATTCTTCAGAAGTGCATATATATTTCATCAGCTGAGTTCCGACACCGTCATTTGTGCATATAAATTAACCTGTGCATATAATCTAGCTACGGTACCATTTTTTCCTGTCCCTGTCACCTGTTTGGAGATCATTACTATTCCATGACAGGAAGGTTAAGGGTCAAAACTGAGACTGCATTGTTTAAGAGGGAAGAAGGGGGGTGGGGGGCATGGGACACCATGGATTTCATATGGAGGAGTTCAAGTTTTTGTTTGGAGGTGTCTGATTAGATCCACGAGTACTGTAGCACCATAGAAATTATTATTTTTTGAAAAGTGGGGTGGGGGAGATTATCCACGTTTGTGCATTGTACAGTTCAGGATATTTATATTCCCAATGATATGATATCCCTAACCACTCCTGGGAGTAGCTCAGGGTGGACTGTTCCTATAGCTACAGTCTCTAAATGTTGTAATGCATCAATAATAATTAAGGTGGGTAGTAAATGTACTGGGTTAATGTATTAGCTTTTTCCATATGGAAACCTAGACATAAATCCTATGTTTAATCACATGAAAAAGACATTTGGGGTTATAACTCCTAGAGGTGTTTACTCACATCAGGAGATTCTCACGTAACTTAACATGATCAGTAGTCTGTCCTCTGGGCAGGATGGGAATGCTTGGGTAGAGCTGCATCCGAGAGGGTGCATCTACATATGCATTTGATCCAGGAGCGGTTCACTTATGAGCAAGCTACTTAAAAGTAAATGCTCCTGGGGCATCTACATGTGCAGGGATGTGGGAGCAGATTTGCTGCTGCTAGCAGCAAACTGCTCCTGCTTCCTGTGGCCCAGCAATGGACCCCTTTTGCTACCGGGGGAGCTGGAGGCTCTGGCTGCAGCTGCCTGTGGCTGGCAGCCATCTACAAAAGGCAGCTCTGCTCTAGGGCTGTGAAAAGTTTCAGGTACTGATTTGATTTGAAGAAGATTCGGCCCGATTTTGGTGGCTGAATCTCCAAATCTGAATCGAATCAGGGG
>NW_017728997.1:46739552-46746763 GCF_001723915.1 Gavialis gangeticus | reverse complement strand
GCAGTGTGGGGCAGCAGGGGTCACCACCCTGCCTGGCAGCACCTGTTGAGTCGGGGCTTTCTTTTTCAAAGTGCTAGGAGCTGGGGCAGCTATTGCCAGCCTGGGAGAGTGGGCAGGAGATGGGCCTGGGTGATCAGTTCGGGACAGTGATTCGAATCACCGAATCGGATCACTGTCCTCCGAACTGGCCGAATCCGAAGCAAATATTAGCCACTTCACACAGGCCTACTCTGTTCCCTGTTCCCTGGCCAGCTGCTTTTCTGACTGGAAGCAGTGTGCAGAGCCCAGGTGCAGCATGCGAAGGCTCTCCCACTGCAGCCTCTGCCTCCCCCACTGCAGCCTCTGCCTCTCCACCCACCATGGCTGCTCTGGCCCCTGCCCCTGGTAATGACGGCCAGCATCCTGGGCTCCTGTTGGCCATGGTGCTGGCCCTGCTGGCCCCAGTGACCCCCATTGAGGCCCTGGACAAGGCACACACCCACCAGCAGGGGCCAGGGCACCAGGTGTGAGAGACGCTGGCCGACTATCTCCTCCTGCACTCCCCACTGTAGCCCACCTGGACAGCTGCCCATGGATCCCTGCCACACAGCACCATGCTCACTGAAAACAATTCTCCAAAAAACACTTTACTGCCTTCACAGAAACAGATGCCCCGCTCCTTTCTCCCTCCCCAACCACAGACCTCCCCCTACTCCCTCCTCCTCCTTCCCCAGTAACAGACCCCCGCAACAACAGAGCCTTACCACCACCCACCCCACCCACCACCAATAAAACACACTCTTCCCTTTGCAAACTGTGTACATTGTTGTGCTGGCTTGTGAGTGTCCTCTCAGGGTTGGAAGCCATGGGGTGGGGGTGCCTAGGGGGCAGAGCCCAGGGACAAGCAGTGAGCACTCCAACATCTGGCTATTCCCTCATGGGTGTGCATGCTGCCATGAGCCCAGCAGTTGGGGGTTCGCCCAGGGATGATGTCAGGTACAGTCTTCTGATATGTCCATCTCCCCCTTCGGCAGACAGTGGCCAGGATCAGCAGGGCCAGGGCACAGTCCTGGCCCCGCTGCAGACAGCTTCTGCTTCATAGCCGCAGGAAGCCAGAGCAAACAGTGTGGCTGGCCCCAGGCAGGGAGGCAGGGGACCCAGGGCAGGGACCGGTGCAGTGGCTCCTCGCTGGTGGAGATGGCCCTGGATCTCTGCGCAAGCACACAGGGGGGCCTGGTGTTGGGGGGCGGGCAGCTGCCAGAGGCCAGATGGGACTGTAGTCAGGCTGGGCAGCAGGTGGCATGAAGGAGAATGCCAAAGACAGGACAGTGTCCCAGCACCTGGCAATCCTCCTCCGTCACCTCCACTGCCCTAGCCATTAGCGTAGCCTGCTGTTCCAGGGCTCCCATGTGCCACTGCTCCTAGGAGCTGTGTTCAGAACACCTGTTCCACCTGGTTCTATGCCTTCCTGTAGTCCAAGTCCTGTGTGTGCCATGTGTTCTGCCAGGGGATGTCCTCCACTTGCTAGGCATGCACATCTGCCACCTTCTCCTCTGACACTGTCACCAGCCATTCCAGGAGGAGGGTCCTGTCCTGGGTCCTCCAGCAGAGCTGGAGCATCCGCAGGGCCCTGGATGAGGGCAGTGTTGAGTCTGAGGCTGCATCCTGGCTGCCAACTGCAGCCTCACCCCTGCGTGCAGTTGCAGGACCTGCAGAGCCATAAAAAAGCAGCTGTTTGTAAGAGTTTGCAACGTCTGAGATAAGGTGCTCTGTACCAGGGGATCGCATGCTGCCCAGCCTCAGATCAGGGGTCATGCATGCATGGGTGCACAGGGACCATGGTAAGTCACCTGAGCAGGCCTGGGTCCAGGTGGCTGCCAGCTGAGCCCCTTGTCCCTGCTTACTCCACAGGGACTGGTGGGCTGCTGGGTGCTGGCTGCAGGCAGCCTGCCTCCTCCACCCTGTTCCTGGGCTGGGACAGACCTGGCTCCTGGTAGCACCTGCTGCCTGGGTCCAGACCCATTTCCTCCAGCCACCTGCAGGCCAGCCTGACTCCTATGCTCCTGCCAAGCCCATGGTGCCCTGGCTTGGTAGGTGTGGGACTCCTGGATGACTGGGACATGGAGCTGCTGGCACCCCCACCCTCCCCACAAGGAGCCTTCCCAAGAAGGCACCTTGGGGCCAGCCCCTCACTGTACCAGCTCTGCACCCCCAGTGTGCCCCTGTTGCAAGTGTCCCAAGCACAGTGCAAGGACCTGTTTGTGCTGACCAAGGGGTGCCCAACCCACTATGCCCTACTGCTGCTGATGGCCATGGTGCCCTGGCTGCACTTGTTCACCTGGCATGGGACCCTGAGCTTTAATAGTGCACGAGGCAAGCCCGGGCTGCCCTGCAATCTCTGCTGCCACTTGGGGGTTATCTGTGGCTGCACTACACATCCCTAGAGGACATCACTGCTAGCATTGATACATTCCTCGATGTGCAAGAGGCCCATGCCCATCTAGCTGCAGGGGCACAGATGCTAATAAAGTTTTGCACTGTCTCCCACATCCCTGTGTGCTGGGGGTGGGGAGGGAGGGTGGAACCCAGGGGCACAGGTGGACTAGGCAGGGAGTGGGGGCTGGAGCCAGGGTAGGGCCAAGGTCAGAGGCTGGGGTGGGGACGGCATTCCCTCCCAGTGCAGGGCTTACCATGTTGGTGGGGCTGGCATGCTTGGTGGCTCAGGTCAGTCCCTATTGGCGGTGACAGCGTGTGGCTCCCAGCAGTATCATCAGTTGGAGGGGTGCGGTGTGTGGTTTCCCAGGCAAGGGCCCCCTCTGGGGAGGAGCTGGTGCTGCTGGCAGCTGGTGGTGACATGGCTGGCTTGGCTTCATGGTCAGGGCTGGGGCTGCAGAGCTGGCAGGGTAGGTGCTGGCTCAGGCTCTCAGAGCTGCTGGAAGATGCTGGGGGCAGGGAGTTCAGTGGGATGGGCTGCTGGTGGGCTAAGGGGCCCTCCCTTGGTGACACATCACAGCAGGTGCCAGGCTGTAGCAGAGGATTGGGCAGGCTGCCTGTGCTGCAGTACACAGCATGGCTACAGCCATGGTCCCAGGGTGCAAGGATAGCATCCAGTTGCCACATAAAGGGCATGGACTCATGAGCAGTCCACGACTGATGGTTGTGGTCAGTCACAGTGACCCATTGTATCCATAAGGCCTTGACTTTTATATGGTACTGGCATGCCAACCAGTCATGCCTGTGTTCCTGCATACAGTCTGACAGCTCCTCATAAACATGCATGTTAGGTGCTTGCCCCATGTGAACTGTCTCAGCACCTCAGCCTCACCCCACAGCACCACAAGATCCCCAGGCTCTTCCAGCGACCAGCTGGGGCCCTGGGAGGTGACGTGGCATCAGTGAGGATGCCAGCGTGGCTCCCACAATGGCTCTCTGGGTCTCCGTGCAGTTGTTCTGGTGCTGCTGGGCCTGGGCAGCTTCCTGTAGCACCCAGAGCATGGGCACAACACAGGACTGGCACCTGCACGGTGAGGCAGCGTCAGGAAGCAGCTGTGGGGTTCAGGCAGGCTGCTGGGGGCCGCCTGAGGCCAGGTAGAGCTAGCCCTGGTGGCTAGGAGCTGGCTGCAGCTGGGCCTGGATGCTGGCAGGTAGCTCCAGCACCCTGAGGGGCTGGACAACACGGCCCTGGCAGCTGTGTGGCACTATAGTGCCAGGGAGTGGTGCCAGCGTGCAGGCAGGCTGGCTGAGTTGGCCTGTGGCTTGTGCAGGAGGATGCAGTGGCCATGTCTGACCACAGGCTGCCTGCACATACCCCAGGGC
Organism: Gavialis gangeticus; assembly: GCF_001723915.1. Lineage (NCBI taxonomy): Eukaryota > Metazoa > Chordata > Crocodylia > Gavialidae > Gavialis > Gavialis gangeticus. The sequence goes on along the minus strand of NW_017728997.1, from coordinate 46,742,968 downwards.
TTCACAGTGCCTGCAGGCTTTTAAGGGCCTGGGACTGCCATAGAGCTGGTCCCGACCTGGGCTAGGAGAGGCTCCCAGCCCCAGGACCCTCAGGTGTGGATGAGGCTGGCCCCCTAGTGGCAGGGCTGACCAGGGGGAAATTTGCTCCTGGTTAGCATCTAGATGCGCTACTGTGCAGTAACTACTTGCAATTAAATTTGCAATATGCATGTGCAGGTAGCAAATTTACTCAAGAGTAGAAGAGTTTACTGCGCAGTAAGCATGTGCACTTGCAGATAAGCAAACTTAATGAGTACTAAACTCTACTGTGCAGTAAAGCAGCTTGTATAGATGCACCCAGAGAAAATGAGGGGGGAGGGGAGGAGGGCGAGAGATGCTGCAAGTCAGGACTGAGGAGTATCAGCAATCCTGGGAATGAGGGCACAGCTGGTCTGTACCTGTAGGAATTATGCCTGGCAATAGACAGTGCTATTAGTTTGAGACTTATATGACCATGAAATCTGAGCACTGTAACCTGAACCTGTTCAGCCTCCATAAGAGAAGGATCTGATGGCTATCTATAAACTTACCAAGGGGGACCAGCGGGGAATGGGAGAGACCCTGTTCCCCCGAGCAATACCAGGAGTAACTAGGAATAATGGCCATATGTTGACTGAGAGTAGGTTCAGGCTGGACATCAGGAAGCACTACTTCACAGTCAGGGTGGCTGGAATCTGGAACCAACTTCCAAGGGAAATGGTGCTCACTCTTACCCTGGGGGGTCGTCAAAAGGAGGTTAGATAATCACCTTGCCGGGGTCGTTTGACCCCAGCATTCTTCCCTGCCGATGGCAGGGGGTCAGACTTGATGATCTGCTCAGGTTCCTTCTGACCCTACCAACTATGAAACTATGAAAAATGGAAGCATTTTTCATTCAGGTAATTGGACTCTTCATATGTCCAGTGCTCCTTGGGTGGCAGCTGTGATAATCCTTATCTGGAACCCTGCCCTGCTCCCCAGGGCTGGCTGTTACTGCCCGCAGAACCTGTCTGCTGCAGATACTGGTCCTTTCCCTCTAGAGCAGTGGTTCCCAAACTGTGGTACATGTACCACCAGTCGTATACAGATGTCCTGGAAGTGGAACGTGGAAGGCCAGGGGGAGGGGCTGCACACACCCAGAGCCTAGCAGCAGCCTGCTTCACATAGCCTGCTTCACACAGCCAGGAACACAGCACCACATGTCAAGCAGCACCCAGTAGATAAATGTGCTGGGGGAAAGGCAGGGGGGAGGGGGGCAGATCAGGGTCCCCACAGCGAGGGAGGTAGCGGGGCAGAGGCACGTGCTGGGGTGAATGGGGCCCTGGGGAGGGTGGTGCAATGGTCAGAGCCTGGGCAGCTCATGGCGGGGGGGCTCCCTGCCATTGTGTGCACCCCAGGGCAGACATGGGAAGCACACGACCCCCAGATCTGTGTGGGGGGCAGAGGCAGGCTGCCACTGCATGCTGGGCTCTGCACCATGCTGCCACTGGCTCGGGAGCCTCGCGCGATGCCATGTGTGCGCTGGCTGCACTGCATCCTCTGCCTGCCTGGTGGCAGCAGGCACATGATGTCCCGTGCCGTGCTGGAGGCAGCTGTAGCATGGTGCAGAGCACAGTGGCAGCCCACTGCTCACCCTGTCCCTGAAGCAGTGCTGGCACAAAGGCAGCCTGGGTCTTTCCAGGGATGCAGGGGGGTTCCCTCCGCTGTGCACACCCCAGGGCAGGCATGGGGAGCACGTGCCCCCCAGATCTGAGCATGGGGGGAGGCGGGCTGCATGTTGGGCTATGCATCACATGGCGCTGCCTCCAGACCTGCGTGGGACGCCATGTGCCTGCTGCTGCCAGGTGGGCAGAGGCACTTGGCCAGTGCACGGAATGCACATGGCATCCCACGCAGGTCTGGAGGCACCAGCAGCAGCGTGATGCAGAGCCCAGTGCGCAGCACACAGCCCACTTCAGCTCAGACTCAGGGGGCACATGCCCCCTATGTCTGCCCCAAAGTGCGCACATGCCCCCCACGTCTGCCCCTCTGCTGCTGCTGCTGAGATCCAGGGAGCATGCCTGCCCCAGAGTGCACACAGCCCCTCTCCCCCCTGCTGATGCTGCCTCCAGACCTGTGCGGGACACTATGTGCATACTGAGTGCTGGTCGAGTGCCTCTGCTCGCCTGGCTGTGGCAGGTAGATGGTGTCCTGCCCAGGGAGATCCCGGTTGCAGCCCGGGGGCTCCGCCCTGCTCATGCTGCACCTGGCACACACAGGCCAAGCAGGGAGCCCCCTGAGCCTGGCGTCCTGCCCCAGCCAAGTGGTGTTCCCCTGAGTGCAGGGCGGCTGCGCCCCACCCCCATGGAGCTGCACAGCCCAGGCTGGGCCCCACCTCTGGTGCCACTGAGCACCCTGCTGTGGCACGAGTCTGTGGAGCCCTGGGGCAGCCTCCCTCTCTACTCTCTCTCTCTTCCTCTTCTCTCCCCTCTCTCTCTTTCTCTTCTCCCTTCTTCTCTTTCCTCTCTTCTTTCTCTATTCTTCTCTCCTCTCTCTTCCTCTTCTCTCTCTTCCCTCTCTTTTCTTTCCCACCCTTATCACAACATGCTTAACAAAAAAGAATACACAAGAACAAAGGTAGTACATGAAGTTTTATTTATTGTCATTATGTTTAGAATTTTTAGAAAACCTGGTATTTACTGTAAAAAAAAAAGAAGCAACATTTATGATTATTAACTATATTACTATGCAGTGCGTCCTGCCATGTACCCTCCGCCCGAGTTTTGTTTTTCTGGTGTGTCTGCACTCTGCACCTTACAGGGTACACATCACATTTTTTTCAATACTCTGGCCAAAAATGTTGTGTACCCTGGTTTACACTGTCTTTTTTTCCAATTTCCAATTGTTTTATATGGCTAGCATAACTTTTAAGACAATGTTTTACGATTACTAAATGTTTCGATGTTTTAATACATAGTCTGTTACCTATGTGTATGAAAAATCTGCTGGTAGCACTTAAGGCTGTATCATTTGAAATTGGTGGTACTTTGTCAGAGTTTGGGAACCACTGCTCTAGAGGGCCTCTTACAGTTGGGGTGAAGACTGGAGCTTCATTGCCCCAGTGACTCAGGAGTGATTAGGAAGCAGATCCCTAGATGTTCCCAGGCCCTCCCAACAGAGGGGGGCAGGGTTCTTCTGCCCTGTACCAATGGCATCTTTACTTACAGTTTCTGTTACCTTTAGGTCCAGTCACACCTCGTTTTATTCCTATGCAAATACTGCTCTATGGACATGTCTCTGTTTGATGCAGACAGTATTTTGCCTATAGTCCAAACCCTGCCTCCATACTCCCTAGAGCAGGGGTTTTCCTTTTTTAATAAGTTTACCTCTGGCAGCCAGACACGGAGTGGGGGGGGGGG
>NW_017728997.1:46732376-46739442 GCF_001723915.1 Gavialis gangeticus | reverse complement strand
GGGGGGGGGGGGGGGGGGGGGCAGAAGGGGTGGCATGCAACTGGATGCGGAGCGGCAGAGCTCAGGGTAGTGGGTGGCGGTGCCAGTGGCCATGTGCAAGCTTCCCTCCCACTGCCCCCTCTGCATCCAGCTGGCTGGGCAGTGCCTGTGCAGCTTGCAGAGGGGCGCCACTGCTCTCACCCCCCTGCCTGCCCTGCTCCTGGTGGGTGGCAGTGCGGGGTGGAGGGTGAAGGTGCTCCATCCCCACCCGCCTGCCCACGCATACCCTCTAGGGCCTTCCCAAGTACCCCCGGGGGTATGCGTACCCACAATTGACCTCCCCTGCCCTAGAGCAGCAAATGGTCCAAAGGCCAGTTCAAAAATGTGACTGCTGTTCAGCTGAGTGGTTCATTCCTTGGGCAGAAGAAGGTTTGCAGTAGGTGCAATCCCAGGTTGCTCTGAGCTTTTAAACTTCAAATTGAACTTGGGGAACCTGTAATTAGTTTTTAGTTTGGGAAGGGAATAGTTCTGCTGTCCTGCATGAAAGACTGAAGGTCTTAATTCCTGTACCGCGCACTCCCATACAGCCTAACGAATGAACAAAGAAACCCACAGACACAGGCTTTATTAGGAAATCCTTTGGGGACATTAGCTATTTAATGAAATTTAATTTTGATGATTGGCATCACTACAAAGAATTCTTAGAAGTCAAGGCAATTGTCAGAGAGTGGTGCGGGAGACACACTGGGCACTCTTAGAAACAAACATGTTATTTTAATTGAACCCACAATTAGGCTATTAAAGAAACACCAGGGAAAGTATCTGTATAACTGTGATCCCCAGCAGATGTGGAACAGGCTTCAGCACCCAGACCCCAATTTGTTATCTGTAGGAAGAAAGACCCTAGCTGTCACAGAGTAACCCCAACTATCTGCTGGCAGATGTTATTCAATTTAAGAAGCATCAACAAACATCCGTGTAAGCAGCCTTTCCCTTTACTGGCTGTGATGTAGGTTTCTCTAGGCTTCCCCCTAGGTGATGTCCTTTTCCACTGGAAGGCGGCCTGGGTGAGAATCCAGCACACTTAGCAGCTGCCCAGCTCATAATCAGCTTTCCATGCTGCTGCTCATGCAGCTGTCAACAGCATACTCCCTTCTTGGCTGGACATTTGTTCACACCGTAGATCTCTGTTCTGGGTCCTCACCTCCAACTATCATCTCACTCTGCGTACCTCATAATTAGTCCTCGTAAATTATGCCCCCCCACCCCCATGCCCCAATTCACTGTGTGGGCAGCCGCTGCCCGCGCAATGAACGCATGTCACAGGGATATGTGGGGAGCGGATCGCAGCTCTGCCCTGGGACCCCAGCCCCATGCTGTCACCGCTCCACTATTCTGGCTCTGGCCCTGTCCCCTGTCCTACTCCCGGCCGTTGCTCACCACCTGCCTATGGCCCTATCCCATATGCCCAGCTGAGCATGCCCTGCCCACAGGGGTCCTGGGCCAGTCTCTATGAAGACCCTGCCTGCCTGCTCACCCTGTTCAGCACCTCTGGCAGTGGGTGCCCAGCAGATGGGTCGGGATGCCCAAGCATCAGGGCCAGGTCTGGCAGTGGCAGAGACACTGGAACTGGCATCCAGAAAGTGCTGCTGCTGCAGGGGCTGCCAGGAAGCTGAGTCCAGTTGCTGCACTGTCCCTGCCCCACCACTGTCCTGCCCAGTCCCACAGACTATAGCTCCTGGCATGCCCAAGAGCTACACGTGAGAATAGGGTAGGCTGTGCTCCATGCCAGGTGGCACCTCTGCACCTAGGGGCAGAATGGACATGGGCTATGGCCCAGGCTGCCCCCTGCACCTGGGCTGGGCAGGGCTGAAGGACATGCTGTGGGCTGGATAGAATAATTTAGTAGGCCAGATCCAGCTGCAGGCCATATTTTGCCCACACTGCCTTACACCAATTTTAAAATAGCCACTGCTTTGGCTTCAATAGAGTTGATTCTGATTTACAGCAGAGAGGGTGTGAACAGCATCAGGCCCAAAAACTAGCTTGTTTTTTTCACGTAAAAATGCTCTTTATTTAGCAATTTTGCTTTCCTTGTCACTGTCCTTAACTTGGCCACTATCTATCTCCCAGACTAGAAATCTGGGTCCCCATCCTTAACTACAGATTCCCAGTTTCCTCCCACATCCTCCTTATCTGTAAGTCACTGATCTCTACAACTTTCCTAGAATTCATCCCTTCTCTGACCATGTGGAGCTGAAATCATTACCCAACGGTCTGCATTTTTTTTTTTACTTCATCTATTGCAATTGTGGTCTTCTGAAATCCCTGCTTTCCAAACTTGAGGTGATTCAGAACCTGGCTGCCGTCAAGCTCCTCTCCAATCCCCTAAAAAAGTAGGCTGGTGCCTACAAAAGCTCTATGAACCAGTTACTCTCCAACGTGCCACACTGCCCTATCTTTTATCCTGTTCCCAAGGACAAGAGCTTAGCCCCCGGTCCCTCTCTGCACACCCAAAAACAGTCTCTTTCATTTGCTTCCTAGTCGGGCATCGTATTCAGAGTTCTCTTTTGGTGTTCAGGACTCTCAGGGTCATACTTCTCCATTCTTCTCTTCTGTTCCCAAATCCTCTGCTCTCTTCAGTCCTTTTTGTCCCCTTCTCTCTGCTCCCCATACAGAGTTTCTAATGATTCTTTCACCTGATTGCTCTGCATATCTGGAACATTTTCTCCACTGAGACATTGGGCCTGATTCTCCTTACAAATACACTAGTATAGAGCAGGCATAATTCAGCAGAGGTCAACAGAAGGTAGTGTAGTGTGAGAGGGAATCAGGCCCCAGGGCACTTCTCCAGTAAATCACACCTGCATTCTCCTCTCTCCATAGCATGTTGCTGACTCTCTTGGCGAGCTAACTTGGGATGAGAGCACACTGTAGTAGAATTTTCATTGAAATAGCTCTCTGTTGGAAAAGGCTGTTTAGACAAAACTCAACATTTTTATAAACATGTTTAGATTTCTAGGAAAATCCCCAAGGAATAAAATATTAAAAAAAAAAAAAATCAGAACAACAGTGTTGTTACAGCACAAATAGGCGACATTTTGAGCCAGAAAAGAAGGTAAGATATTTCAAGCAGTACTGAGTAGCAGCTGTCCATAATGGTTTTAAAAATAAGATAAAAACATATTTCTAGATAATGAAGAAATAATAAAAATACTATAAACATGAAAAGGCCAATACCAATTTAAATAACATTTTGAGGTTTCCAAATGAAAATTTCCTAAAGCCATTTTTTTCTACAAATCCATTTTATGGGGGAAAAAATATTTTTTTCTAATCTGGAACAAAAATAAATGTCAAAATATTGCTATTTTGCATTAAACCAGCACTGACCATACAGTGTCTGAAGGGTGCTATATAAACAGACTGTATTGTGTAACAATACCTGAAGAGCCAGCATAGAAATCTAGATTGGCTAGATTAACACTGAAAATTTCTGATGAGCAGTGAGACATTGCTTTCCCTAGAATGGCCATTTATATACACTTTTCCCATCACCTTGTTGAAAATATACTTGAAGGCTAATCCACTGTTTCCTGAAGCTACCACTTTTTTTTATTTCTTAGCACTGCCCTCTGACTCCTACCTACTGGCACCCCACAGGATTTTCCCTATAGGTGAGGGGGTATATTCCCTTCTGAGAGAATGTGGCTACGTTGTATGATAAACAGGGCAGCCCAGTGGATGCTGGGACAAGGAGTGCTTACCTCTTGCTCTCTCACTTTCTGAGCGTCAATGATTGTCTTGCTTTCTTTGCTGTCTACTTCTGGCTTTGATGCTGTGCTTTTCCCCTTTGGCATTGGACTTTCAGGAACTTTTGGAGAGTCAGCAGGAGGCTTTGATAGTGGCTTTTCTTCTGTTGAAACAAGAGGCTTTTTCTCTTGGACTATGGTCTGCTCTGAAGACCTGAGATTCTTGACTTGGGGAGTTGTCTTGGAGAGGTGCCTGTCTGGAGGAGCTGTTGTTTGTGACTGCTGAGGTGTTACTCCTCTCTGTTGCTGATTGGTTCCCACTGGTTGGTGTCGGGGTGATCCTGTTGGCTGTTGCTTTGGAGCAGGCAGTGGCATCGGTGCAGGATCTCCTAGGCTTCCTTCTAGCAGCCTCTGAGTTTGGCAGTTCAAACACAGCCATTCATTTTTCTGCAAAATAATGAAAGAGCATGTCATTCATTGGTAAATTAATTTTTTATCTGCAGGTCTCTGTGGCGCCTGCATTCCAGCCAGGGCTCAGTAGAGAAGTGACTTTCTATTGAACTTGAAGGGAACCATTTTTCCACAGGTCAGACTTTCTACTCCTCTGGCCAGGTGCAGAAGATGGCATCTAGAGTGTTTTCCTGAAGTTATAACCATTAAGGAAGACATTCCCTTGGGATTGTCTCTGGAGGAGGGTATATCCTACTTCATCTCCTCTGTTCTGAGGTCCCTGAGAGTGTTTGACTTGCAGGGAAGAAGGAACAGCTACGTACAGTTCTTACACACCAAGGAGCAGGTTTCTTAAAAGAATGAGCCAAATGGGTCAAAGAAAACACACCTATTTCTCAAGAAGTAAATGAAAGATGAAGCCTGCACAAAAAGGGCATCTCTTTGCTCTACCAGGGGCACAGAAGACATGCAGGGACCTGAGTGGCCTGGGACTTAGTTTTCCTGCCCCTTGAACATCTTTGAGATTTTCAAAATTTTCCCATCTCATGTTAGGACAAAATATTAGTAAATAAATAAATAATAAAACAGCAAGAAGAACAGCAACACATAAATCCTGTTTTCCAGGTGAAAATCAGTACTGTCACTTTGGATCAACTGAGAATTTTCTTTCTGATTTTGAAGTATTTTATTTTGATTTTGACCCCTTTTATTGCTTTTTAAATTATTCTTTCTATAATTAGCTTAACTATTGAAATGGAAGTTTGTTGTGAACTACAAATCCAGATTCTTTCTTTCAAAGCTGTAGACAAGAAACATTCTGATATTTTAAAAAGCTTTTCCATACTGTTTTAAAATAAAAAGAATATCAAGACCACTGCATTCCTGCAAAGAGTGCGAGGTTTGATGCATTTAGTTGAAACTTTCCCAACCAGCTCTTATACTAGGAGGAAATCATTTAAGTCAGAGAACATTGTAGGGGCTAGGGGATACAATAACTCCTAAGTTACTGTAGCTCAGGCAGCACTTCCAAACTGGGCATGTCTACATGTGAATTTACGTGCACCTAAACTTAATGCCTCTTAGCCTAAGGCGCATTAAGGTGGTTTAGGCATGTGTCTACACATGCACACCTTAAGGTGCCTTAATGTGGATCGCTGGGCGAACGTGTTTGCAGCCTGCCTTGAGCAGCACCCTGGACAACACCCTGAATGCACAGCCACTCCAGGGCCTATGGGAGGCAGGTGGGTGCCATGCTAGGAAAGTGTCATGGGGCAGTGAGAACAATGAATGCATTCCTGGCCAGAGTGCAGAAAAAGGTGCAGGGCATGCCCAGGGGCCACAGGGTCTGTCAGCTGCACATGCAGAGCCGGGGTCACTGGACCACAGCCAAGGGTGGCTCTGCTCCAAGTGAGCAGACAAGCCCCCAGGCCATGTCTAGTGACTCGAGGCAGCTGCACCCAGTGCTGGGACTGGCTGTGGAGTACTAAGCCGCCTGCTGATGCTCCAAAGCCCATGGTAGCGTAGCCGGGCAGTGCAGCCCAGCGCCAGCCAAGTTGGTGGGAGCCTCCAGTCCAGCATTAGTTGAGAGCAGGACAAGTCAGTTGGCACACCGACAGGTACCACTGCTGCTGGAACCACTGCTTCAGCTCAAGCATCTGTGCCTTGGAGAACAGCACCTCCTGCTTCTTCTTTTTGGTGGCACCCAGCAGCAGCGCAGGGCCCCATGGTCTCGGCTCCAGCCTGCTCAGTTGACATACACAGCATTGTCACCTTAAGGCATCCACATGTCCCTTACGGCATCTTAACTATTCATACCTAAATTTGATACCTGCTTTATGCAAGTATCAAATTTAGATGTGATTAACCTTAAATTGCCATTTTTAAGACACATTAACGGCACACATGTGTAGACCTGTGCCCTTAATGCACCTTAAAAATGGTGATTTCAGGCTAATCATTAGGGCTGTGTGAAATTTCACTACCAGTTTTGTTTCAACGCTGTTTCGACCCATTTCGAGGTCAAAACAGCAAAATCAAAATGGAAAAGATATGGTCGAAACAGCCTCAAAACAAAACAAGGCAAGTTGAAACAAGGCAAGAGGTGCACAGCCCCACTGGGGAGACACTTTGTTGGATCTGGTCCTGGCCATGGGTGATGACCTGGTGAGGGGCCTGCGGGTGTTTGACCACCTGGGCGACAGTGATCATTGGCTGCTGGAATTTACCATCCAGCGCAAGGTGGCAAAGGCATGCAGCAAGGCAGCAGCCCTGGACTTCAAGAGGGCGGATTTCAATGAGGTAAGGAGAATAGTCGGGGAGGCACTGAGGGTCTGGAGGGGAGGGGAGACAGGTGTCCAAGAAGAGTGGTCATTCCTTAAGGAGGCGATCCTCCAAGCCCAAAGGGATGTAATCCCAATGCGGATCAAAGGGGGCAGGAGGGCGCAAAAGCCTCCATGGCTCACCAAAAGCATAAGGGAATGTCTCCTAGCTAAAAAGGAGGCGTACACCCAGTGGAAGGGAGGGGCCATCACCAGGGAGGACTATACCTCGGTTGCTCGGGGCTGTAGCGGGGCGGTCAGGAAGGCCAAGGCAGAGATGGAACTGGGACTAGCTACCCAGATCAAGGACAACAAGAAGTCCTTTTTTAAATACATAGGGGGTAAAAAGAAGGTACTGGGTAATGTGGGGCCCCTGCAAGACACACTAGGAAATCTGGTCGTTGCACCAGACAGCAAAGCTAACCTATGTAACGATTTCTTCGCCTCCATTTTTCTAAGCAGGGACCAGGTCACCCCCCCACCCCTGGGACCCCTGTAGGTCCCAGGGGAGGTGCACCCAGGCCTAGGGTCAGTAAGGACCTAGTCAGGGAACTTCTGGAGGGACTG
>NW_017728997.1:46730987-46731655 GCF_001723915.1 Gavialis gangeticus | reverse complement strand
GCTAGATGAACACCTTGCTGGGGTCGTTTGACCCCAGTACTCTTTCCTGCCATGGCAGGGGGTCGGACTAGATGATCTGTTCAGGTCCCTTCTGACCCTACCAACTATGAAACTATGAAACGTTTTGCCATTTCGACGCTGTTTCGACATTTTGCCCATAGGCTATAATGTGGAAGGTTGAAACAGCCGATAACTTTGTCATTGCTGGCCTAATCTGGATGAAACTTGCAGGAATGGTAGCCCCTTCTAAGGGCGTGAAGCTGGCCAAGTCTCAAGAAGTTAGGTGCAGGGCTTTCAGAGAACCTCCACCCCAAAGTCTTGAGAGCAAAACTCACATCACGTGTATGTGTTAAGCCACAGCAGGGTAAAAACTGCAGGGATGGCAGCGCCTGCTGAGGTCACGAAGCCTGCCAAGTTTCAAGGAGATAGGTGCAGAGGTCTGGGGGAAACTACACCTCAAGCTACGGACAAGCAAAACTCGTGACATGGGTGACACTGTGTGTGTTAAGGTGGAGCAGGGTGAAAGCTGCAGGCCTGCTAGCCCCTGATGAGGCCCAATGCCTGCCAGCTGTCAAAGAGATAGGTGCAGGGCTTCTGGGTTCTGGGGCCCTGAACCTCTAGCTGCTGACAGGCAAAACTCATGACATGGGTGCTTGTGCAACTGAGTC
>NW_017728997.1:46718505-46729726 GCF_001723915.1 Gavialis gangeticus | reverse complement strand
GGGGTTCTGGGGCCCTGTGCCCCTGGCTGCTCACAGTGCAAAACTCGTGACATGGGTGCTTGTGCTTCTCATCAGGCAGGAGGACTGAAGATTCCCCATCACTTGCCATCACAGACCTGGGGGTAATAATTGACCACAGTATGAACATGAGCCAGCAGTGTGATGCTATAGCCAGCAGGGCCAACAATATGGTGGCACGCATCAATTGATGCATCTCCAGCAAAACCATTGCAAAGAAGTGATTCTCCTGCTCTACTCGGCATTGATGAGACTGCAGCTGGAGTACTACGTCCAGTTCTGGGCACTGCACTTTAACAAGGATGTAGTAAAGCTTGAGAGTCCAGAGAAGGGCTACCCATATGGTGTTACCTCTCAGCTCTGTGTTCTTGGGGACCCCTGGCACAGGACGCAGCCTGTCTGACTCACAAAGAACTCTCCCCATCCCCACCTCTGCCTGAACAAGAACTCATTAGAGGAAGGACTTACAGAAGACAAAGAAGATGCAGTGGGAGACGCACCTAAAGCCCTCCCGACAAGGGTGACAAGAGTGAAGCAACTCCTCTGGTCTCATTTGCATCCGAGATGGAACCAGATGACAATTCATTTAAATGGGAGATGGGACAGGTATGCACCTTCATTAGCATTCAGGATGGAGAGCAGAGATTCCAAGGCAAGGACCGCACTGAATTCTGGGGTCAGAAAAGCAGGGGAGCACTGCATGATGGGGAACCCTTGCTCCAAATGCTAATCAACCCACATCTACACACACCCAGCTCAGCATTTATCAGACCAATTCTAGTAATGACTCCTCTATTGGTATCCAAAACACTGAATCTTCCTGTCTGTATTGTGAGCTCCCTCAGAGTAATGCCACCTATAGCCAGCAGTGATCAGTTCCTATTATCCAGCATATGAACCATTGTTCGCCCCTAAACAAACCTAGTGTCCTCCCTTGAGGCATTGTTAGTTCTCTACAAAAACCCCGACCCAAGCTCAAGTTTCTGCCCTGGCGCTTGGATCCAGAGCTGCACCAGTTCCACCCCTTTTCTGCCTGGAATCTCTCCACTGATCGTGCTGAGGTCTCTGCCTGTCTGCCAGCTCCAACAACACCTGGGAACCTCGACTGGTTCAAGCTTCGCCGAGTGGTGAGATCCCAACTCTCTCTCTCTCTGACTCCAGGAACCTGACTTTTATTCTCTCACTCCAGGCACAGCTTTCTAAACCTGACTTTTGCTAATCAAACTCAAGTTAGACTTCCCCCAAACCCTAACTGAAACTATGTAATATTGTAACTGTTTAGTTGTCTCTCTCTTGTATGGCTGTTATTACTGGTATAGCCATAAGTTCATATACCTGGCAAAAAATAACTTTTATGGTCAAGCTGGATGCTATACTTTTTCTATGAACTTCACCTACTCTTTCTTCCCCTCAACCTCTCCATTTGCTCTGTAGCAACACTTCTTTTACCTAAGCCAAAGATCCCTGTAATGCCCAAAACCACAGTGGGGTCTGCTCATCAAGGGGGTTACTACTAGGACAGTTAGGGCAAAAGATTGGGACGGGCTGAGTTACAGACACATAAGGGGATCAGCTTGTACAGGCTGATTGACCCAGTTTGGCTCAGACGTGCCCTAATGAACTGAATGCTGGCCCATGAGGGTGTCAGCTGGACACCTAGCTGGATTCAGAGGTATTCTGTTTAACTGTGTGCTTGTGTCTGACTGCATTTTGTTGTTACCTTAATTAATTGATTCCTGACATATGAGGGTGTCAGCCTGTCCATGCTGGTCAACCTGGCCGGGTCAGGTGTGTCACATTAGTGTGTGTGTGTGTGTTTGACTGATTTGGTGGCTGGAGGAACCCAGCCCCACTGAAACTGAGCCCTGCAAGGTAGCTCCATTGGGGATCAGGACTTGCAGAAGGGAGAGATACAGCTCCGTATAGAAACACAAGTAACACAAGCAGCACATTGACAGAATTACAGAGACCCCCAGAAATGTACCCCTGATAAATGGGCATACCCCAAAGTGATGGGCAAATCTGGAAACAATGGTCAGAGACGTGCACGGCAAGCCATACAAGGAAAGGCTGAGGGACCTGGGACTCTTCAGCCTGAAAAAGAGAAGGCTGAGAGGGGACTTGGTAGCAGCTTACCACTACATCAAAATCGTTCATCTAGGGCTCGGTGAACAACTGTCCACCAGGGCACCCTTGGGGAAAACTAGGAGTAATGGTCACAGTCTCCACATCCTAGTTGTGAAGTAGTTTTTCCTAATGTTGAGCCTGAAACAAGCCTGAAACGTTCTTCCATAAGTTTGTGACCATTACTCCTAGTTTTCCCCAAGGGTGCCCTGGTGAACAATTTTTTGACTGAATTTTTCAAGATTGTTTTTTTCAATTTTGACCAATTTAACGTGCACACACGCACATGCACGTATGCATGGTGGCCACTGCAGGAGCTGGAGGCCATGCCGGGAGATGGATTGGAGGGGCAGGGCTGGTAGTGCGTAGGAGCCCAGTGCTGGTGGCCCCTTGCTCTGCCTAGGCCCCAGCTGGTGCAGGTGCCAAACTCCTGCAGAGCCTGGCCCAGCCTGGCCTGGCCCCTGCGTGATCGGGGCAGGAGACAAACTCCCATGGAGGCTAGGCCGGGCAGAGCAAGCTGCAGAGTGAGCAGCTGGCAACGCCAGCCTCCCCGCTGCTACAAGCCCTGCCCCTCCACCCCCAGCACAACCTTACCTGCACTGCCCTCAGCTCCTGCAGCAGCTGCCATGCGTGTGTGTGTGTGCGCGTGCGCATGTGCACTTGCAGCACCCCCCCACCCTTGATTTCTTTACCTCCATCCCAAATGTTTTTTTTGTTCTTTTTTTACATCTCCTTTATGTACATTTCAATAATTATCAATGGAAATAGTTTTCCGTCAGTCTGTAAGTGTCAGGTGAATTCAGTGCTTATCAATGTCTATCAATAAAAATCAAATCCTGCCAAGCTAGTCATTACACTCAGAGCTGTGTGGAAAGTGTGGTGCTCCTGGGTGGATTAGAGCCCTCTGGCCAATATGGTTCTTTCTGTTCCCATTTTAGCTTTTGGTGGCAGAACAAAGACTAAAAATGGACTGTTGAGTTGTGTGTATTTGGCAGCTGTCGTAATAGCACAGACCTTTTTATGTATTTACCGATAGACGCACATGGAAAGTGGCTGCAGCCTCTTTATTGTTCTTCTTATATTTTCATAATAGGAAATCCTTTTTCTTTGACTCTGCTGAACTAATGGACATTTTTCATACTTTTCTTAAAATACAATAGCTTTTTCTGAAACTACAGGAAGCAATTCTTGAGTCATTTGCTACATTAAACCAAATGGCTGCTTAACCTTGATGTAAGACCACTGTGGCCTTCATGAAAGGCTGTAAGACCTCCAGTGCTGCTATGCTGTAACTTCACTTCAGTTACCAGGTGATTCCCACAGGGTTAACCATAATGGCATCCAAATGGACTCATAGTAGGCCCCTAATACCACCATAGGCAATGTGGTGCTGTTGTGTGCAGCCACTCAGAGGAAGATGAGTAGCACACATTACTGCTGTCAGTCCTATCTTTAAAATATTCCTAGGAATATGCAGGAAGGACTCTCCACCTAACCAGGATCATAGCACTGTCCCAAAGGCATGCTGGTACAACACAAGGAGGCAATGGTATACTATCTGTTGATGTATGGTGGGGAGACAGAACTGGGCTGTTGGTATTGCTTCACATTACACTTCTCCCTGGGTGCATCTACATGTGACGCTACATGTGACGCTATGCAAAAACTGATGCTACAGCTACATGGCTGTAGTGGCATGCTCCCTCGGTATAGCGCATCGCTACAGCAGCTAAAAATAACCATGCCCTGCATGCACAGCACAGTATGGGCTGTTACTACACTGTCATTTGGTACTTCCAAAAGGAAATGTAGATGCGTCCTCTGTATTGGAATACTTCTGTGCAGGCAAAGGATTCTGGAAAAGCTTTATAGACAGGATTCCTGAAATTATTTTTCTCTGCCTCTTGTGTTAGTAAACATGAGCTGTGGTATGGGTTTACATTATTTTGCAACTGTTTTGCTTTGTTTAATTATTTTGCTTTAAACTGTTTTGCTCTTGTGGGGGCTGAAGAGGTTCAGGTCTCCCAACCAGGCCACATAGGGTTTTTTCTGTAGGCCTCTAACCAGATGAGCGGCTCTCCTCTGAACCCTCTCCAGGCCATCCACATCCCTCCTGAAGTGTGGTGCCCAAAACTGGATGCATAATTCCGGCTGCGATCCGACCAATGCTGCATAGAGGGGAAGTATCACCTCCCTAGACCTGTTTGTGATGCACCTACATCTGAGTAGCTAAAGTCCCAACTAGTACCATCACCTAAAACCAGAAGAGTGTATGGTTACATTTTATACTTATTATGTAATACATCACATGCCTTTCATTTCTAAGCTCCAGGCATTTATTATTCTACTACTAGGTATGTGAAATCAGTGTCTGCCTTAAATTCAACTGCATTAATACTCAATAAGCAGAGCAGCTCAGAGGAGGGGAATACTGGTTACCTTATACGGACAGGAAAGGACTCCACTCTTCTGGTAAGGAGGGCTGCTTATCCTTCTGCTCCTTGCCCATTGCATGGTACAGATGCAGAGTGACTTGTGTTTGGTTCTAAATGGGTTTGTCCTCTGTAGCTGCTGGTTACTTTGGTTAGCTTCCAAATGACTAAAGCTTTCCTGTTTTCCCATCACACACACATTCCAGTTTGGCAGCTGAGAACTCTCAAGGCCTTTTGAGACCCAACCACTCATTGATCAGCAGGGTCCAAAAGGAAGAGGGTAAGAGCCTCTCTAGCTTTCGCTTAGCTGTAAGGCTGCTGCTGATCAGAACAATGAAAATCCATGGAAACACCAACTCTGGGAGCAACCTGCTACAAAAGTGCTTTATCCCTATTAAGTGCTATATTTGTCCAAGAAAATCCATGTGCTTCTGGCATGCAAATTCAGAAAGCCAGTTACAAATCAGGCACTTTTGTGGATAGCATTTGGTGGGGTAGTAACTTAGGGCCAGATCCAATGAAGGATTTAGATGCTTAATACAGGACTTAGGGGGACATTATATCTCTAATGTCAAAATAGGATAAAAAACCCACTGTTCAACAGATGCCTAAGATCACCAGGCGCCTCCCTTTTCATTTGGGAATCTCCCTACATGTAGGCATTTCTGCACACACTCAGAACTTAGCAGCTTAGTGCCTTGCTCCTCCCTAATCTCTATTTGGGTCCAGAGACTAGGCAGAGCAATACCTAAGTCTCTTGAAGGTCTTGATCCTGTGAGGAGCTGTCTGCCTTTTATATGAGAGCCCATGGAAGGGATCAACAATGTTTTGGGTGTATTTTAATGGAGCTTGGCACAGGCATCTTCCAACCCAGCCCACACTGCCACTGCCTCTTCTTTCCCTTCAGTTATTGTTCCCAATGAGGTGCCACTGCTTCTACTTCTCTCTGATGCCTAAGTAAAGATACCTTTACTTAGAAGCCCCCTGTCACTGGAACGCTGCAGAATCCCCCCAGCTCCACAGGCCAGATCTGGCCCATGCGCCATAGGTTGCTGACCCCTTGCGTAGGGATAACATCACTTACCCAGGCAATGGGAGTCTTGATGCCTTAAGCAGAGGGGATTCAAACCAATATTTTTCACTTCCCAGAAGAGCATCCTACCCATCAGGCTATATGCATTCACCTCCTCTCTAGCTGAAGACAGTGCACTGTGAAACCAAGAATGGGACCAGAAGGAGAGCAAGCAAAAGGGAGTCTGACTGTAACCTAATGGTTATGGCTCCAGGAGGAGTCCTAAATTCCAGTCTCTTATTTCAGGGTTATTTCTTTTTTATCCAATGACTGTTCAATGTAAACTGTATAAGCAAGGTAGGAAAGACCAGAACTCAGATCTCACCCCTAGAGCTGATTCTCCTAACCACTGGGCTACAAAATCAAGCTCCCAATTCCTTTCTCTCTTTCTAGCCTTACGAATTATGCACTCTTGACTGCATAATGGCTTGACTTCAACAAATGGAGTAGAAAGTGCCCCCATGCACCCATCACTAGCTTAGTGGTCAAGACACTTCCCTGGATGTGGGTTGTAATCTGCTTGGGCTCAGGAAGACCGAGAACCCATATCTCTCATTTCATAGGTGACTGTGCTAAGCGCACTATATAATTATAGTGAAAGTGACTATCATCACCTCTTCTTTAACAAACACAAACTCAGTTATTTTCAAATATTACTCGAAGTGCTGACCCACAGAGGTGAGGACTTATTTCTGAATCCCAAGTGGACAGAGGTGCCCACCTGCAACCTCGGGCACTTGAGCTCCAAGGTTGAGGTAGGTGTGGCTTCAGAGAGACTCCTGTGCTGAACCTTTCCTAGCTCTAGCTCTCGGCTACTCCCCACTTAGCATTCAGGATTTAAAATTGCCTTTCTGAGATATCCAGCTCTTGCCATGCACTGGTAGAGACAAAAAGTACTTAATTCTGGCTTTGTATTCTGCCCCTGAACTCTATGTCTAAAAGTTACACATTATGGCACCAAACTTAGGAGGTGCTGAAGCCCTTCTTGGACGTGGTCCATAGTAAGCTGGGCTTTCCTCCTGGAGATTGCTATCAATTCTGGCTGAGATCATTGACTGGAGACTCTAGGCTGTTCCTTATTTCTAATATCCAAATCCCAAGTCCTCAGGTGCCCTGAGAGTCTCTACTTAGGGAGGAGCCAATGTGACAGTGCTGGCACAGATCACAGTCTGCTTATCAGATAATTAACAGTGCTCCAGGAATATTCCAGGTACCAGAGAAATGACCATGCACTCAGCTATGCAAAAAAGAATCAATTACAAATACCTCCTGGAACCAGAGAACACGCAGCTGAGAAACAAGAACAAAAACATTTTCGTCATATACACAGTTTTCAGTGTTCAGCTCTCTTATCCCCAAGTAGCTGCAAAGCAGGCTGCCTGCTGTTTGATAAGGTGCAATAATGATGTATTGTCACTGCACTTAGCACCACCATATCTCTGATAAAGACAAGTCATGAGGATCCAGAGGAGAAACATC
Source organism: Gavialis gangeticus (assembly GCF_001723915.1). NCBI lineage: Eukaryota > Metazoa > Chordata > Crocodylia > Gavialidae > Gavialis > Gavialis gangeticus. The sequence goes on along the minus strand of NW_017728997.1, from coordinate 46,722,601 downwards.
CCAGTTGTGCATTTGCAAAAGTATGTATATGATGAGGTGTGAGTAACGACTGTGCTGAGCAAAGAAGCTTCCACTATTCCTGATTGCTATAGGTAAAAGGGCTGGCACAGAGGTAGGGGTCTGCATTATCTCTGATTGTGATGAAGTGGGAGGTAGGCATCTGCATTATTGCTATGGAGGTTGGAGAAGCTGGCAGAAAATAAGGGCTTATAATATCCCTGAGTGTCATGGGGTGATAAGGCTGGCATAAAGACAGGGGCTTCATTTTTCCCTGATTGCTTTTGTGGTGGGATGAGCTGGTGATCCTCATTATTTCTGATTGCTATGGGGGTGGGTGAGCTGGCATAGAGATAGGAGCCTGCATTATCTGTTTGTTAGTAGGGAACAACAATGAAAAAAACCCTCACATTAGTCATTGAAAGGGAAAGGAAAACATTTTAACAGATACTACTACAGTTGAGCTCCAGAAATTCTGTATGGACATCTGAATAAGTGTCACAACTCTCGGATGTTCTGCGTACCCACTCCTGATTTTACAGATTCTTAGATTCATAGATTGCAAGGGGCTGGAAGGAATCTCAGAAGATCATTGGGTTCAGCCCCCTGCACCAGGCGGGAAAGACAGCTGGGGTCAGGTGGCCCCAGCAAGGTGACTGTCCAGTCTCCTCTTGAAGATTTCCAGGATAGGTGATTGCACCACCTCTGGAGGGAGCTTATTCCATAGTCTGGACACTCTAACTATGAAGAAGTTTTTCTTAATGTTGAGCCTAAAATGGTCTTCCAGGAGTTTGTGGTCATTACTCCTGGTTATCCCCAAGGGTGCCCTGGAGAGCAGTTGTTCACCAAGTCCTTAATGTATTCCCCTGATGTAGCAGTAAGCTACTACCAAGTCCCCTCTCAGCCTTCTCCTTTTCAAGCTGAGGAGTCCCAGGTCCCTCAGTCTTTCCTTGTATGGCTTGCCTTGCAAGTCTCTGATCACACGGGTAGCCCTTCTCTGGACTCTCTCAAGCTCTACCACGTCCTTGTTGAAGTGTGGTGCCCAGAACTGGATGCAGTACTCCAACTGGTGTCTCACCAATGCCGAGTAGAGTGTAAGAATCACTTCCTTAGTTTTGCTGGAGATGCATCGATTGATGCATGCCAGAGTATTATTTGCCCTGCTAGCAACAGCATTGCACTGCCGGCTCATATTCATACTGTGGTCTATTATTACCCCCAGGTCCCTTTTCTTCATGGTGCCGGTCAGTTTGGCACCAAGTTTTGAAGTCAGTAGGAGCAGTAGGTGCTCAGCATCTCTAACACTGGGCCACTCAATAAACGTGATGAAGCAGAGTTAAGCCTGAAAGACCCCATCAGCACACTAAGGATAAAAGAAATCTTTATAATCATGTAAGAAGTCTTAATCAATCACAAACCTGAAAAGCATTACAAATTCAGAGTTTCAGTTAGGTTAAGTTTAAAGGAGACCTAAAGATCTGGACATATGGAAATGCAGTTAAGGAACCTAAACAACTCTAACTCTGCCATGCAGCAAGGCCCAAATTAAAAACCAAACCTAAAACAACCTTATTCATCCCTGAAGCAGTTTAATCTCATGTGCCCTATGGCCTGGTGTTATAACCATAAACACTAGAATGTTTTTTTTTCCTATAGTGATTGTGATCCTACAGTGATTTTCCTACAGCCATTTGCTGCCCCTGAGAAAAGGTGTATTCTATAAGACAAATTGAATTCTGAAATGTATAGTCCTAAAATGACTCCTTGCACCACCTAGGGCATGAAATACAAAGCTAGTGCATCTATGCCTCAGATCTCCAAGCCTTACATCCTAACACCTATGGAAAGATGTAAGGCAAAGCAGACACTTCCAATTGGCATCACATGTTGGTACAAGCTGTATGGGTAGAGCGAGCTTTCAAAATATAAACCTGTATGGACAGAAAACTTTTTAAAGCCCTTATCAAAGGAGAGCAGTTATGCCTTTGAGGATCTGAATCATTCATCACTTAGGGCTTGGACATACCTTACAGTTACCCCAGTGTAATCAGCCTTTACACCAGAGTAAGAAAAAGGAGTGGACACCTGATGTATGGCCTTACACTGGTGTAATTTACTTGAATATGGTATAGAATTACCCTAGGAAAAGTAAGGCATAAAACTCTGCAGGAGCATCCACACATGCAGGTATGTGCGCTTGCAGCAGCTCAAATAAAAGGCACAAATTTGAGCTGGAGCTTTTTGCCTCAGCACACATGCCCAGACATGCACTTTAATGTGGGACAAATTGTGCCACTTGGGGCAAAATAACCCTGCCTGGCTCTTCCTGGATCTGGAGCCAGGGGGAGCTAGACCCCAGGGCCTGCACCTGTGCAGTATAAAAAGCTGCTTGCTGTCAGGAAATTCTGGGGGCCATCGCCACGGGTGTGTATGTGGTGATCTTTACAGACACCCCAGTCTCCTGCCCCTTCTGTGGGCAAAGGGAGATCCTGGTACACATGACACTCAAGTGTGCCAGGCTGCAGCCCCTCCACCTCTGGAACCTCCTCCTGAGGTTCTGGATGGACTTCACCCCCCACCGTTTTATTTTTGGGAACCCCATCTGTGACCCCACCAAGCCCCAGGATCTCCTGGTCAACCTCCTCCTGGTCCTAGCCAAGTGGGCCCTCTACATGACCAGAAAGGAGGCTCTGGTCAGGAAAGTGCTTGGAGACTGCAAGGCTGCATACCTTTCACTGGTCCGTGCATGTTGTTTCCAGGCAGAGCACCAATGGGCAGCACCCACTTGCTCCTTGGATGCCTTTGAAGACCAGTGGGCATGGCCTGGGGGCTCTGCCCTGTGTCCCTCTCAGAAGCACTCATTCTCACATTTTGACCCTTTAACCCACAGAACGCTCTCACCCTATTTTTGCCTTTGTTGTCCCAAGAAATTTTGTTGTATTATTCACCCACTGGCCCCATAAGGGGCTATTAGTTAGCTAGGTGGGCCTTAGGGCCCACGATACTTGAATAATACAAGTAGACAGGAGCTTGTTGGGGACATCTTTGAGGACCAGTGGGTGCTGCCTGGAGGGCTCTACACAGTGTCCCCCTCAGGAGCGCTTACTTTCACATTTTGACCCTCTGACCCTCATGTCACTCCTGTCCTGCTTTTTGCCTTTGTTGTCCAAAGAATTTTGTTGTGTCATTCATCCATTGGCCCCTACAGTAGGACCTACTAGTTAGCCAGGTGGGCCTTAGGGCCCATGGTACCTGAATGACACAAATAGACAGGAGCTTCTGGGGCCTGGCCACTTGGTAGCTGGGGACACTACCCCATGTGGCAGCTGGACTGCTGAAGCAGCATCTCAAATCCACTCTTCAAAATACCCAAAAGTCCATGTTCTTCCACAATTAGAACAAAAGACCTCTCTCTCTCTCTCTCTCTCTCTCTCTCTTTATATGTATATGTATAGAGAGAGAGAGATCAGTTGGGCCATGTTTTATTGTTATATTTACAATGTTAAAGCAACTTGGAAGCCTATGAGTATCACTATCATCATAATAAAATAAATTCTAAATATCTGTATCTGTTGACGCTTGCTTTTGATTTTCTTATCACATGATGGGTGTGTGATGGGGGATGTGGCTTTGCAGAAGAGGGGTGGGAAGGGGTCTGGGGGATGCGGGTGGGTGTGGATGGGTATGTGGGTGTGTGGAGGGATGTGTAGGGATGTGGGTCAGCGTGTGGGTAGGTGTGGGGGGATTCTGGGGGGACTGAATGTGGGGGGATTGTGTGGGGAGGCTGCTTAGGAGGGGTGGGTCCCTTGCCCTCCACAGGGTGCAGCCCTCTCCACAGCACTTGAATTGCTCCCCTTGCAGGCTCCCAGCCCTGCCCGCAGGGCCCAGAGCCCCCCTGCAGGGGCTATTGCCCCCATGCCCTGCAGGGGCTACAGGCCCACACACAAGGCTCAGAGCCCCCCCGCGGGGGCTACTGCCCCCCTGAAGGCCTCAGAGCCACCTCGCAGGGGCTACTACCACCCCCCACAGGGCCCCCAAGTCCCCTGGCCACACCACCACCCTTCCCCAACCTCTCTACTGCCCAGCCCCAGCCCCCACC
>NW_017728997.1:46718186-46718388 GCF_001723915.1 Gavialis gangeticus | reverse complement strand
CCCCCATGCCTGGCCCCAGCCTCCCTCCACTCACCAGCAGCATCAGCAGCCATTGGGGCTACTTGGGGCCCCATGGTACAGCTCCACTGCACAGTGCAGGGCAACGGGGCTTGGCCCCAGCCAGCTGGCAGCCACGCTGCCCCTGGTGCATTGCATGGGTGCTGCCCGGCTTGGCAGGGTGCTGTACTTTCTGGGGCTGGGC
>NW_017728997.1:46698030-46698271 GCF_001723915.1 Gavialis gangeticus | reverse complement strand
GGAGGATCTGAGTCTGCGATTGCCTAAGGGCGTGGTCTGGGACTGTGCCCTGCCCCACTATTTTACCACAGGGTATTTTTTGATACCTGGATTATGGGGGAGCATAATCATGCTAGAAGACAGGATGGCATTACAGGCCAACCTGGACAGGCTCCCGAAGCAGGTGGCTCTCAGCCTGATGTCATTTAATCCCTGACAATCTACACCCCAGGGTACTCAAGGAGCTGGTGAGCATTATAGC
>NW_017728997.1:46661460-46693030 GCF_001723915.1 Gavialis gangeticus | reverse complement strand
AACTCCTGGCGCTCTGGTGTAGTGCCCAAAGACTGGAAGAAGGCCAGTGTGGTGTTGATCTTCAAGAAAGGGAGGAAAGTAGATCCGGCAAACTATAGGCCCATCAGCCTGACTTCTATCCCGGGGAAGATATTAGAAAAGTTTATTAAAGAGGCCATCCTTAATGGACTGGCCAATGCCAACATCCTAAGGGACAGCCAGCACGGGTTTGCTGTGGGTAGGTCTTGCTTGACCAATCTCATTTCCTTCTATGACTGGGTGACCTATCACCTGGACAAGGGAGAAGAGATTGATGTCATATATCTTGACTTCAAAAAAGCCTTCTATCTGGTATCCCATGATTACCTCTTGGCAAAACTGACCAATTGTGGCCTTGGGTCCACCACGATCCACTGGCTGGGAAATTGGCTCCGTGGTCAGACCCAGAGAGTAGTAATTGATGGAAGTCAATCATCATGGTGCCCTGTGACCAGTGGGGTCCCCCAAGGCTCTGTCCTTGGACCCATATTGTTCAATATCTTCATTAATGATGTGGACATTGGAGTCAGAAGCGGACTGGCCAAGTTTGCCGATGACACCAAACTTTGGGGCAAAGCATCCATGCCAGAAGACAGGCGGGTGATCCAGGCTGACCTGGACAGGCTCAGCAAATGGGCGGACGAGAACCTGATGGTGTTTAACACCGAAAAATGCAAGGTTCTCCACCTTGGGAAGAAAAACCTGCAGCATCCTTATAGGCTCGGCAGTGCTACACTGGCTAGCACTATGGAAGAAAGAGACTTGGGGGTCATCATTGACCACAAGATGAACATGAGCCTGCAGTGCGATGCTGCAGCTAGTAAAGCGACCAAAACACTGGCTTGCATCCATAGATGCTTCTCAAGCAAATCCCAGGATGTCATTCTCCCCTTGTACTCGGCCTTGGTGAGGCCGCAGCTGGAGTACTGCGTCCAGTTTTGGGCTCCACAATTCAAAAAGGATGTGGAGAAGCTTGAGAGAGTCCAGAGAAGAGCCACGCGCATGATCAGAGGTCAGGAAAACAGACCTTACGACGACAGGCTGAGAGCCATGGGGCTCTTTAGCCTGGAAAAGCGCAGGCTCAGGGGTGATCTGATGGCCACCTATAAGTTTATCAGGGGTGACCACCAGTATCTGGGGGAACGTTTGTTCACCAGAGCGCCCCAAGGGATGACGAGGTCGAACGGTCATAAACTACTGTGAGACCGTTTCAGGCTGGACATAAGGAAGAATTTCTTTACTGTCCGAGCCCCAGAGGTCTCAAACAGCCTGCCATCGGAGGTGGTTCAAGCACCTACATTGAACACCTTCAAGAACAAATTGGATGCTTATCTTGCTGGGATCCTATGACCCCAGCTGACTTCCTGCCCTTTGGGCAGGGGGCTGGACTCGATGATCTTCTGAGGTCCCTTCCAGCCCTAATGTCTATGAAATCTATGAAATCTAATATGGAGAAAAGTAAAGTGCTCCACCTGGGGAGAAAAAATCCACAACCCACTTACAGGCTTGGCAGTGCTATGCTTGCCAGCACTACAACTGGATGAGACCTGGTTGTCATGACAGACAACAAAATGAACATAAACCACCAATGTGATGCCATAGTTGACAGAGCTAATAAGCCACTGACATGCATCTACCAAGGCATCTCGAGCAGGGCTAAGGATGTCATTCTCCTGCTGAACTCAACTTTAGTGAGACTCCAGCTTGAGTACTGCATCCAGTTTTGGGTGTCGCACTTCAGGAAGGATGTGAAGAAGTTCGAGAGAATCCAAAGGAGGGCCACACACTTGATTAGAGGCCTTGAGACAAGGTCATATGAGGAGAGGCTGAAAGGCTTGGGACTCTTTAGCCAGGAGAAGAGAAGACTCAGAGGGGGCTTGGTGGCAGCCTATAAGTGTATCAAGGGTATACATCAGGACCTGAGCAAGCATCTATTCACCAAGGCCTCCCAAGGGAGGACAAGATTGAAGATCACTTCAGGCTAGACATAAGGAAAAACTTCTTTATAATTCAAGTGCTGAGGGTTTGGAACAGGCTCCCTCCAGAGGTGATACAGTCATCCACCCTGGCAATCTTCAAAAATGTCTTGACACCCATCTTGCTGGGGTCATCTGGTCTCAGCAGTCTTTCCTGTCCAAGTGCAGGGGGGCTGAACCCGATGATCTGTAAGGCCCCTTCCAGCCCCTAACAACTATGAAACTATGAAACTCCTGCCCTGGTATGGCATTCAGTGAGTCTGCTGGGTCTCAGCTCTGCCCTGATACATGTGGTAACCCAACTCCCTAATTCAGTAAAACATGTGCAAGATTTTGGTCCATTATTATTATTTTTATTAGTCAATTACCTGTCAAGAATGACAGGGTGGGGGTGCAGGCAGGGACAGAAGCCTGTGTTTGGCCCCCTCTCCCCCTCACCTTCAGGGCCAGGCCCTCTCCCCCTTTTCTCCTCTACCATGGGGCCAGGCCCACCCCTGGCCTTGCAATGGTGGTGGGGAGGGTAGAAGGGTGGTGGACCCAGTGCCCCACCTCCACTGCTGTTTTGGGGCTTGACCCACCACCCCCCTACCCTCTTCGCCACCATTGCAAGGCCAGGCCGGGCCGGGCCCAGTGACTCCTGCCCCCCACCTGCTGCCATTCTGGGGCTGGGCCAGGTGCACCACCCTGCCACCCGCCCCACCGCCATTGTGGGGCCAGGCCAGGCCAGGCCTAGTGTCCCCCCCCTCCCCCCATCCCCTGCCCACTGCTGTTTTGGAGCTGGGCTCAGTGCACCCCACCACTGCTGTTTTGGAGCCATCTGCCCTTCCTCGCCCATCTGCCTGGCCTGTGTCCACCTGCCTCCCCTCCCCATGTATGATAGGGAAGGGCACGGATAGAGCACCACCACTGCATCCAAGGAGCAGGGGGTGGAGGGTAAGGCCAGCTCCACTCCACTCCTTGCCACCACCTCCCGGGAGCAGGGCAAGGGGGGCGGGCAAGGCCAGCTGTCCTGGCATCGCCCCTGCTGCTCCTTCCCCTCTGTCCCCACCATCATGGCAGTGTCCAGGCCTTCTCTTCCCCCATGCCACAGTGGGCCCAGGCCCAGGCCAGCTCCCCCTCCTCCCTCGTGCTGCTGCCATGGGTCCAATACTGTTCCCCACCCACCTTGCGCTGCCGCTGCTGTCTCCAGCTCCTCCATGACCCCTCTGTCCCTGCTGTCATTGCAGTCATGGTGGTGGTCTGCTGTGGCACCGCAGCCACCTGCTGTCAGAATGCTCTTGCAGCACTCTGATTGGCTGCTGAGACAACCAATCAGAGTGTGAATAAAGCATTATGGACAGACAGACGGACAGACTAAAGCTTTTATAATATTAGAATTATTATTATTATTTTTGGCATTCCTTTCTCTTTACACCCCTCCTGCCTTCCCCCTCCCCCATCCCTCATACTTCAAATAGTTTTTTTCTCAAGATTTTTCTCCTGACAGCCTTGGCTTTGGATGGCCTCATAACGATTATGGTTTTGATCTGGACTCTCTCCAGTATTTATGCCACCTTTTAAGAGTGTGGATACAAGAGCTGGACATAGTATCCAGTAATGGTATCACCTATGTTGTTTAAAGAGGAATGTTTCCTTCTCACATCTATTGAATATTACCTCTTACATACATCTGAGGGTCCCATTATCCCACCTAGTCATACCCTCACATTAGGAGCCAAGCCCTGCTGGTTATCTCCATGATACTTTTGGGGTTGCTTCTTTCCAGGATTCAAACTTTCAACTTGTGAAAACTATGTTCTTTTTTCCTAAATGCAAGAGCTTGCATTAGATCTTATCAAAATTCATATATTTTGCTGGCTTACCAAGTCATCCAAGTAATTTTCTCTCAGTGATCTGACACCATTACTTACACTCCTTCTTCAGGATTTCATTATTTGCAAACTTCTTTCAATAAAGAATTTTTATTTTCTTCTAGGAAAGATCCTAGGCTTCACCTGAACAAGTATATATTAAAGTCAACCTTGCCTTGTCTCCATTATACTTCTAGAACATGTTACCTAGTATATGCTAGCAGATACTTTCTGATATATCTGTTGACACTGATTGAGACTAAGCCAGAACCTGTGCATTGAATTGATACTATAAACTAAGGTTGCCAGAAATACAGCCTGTGGGCTGAATATAGCTCACAGAGCCATTTTACCAGGCTCACAGGACTCCTGGAGGCATCAAGAATTCAGAAGCAGGGTGAGCAATGGCTGTGTTATCCCCATGCAGCTGCTGGTAGATCCAGATCTGGCCTGGGGTGGTGACCAGTCTAGTTTAACACCTCTGCTCTAGATCAAATTCAGAGAGTTAAAATGTGTCTTAATTGGTGTAACTCATCACCAAGGCCACAGAGACAAAGATGCATCAGAGAAAGCAGCTTCCAAGAGGAAGAATGCTACAGCAGGCTATCATGTCTCTAATGCGTCCCTAACTCTTTAGCAACTATACCTGTATGTGCTTTTCTTTCTACAGCTCCCCCACTTTTCAACCCTAAGGACTCCCTGAGGACTCTCCTTTACTGGTAAAAATATTAATTTAAATAAAATACTAGCTAACTCACTTTAACTAAGGGTGGAAACAGATGTCACCATTCCTTGCCTGTGCACCACCATAAAAATTTTCATGGCAGAATCATGGCTGAGCAAATAGACATCCATATGCTTTGTTGTACCACAAGTACCCAAAATTTCTAGCCACAACAAAGGTGGTAATAGATTGTGCCACCTTATTGTAGTGAACATCGGTTTGCTTTGTGGCAGGAAAGCATGGGCAGCCACAGCTGCCCATACTCTCCAGCCACATTGAGCAGGTGCTCCAGAGGCTTGAAGGGCCTGATCTTGCACACCCTGGGAATTCCCAGGTAGGACTGGGTCCCTCAAGCCCCTGGAGGGCCTTCCCAGCTTTCCTGACCATCTAATAAGCAGGGAAAGCCAGAGTTTCCCAATTATAAAGATGCACCCCTGGGATGCACAGGGAGGTATAGGAGCTGGGGAATTTTTGGTGCTCCATGCTGGGACCCACAGCAGGTCCTGTGCTGACCCATGCTTTGCACAGAGGCATGGGTCAGTGCAGGTCCTGGAATGGGGTGGCATGGAGCTGCAGGGTTGTACAAGAGCCAGGGAATCCCATGCTGTGAGGGAGCAAAGGAGCAGCCCGAGCCAGCAAGAGCAGAGGCAGGCTGAGAGGCTTCATTACCTGAAGGCTCCAATCCTGTGCGACTGGACACTGCTACAGATCAATGCTTTTCTAGCTGGTATTTCCTCTGGGTTGGAGGAAGGAATCTGGCACTGGCATTTGTAAGCCTGCCTGCAACCAGTCGGGAGGGGGAAGGAACCTGGAAACCCGAAAGCTCTTCAAGATAGCTGGGATTGGTAGTGGCAGCCCCAGCGGAGCAGAGGGAGCTGTCAGTAAATGGAGGACAGGGAGGAGGACAGACAGCTCTGCGCTGGCTGTCCATGATACAGTCTAGCCCCAGCAGCCTAAGGGATTGCAGCAAGAGCCCAGAGACTGGCTCCATAACCAGGGAGAAGAGGCAGCAAGTGAGGACAACAGATCAACTGTCTGCACACCTTGCCGAGTGAGTTTAATTTGTTTCCTTTTTTTCTTTCTCCTCTTCAACTGTTTTTCTCTTGATTGCTCAGTTGCCCTGTTCCCTCATTGAAGGGCACTGCATAGCGGAGAGGACATCAAATGCAGAAAGCATCTCGGCTTTGAGCTGCCCTGGGCTCAAATACCCTCACTATAGCAAGTCCCAGCAGGCTTCTAGAGAGGGTTCTTTTTTTTCTTTGCACTGTTGGTAGAGTAGTTGGGTCCTTCAAGCTGCTCAGAAAGAGTGAGTGATACAGGGCCCAAGCCATGCCCGGAGTAAGCTGAGTGTACTTTTTTTCTGTCTCCTTTGATATATCCTATATGAAGCCTTATTTGAACTGTAACTAGCTACGGGAGATATTGGACAAAGACTGTAACCTGTGCTGCTAGACAAAGGTGACAAAGGATGCAAAGAGGCCAGTACATTGTGTTTTTTTCTCCTTTCTGTTATTATTCCACGTGTAAGTTATTGAATAAGGGCATGAATGTTATTACTTTAACAAACAGCAATGTCACATCGGTGTGGCACAGGCAGGGTGTATAGGAGAAGGAGCAGCCCCCAGAACCTTGGGGCTGTACCTATCCACATACTCTTCCTCCCAGTTCAATTAGGTATACCATCAAGTCATGGCAGGTGAGTCCAACTGCAGATAAGGACATCCTGAAGCCTTTTTTCTGATGGCCCAGGCAAACACGTTATGTAAGAGGCATGGACCCCAGCCATATTTGGTAAGGCCTCGACATGTGGCTGATGCAGGACAGGAAGCAACGTGTATTTTACCCAGTGAAGTGGATCAGCTGTGGTGGGTCATTTTTGTTTTAGTTTGGCAACATCTGTTTCTATGCTAAGTGCTGTTTACATGCAAATTAGCCCCCAACATAGGCAGAATTTAATACTTTTCAAAAGGTGTTTGTTGGTCAGAATGTAACAGATGTAGATTGTATCCTTCAAAAATGTGTATATGGCAGTGAATTCCCTGCTATAACAGGTGGTGAAAATTCATGTAAAAGAAATAGCTACTTAGGACCTTCCCTCCAGATCAGTCCTCCACTTCTTCAGTGAGCATCTGTGACACCCTGTTCCTCATTTTCTGCAAAATTCAGTGATAGCCAGTGCCTAGATACAACAGCAACAGCAACCTTCCTATATGCAAGTTGGCCAGAACAGAAGCCAGGGTGTAACCGATATTTTGCTAGGACCATGGGCAGAAACAGTATCCCACGTAAAATGGGGCTCTGCCTATTGAGGGGCCCCATTTTGGTTTAAATTCTGAGTGTGTGTTGCAGTAGCTGAGTCTTTGTTAGGCTCTCAGGAAGGCCACAAGTATGTTGAGCTCTCTTTTCTCCTTTGTTTAGTGAAGCCTCCTGTCCTCACATAAATCACAATAAAACCATGGTAGGTCTTGTTTTATGTATGTTTTGACTGCAGGGATGGAGGAAATAGAACCAGCATCTTGTATTTATTTATACAAATTCCATTTGTTTCTTAAATTTACATTGTTTCTGTTTAAAAGCGTGTCTCTTGTTAAGGGTGGGCCTCTGGAAGCAGCTCAGGTGAGTGTGAGAAGGTGATGGGGACTTATGAGAGGGATGAACAGGCAGGAGATCCCAAGAGAGGGAGGGGGCAAGTCTTGGGGTTAGATGTCCTTGGATGCACTAGATCTAAATGTCCTGGATGTACTAGAGCAGGTGTGTCAAACATATGGCCCATGGGTTGGATCCAGCCTCTGGAGCCTCTCTATGCAGCCCACTGGGCTAGAGGCAAGCCGCCAGAAGTTGGGGGGTGTGGCTTGCCATGGAATTTAGGGCCCTTTGTCTCTGTTGGCCATGGCTTTTGGTGGCAAGCTTGGCTCACTGCTGCCACCCATGAACATTTGCTGTATATCTGGACCCCCTTCCTCAGACCCCTCGCCATCACTGCCACTAGACCCCTAGCTGCCACTGGATCCCTCACCATTGCTCCCATACTCTAGATTGGATCTGGCCTGTAAGGAGCCATGTGGTCTGGATCTGCTTGGAGCCCCTGGTAAGTCTGACACCCCTCCCCCCCACTTTATTAGACTATGCTTTGGGGAAGTGAAATAACTCCAAAGGGAACTCATTATTTTGAAGCAAGGACAACTACTGGGAGCACACAACAGGATCATGCATCTTGAAAAGAGACTATACAGGGGCAAGAATGGGAGAAATGGGTGGCAGAGGCGCTTCTATGTATGGAGCTTGCATGAGTGTAGCTGGCAACAAGAAGTCACCTCTGTTCTCCTGGAGCTGATGGGAAAGCTTGTCACCACTCCCTCCAAAGATTTCAGCCTAACTGGGTTTGGACTATAAAATGGCTTCAGGAATTCCACATTCCCATGACTGTTCATTCTATATGCAGTCCAGGTGTGGAACAGTGATACTATTTAACAAAGTATCTGTCTGATGGTTTGTTGCTTCTGGTAGACTTGTTATTCTAACGACTACATTAAGTGATATTTCCCATTTTCTTGCACAGTCCTGGTGATCCTCCTTCATGGGACTATTCCCCCAAAAAGCAGTAAATAACGCTGGAGGCTCGGGGAAAGATGGTATCTGTTTCTACCGTCCCACTTAAAAGGCTAGGGTCTGGCTTCTTTGCTTCTTTGACCTGTACTCCCTGCCCTCAAATTATCTCTGAAAAGTAACAGTAGGTTGCTATGCCCTGTCCTTTCCAGTACATTAGAACCACATTCACTGGCTTGTTCCATTGGCCTCCTTGGCCATATCTGAAATGGAAGTGTTCAACCACAGGTCAAAATGCACAACTCTGAAGCATTCAGTGTGTGGTTTCCTAAAAGATGGTAGTAAAAAGAATGTGGTTGATATAGTGCTCCCATTACTAGGCTCAGAAGGCTCTTCCCAAATGCCATGGGGAACAGGGCAAGCCTAGGTAAAGCTACATTACAAATGTAAAATACTGTAGTTCTAGATATGCAACAAGACAGTTTCACAGGATATCCAGAGCTCAAGACTGAGACCACTGAATCAGCCAGTTCCTCCAGGGCTGCCAGTTCAAACCTGCTGGATTCCTATGGCACAGTTTGCTTGAGCCAGATATGCATTTCCTACAGAGCTACACAACAAAGGACACTTAGCTGAGCCTGTAATTGGGCTCATTGCTCTCTCCAGCTGAGAGCATTGTGCTGAGTGATCACAGACAGTCCTATGGGCTTGATCTAGAGGTAAGAACACTTCTCATCCTTTTCCTGCTTTCCTTTGGGTGGGGTGCTGTCTGCATGTCTGTACCTGCAGGAATCATGGGAACCTCTCTGTGAAACCCCCAGATTCCTGGGGCTGAATAGACATTGCATAAGCCAGTTTAACCCAAATCACTTGTCTGATACTACATTCAACCAGGTTTATCTCAAACCAGCTTCAGCCATTTTCAAACTGGTTTACGTACACCGAACATCTGTTCTGTTACAGGTTTAAAACAGTTTCTGATCACTTAAACTGGTTTATGTGTAATATCTGTCCCGAGGCCCCGATGTCAAGTTGCTGTGTGCTTTTAGCTGAGAGGCCATAGGCAGGATCTCCTTTGGAGCTCATACTCATCTGCACCCATTGCTCAGGTGGTGAGTTCATGTAATAGCGTGAGGTGCTGCCTTCCCATAATGGCTGGGAGCATTGGGTCACAGGGGCCTCCAGGAGGAAGCCAATATAGTTCCTCTCTCGATTTACTTACAGACCGGTTCCTATAGCATCCTCAACTGCCTTCATTGTGTGCTAGCATCTGTTGTGCTCACTGCACTTCAGATAATGGAGCAATTAACACCACTGAGGATTCTGACTTATCAAGAAGCTCCATTAGCTCCTGCTGCTTCGTAAAGTTTTTTAGCATGATTATATCTCCCTCCTGCTGAGAAGGAGTAAGCTCTGTCCCCAGGAGACTGATGGTGCAGCAGGAATTGGGAGTAAAAATAACCCATTGAAATGGAGGGGGTTACCATAGTGAAGGGAGCGCTAGAAATGCAGAGATGGACATATGGGTCACACAAAATCTGCATTCTCCATCTTCTGGGCTCTGTCACACCCACACCTTGTATGCCCACTTTGCATGTACATATTGTATGGCTAGCTAGGGACCCACAAAACCCTGCACATACAAACCTCCCAGAATTTGAAGAGGTCTCTGCGGTAGTGTGTACATGCTTAGTTTTGCTGAATTATCAGTCCTCTAACGTAATTGGCACCTTTTCTAAAGCATTCTTTTCTCCTTTGTTGCAGTGAAAATCTGAGCAGCAAAGTGTTTGGACCATGACACTTGAGCAAGAAACAGACCAGGCCATTATCCCTTTTGAACAGCTTTAGAGTTTAGGGTCCTGGGTGCACTGCTGATGATCCTTATTAGGGTTTGCACTGACATTTGCTTTGGGATTGAACAGTGTTTTTGCCCCACTCCAGGCACTGGAGGCAGAATCCTATTTTACTTTACATGCCCAAATGGCAGTTTTACAGCTGCATGACTGCCATTTTTGGCACTTATGCACAGTTTTTGGTCCTATTTCATGTGCAGGATAGATGTGTAAGACCTCCTTTTGAAGCTGACACCCAGAGATGCTTTTTCTGATCTCATCTCTAGAGTAGCACTCTGGCTGCCTGAATTTTTGTTGGCTGGAAAAAAACACATGATAACCTGCAATTTTAACCTCCAGTTGTGACCAAACCACTCCAACAGCTTTGTTTCTTCTCCCCTCACCCTGGTGGATTTGGCAGAAGGGCACCCTGCAATATCCCCCTGCTTTACCTGGAGCAGGTTAGGGCACTAAGCTTTGTGGCTGTGTGACACAGTAGCCTGGGTAGTTTTAATAATAGGTTAGACAAGGATTTGCTTAGGATGGGTTGGATAGGGATGATCCTTTCTTGGGCAGGGGTTTGGTCTAGATGATCTCCAGAGGTCCCTTCCAGCCATACTTTTCTATGATTCTTTGATAATAGCTAGTTCTGGAAGAAAGCCTGATACACAGTGATAAGGGTTTTTTCCAGCTGCTAAACAAATTCTAGTTTTCCAGTCTGTCAGCCCCCTTGTCTAGGAGAAACAATTTCTGTGCTTAGTACAAGATCCATATGTCTGCTCTTTATCTACCAGTGTCTGTTGACATCTCTGTGATTTTATTTAAATTGTGAGTAGCATGAAGTAAGGACTGTTTCTTGTATTTACCTGTGTGCCCAATGGATGCCTGGAGCAATGTATATTATACATGTAATAACAGTACCCAAGTATAATACACACACACACACACACACACACACACACACACACACACACTACACCTCACACTGAGCTGCTTAAAGTTATGTGACATAAAATAAATTACATTTAAAGTACAAATAATTAGGATGTTCTTAGTATCCTAATGAGCTTGATAGTCTGTTGCCATGGTTGACATGTATTTTAGACCTCTGGAGAAGAATGCTTCCAGGTAGGGCTGTTCTGTCCCCAGATTTCTCTGTAGTGTTGTGGGACATGATGGTTTCTAATCTGCATTCAGGCAAGCCAATAAGATCTCAAGTATAGCTCTAGATCTCTCTGAGCAGTGTTACCAACTTGTTTGAAGCTTCAAATTTCTTTGGCTGTTTGGGAAGAGCCACTCATTCCAGAAGCCTCTGGCACACAGAGTCCCTGCTGAGCCTTGTTAACTAATAACTCTAGATTGCAACAGTGATTAGACAGGAAACAGATAAAGCAGATCTGATCAGGATAAAAGGAGACAAAACCCAACCAATTTACTACTATTGTAGGTTTCACAAACACTGGCACTGAGGTCCTGCCTTCCTTCCATTGCAGAGACAGCAATTAGTCACTCAAACTCATCATGGAAAAGGCCAGTTAGAATACTATTAGTTATTGCTAGGGGTCTACTTAATTCATGGTTTTGTGGTTTTTTGCAGAAACCATGAAAAATGGCATTGGCTGCAATTGCCAGGAAATACTGCATTAGCTGCAATTTCCCATAAAATCAACCTAAAATGCGCTACCATCATCTTATTAATACAATACACTGTTTTATAATGCCCCCGTGCTTACCACAATACAAAAACAACATGGCAATCACTCCATCCATAGATCACATGACTGAGTTACTGTTTGCTAGTGATGTAAACTAGGTGAAGGCACCAGTCAGTAAAGTGAAAATGTTTCAGTACCATCTTTTAAGAAGTGAAATGCTATGCCAATTCCCTCTGCCAAGCAGCAGATAGGGGCAGGGCTGCCAGGAAATGCTTATGAAATCGGTTCTTTGTGGCATGACCAACCTGCGAAAATTCCTTTGTCTTGCCATGAGTTAAGTAGATCCCTACTCATTGCTATTATGTCATACTACCCAAGGAAAAGCAGAGACAAAACATCTTAGGCACTAGCCTGACAAAGTCATGTCCTGTTTACTTGTGGGACCATCACAGCAGAGATGCCCAACCTGTCCCTACCCAGATGCCATTGTGTTTATCCTCACTTGAGGCCAGAGGGAGGAAGAAGTAGATGAGGTCTTTTTCAAACAACTAACAGAAGTGTCCAGATTGAAGGACCTGCTCCACATGGGGGACTTGAATTACCATGACATCTGCTGAGAGCCATGCACAGGCAGTTCATCAAGTTTTGGAGTGTGCTGGGGTACTTTTTTGGTATAAATGTTGGAGAAGCTAACTAGGGGGAAGTTCTTATCAATTTGCTGCCACAGCAGGGATGAGGCAATGTGGGTAACAGTGACCATGAAATCACAGAGTTCAAAATCCTAAGGAAAGGAAGGAAGGAAGGAAGGAGACAAGTAGAATATAGGTACCAGACTTCAAGAAAGCCAACTTTAACAAACTCAGGAAATTGATGGGTAGGATTACCTGAGGGGCAAGTCTGAGGGGAAAAGGAAAGCTATCCTGCTACAAAGAAAGGGTACAAGGTGCAGCAGGAGACTGGCTTTGCTAAAGACTGAATAAGGGCAACTATCAGATGATGAGTGTGATTGGCAACGAGAATAGGGGACAGAGAGGCAGCCTGGAGTAATGGATGAACAGATGAGAGATTACTTAGAGAAGCTATATGTTTTTAAGTCAGTAGGTGGGATGCACCCTAGAGTACCCAAGGAATTGGCTGGGGGAATTTCAGAGCCATTAGCTATTATTTTTGAAAACTTGTGAAGGTTGGGTGAGGACCTGAATGACTGAAAAATGGCAAATATAGTGCCCTTCTTTAAGAAAGGGAAGAGGGAAAATCCAGAGAATTGCAGACCAGTCCGTCTCACCTTACTACCAGGAATTATAATGGAGCACATCATTAGGGAATCTATTTCTAAACATCTGGAAGAGAACAAGGTGATTAGGAACAGTCAATATGGATTTAAGAGCAAGTTATACCCAACCATGGGCAGATTTAGGATTTTGAAAAAAGGGGTGCAGATGGGGTGGTGCATTGTCACATATAACAGCATGTATTTTTCTCCAGGCAAAACTCAACTAGAAGCTTTGCTAATATGCTAGGGGCCTAGGGTTATATTATTCAGTTTAAGATCAAAGTAAAAAACAAATATACTCAGGGGCGACGCATAGGGGGTGCATGCGGGTACACATGCACCCCCTGCAAAAGTGCTACGTACACCCCCTGCAAAGACACTGCCAGCAGCGCCTGCAGGTGGTTGCTGACCCTTGTGGGTGGGAGCTCCCCTGCTTACTGCTGCCGCAGTCCCACCACTCCTGCCACTGCCATAACCTGCCAGCTGCCGGGAGCATGCACCGTTCATGAATATACTGTAACTTTATTGGAATGTGCATTAATTTGCTCTATCACATATGATATATAAAAACACAACAAACTAGGCAGATATAATCAGATGTTTCTTTAGTCCTGTAGTTATTAGAATTTAATGTACCTCTCTTTCAGTTTCATAAAACAAAATCTAGCCTTCTTCAGCTTCACTGAAAATTATTTTCATACATGAGTTAATGTTTCCACACCTGAGTTAAAGTTTTTAGCTAGAGTTAAAAACAGTCTGCAAGTTTGTGAAATAAGAGTCACATTACTAGAAGCTGCTAACAGACAGAAGACTTTCAGAAAGAAGAATAGCTTTGTTAGTGGAAAATTAAGACCATTAAAAAAGGAGAGAGGGTTGTTAAAACCTGTGGAATGAAGAGTATAGCAGGACTCAGGTAAATTCTAATAAGCTATGAAGTCAAATGACTCCCTCACTGCTGCCTAAATAGAAATGGTGCTGCCACTGCCAGGCAGTCAGCTTTAAACTTGGGATGAACCAAAAATCTAACGGGGATGCAACTGCACACCCGCTGGATCCGTCTCAATTAACCTGATGTCTTTCTATGACAAAGTGATGGGCTCTGTGGATATTAGGAAGATCAGTATATGTGATATATCTTGTATTATAGCAAGACTTTTGACACTGCCTCCCATGACATTCTCATTAGTGAGAGATGGAAATACAGTCTAGATGAAAGGAATGTAAGGTGGATACATAGCTGGTTGGATCATTATGTTCAAAAAGTAGTCATCAGTGGTTTGATGTCTAGCTGGGAGGAGATATCATATGGAGTTCCCCAGCTGTCTGTCCTGGGTCTGGTATTGTTTAATATCTTCATTAATAGTTTGGAAGATGGGACTGATTGCTCATTTAGCAAATTTGCAGAGGATGCCAACCTGATCTAGGTGTAGTTACAGATACTCTAGGAGCAGGGGAGGTAAGATTAGGATTCAGAATGATTTTGATAACCTGGCAAAATGGTCCAGAATTAAATAAAATCAATAAGGACAAGTGCAAAGTCCTTTGCTTGATATGGATCAGATGCATGCACAAGTACAGACTAAGGAATAACAGGCAGAAAAGGACCTGAGTTTTATAGTGGACCATAAGTGAATATAAGACAACAGTGTGTTCTTACAGAAAAAAAAGCCAGTAACATTATACTAGGTTCCTAATAGGAGCATCACTCACAAGCCAAAGGAAATGATCCTTTTGGTCTGCTCAGCACTGGTAAGGCTGAATAGTTTCAGGCACCTGTAATGGGGCCCATTCCCCATTACTGGAGGGCACAAGTATCTGAGGCAGCCCTTTGGTCTCCTCGGGGCTCAGCCTATTGTCCCTTTCTTTCCTTCCCCCCTATTCCCGCTCCTTTTTCTCCCATGGCTGTGCTAGCTGGAGCTCCTTCCCTCCAGCCCATTCCTCTCCTCCGCCTCCACACAGGTGCACCCATTTGTAACTGATGAAGGCTTTACCAGAGTATGCCAGTGAGTCGGGGGGAGGCAGGAGCAGATGACGGAAGTACCAGTATCAGGTGACCCACACTGACCATATGTGAGCCCAGTCCTGGGACAGGGGCAGGGCAGAGAAGCTGAAGAGTGTTGCAGGGAGGAAGGCTCCTAGCAGCAAGAAAGAGAGAGAGAGAGAGGAAAAGCCACAGAATCACTGCAGCCAGGCTCAAATGCTGTCTGGACAAAGAAGGCTGACAGCAGCACTGTGGCAAGACAGGTAAGTATCAGCCTTACTTGTTTTTTGGTTTGTTTGGACTGGAAGAAGAACAGACCGAGGATGAGGCTGACCTGCAGTGGGGAGATTTTGTCAATGGACAAAGGAGACAGAGGAAGCATTCCAGAAAGTAACAGGGATCCTGTGTGCAGACCCTGTGATACAGGCCCCTGACTTTACAAAGCCTTTCTGGGTGCAAATCAATGCCTCCAACATGGCAATAGGGGCCATATTATCTCAACAAGATGTGGGGAAGAACACCCTATAGCTTATATAAGTTTCAAATTACATCCGCGTGAGTGAGCATATGCAACAATAGAAAAAGACTGTTTGGTAGTTAATGGACTATAGGAAGTTTCAAGTACTATTTGGTGGGGAGACCACTTTCAGTAGTAGCATAGCACGCCCTATTGCAGTGGTTGAATCAAATGAAGTGAGAGAATCCTTGATTAATGAGATGAAGTTTGAGTTTACAGGGATATAATTTTAATACAGAACATTGACCAGGGAAGAGGCACAGCAATGCTGGCTTCTCCTTGAGGAAAGGCGAGGAAGAAGAACCACAAGCCCTGGGAAACTGTAAGAACTGAAGAAAAGGAAAGGGGTGTGAAAGGGGGCCACATCCCCATTACTGGGGTCCACGGTTGTCTGAGGCAGCCCTTTGGTCTCCTCAGGGCTCAGCCTACTGTCCCTTTCTGTCCTTCCCCCCCTACCCCCCTCCTCTGGGCTAGCTCTTTCTCTCTAGCCCATTCCTCTCCTTCCCCTCCACACACATGCACCCATTTGTAACTGATGAAGGCTTTACCACAGCATGCCAGTGAGTGCCAGGGAGACAGGAGAGAGATGGATGCCAAGTGCAGGAACAAAAAGCCCCAGAGGATCCCAGGCATCAGTGATCCATGCTGACCATACATGAGCCCAGGCCCAGGACAGGGACGGGACAGAGAAGCTGCAGGAGTCCTGTAGGGAGGAGGGCTCCTGGCAGCAAGAGAAAAGGAGAGAGAGGAATAGCAGCAGAATCACTGCAGGCAAGTTCGAACAAGGAAGACAAAGAGCAGCATTGCGGTGAGGCAGATAAATATCAGCCTTATTAGCTTTTCAGTTTATATTTGGACTGGAAGAGGAATGGCCCAAGGATGAGGTGGACCTGTGGTAGGGAGATTTTGTGTTAGTGGTCAAGTTGATGTGCAGACTTGGGGTCCTCAAGCTAGTGGCACAGGAAGTGGCTGAAAGGGCAGAGGAGGCCATGAAAAGGGGGTCATGGGCAGCACCTCAAAACCCCAGTGCTTGTGTGGAGCAGTGCATAAAGAGAGGGATATGCTCACTACGGTGGACAAGAAACCAGAGTTCAACGACAGGAGTGAGGATGACAGGAGTGAGAGCCTGACTGTAGGCTGGACCCAGAAGTGCCAGTGGAGGCACAATGGGGACAGCGCGACTCTGGGTTACCAATCCTGCTCTGGGGCATGTCCTGCTGCAAAGGGAGCCTATGGTCTTGAACAGTGCAGCTAGAACAAACGTGGGTGGGAGCCTGGGTGACCCCAACTGGACACAGACCTGGTGTTTGGTAATCCAGGTGCCCTACAAGGCTGAACTCTCATCAGCTTATTCCATCAAGGTGTGGTGGGGAAGCCACTGGCAGGCAGCTCTGAAAAGAAAGGTAGCTGGGAGAAAGTTCAGGGAACAGGTACACCTGACCCTCTTCTGGAGGGATGTACAGCACCTCACTTCAGGAAAGACATAGACAAATTAGAAAGAGTCCCACTGACAGCAACAGAAATTAATAGAAGTCTGGGACACATGATTTACAAGGAAACGCTGAAAGAACTGGAATGATTTAGTCTGGAGAAGACAAGACTGAGTGGAGATCAGATAACAGTCTTCAAATACCTGAAAGGTAGTTAAAAATATGTAACCCTGCTTATAATATACTTGTTCAGCTATAGTTATGTTCTGTTATGGTAACTTTGTGCATTATTTCTCTGCATACTCTCATCACTATGCAAGTTAAAAGGTTTGGGGGTTACTCAGACCTGTTTTTACTGTTTGTAGACCTGTTTTATGGTTTGTGGATACAATGCACAATTGTAAAAGACAGGTAGATCAGATTTTGTGCCCAAATGGCTATCCCTTCCAAGTTTGTAGGTACACAAATGCTGCCAATAGAAAGTTACACAAATGCCACC
Organism: Gavialis gangeticus; assembly: GCF_001723915.1. NCBI lineage: Eukaryota > Metazoa > Chordata > Crocodylia > Gavialidae > Gavialis > Gavialis gangeticus. Next base: position 46,675,729 of record NW_017728997.1, on the reverse strand, counting down.
AACAGGTTAGCAATTGCTGGAAGATGTGCAGAGCTTTGCAGTGGGATGGCTCTCAGTTTTAGCACAGAAATGGTTTATGAGAGAATCAGGAGAATTTTGGACAGGAGTTATTCCCTAGGCAGGCTTTGGCTCATCAGCTCTTCAAGAAGGGAGTGCTTGTGAGCACAAGGCTCCATAGTGGGTTTAGGTAAAAATTGGATATTTACTATAGCTAAGACAGCTGAAATTCCTAGGCCTGCTGTTGAGTAGGTCAGGGTCTAATAGAGCTGGGGTTGTATGGGCAACCTGAAGAGGACTGGTGGTGGAGGAATGGTGGTTACCTCCACGGGCGGTGAAGGAGAGGTGGTAGGCCCTGGTGGCAGTGGTCAGAACAGTGATCCCCAGCAGCAGTGGCAGAAACTTTGGTGAGAGCCTCCCTACTCAGCACTTGCTACTTTGGCTGGTATAGGTGATGGATCCCCCAGAGCAGAGCAGCCACCCCTGACAGCAAGGGACAGCAGAGTCCTCCAGGGTGGGCCTTCCTTTCCAGCATCCATCACTGTTGGCTGGTATAGGTGGTAGAGTCCCCAGATGGCAGTCCTGGGGAAGTCGTCTTTCCCAATGGCCTGGGCTAGGTGGTAGTCCCCCTGGCCTGATTTGTGTTAAACCTCTAAATTTGAACCCTTGTTACTGCTATCCAGTGCCTGGCAGAAGGGTTACAACGAAGGCAGAGAGAGACTATTTTTGTTGGGCACTGGGGAAACGACAAGAAACAATGGTCTTAAATTGCAGCAGTGGAAATTTAGGGAGGATTTTGTCACTGGAGTGACTGTAAAGACAGACATGTGAACGAGAAAGATCTAACAATGAACTGTAATTGTGTAACAGCAAACCAATAAACCTTCTCTGCACCTTTGTCTCTAACTTGCCTGTAACAAAGAAACCATCTCCTAATTCCATCTCTAATGGATACATTTTATGACTACACTCACTATGAGAAGCGGTAAGCATTGGAACAACATACCTAGCAAGGTTGTGGAATCTCTGTCCTTGGAAGTCTTTAGAAGTGGGTTAGACAAATATTTGTCTGGAATAGGGTTGCACTAGATGACCTCCAGAGGTTTCCTCCAGCCCAACTTTTCAATGATTCTAACTAACTTTTGAGAGAACAACTGGAGACACCTTGGACCTGAGTGCTTCCTATTTCAGCTGGAATCAGTGGAACATAAGAACAGAGGGTTGCAAGAAGCCTACTTGGCCACTGAATCCAGCTCCTGACATGCAAAGAAAACTGAAGGCACATAGTACATCTGCAAAGGACACCCTTTAGGTCTTAACTGGGATGGCTCTACTTAGTGGTAGTGTTGAAAATATGACACTTGATTTCTACACTTGAAACAAGACCACTGGTTTCAGAGACAAAAAGTGAGTTACTAATTGTCAAGGGCTTTTCTTTTATGTTTTTAAATGACATATTCAAATCTTTACATGTAAATTACAACAACTTATAATGGTATCATTTCCAAGGCTTAATCTTTTTCCAGTATGTACATAACATCTTCCAGAAAAAAAAATAAACCAAAACTCTTCAGGTATCTGTAAGCACAACTCTGAAGAATATTTATTGCTGGGATTTCTAACACTACATTAATACAGTTCTGTAACAGAATCTGCAGACAAAGCTGGGCAGTTCCATTGAAGATGTCCAGTGAACATGATGGAGCAATCATATACAATACTTACATACTAATAACTCACATCTTGTCCCTGTAAAAATGAAGCAGAACCCAGTGCAGAAGATAGATGATGAAGGTATCATACAGAGAAGAGAGCCGTTAGACACAGCCTCTGCTTCCAATGAATTCCTGTCCCTAAATCTCTCAAGCCCAAGACCGGACAATTTTGATGCAAAAGTTGAATATTGTTAGCATCTGAAAGTAGATATTTAGAACAGAAACTACTAAGCAAAAGCTACCTGCACCTCCTACAGTTTTGCCATTTGGCTCTCTAAAAGTGCAATTATGTTGTTGGCAGAGGGACTGAGTAGGAAAAAAATTACTGTGTTATTAGCTTCATTGCATAATGCCTCAGTATCCCAAATCTGACTCATTTCTACACTTGTTTACATTGCAGTGATAAAGTCACTTACATGACAGATGTATTGCTCTTGCCTATTCTGATTTGTTCGTGATGGTTCAATGAATGTTTGATCACATCCCTAAGCACAGTACTTCCATATTTTTGCCTAGGTTATCAGAAAATTATGGGGACACAAGCAAGAAGAAACTCATTAAACATATTACCCAAAGAACATGTTATGCAGCAAAAAAACCCAATCCTGTCTACTGAAATTCTCAGCAAAAGCTGTCATTTTCTGACTTGGCCTACTGGGAAAGAGTGGCCTACAACTGGGGATATAAGTGGCAGAAATCCTGCAGGGATAAGGCAGGAGCTCTGCCTAAATAGATCAGAAGCGCTTTCTTCCTTGGATTCATGAAAGGGCCAATTTTAGCTATGCAGGTGTGTCCAGAACCAAAGGGCTTGACATTTTCTTCCCTTTTAATGTTTCATCATTTTAAATCTTTTCATTTTTCTACTGACAGCAAAATGTTGGAAGCTATTTTTCTCAAATCTGTTTTTTGTCAATCTATTATTGTAGAAAGCAAAAAGTGAATCATGTATAGGAGAAACATGAGATTCAGCTAAGCATTCCCAAAGGAATTTTTCCCCTGCTTGAGAATACTCTTTATTTGAACCAGTCCTGAAATGAGGACATGCATGTGGTTTCCAAAACTGATTCAGTTAGCGGAGCACTATTCTCATTATATATCAATACAAGTTATTTGAGAGCTCCATCTAGACTCTGCAAGACCTCATGTGTCAGACACAAGTTCAGTGCTAAATGTGGGGGGTAGGACTGGTGGTTTTGCCATTCACCCGTGCCTCACTGCTGCCATTGGAAAAAAGAGAAGAGCACATTTCCTCTATCCTAGATTAGATAGGGAAAATGGGAAACTGTTATTATTCCATTGTCACTGCTGGGGAAATGGAAGTTCACTAGCATGTTCTATATCAGTGACAGAGAGGGGACTACATCCCATGCCTTTTCCAAAGACCAGGAGAAGGGAAGAAACAGCAAGGAAAAGATGGCTGGTACCACACCTTTGCTTGTGCAGTCACACTATGTGGAAATATTCATGACCCCTGCCCATCCCAGCCATGGCAAGACCATACCACTGTAAGCAAATCACTATCTGGGGTGCTTGCTTTGAGCCTTTTCCAGATCTGGGCACTTAGAGAAGTCAACAAAAGGGCAGCTGGGCTTCAGGACCCAGCAAAGCCTGAGGGAAATGATGTAATTAGGTGGTTCCAGAAAACACAGAAATGCCTTTGTGGATCAAGATAGGAACATGCCTGCAAAACATTTTAGCAGAAAACATTTCTGCTTCTGGAGCAGAAAACATGCATGTACTTTCAAAGGTGCACTGAGATGTCTGAAGGAAGAAAGCCAGTCTGGAGTAAATCCTGAATGTGGGCCAAGTTCAGAGTGACCTGGATGAGTTGAACATCGTGACTGGATCCTGATTACACCACTCAGAGGAAGGAAGCTTCCCAGTTTTTCAAGAGAGGGTAGCAAGGATTGAGTGGGCATCGTCTCCATTTCTGCTCCCATATACAGCCATGGGGATGCTATAATGTAGGGCAGTGGTAGCCAACTTTTTGGCAGATGTGCAACCAATTAGACTCACACCCTCCCTGAGTATCATTCCCATCCCCTTCTCCTACCTGATCAGCTGCTCTGATTTCTGGTCTTTGGCCTGTGCCCCCACCCAATCTGCTGCTGTGCTTTCTGCTCCCTGCCCTGTGCTCCCTGCCCTGTGCTCCCTGCCTGATTTTTCTGTTTTGTTTTATGCTCCCTGCCCCATCTGTTGTAGTGTTGCCTGTCTGTGACTCTGTGACTCTACTCCCTGGTCTGCCATACACAGAGGCTGACCTGCCACTGCAGGTTGGCCACCACAATGTAGGGCATGCAAAGCCCATGAGCACCAGAGACTGTAAGAACCTTGCATACCTCATCTCTCCCAACTCTCAGTAAAATCTTGTTTGCTCTTCACATAAGCATTTTAAGATATATTCTGCGTTTGCCTGGCCATAAAAAATCCCCATTCAGCCTAGCAATATTTAATTACTGCTTAATCAAAAAGAAAGTCTAATGAAAGGGCAAGTGCAGCCCTCTGTATCTTAATGATTGCATTTGTCTCTTTTATTTCAGAATTTGCTCTCATCAAGTTTGCTTTTGAATCAGATTTCCCCTTCACCACAGACTACTATGTAATTATTTCAGACTGCAGAAGAAAATGTAATTGCTTGTCACAAATTGAATCCCTTCCTAATGGAAATGTATGACATTTCATTTTTATTTCAGGAACATCATGGCTAAGCCCTTCTCTGCCCATTCACCATCTGATGTGTACAGGTTGGGAGCAGGGAGGATAGATGGTCTGGGTAAAAAATCAGGCTATGGCTCAGGAGAGCTAATATCAAGTGCTGACTATCCCCCTATAACACCAAACCTGTTAAGTCACCTCATTTTACCTCAGTCTCTGATCAAGGCATGTATTTCATGGTCAGACAAGATAATTATAATTATTTCTAACATCTGTGAATCAGTCATTTCATAGATTTCATAGACGTTAGGGCTGGAAGGGACCTCGGAAGATCATCGAGTCCAGCCCCCTGCCCAAAGGGCAGGAAGTCAGCTGGGGTCATAGGATCCCAGTAAGATAAGCATCCAATTTGCTCTTGAAGGTGTTCAATGTAGGTGCTTGAACCACCTCCGATGGCAGGCTGTTTGAGACCTCTGGGGCTCGGACAGTAAAGAAATTCTTCCTTATGTCCAGCCTGAAACAGTCTTGCAGTAGTTTATGACCGTTCGACCTCGTCATCCCTTGGGGTGCTCTGGTGAACAAACGTTCCCCCAGATCCTGGTGGTTACCCCGATAAACTTATAGGTGGCCATCAGATCACCCCTGAACCTGCGCTTTTCCCCATGGCTCTCAGCCTGTCATCATCAGGTCTGTTTTCCTGACCTCTGATCGTGCGCGTGGCTCTTCTCTGGACTCTCTCAAGCTTCTCCACATCCTTTTTGAATTGTGGAGCCCAAAACTGGATGCAGTTCTCCAGCTGAGGCCTCACCAAGGCCGAGTACAAGGGGAGAATGACGTCCCAGGATTTGCTTGAGAAGCATCTATGGATACAAGCCAGCATTTTGGTTGCTTTAGTAGCTGCAGCATCACATTGCAGGCTTATGTTCATCTTGTGGTCAATGATGACCCCCATGATATACATTTCAGAGTTAGGGCTAGTGCAGAACTGAGGAGATCCACTATGAGTCACAAAAGTTTCCAGCCAAAAAAGATGGTACACCATTGTAGACCTGAAAGGGAAAGTAGGGAATGTGTCAGGGCTAGGCTGAATTCTGCAGGGCTGGCCACTGTGATCTACACAAGTTCAGGAAGAAAACTTAATTATAAGCCTGAGAGATAGCAGGAGACTTAATGTCCCTGTCCCTAGCTGAGAACCATATAGAACACCATCTGGCACAGCACTGTTTCTGCAGTATCGTTCCTCTCTGCCATTTTTGTAGGTTTGGGGACTGCTCTAGAGAGTGAGCAAGGCCCCTCTGTCTATGTTAACAAAGGCAGAATACTAATGTAGGTTAATTAACATGGCAGCCCTACACTATAAGAAATCCCTTGGGAGCTGCGTGGGCTGAGGCTCTTGTGTCCCAAGGAAGGCAAAGCCCACCTCTAGAGGAACTGATGTGATTGAAATTTGAAGAGAACCTTATTTCTTTTCCTCTGTTCTCAGGGGAATTGTTATTTATTTTTAACTGAAAATGAAATGATGTGGGTATATTGTGCAGACTCTATTTCTGGATCCACCTCAAATAAAGGCCATCAGCATAAGTGAACACAATTCCTGGAGGGAATGAGGGCATGGAACTGCCTCTCTGGAATTCATCCTTGTGCTCTGGGCTTCCTGCCTAGCAGAACTTTGTATTCAATCACTGTTAACATTGAAGCAAATTCCATCCCTCCCACGGCTGTCCACGAGAATCCTGCTCATGTAAGCAAGCAAGCAAGGGGGTTAGGACAGGGCCTCACTAGTGAGGCTCCCTGAGACAGCACTCACACCAGCCATTACCATAGAATGGCATGAAGTTGGCAAAGTCATAGGGTTTGGGAAAGATCCTGCCTGAGACTAAGAAAAACAGACATCTCTTGGCTTTTGAGAAGTCAGATTTGGTGGTCAGCTCATATTTTTGGGCAGCTTTCAGAATCAGTGCAGTCTTTTCCACACACTTTTGAAGAAGTACAAAGTGCAGATCAAAGCATATATCATTTTGGAAGACTGAAGCAAAACTTTATGGGGAAACTGTGGCTTCACTGAGATCAGGAAAAGCTTTGCCTTTGAATTAATCGGGGTACAAGATTTTACCATACATGTCTAGGGTTCAGTTGTGCCCGATAGGTAAGATCCTGCATTGGGACATATCATTGGTAAATCTAGGATCATGACAAGGGGGATGCAGCCACACTCTTTCAGATTGTGCAGCATGAATGAGGCTTTCTTCTTCAAACAGTTAATGAAAATTTTTGCCACAGGCCCTGGCTCTCATGGGGGACTTCAATCACTCTGACATCTGCTGGGAGGGCAATACAGCACTGCACAGGCAATCCCTGCTTACAAACAGGAAAATATTGGTGGGGAATGTAGTAGTGGATGGCAACTTGGGCAGTAGTGGCCATGAGATGATTGAGTTCAGGATCCTGAGGAAAGGAAGGAAGGACAGCAGGGAAGTAAAGACCCTGGACTTCAGAAAAGCAGACTTTGACTCACTCAGGGAATTAATGGGCAGGATCCCCTGGGAAGCCAGACTGAGGGGGAGAGGAGTGCAGGAGAGCTGGCTGTACATTAAAGACACCTTACTGAGAGTGCAGGAACAAAACATCCCAATGCGCAACAAGACTAGCAAATATGGCAGAAGACCAGCTTGGCTTAGCAGGGAACTCTTCAGTAAACTAAATCACAAAAAGGAAGTTTGTAAGAAGTGGAAACTTGGACAAATAACTAGGGAAGAATATAAAAGTTTTACTTGTGCATGCAGGGATGAAGTCAGGAAGGCCAAAGTGCAACTGGAATTGCAGCTAGGAAGGGACATGAAAGGTAACAAGAATGGTTACTACAAGTATGTTGGTAGCAAGAGGAGGCTGAAGCAAACTGTAGGTCCCTTACTAAATGGGGGAGGGAACCTTGTGACAGGATGCAGAAAAGGCTGAAGTGCTCAATGCTTTTTTGGCCTCAGTCTTCACAGGTAAGGTCAGCTCCCAGAATACTGCACTGGGCAGCACAGTTTGGGTAGAAGATGAGCAGCCCTCAGCGCTGAAAGAACAGGTTAGGGACTACTTAGAAAAGCTGGATGTGTACAAGTCCATGGGGCCAGATGGGACGCACTCGAGGGTGATGAGGGCGTTGGCTGATGTGATTGCAGAGCCATTGGCCATAATCTTTGAAAACTCATGGCAATCAGGAGAGGTCCTGGATGATTGGAAAAGGGCAAACATAGTGCCCATATTTAAGAAAGGGAAAAAAGAGGATCCAGGGAACTATAGACCAGTCAGCCTCACCTCAGTCCCCAGAAAAAACATGGAGCAAATTCTCAAGGAATCCATCTGTAAGCACTTGGAGGAGAAAAAGGTGATTAGGAACAGTCAGCATGGATTCACCAGGGGCAAGTCATGCCTCATCAAACTGACTGACTTCTGTGATGAGATGACTGGCTCTGTGGATCCGGGGAGACCAGTGGATGTGGTATACCTTGATTTTAGCAAGGCTTTTGATATGGTCTCCCATAACATTCTTGCATGCATGCTAAGAAAGTATGGGCTGGATGAATGGATGTAAGGTGGTTAGAAAACTGGCTGGAGCATCAGGCTCAGAAAATAGTAATCAATGGTTTGGTGTCTACTTGGCAGCCAGTATCAAGTGGAGAGCCCCAGGGGTCAGTCCTGGGGCCAGGTTTGTTCAGAGTCTTCATCAATGACCTGGAAGATGGCATAGAGTGCACCCCCAGCAAGTTTGCAGATGACATTAAGCTGGGGGGAGAAGTAGATATGCTGGAGGGTAGGGCTAGGATTCATAGTGCCCTAGACAAATTGGAGGATTGGGCCAAAAGCAATCCCATGAGGTTCAACAAGACAAGTGCACTTATGATGGAACAACCCCATGCATGAGTACAGGCTGGGGACTGACTGGCTGGCAGCAGCTCTGCAGAAAAGGACCTGGGGGGGTGTTACAGTGGACAATAAGCTGAATCTGAGCCAGCAGTGTGCCCTTGTTGCAAAAAAGGCTAACAGCACACTGGGCTGCATTGATAGGTGTGTTGCCAGTAGGTCAAGGAAAGTGATTATTCCCCTCTATTTAGCACTGGTGAGGCCACATCTGGAGTACTGTGTTCAGTTTTGGGCCCCCACTACAGACATTATGTCGACAAATTGGAGAGAGTCCAGCAGAGGGCGACAAAATGGCGAGGGGGCTTGGGGACATGACTTATGAGGAAAGACTGAGGGAACTGGGCTTATTTAGTATAGAGAAGAGGAGACTGAGAGGGGACATAATAGCAGCCGTCAACTACCTGAAGTGGGGTTTGAAAGAGGATGCAGCTCGACTGTTCTCAATGGTAGCAGATGCCAGAACAAGGAGCAATGGTCTCAAGTTGCAGCAAGGGAAGTTTAGGTTAGATATTAGGGAGAATTTCTCACTAGGAGGGTACTAAAACACTGGAACAGGTTACGCAGAGAGGTGGTAGAAACTCCATCCTTGAAGGCTTTCAAAACCCAGCTAGACAAAGCTTTGGCTGGGATGATCTAGTTGGGGATGGTTCTGCTTTGAGCAGGAGGTTGGACTAGATGACCTCCTGAGATCCCTTCCAACCCTAACTTTCTATGATTTTATGTGTGGAATGAACTCAGAAAGGAGCTCACTGCTCATGAGTGATAGTGTTGCAGGAATTGTGACTGCACACTCCTCACCACAATCCTGGATGCCACAAGCTCACTGATGTATCCAGTACCAGGGCAAGCAAGTTTGGTGCCCAGTGCAAAGCCTGCAGCAGCAGCCCACCCTCACCCCACACACAGATCTGGGGGGGCACATGCCCCCACTCCCCATGCTTGCCCTGGAGTGCACGCAGCAGTGGGAGCCAACCTCCTCCTGTCCCTGTGTCCCCCCAAATGAGCTACTTGCAGCTCCATCCCACACCATGCCCTACTCCAGCTGGGCAGCACCTGCTGGCATCCCTTTGCTTTGGTGCCTGGGGCGGCCGCCCCGTTGCCCCCCGCCCCTGCCCCCCTAGCTATGACACTGGATGTACCAGTGTAGCTCCTGCCAAAGAGCTGCACGTGCAATGAGTTCAGAGCTCAGCAGCTGTTGTCTACAGGTTCTAGCTCGAGCCCCTGTTTTTGTGCAGCATCAGAGCCCATGAATGCTGCTGCCACTCATTCCCTCTTTTTCCCTGCTGCTGAATTCAGTGTGGGGAAGCCACACAGTAGTGGCCTCACTGCTGGACTCTGGAACTTCATGAAAGCAGGAGCTCTAACAAGAGCCTGTGCCTATGGTTAATGGGCTGGTGAGCTCAGAGCTCAAGGCACATGTGGAGTTCTGCCAGTGAACTTAAGAACTGCACAGGTAATGGGCAGCGTGACTGATCCACTGGCCTACCCCCCTGTATCTGCCCCAGGACACATGCAGACACATCCTCAAGGAGAACCAGCTGTAATGGTATTTCCAGAGCTCCTATGCCTGTATCAGGGTTCACCCACTGCACCAGAGCAGGCCTCAGCTTCAGAACCTCAATGGTCTGATTGCTAGAGATCTTCTCTTTTTCAGCCTCCATTTATTCATAGCCTTTAGTCCTAGCAGCTTGCTAACAGATGCTTCCCACCTCCTCCTCATCACCTGCATTATAATACTAAAGCAACTAAGTCCTGTCCGTTAGCATTCACTCTGTTTCAGTGTCCCGTGATTCAGGACTCCCATCAGCATTGACTACCAATTGAAATGCATAATGGGCTGGTTTCTTCATAAGATCAGCAAACTTGCTTTTTTAAACAAGATTAAAACCCAGACCTGCTGCCCTCCCTTCCCCTCCCCCTTGACAGAAAACAGCTATTCTTAATCAACATTAGAAGATATGGCAAAATATGCAAAGTACACCATATGCTTGTGTTAAAACCTGAAGGGATAACTAAAAAATGCTGATGAAAGTTTATGCAGTGGCAGAACCATGCAGAATAGAGGAGTGCTGCTGCTTACAGGATTCTTGTAAAGATCAGGCAGATGTGTTTTTGAAGACACAAGGGAATGAAGGACTGATCTTTACAGTGGTAAATGTCTCATGTAGACACACCAGGATCATGAAAGAGCAGATATGCAGTTCCTGCACACAACTGGTGGCTATTATCATCCATTGCCACTGGATGGCAGGGGAGACAGGTAATAGTTTGCCTTCATCAAACACTACCTTTGGATGGAAGTGGACAGTGGGCATGTCTACATATGCATCAATGCACCTTTTCTACTGCATATTAAGTTTAGTACCTCTTACATGAGGTACTACATAAATGCATAGTAGCTGGCGCTACCACACAGTAACAAAGGTGCAGACTTTTTGTGATGCTTAATGTGCAGTGGTATGCTTAATCCTACTGTACATTAGTGCATTAGCACAGCTTTTGCCACGATGCACTAATGCACAATATAATTACAAATTCACAGAAGTTTAGGTCTGAAAGGGACCTTGTGAAATCATCAGTGCCCCTGCTCTGGGCAGGAAAGACTGATGGGGTCAAAAAACCTCAGCAAGGTGTGCATCTAGTCTCCTTTGGAAGATCTCCAGGGTAGGTGCCTGCACCACCCCTGCTGGGAGTCTATTCCAGAGTCTGGTCACATGAACTGTGAAGAAGTTTTCCCTTATATCCAGTCTGAAACCTTCTTTTAGGAGTTTATGGCCATTGCTGGTTTTCCCCTGGGGCGCTTTGGTGAACAGTTGTTCACCTAGCCCTGATGCTCACCCCTGATATATTTGTAAGTTGCCACCAAATCCCCCCAAAGTCTTCTCTTTTCTAGGCTGAACAGTCCCCATATCTGTCAGCCTTTCCTCATATGGCCTTAGTCTACTGCACATTAAGCATCTCATGTAGAATCATAGAAGTAGATGTAGATGTAGATGTACCCAGTGCGTGTCTACATGTTCATTAATGCACGGTGCCTACTGCACATTAAATTTAGTAGTTGCAAAAGGATGTACTAAATAAATGCTCAGTAGGCTGCCCTACTGAGCATATGATTGCACATTAGTGCAATCGCACACTTTTTAATGACAGTTAATGGGCAGTAAATTAACACTACTGCGCATTAGCAGAATAGCATGTTTTTTGTTGTGATGCTGTAACACAGTCAGTCAGTCTACTGTGCCTCATGTAGACATACCCAGTGACTCCTAAACTGTTGTGTGGTATGAGCTGGGTTAGACAAAGGTAGCCCAGTTTAGGATATGCATCCTTTTTCTATTCCTTTTTTACATCAGCGCTATGCTGATTACTTTGGTATAAAGTTGCCTGTCCAAGTTCCAAGCATGTCCAAAAGAGGACTTAACACCATGCTACCATTCCACTGCAAATCCACTCTCTAGCTTATTACTTAGTAACTTCCTCATGTAGACTAGTACACTACTTTTTTCCCGAGCATTACAAGTGGAGTTAAAGTAACTTATCTTCTCCCACGTTACGGGCCAAATTCTGTTTCACTGAGATGCATGCTGCTCTGGAAGGAAGCAGATCCCAATGGGGCAGAAACTCCTCCACTGCTTCCATCCATCTTACCCAATGAATATTAAAAACAAGGTGTAGTGTCTCAGTTTCAAAAAGAGGGCTAGATGCAGGACAAGACAATACCTGACCTATGGCTTGGTGGTCACAGTGTTCCTTTAATTTGGCAATGTCAGTAGCATATTGCTTGCTCCCAGGGGATTGTGAAGCAGCTTTAATGTGGAAGCAGGCCCTCCCAAAACAAGAAACTGAGTCTGAAATGGAGATCTTACCATGTAATGTTAGAGCCAACAAGATTAAATTGCCCCGGGGAAAAGGGTAGACAGCATAAGTTAGAAGGCCAGCCACTTTGCTAACAACTTCCCAATACACATAAAGATTAACAAGATCCAATGAAGGCAATAATTAGTGCTTTGCAATGTGAAACTATAGAACAAACTTCAACTTCTTCCCACCCCCGGTTGGAAAAATAGTAAAGAGTCTACAGCCGGATTCTCAAAGATGTTTAGGTACTAATCTGCATCTTTAGATATGAAAATACATTTTTAAATCTGATCCAGCCCAGATCCTCAAAGGTATTTTCTCATCTAACTCCCTCAGAAACAACACAGTTGACTTCAATGAGAGTTAGCTGTCTAAAAACCTTGAAAAATCTAGCTAAAGTGAAGTACCTAAATGCTTTGGAGCTCAGACCCTTGGATGCAATTGTGATGGCATCTGTATAGAGGGTTTGGATATCTAGATTATCCCCATTTTATTGATGGTGAGGGAAAATTTAATGGTTTGTCCAAAACAGTGGAGTGACAAGCAAAAGAACCAGCAGCTGTATTCTGCAAAGCCATAAAGTGCATCTCACTGGAGTGTCAATTCTCTTTGCCATAATCTATGTACACCATCTGACAGGTGGATTTGAGGAAGCTAGGGTCCAGAAAATGACACTGTCCTGGTTAACTGGTGCATAACTCAGCTTCTGGACCACCTGAGCTGTCCTTCTGTTGAGCCCTTGTGTGCACTTTCAAAATTTCACATTGAAGCTGGCTGATTTTATCTGGCTGCTCTCACCTGTCATTTTTCCCTCATCCCAGAAAAATCTCAGACTCACCTCCTAGGCCTCTTGCTTCAACTTGCCCTCTCTTTAGAAGAGAGGGCAAGTTGAAGCAAGAGGCCTTGCTCCCTTCTCCTCAGATGACAACATTCACTCTTATCTGCTTCTTGGCAGCAGGTTCAGCTCCATATCAAATGATAAGGATATGTAACTAGAATTCACATCAGAAGAGGATGTGGAATGGGGAGACAAATTACTGTAGGAATGCAAACACTCTATGGGGTCTGGGGCTCTCTGTAAACAGACCTGTATAAGTTACTTATAGCAGACGCCTCTGAAACATCTTTGTGAGGAGATTCCCAGCAAAAGAAAGAGACAGTCTTTAAGAGAATAAGGGAGAAGCTGATGAGTTAGTATTGAAGCTGTTTGCACAAATGCTATTAATCAGGTTGTCCCAAGAAAGATAAGGGTTGTAGGGTGCAAGAGAAAGTGCACCCTTCTAATTGACCTGTGAGCCTTTTGCATTTATTTTATGAATCATGTCCAGACTGGAGTACTGGGGACTGGAGGAAGATAAAGACTGAGGTTAACCAGCACGTTTGTTGGGTTTACGTATGTTCATAATTCTTGAACTCTTGCTCTCATGACTGTTGCTAATCATCTGCTGGGGTTGAGGGTATGAACCAACAGATGCACTGACAGATGACAGGTGCATAATTTCTTGCAAAAATATTCTCTGATTTGTGGATTTTTAAAAAATTGCTGTTTCTATGTCATTTTTTTAAACCCGTGCCTGCTGCATGGAATCTGGCCATCTGGCTTAACTTGGCCAGCTGCCATGCCCGCTGCATCCAGAACAGTGGAGCATCTTTTGGTGTGGCTTTGGGGAGACAGGTGCTTGTGTTCTTATCTGTGTCCATGATGCCTGCTATGGATGAGCGTTACTGAGAGATTCAGACTGGAAAAGTACAGGGAGATGAAGCTGGGTGTGCTGGGAAAGGACTTGGAAGCTGCTGCCTGTGCCAGTGAGGAGTGGAGGTGGAGGAATAGAGGGGATAGTATATGGAGGGGACTCTGTCCTTGTATTAACAGTGATGATGGCATCCATAAAAAACTGGAAAATGTATAAACAAAGCTTTACTTTGAAAAATTAGTCCTTTTTTGTCCTTATTATATTGCAAAGAAATGGTACATTCCTCTTCCTCGTACCGAAATGTCTCAGCCACTGGATCTAAATCCCTGCAAATACAGATAGGCTCCTTGCTATATCTTGGTCATTTCTCATTCAGCTCCTTTTCCATCTGGCCCACCTTGTTCCTTGTATCTCCCAGCAAGCACTGCAAAGATCCTCTAT
>NW_017728997.1:46650604-46651281 GCF_001723915.1 Gavialis gangeticus | reverse complement strand
TTGACACCAATGAAGTTGCAAGAAGTGACAATGAAATGGGTCTGGAAATGAGGTTTAAAATCCAAAATAAAAACAATATAAAAGCAACAATGAAATAATACCAAACACTTGACTAAAATAAACATTTAGGTTACAGCAGCAAGCTATTTTGGCATTCCTCCCTTGTCGGCCTGGCAGCTTTGCAGGAAAAGGATCCAGGCCTTGGGTGCTGCTTGGTGCCCGGCCAAATTTTGCCCAAACCCATCCTCCCAGACACTTACTGCTTGGAAAGAAACAGGCTGGAATCAGGGGCTCAGCAGGCCATACCTCCCCCCCACCCCTTTCTGTCTGCCTTGGCCTGAGTTCCTCAGAGTTTTGCATCCTATTATTATTTTTTAAAGGTGGAGGTGGCTGAGACCTCTCACCCGTACCACACAAGGCGTCTGAGACAGAAGGATGCCCATTCTGCTGCCCTGGTGGCCGTGGACACTGCCTTGGAGGGGGAGGCGAAAGGTCAGGGATGCCCCTGGCTTCCCTGCTTTGTTCTCTACCCTCCTCCTCTCTAGTGCAACCTTGTATTAATTTTTATTTTTTACTTTTTGGGCCCCTGTGCCCCCTTGGTCGTGCCCGTACAGGCTGGGAGAGAGATGGCCTCCAGCCACACTGTTTGGTGGCTCTGGGCCAGGGGTGCAGCTGCA
>NW_017728997.1:46645038-46645604 GCF_001723915.1 Gavialis gangeticus | reverse complement strand
GCAGCTGCAAGGCAGCCGAGTTGGTGCAGGGTAGCCCGCCGCCCTGTGTGGGCAGAGCTGTCTGCTCGGGGGCAGCTGGAGGGGTTTAGTTCTGTCTTCCTGGATAAAAGCCTGGCTCAGGTGGCCTTTGACCAGTGGCAGCTGGCAGGCTCCGGGGCTGGGGGCTGTTAGCTGGAGCCCAGCCGCCCAGGCCTTTCAGCAGCACAAGGCACACGGCGCTTTTGGCCTCACGGCTGCAAGGAGCAGTCAGGACTGGGAGCAGCCGGCGGGGCAGGGCAGGGCGGGGCAGGAGCACGGCAGTCCCAGGGCCCCCAGCCCCACCCGCAGCAGCCAGCTCCTGCCCCGGGCTGAGGCGAGGCCACCGGAGGAAGTGGCGGCAGGTCCTGCCTGGGCTGTGCAGTGCTGGGCTCTTCCCCCGGCTCTTCTCCGGCAACGGCAGCAGGCGCTGCAGCCGCTGCCCCACATACCGACAGTGGCGCTGGGAGGCCCTTTCGCAGCTGGGAGCCAGGTAATGCTGCGCTGCCCCCTGCGGGCTCACCTCCCCTCTCCCCCTGCCGCCCTCCCTC
>NW_017728997.1:46640967-46644796 GCF_001723915.1 Gavialis gangeticus | reverse complement strand
GCCGCCCTCCCTCCCCTCCCCTCCCCTCCCCTCCCCTCCCCAGCGGGCACAGGTGCAGGTGCTGGTGTCACCGGTGCAGTCCCCTGGGCCTGGGCGGGCAGCACTAGGGGCTCAGGACCCAGCACTGATGGGAGTGGAGGAAAAGGCCTTCCCATCGCCTAACTTTGATGGACTTTTTGGGTAATGAATGCACTGGGCCTCACAGAAAAGCAACAAGCGCCTTCCTGCAAGCAGCGGAGAGAAACCAACTGCCCTGCCCTGCCCTGCCCTGCGCCACCCCGTACCCACCAATGCAGTGTGGACCGCCCCCGGAGCAGGGCTTAAAGGAGCTGCATGATGGGCGCGGAGGGGCCGGCGAGGCATGCAGCTGAAGTCGGCTTCTCACGTGCTGCTGGGGACGGGACGGGATGAGGCTGGCCTGAGCGGCAGGGGCTGAGCTGCATTTTCCCCCTGCCTGCACCAGTCAGTCCTGAGTGGCACATGGCTCCGCTGCCGCTTCTGCTGGCTGGTGCAGACCCAGCCGGCCTCCTCCCACCCTCAGCAGCACGTGGGAGGCCAGCTTCAGCTACATGCTGCTCCGGATTGGACAGACCCGCCCGGTCGGCACCAGCCAGCAGAGGTGGTGGCGGAGCCGTGTGCCGCTCGGGACTGACCGGCGCAGGCAGGGGAAAGCGCAGCTGAGCCCCTGCTGCTCCGGCTGGGCTCATCCTGTCCTAAGCGGCACATGGCTACTCCTCTTCCCACATGCACTGCGTCGGCAACATCAAGCTGATGCGGTGCATGTGGGAACCTTGTCCCTTCCCCAGTCCTTCAGCAGCCATTGGGAAGCTGCTGAGGGGCTGGGGGAGGGACAAGGGATGGGAATGAAAGTAAACAGTGTTTACTTTCATTTCCTGTTGCAGCACCGAGGGCCTCAGAAAATGCCTTGGCGGGCCGCATGGCGGCCTGCGGGCCGTGTGTTGGAGAAGCCTGCTCTATGCAATCTAGTAGGAGACTGCATAGAACAGAGTACAGCAGGGATTGGCTCCAGTTTGCAATCAAATGAGCCTAATTTCTTCCTTGAACTGCACCTACGATTACTTGTCCCTGGCTGTGTGTTTAGATAGTTCTCAAAATTTTCTTACGGCTACTACCAGCTGCTCCCAGGTGTCTCTTATGGCTGAGTTTGATTGTGCTTGGATCTCATTTCCACACTAGTCTCATGTCAGTTTCAAAGCAGAAGACTCACAGGAAGTTCTCTTCTGAGACATACTAATGACATGCAGAATAAAGCTGATCACAGAGAAACAACAATACTATCTATACAGGAAAGTTCTTCCAGTTTCCAGGTGCTGGTCTTTTCTAAGCACCACCAGATTAGTTGCTTAGGAGCCATGTCATGTACATCTGTTGTGGTTCACCTGAAGGAACCAGATATTTGGGAAAATGCAAAAACAGATCTTTTTCAGAGTACATTGAAAATTACAGTCAGTCAAAGGAGCAAATGGGCTAATTTTCATAGTGTTCAAATCATAGAGGCAGCAAAAATGAAAGCAAGTAACAGCCTGAGAAATGTATGGCCCCTGGTCCTGGCTGACATCAACAGGGTCCTGTGGTGAGGAAAGGTATGCTAGGAGAACTGCAGCAAATGTTGGCAGCAGCATTTCCTCCTGAATGATGGCAAAAGATGTGGTTTTCTGCCAGCAGCAGGAAGGTACCTGAGGCAAAAGTATTTTAGAAGCCTTATAAAACAGCATTTTACTCTGCATGGGACCCAAAAAATCAGTGATAGGCAGAATAAGGCAACACGGTACAATGAAAGTCATCACACAGTGAATTGCAAGTGCTTTTGAAACATCAAGAATGAAACAGGGCTAATTTCTGAGTAAACTGACAGCAAAGCCACCCAGGAATTGGTTGAAAAATAATGGCTCTACTATAAAGATAATACAGATGAAAACAAGAGCAAGTCAGGAATGACGCATTGCAAAGCTAAGCCAGCCAGAGCGTTTAGGAGAGTTCACGTTACCAGTGCATTGCAGACCTTCTCAGGCTTTATGCAATAGAGTGGCAGCAAATCTACAGCTCTCAGACTTAGAGATATTGAGACTACATCTACACTGCAGCTTCAGTACTCCCTTGTTTATGTCCTACCCAACACACACCTATGCTTTTGCCAAACCCACAAATATGGTGGGTAAGTTCCTTTGGGGATGCCCCTGCAGTCTCTCAAATTTCCTTGGGCATCTGTACATGTATTCCAGGGATGGGGGGGAAGAGGAGGGGGCAAGTCTCATGTATCAACATCCCCACACTTCAGAATGGTAGTGTGGGTGCTTTAACTAAAGCTCATTGAGGAAGCTTTAGTTAAAGTGCATCCCACCACCATTTTGAAACACGGGGATGCTGATACAGAAGACACAGAGGCTGCTGGAATGTGCAGATTAGCACACTCCAGCAGACTGGATTAACTGAGTCTGCTCCGACACGCTGTAATTACAGCGCATCTGAGAAGCCTCCCTGCATGTTTACAGGCATCCCTGGAGACTGAGGTCTCAAAAGCAGCTGTGAAGGGCACCCTGAGGGCAGTTTCACTGCTGCATTTCTAGGTTTGGTGCATGGGGGTAGGTGGACAGAACATGCTCGAGAGCAAGCACTCCAAGCAGTGTCTGGGATGCAGTGAGAGTTAAATACTCCCAAACTCCAACCTGCTTGCTGAGCCTCAGTTTATTCTTTGCAGAAAAGTCCATTTTGAGTTCCTCTTTTGACCAGTAGCCTCTGCCTTAAATAAGGAGGATGCAGGTCACCTCATCTTTTGGTTACGTAGAAAGACTTAAAGCCTGTCACAGCTCCCCTAATAACAGTGGGCATGTCTCATGTGCATTGATGCACCGTAATTATGGTGCATTAAGCTTAATACCTGTAATAACAGGTACTAACTTAATGCACCATAGTCAGTGCTACTAGGCAGTAGCACCAGTGCATGCCTTTGATGTGACACTAATGCACAGTAGACTAACTGTACTGCACATTAGTGCATTAGTACATCTTTTGCTGTGACATACTAACTTGCTGAAGAATTAGTCTACTGCACTTCTAGCATCTCGTGGAGATGTGCACAGTGGCCACTGCTTCCTCAGTAGAGATGGCCATAGCCTCCTGCCTCAGAGGCTAATCTCATCGCGTTCATTAAAGGCATCACTTCCATGGGCGGGGCCTAAGGGCTCCTAATGCTGTGAAACATGGAGAACTACAGCCTAGGGCCTCAGAGGCAGGTGTTATTCACTGGACCCAGAATGGTGATTTGAATTAACAGGGCAAGGTGCCTAGTGAAACAGTCTGCTAAGTTAGTTCAACTGGTAATTAAAACTGAAGGTCTAGTCCGACCCCCTGCCATGGGCAGAAAGGAGCACTGGGGGTGGCAGGGGTCATAAGACCCCAGCCAG
Organism: Gavialis gangeticus; assembly: GCF_001723915.1. Lineage (NCBI taxonomy): Eukaryota > Metazoa > Chordata > Crocodylia > Gavialidae > Gavialis > Gavialis gangeticus. The sequence continues at coordinate 46,641,371 of NW_017728997.1, read as the reverse complement.
GTGCCTATCCAGTCTCCTCCTGAAGATTTCCAGGGAAGGTGAGAGCACCACCTCTCTGGGAAGCCTATTCCAGGCTCTGGCCACCCTTACCGTGAAGTAGTTCTTCCTAATATCTAACCTAAACCTATCCTCCCTCAGCTTGTGGCCATTGTTCCTGGTGACTCCAAGGGGGGCCCTGGTGAACAGACTTTCCCCGAGTCCCTGCTGGTGGCCCCTGATAAGGTTGTAGGCAGCCACAAGATCCCCCCTCAGTCTCCTCTTGTGGAGACTGAAGATATTTAGGTCCCTCAGCCTCTCCTCATAGGGCTGGCCACGGAGGCCTATGTTACCTGTCAGCGTTGTGGTCCTGAGGGAACCCTGGCACCCAGCTTGCTGGATTTACAAAGAACTTTTTCTATCCCGCT
>NW_017728997.1:46630755-46635967 GCF_001723915.1 Gavialis gangeticus | reverse complement strand
CCCCCCCCCCCCCCCCACGCCCCCCTCATCTAACCAGACTAAGCAGAAGAAAAGTTTAATAGGCATCTTGGGCCAGACATTCCATGGTCCCAGTATGGGAGGCCTATTTAAACTTGAATGACTAAAACTCTGTTGCCGGGTTAGGGAACGCTGTGGCAAGAGACCGAGTCAGAGGGGGTATGGGTAAATTTGAACAATGGTTAAGGGTTCATCACAACGTCCAACCTGTTGGAGCCCTGACCATAAATGCTGTCATACTTTTCCCAGGATGACTAGTAGAAGTCCTCCCCACAAAGTTTATGAACACTTCAAGTAATCCCCTTAAGTATATTAAAAGACTACAATAAGATCTGAAAGTCATGCTAAGCTGAGGCTTATTCACAGCAGGGAAAATGCAAAACACTGATGCTGACTTCACAGTGCAAGCATAGCTAGGCCATCTGAGAAGAAACAATGTGATATCCCTTCCAGTATATATTCTATATTCATAATAATTTCAAGCTGGCTCCTAGGTGTCTGGTTACTCCTTAAAAGTTTATGTCTTTCCTGTTTGTTAATCAGTTTCTTGAGCTATTCCAAACCAGATAACCCAGGGGTGGGCAAAATACAGCCTGCGGGCCACATCCGGCCCATGAGGCCATTCTATCTGGCCTGCGGGGCCCCTAAAAAAATTTGGAAAATTAATATTTCTCTGCCCTTGGTTCCTGTCAAAAATGACAGGAACCAAGGGCAGTAGGACTCAGGGGAAGCCCAGAGGGCTCCAACAACAGTGGGGCTTGTCCCCCAGCTGGTGCTGAGTGTGGGAAAAAGTGGCCCCTCGCACACCCCATGGCCAGTGCCCTGCGCCGCAGCCACTCGCAGCCTGCCTGGGGCTGCCTGTGCCTGCTCCGGAGAGCCCTGCGTGGGCTGCAAGTGCCTGGAACACGGGGCGCCGGCCATGGGGCAGGTGGGGGGCCGCTTTTCCCCACACTCAACATCAGCTTCTTCCCTGCCGGCGAGCAGGGGGTTGGGGCTGTGTGCTACCCCCCACCTGTACTGTGGGGCTGGGGGGCACTGGGTGTGAGCGGGTGGGGAGCTAGTGGGAGCACAGGGCCCACACCCGTGTCCCGGGGCTAGTGCCGGTGGGGCCCAGAGCAGGGTGGCAGGAATGTGGGGTCCCAGCTGGCAGGGGCTCTAAGGAGCCAGGCCAGCTCCCTCCTCCCTGCTGGTGCAGCCCAGCCTGGCTCCACAGACCCTTGCCAGCCTGTGCCCTGCTTTGGGCTCCACTGGTGCTGGCCCTGGGACATTGGTCCCAAGATGGTGACCAGGGGGTGGGGCACCTGTTAAGGGGCAGGGCTACCCATGCGGCCCTCGACAGGCAGCCAAAACTGGGTAAGTAGCCCTCTGCTCAAAATAATTGCCTGCCCCTGAGATAACCTCTTGTCACTGAAAAAGGTAATTTATTTAAATGGAAACTGTTTATATAACAGGATTTTCCCTGTCAATTACAGCTTGGGACCCTCTTGATTTACACAATTAAAAGAATCCTTTGAAGAGGCTAGACTAAGGGTATAAGAAAGCTGTAAAGCAGCAAACACTGTGCTTCAAGAGGGAGAAATCTCTCTGACACCATCCGTTGTTGTCCTCGAGAAGCTGGGATAAACAGATCATCTCTCTCCATTGCCTGTTTGACCTTCAATGATCATGTTAGTAACTTTGCCAGTCAACAAACCACCCAAGTGCCTTAGAACCGTGAGATCCCACCTCTCGATTTCTCTTTCTCCCTCTTTCTCTCTCTCTTTTTCTTTTCCTCTCTAGGCATAGCTTTCTGTACCTGAATTTTATTAGTTAAGCTTGAGCTAGGTTTCCCCAAGTCCTCAATTAAACTGGGGTAATATTGTAATTGTTTTTGTTTGTTTTCCCTTGCATGTGTACATGAATCATACATTTCATATAGTTAGCAATAAATATTTTTTATAGTCAAACTGGTGGTAACCGGGTGAATTTTTCCTTTTCTTATTCCCCTTCCCCACTTGCTCTGCAGCAACGCTTCTTTTACCTAAGCCAAAGATCCCTGTGAAGCCCAAAAATACTGTGGGGTTCACTCATCAAGAGGCTACAACTACTAGGACAGTTAGGGCAAATTTTGGGACATGCTGAGTTTGAGACACATAAGGGGATCAGCTTGTATAGGCTGATTGACCCAGTTTGGCTCAGACGTGCCCTAATGAACTGAATGCTGTCCCATGAGGGTGTCAACTGGACACCCAGCCTGATTCAGAGGTATTCTGTTTACCTGTGTGCTTGTGTCTGACTGCATTTTATTGTTACCTTAATGAATTTATTCCTGGCATATGAGGGTGTCAGCTTGTACATGCTGATCAACCTGGCTGGGTCAGGCGTGTCACATTCGTTTGTGTGTGTGTGTATGTATTTGACTGATTTGGTGGCTGGAGAAACCCAGCCCCATTGAAACTGAGTCCTGCGAGATAGCTCCATTGGGGGTGAGGACCTGCAGAAGGGAGAGATACAGCTCCGTATAGAAGCACAAGTAACACAAGCAGTCCATTAATAGAATTACAAAGACCCTAGAAATGTATCCCTAATAAATAAGCACACCACAAAGTGATGCACAAATCTAGTGACATTACCTCTACCATAAAGAAGTTCTTCCTTACATCCAACCTGAAACCATCCTCTAACAGTTTATGTCCATTTCTCCACAGAGTTCCCATTTTTATCAGAGAAAACGCAGATTTTCCCTTTTAGCAGAGAAAGCTGTGGATTTCCCACTTTTGCAAAGAGCTCTGCAGGCTGGCAGAGTTCCACCCTGCAAGAGTTGATTGCAAAAAGGGAGGGAATGCCCCAACCCTGCCCAGAGGGGCAGAGGGAGGGAGCAGGAGAGGGGGGAAGGGTGGGGCCTGGGGCTTATAGTCAGTCCTAAGGGTTGGGTCAGGCTCACTTTCCTTCTGGAGCCTGTAAGGTAAGTGGGGCTTGGAGGGGGCTGGGGGTTGAGGTAGAGCTGGGGAGGAAGCTGGCTGGGGACTGAGGGATTGGGGAGGTGTTGAGGAAAGACATGGAGTGCCTGGCTGGCTGCACGTGTAACATGAGTGGCTTGATCAGCCCGACTGGGCTCGTCACCTCCATGCGTGGCTACCCTTAAGGGCATGGAGGAGCCAAGCTGGGTCAGGCCCATCAAGCCACTTGCATTCCACATGCAGCTTGCCAGGCACTCTGTGTCTTTCCCCAACACCTCCCTGCTCCCTGCCGGAGTGCCTGGCCGGCTGCACGCAGAACACAAGTGGCTTGACTGGCCTGACTGGGCTCGGTGCCTCCACGCCCTTAAGGGAAGCCACACATGGAAGCACTGAGCTGAGTCAGGCCGATCAAGCCGCTCGCGTTCCATGTGCAGCCGGTCAGGCACTCCGGCAGGGAACAGAGAGCTGTTGGGAGAAGCCCTACAGTGGCCACCCAGCCAGTGGCACATGAAACTGAAGCAGCTCTGGAGTGGCCGCCACCACCATCACCCTGCCTGCTGCTGCCGTGCCCCATATCACTTGTCTGCAGAGCCATGAGGCTGTGGAGCTGTGACCCCATCACTTTCCCATGGAGCCATGTGGCTGACCACAGGAAGGCAGCACGGGGTGCGGCAGCAGCAGCAAGGTGGTGGTGGCTCCCAAGGCGAACAGCACAGCCGGCCAGGGGAGGAGGAGGCTTTGCGTGTGGCGGCTGCCACCACCACTGCCTCTGCTGTGCTCTGTGCTGCCTTCCCGTGGCCAGCCGCATGGCTCTGCAGGCTGCACACAAGCTGGTCAGCCGGGGGTAGGGGGCTCGCACACAGCAGCTGCCACCACACCACCACTGCTGCTGTTGTGTCCCATGCCACTTGCCTGCGGAGCTGTGCAGCTGCAGAGCTGTGTCCGTGGAGCTATGAGGCCAGTCCCCTGCCAGTTGTGCTGCTTGCTTGTGGAGCCACTGCCACCTCACTGCCACCACTGCTGCTACATGGTTCCACAGTCAAGTGGCACGGGGCGCAGCAGTGGTGGTGGTGGCCCTCTCCCCTCCCCGGGCAGCTTGTGTGGCCCGCAGAGGGGCACCACTGCCCTTGCCCCCCAGGCCTGCTCCTAGGAGCAAGCACAGGCACAGGCACAAACTCCCCTCCCCACCCCACCCCACCATTTTCGATTTGGGCCCTTCCAGCCCCTTCCCACCCCCCACACACACACTTACCTGTTGGGTGTGTGACTGTGCCTGCCTGTGACTGTGCCTGTGTGCATGTGTGCCTGTGTGTGTGTGTGTGCCTGCTGTTGTGTGGGGAGTGAAGGGCACCAATAGGGCTGGGAAGGCTGTGGTGGGGAGTGAAGGGCACCAACAGGTCCAGGGGAACTATGGATGGGGCTTTAATTTTAATCACAGACTTTTGGGGGTTTATCAGAGAATTTGCAACTTTTTATCAGGGAAAACCAGGATCCCTGGTTATCAGCTGTCCCATCCCATTCTACAAGGGCCCCACATTTCCCTTGGTCTTCCTCCTGCTCCCTGTATACCTAAAGAAGGACTTCTTGTTGTCCTTGATTTCGGCTGCCAACCTGATCTCAGTTGCCGCCTTTGCCTTCCTTATCTTTTCCGTACAAATACGGGCTATACTTGTGCATTCCTCCTTGGTGACCACCCCTTGTTTCCACTGTCTGTAAGCCTCCTTTTTCTTTTTTAAGCACTCCTTGGCTTCTCTGGTTAGCCAAGAGGGCTTCCCAGCCCCTTTATCACCTTTTCTGTATGCAGGAATGGACCTTTTCTTTGCTCTGAGAATCACTCCTTTGAGGAATGACCTACCTTCCTGAACTCCCTTCCCCTCCAGCCCTCTTCCCATAAGGTCTCTCTCACTATTTTCCTAAGTTCACTGAAATCAGCCTTCCTGAAGTCAAACACCTACTGGCTGATTTCCCTGCCCTATGATGGATAGTGAATTCTGTCATCTCATGATCACTAGCTCCCAGATTAGCCTCAATCTTCAGATCTTCCACCAAGTTGTCTCCTTTGGTTAGAATCAAATCCAACAAAGCCTTCCCCCTAGTCAGCTCATTCACCTCCTGTACTAAATATCAGAGGTCAGGAAAACAGACCTTACGGCGACAGGCTGAGAGCCATGGGGCTCTTTAGCCTGGAAAAGCGCAGGCTCAGGGGTGATCTGATGGCCACCTATAAGTTTATCAGGGTTGACCACCAGGATCTG
>NW_017728997.1:46616466-46630715 GCF_001723915.1 Gavialis gangeticus | reverse complement strand
TTCTTTACTGTCCGAGCCCCAGAGGTCTCAAACAGCCTGCCATCGGAGGTGGTTCAAGCACCTACGTTGAACACCTTCAAGAGCAAATTGGATGCTTATCTTGCTGGGATCCTATGACCCCAGCTGACTTCCTGCCCTTTGGGCGGGGGCTGGACTCGATGATCTTCCGAGGTCCCTTCCAGCCCTAATGTCTATGAAATCTGTGAAATAAAGATCTTTCATGCAGGTCAAAAACCTATGTGACCAGTCAGATCTGGATGACTACTCCTCCCAGCAGGTGTCAGGGTAATTGAGGTCACCCATCATAACCATGTCCCTTGAACGTGCAGTCTCCATCGGTTCTCTGGAAAATTCCAGATCCAGATCCTCCTCCTGGTGTGGCGGTCTGTAGTAGATGCCTAACATTAAGTCCCCTTCTCTTCATCCTGTACTTGATCCACAGGGTCTTGAGTCACCCGTCTCCCAAACCAATTTGGGTCGCTGAGGATGTACACCACTCCTTTACATAAAGAGCTACACCTCCTCCCTTATTCTCTACCCATTCCCTTCCATGCTGCATATAGCCCTCTATGTATATAGACCAGTCATGCGTAGTGTCCCACCAGGTCTCCATTGTCCCAACAATATCATATTCCCTAGTTGCTATCAGGAGTGCCAGTTCCTCCTGCTTATTCCCCATACTCTTTGTGTATAGACATTTAAGTCCTCCGTTGGTAACCACCAGTTCCCCACCACCCCAATGTCGTTCCAGCCTGTTGACACCACCCTGATGGCCCTCTCTACGTCCTTCCTGTTTGACTGTCCCCCTCTTTTAAGAAAGAGACTTGTCTGAGACGGCACGCTGAAGTCAGGTGCTGAAGCTTTATATCTGGGAAGTCAAGTAACTTTAAACAATTGTTGTATTTTGTACAAAAACAAGAGAGGATTTAAAACCATTAACTTGTTCTTGGCTCATGCTTGATCTTAGGTAGTTCTGTCTAAGCTTCATCCTTTGTGTTCTCTGTTATTTGATTCATGGCCTGAACAGCAAACATGAATACTATGAGCCTGGTATTGAACAGTTTTCACATATTTTACTCTGGCATTCAACACGTGGGGAAAGAAGTCAAAATGTCTGTGTAGATGGATGCAACTGGATGTGTGCAACACAACCAGACATGCGCAGTAATATCATTCCACTTTCTTCAATTCAGCCACCCCACTGTAATGAGCCTGATGGGCGAGAGACTTATCTGTGCTTGCAGGTAACCTTGAACAAGTTTCTACAAGCAAAACAGAAAGCTGCCACCTAATCACAGCAAGAGCTCTGTTTTACTCCTACCTTCAGAGTATGGTTGTTAGTTTTCTGTTCTGATAGCTATGTAAATCAGTGGATGTCTTCCCCTTTCCTTTTAGAACCAATACATTATATTTGTTTAACTTTTATGCATCATTCTAAACCATGATTTTCTTGTCTTATAACAATGAAGGAGCATGAAGGATGAAAAGGATTTTTTTTCTATTTTAATCTTTTGTTTTTCAAATGTAATTCTGCCTCTTAAACATGAATGCTTAACTTTTGTTTCAATGACTGGGTCCCTCACAGTGTAGGGCCTCAGGAGACTAGTCGGGGGTCAGCCCTGTCTCAAGGTCAGTTGCAAAGCTTGGGGAAGGTCCAGGTTGCTGTATGAGTTGCTGCTGTTATTTGGAACTCCAGATATAGGTGAAAAATTACTCCAAATACAAATATCCTCTCAGTGTGAGCAGCAGCCTATTTTTCCAAAACGAAGGAGCAAAATATATTTGATGTAATAGGACTGCCTTAAGGCAGGCCTTGTTCTTAGCTAATTCTGACAATTAGCATCACAAACAGCAATCAATACTTGTGCACCAGGTACTGGATCTTTGTGCTATGAAAGGATGTGGCTGCATCACAGAACACTGTACCAAGAGAAAGGCGATGCTATGTGAGACAGAGGGGAGCACAGCTCTCATCCCACATCACCAAAGGCCCTATCAGCTCTGCAGTGAGCCTCTGCAGCTGCCCTGCCTGTGCCAGGATGAATTTGTCTGTCAATGACACAGAGAATTAATTTACAACTGAAAGAAAATGAATTTTTAAATGCAGTGGGAATGTACATGATGTGTAATGCAGCAGCCAGCAAACTGCAACCTCCCAGCATGAGGAAGCAGAAGGCATACCTTTCCCACACAGCCAGCTTGCACGTGAGGACAAACTATGCTGGGGGTGGGGGGCAGGGAATGTGTGCATGCACACTTGGCTCCTTTCTTAGCTGTTCTACAGTAGTTGGCACATGGCCAGTATAGTGCCAGCCAACATCAAAGGGTTTTTACCCAGTAATTGTTTTAATTTCCTAATGGGTAACAAATAAAACTGTAATTAACTAAGATAGAAATTCTTTTGCTCAATTGTGGTCAACACTGTCACTTGGTGAGTTAATTAAATGCTGAGTCTATCAGCGCTGTAATTTTTTTAACAAAGAATCCAGCAAGCTTTAGCCTTGCGCTGGGCATGAATCTATGGCTTACTGATAGCGCAGCCTGGAATGAGAAGTGGCAGCAAACACCCTGAAATACCAGTCCTCTGCCCTTGCCCTCTCCCCAGCAAGCTCCGTCAGTGTTCTGCAATCCAGACTGGACGCCTTCTCCTTCTACTCCAGCAAGGGACTCCTCTTTCTCAGCTCTCCTGATGACCTTCAGTCTCAACCCACAAACCAACACCTCTGCTATTCAGCTTTGCTGAGGGCCTTCAGTCCTACTCTTCAATCCTTCCTACTATTCACATGAGTCACAGATCTGGTCATCAATCCACCCTAACCAGGCAATGGATGGGTCCTTGCAATATCATCTCTAGGTCTTTGCCCAGGCCGCCACCATTATTTCAGTTTTAGATTATTAGTTTAAATAATAAAAAACAATCAATGTATCAGGGTAAAACCTCACAGAATAAGAAAAAGAGGTATAAATACTCTGCAAACTAAATCCCACATCACAGTTAAATATGTGAAGTCTTATTTTAATATATGTATTCATAGATATTGTAGCTGGTTCCTTGATGTGGTCCATGAGTGCCTGGAAAATGGGAAACACTTTTGGTATCTGACTCAGGATTCAAACTAGCATCAGGACCTGCTAAAAATAATTTCTGAAAAGTTCCTTTCAGAATCTAGCACTCAGTATGGTTTCAGGAATTAATGGAGCCTTCAAGTGCAATTACAGTATCTTACACCTTCTTCATCTCCTCCTGCAGCACAGGCTAGAATAGCTCCCTCAGGAACCACACCTTTGCCTTCATTTTTATGAACAACTTCCACATGAGCTTCTCACAATAGCTCAGTGTTTGGTCTCAATAAATCCACACCTTTATGGAGAGTTTGACTTGTATTCAACATTTCTTTTAATGAAACAGTTTTCATTACACTGGTGAGGCCAGGAAGCAGGGGATCTTTGATATTAAATAGGACTGACTGCCTCATTCACTTGGACCTAACCTTCTGCAGGTGAAAGTGTGAGCCAGGAGGGGCCTATCCCATCTTCCTGTTTTTATTTGAATACTGGAGTCTTCATACACGGGTGGATGTTTCAAACAAAGGGATGGATCCTCAGCTACTGCTGCTGCTTTCAACTCACAAAGACATTCTCTGTCTATGTCAATGGAGCTTTACTCATTCATCCTAACTGAAGGTCTAAAGTCCCAATCTTCAGCAAAAAATGAAAATTGGCAGCATATCCAAGGAGGCAGTTTGCATGTTGCCTATGAGACAGAAGAGAAGGGACAGCTCAGCGAGCAGCAGACTTGTCCTAGAAATGCCTACCTAAACCTAAACACCCTTCACTGACATGTGACAATGCTCAAGGCTCATCCAATAAGAATTAATGTTTGAGTAAGCTGTATGAGATCCTTCCCCAAGTCCAGCTGTACCGTATGTCCATGTCCTTCCCCTTCTTACACTGTAATTAGATTTCTACCCTGATATGTAAACCAATGCTTATGTAGTTCCAGACACATGCTTAATAGTTGCTCCATTATTTTACTATATATTGTTATTAGATTTTCAGATGGCAGAGGTGGAAGGGACCTCAAAAGGTCATCTAGTCCAACTCTCTGCTGAAGACAGGATCATCCCTATCTGACCATCCTAGACGAATGTTTGTCTAACCAGTTTATAAAAACTTTACAAACATCCCTCTTGTAAACTACCAACACAATGCCCAAAACATCAAAAACATCCTGGCTTGCCACAAGTAAAGCAGGGGCCTAAGGGCACTGTCACTCTCCTGTCACTGCAAGGACAGGAAGTAGTTATAAAGAGGCACCTACCCAAATCGTTATTGTGCAGATTTTGCAGAAATCACAAAATTGGGTGATGTCCATGAAATCTTCAGGAAAAAAAAGAAAACTGGCTAAAAAAAAAAGCTGGCTCTCCAGTGGGAGCCAGCAGGTCTCCTGGCCAAGTAAGCCTAGCACGAAAGGGGCTGCCTGCACAAAGGTAAGCATGCAGGATGGCTGCTACCGCCACCTCTTGCTGCCGACCGGCTGAGAGGGCAGCTTGTCATGTGGTCCTGCCCCTCTCCACCAATCAGCAGTGGTGGGCAGGGCCACTGGGGCCCCTTGGCCAATCGGAGGCATGAGAGGCCTCGCCACAATAAACCCTACAAAATGGCAGCCAACCCTGAAATCTGCCTGCAAAATTGGCAAGCTGCCACCTCAAGTTGGGTAGACCTCTACTTATAAAATAAGTTCAAAACATCCAAGAGAGTGGACAATGCTCTGGCTAAAGAGGAAGGCTACTTCCCTCCCAATCCCCATAACAGACTATGGGGTAAAATTTCTTCCTGATCCTAAACATGGCAATGGGTCTGACCCTGAGTGGAGAAGCCAGGGACCTCTGAATTTTGTAGTCTCAGTGGAAGCACCAGTACACCCCAGTCAGAATCCTCAGCCTGGACCTGCTCTAACTTCTCCATGCCCTTCTTAAAATGCAGAGTCGGAACTGCACACAATACTCTAAATGAAGCCTAACCAGGGCGAAGTAAAGTGGTCTATTACCTCCCATGTCTTACACCTAATATCCCTGTTGATGAAGCTTAAAACTGCGTTTGCTTTTTTTACTGCTGCACCACACTGCATCATGAGTCTGTGATCCACCAAAATCACAAGATTCTTCTCAGCAACACTGCCACCCAACCACTTATTACCCAGTGGGCACGTCTACATGAGACGCTTTACTGCAAAGTAGCATAGTTTTTTGTGTAGTAAGCATGTGTGTCTACATGTGCACATGTTTACTGTACAGTTAACCTCACTAATGGAAAGTAAATCTGCTACCTGCAAATGCAAGTAGCAAATTACCTTGTGATTAGTAATGGTGCAGTAGTGTTCATATAGATGCCTGACCAGGTGCAAATCTACTCCTGGGCAGCTGGCCACCAAGAAGCAGGAAATTGCTCCCTGCCCCCTGGAGCTGCCTGCTGCTGGGATGGACTCCACCACCAGAGCCCAGGCAGGGACTATGTCCCTTTGCCCTGGCAGCAGGGAGCTCCAACCCCCCCACTCCAAGATTGTAATTGGGGAGCAGGGGCTGGGAGTTCCTTACCTCCCAGCCCCTGCTTCACCATCGTGATCGGAGAGCGGGGAGCTGGGAAACCCTTATCTCCCAGTGCCAGCTCTGTGGTTGTGGAATTGACACTGGGAGATCCTCATCTCAGAGCTGGTGCTGGGAGCTCCCTGCTGGTGGGGGCTGGGGAGCCTGTTCTCTGCTCAGCTCTGTGAGTGCAGATCTGGGTGATGAACAGGTTGGAAAGCCTGTTTCCCACTCAGCTTCATGAGCACAGAGCTGGGTGGGAAACAGGCTGCGGAGCTTGTGGCTTAGCCCCCACCCCCCGGCCCTGCTTCTTGGAGGCAGTGGTGGTGCTGGTGGAGGGGGACAGAGTGGATGGCGGGGCAAGCTCTCCACCTTGCTCTTGGGAGGCGGCAGCAGTGCTGGGCAGGCGTAGGGTTAGGGTTAGCAAGCTTCCTCCCCCACCACCTGCATCCTCCCCCCATCATTCTTGATGGGCAATTTGCTAGTATACTTATAGGCTGCCACCAAGTCACCCATGAGCCTGCACTTCTCCAGGCTGAAGAGTCCCATGCTTCTCAGCCTCTGCTCATAAGACCCATTCTTTTGACCTCTAATCATGTGCATGGCTCTCCTCTGGACTATCTCAAGCTTCTCCACATCCTTTCTAAAGTGTTGAGGCCAGAATTGGATTCAGTAATCTAGTTACAGCCTCACTAAGGCCGAGTGAAGCAGGAGGATGACTTCTTGGGTCTTACTTGATATGTATCAGTAGCTGCAAGGTAGAGTTTTATTTGCTTTACTGGCTGTGGCATCGCATTGGTGGTTCATGTTCATCATGTTCATGTGCATTAAGGTGATTTAGACAGTGCACAGCACGTGCACAAACTAAGGCGCATTAATGCGTTGTGTGGATCAACTTGAGACTAATGTTAGTCTCAAGTCAATTGACATACACAGTGTTAATGTGCCCTAGTGCATCTACATATGCATTAAGGCGCTTTAGCTATTTGCACCTAAATTTGCACCTAAATTTAGGTGTGAATAGCCTAAAATTGCCATTTTTAAGGTGCATTAAGGGCATGCACGTGTAGACCCATGCTCTTAATGCTCCTTAAAAATGGCTAATGTGCCTTAAATTGGCACAGTTAGATGCAGCCTAGGTGTAGCCCCTTGCATTTTTTTGCACAGAGCTTCATCTCATTGCCTTTGGCCCAGGTTTCCAATCTATCATGATCCTTCTGAATTGTGCTCCTGTCCTCTTGTGTGTTTGCAGTTCTTCTCAGTTTTGTGTCATCTACAGATCTACTAAGGCTATTCCCTATTCTAGAATCCAAATAATTAACAAACACATTGAACATCACTTAACCCAGGACAAACCCCTGTGGGACTCCTCTTGAAAACCTCCTGCCATTCTGACATAGATCCATTTATAATTACCCTTTCCTTGCAGTTATTAAGTCAGTTGTCTCTCCACCTTGCAGTAGTGTTGTCTGGTCCACATTTTTCTGATTTGCTTATGAGACAGTTGTCTGACTTTGCCCAAAGCCTTACTGAAGTTCAAGTATATATACCCAATCAGAGATCCTCTCTGCCAGTTCCTTCAGTACTCTGGAATTAAGTTCATCGTGCCCTGCTGATTTGAATTTGCTCAAAAGCTATCAGATAGTCTCTTTCATTATCATAACCCTCAGTCTTTCCCTTTCCTTGTCCACATAATCCTTACTAAGTTGTCTAGTTTCAGAGGTTGTTTTCTTTTACAGAAACTAATGCAAAGTATCTGTTGAGAGGTTCCACTTTCTTAGCATCTTCTGTTAAGAGCTCTCCCTGGCTTTTAGCTGTGGACCTACAGCTTCCTTTATCTTTCTTTTCTGACCAGCCTATGTATAGAACTCCATCTTGTCCTTACCAGGTGTTATTCCTGTTTTTAACCTTAGTTCTAACCTTAGTGGGGAAGAGGATAAGATATAAAGAATATTTTCCCTTCACAGATCAGGAAGACTACAGATGAGTCTGTAGTCAAGATCTAGAGATAGGGAAAATTTTACTTAGGTTTGACTCCCACGTCTCTGGGATGGACCTGGCACCAGCAGGATCACCTATGGGAAAAAAGACTGGCAGAAGCTGTTTGGCTTGGGTTTGAACTTTCTTATCCTGGTCAACAAAGCCACCCATCCTGATCTGATACCCTTCAGCTAACTGCCCTGAACTGACCCACGCTGGTCTAAAGCCTCCAGCAGAGCCAAACCCTTCTCTCCTTGTCACCAGAGAGGCTAGCCACAGTCAGCTGACACTCCACTTCCCCATGTAAACCCCTATGCAAGAATAGGAGGTGTCTAAGTAACAGAGCTTAACCTGACCCAGTACTACTTTACCATTCCCTCAGGCTTGCTCCTCAACTCCTTCCTCCACTTGTTCTCTTAGCTTCTTAACTCAGCTCTCTCCTAGAACCAGCCCTTGGATTGACCTCTTGGCTTCCTGACCCGGTTAGTCAAATTCTGCTCACCCGTCCTGAACATGGTTGGTGCCTTGGTCCCCAAGTGGTACCAGACCTGGCCACCCACATTCCAGCGTGACAGTTTACATGGACCACCCCTTTCAATGAAGAGGATGCAGCAGGGAATCCAGTCCCCTGCTGATGCCCTCAGACCTGCCTGCTTTGGACACCGCAATCTGGGGAGACCCACAGGTTGGGCAAAACTGGCTGAACCTGCTTGCCTTTGCTCAACAAGTCCTGGAAGCCCATGTGCTGCAGTTGCTGGCTGAGAAGCAATTCCTCTAGTCCCGGGTGGCATACCACCTGGAGGACAACTAGTGCTGGTGTGAGAAGGCATGGTGGCTGCACTCCAGGCCAGTCCCATGAAGTCCTATGCCCTTCTAACATTACCCAAAAAGTATGATGGGGACTGGTAGTACTTCAGAAGCATTTCTGTCCAATGCTGCCTTTTGTTCCTAGCCCAGTCCAGAACCTACTTCAGGGATCAACTGAAAGTGAGCCTTGTCATAAGCCTCCTGATGTGGGGGTGTCCTGAATTGGGCTTCCCTGCTGGCAAAGCACAGGAGTCTAGTCCTTCAGGATTGGGAGGCATTCCTTGGAGGATTCTCCATTATGTCTGATGATCCCCACTGGGCTCAGACAGTGGAATCTGCATTAAGGAACTTTTGCCAGGGACAGGGTACTGCTGCTGCCCATGTGAACCTTTTCCACTGCTGCGTGGATGACATCCAATGGAACAAGGTGGCCCAACTTCCGGTCTGTGGGAAGAAGTAAAAGATTAACTTGCATGGGTGGAACTACTCACGGAGTTTGATGCCTTTATGGACGTGGTAGTCTGAATCAACCAATTGTTTCCAGAATTGAAGGGAGGGAAAAAAGTACTCACTACAGCCTCTGGTTCCCTGCGCCTCCATTGCTATTCCTGAACTCATGCAGAACGATGGGGGGTGCCATTGCCTTACCCTGGCTGTAAAGGAGTGATACTGCCAGCACAATTTGTGTCTCTACTGTGGGGCCCCAGGACACCAACTCTCCCACTATCCCAAGAGAGGGGACACAGGAAAATAATCTACCCTAGGCCCAGTATGGGGGCTGTCTTAGGGTTACCACAGCAAACCTGGCCTCACTTCATCCACCCACAGCAAACCTGACCCTTGGAACCCTCAATTACAGCTGTACATTCACTTCCAGGTCCCAGATCAAACTCAACTGCTCCCAGTCCTAATTGCATTATTGGACTTAGGGGCAGTTGGCAATATCAGTGAAGAGACTGTGCCCATGGCCTACAAATTCCATTACAATGGTAGTCCAAGCCAGAGACCATTGAGGCCATAGATGGTTCAACCCCTGCAAACCCAGCCTGCCTTGGAAATACCAGGATTACATAGATGTATTCAAGAAAAAAAACATGGAGGTCCTCCCCCCACATCAAAATTATGATTTCTCCATTGATCTACCCCCTGGGGCAAAGATTCCAGTGTGGTACATCTATATCATCTCTAAGTCAGAACTTGCTGCTCTCCCAGGATTACTTGCAGGAAAACCTAGCCAGGGAGTCCACCTCACCTGCTGGGGCCCTGTCTTATTTGTCAAAAAGAAGGATGGGAGCCTCTGCCTTTGTGGAGGCTCCACCTGGGCTTTGAACCAGGTTACCATCTGCAATCAGTACTCCTTCCCTCTCATTCCAGAGCTGCTTGTTCAATTGAAAACTGCTTACATATTTACCAAGCTTGACCTCCGAGGGGCGTGTAACCTGGTATAAATCAGGGCTGGTAGTGAATGGAAAACTGCTTTCTGAACTCAGTATGAGCACTTTGAGTATTTGGTTATGCTTTTTGGGCTCAATGCCTCAGCTACATTCCAGCACTTCATTAATAATATGTTGTGGGACTTCTTGGACCAGTTCATTATTGCCTACCTGGATGACATTCTGAACTTCTTCAAGAACCCTGATCAACACCCATTGCATGTCTAGGCAGTGTTGGAGAGGCTGTACCAACATGACCTTTTTGCAAAGGTGGAGAAAAGTGCCTTTGATCAAACCTCCACTGAGCTGTTTGGTTTTATTTTATCCCCAGAGGGCTTGAAAATGGACCTCCAGAAGGTACAGCCAGCCAAGAGTGGAAGGTGCTCTCAAACATCAAGGAACTCCAAAGATTGTTGGAGTTTGCCAACTTCTACTGGCAGTTCATTAATAACTTTGCCCAGATGGTGGCCCCTCTCACCACAGTGTTACATAAAAACATGGAGTGTTATTGGTCTGTGGAAGCCCAGCAAGCTTTCAAGTACCTGAAGCAGGCCTTCACCTTCTCCCCCATGTTAGCTCATCCAGATCCAGCCTTGCCCTTTGTAGTAGAAATGGATACCTCCAGCACTGCAAAAGGCATGGTATTCTCACAATGGCAGGGCCTGGAACAGGTATTGTACCCCTGTGCTGCCTTCTTTTGCAAGCTGTCCCCAGCAGAAGAAAACTATGAGATCTTGGAACCTGAACCCTTGCCATCCGAGCAGCTTTTGGGGAGTGGTAGCATTACTTCGAAGGGGTGCACCAGAAGGTACAGATTCTTTCTGAACATAAGCATCTAGTGTACTTCTGAAAGACAAAGGCACTGAATCAAAGGCATCTTTTGTGGGAACTCTTCTCCCCCTTTAACTTTCAGATAATTTACCAGCTCAAGGCCAGAAATAGGAAGGCAGATGCCCTCTCTCAGAAAGTCAAGTGTGATGCAGACGCATCACACAAGCCATATGAACCCAGCCCTATTCTGAAGCCTTATAACTTTCTTGATGCTGTGTTGCTATCAAAGCTCTCTCTGCTCTGTGCCACCACCCAAGAGAAAATACCCCCCAAAGTCCAAACCATCTTCACTCAACAACTGTGCTAGTTCCAAGATAGGGTCGGGCTAGAATAACCATCTTTTCCCTAAGCCATGACTTACCTGAGGTAAGATCTATTTCCCCCTGGGTTTGGCTAGACTAACCATCCTTCGCCTAAGCTGTGACTCCCCACTGGGAAGCTATCCTGGAACTGAAAAGTCCTACCGCCTCATCTCCTGCTACTTTTAGGAGCCATCACTGCACAAGACAGTGTGGGCCTTTGTCCACTCATTTGATGTTTTTGCCTGCACCAGAAGACTATTGCAGAAGCCTTGTGGATTTCTTCACCTCCTTCCCACCCCACCTTGGCAGCTGTCTGCAATCTCCATGAACTTCATAATAGATCTGCCAGTGTCAAACAGTTGTTCTGTGATCCTGACTGTAATGGATCAACTCACAAAAATGACCCACTTTATCCCAAGCCTTCTGGCAGCAAAGGATACAGCCCAGCTATATGGTTGGACCATGTGGTATACCTCCATGGCTTCCCGGATTATATCATGTTAGATTGTGGGTGCCAATTCATCTCCTGGCTCTGGTATGAAACCTTGTGTCTACTAGGAGTCTGTGCCCATCTCTTGTGGGCCCATCATTCTCAGAAAAATGGCCAGACTGAGAGAACCCATCAGGTCTTAGAGCCATACCTTTGTCATTACCTTAATTTTCAAAAAAATAACTAGTTCTCACTCCTAATTCATAGATTCATAGATGTTAGGGCCTAGAAGGGACCTCTTGAAATCATCAGGTCCAGCCCTCCCTGTACTTGGGCAGAAAAGACTTCTGGGGTCAGATGACCCCATCAAGGTGACGTCCGGATGTTTTTTGAAGATATCCGGAGTAGGTGATTGTACCACCTTTGGGGGGAATCTATTTTAGACCATGGATACTCAAGTTATAAAGAAGTTTTTCCTTGTGTCTAATCTAAAGTGGTCTTCTAGCAATTTATGACTGTTACTCCTAGTCTTCCCCTGGGGAGCCCCAGTACAGACGACATTCTCCCAGTCCCTGATGTGGCCCCCTTATATACTTATAGGCTGCCACCAAGTCCCCTCTGAGTCTTCTCTTCTCCAGGATGAACGGACCCAAGTCTCTCAGCCTCTCATCATACGGCCTACTTTCCATACTGCTAACCATATACGTAGCTCTCCTTTGGACTCTCTCAAGTCTCTCCACTTCCTTACTGAAGTGTGGTGCCCAGAACTGGATGTAGTACTCTACCTGTGGCCTCACCAAGGCTGAGTAAAGCAGGAGGATGACATCCTTAGTCTTGTTTGAGATGCATTGGTAGATGCATGCCAGTGCTTTGTTTGCTTTGAGGTTATGGCATCGCATTGGTGGCTCATGTTCATTCTATAGTCTATCAAGATCCCCAGGTCTCTTTCAGTTGTGGTGCTGGTAAGTGTACCACTGCTGAGCCTGTAAGTATGTTGCAGGCTGTTTCTCCCCAGGTGGAGCACCTTATACTTCTCAGTGTTGAATATCATCAGGTTTTGATCTGCCCACATTATAAGCCTGTTCAAGTCAGCCTGTATCTCCAGCCTACCCTCCAGCATGACCACAGTCCCCCATAATTTGGTGTCTTCTGTGAACTTTGCCAGTCCACTTTTAACACCCAAATCCAAATCATTAATGAATATGTTAAAAAGCACCAGTCCTAGTACTGAACCCTGAGGGATGCCACTGATCACCAAGCACCATTTTGACTCAGTTCCATCTATTATTACTTTCTGGGTCCAGCCTTGGATCCAGTTTCCTAGCCACCAGAACGTTGGTTATTAAGGCCGCAGTTTCTCAGTTTTACCATGAGCATGTTGTGGGAGACCAAGTCAAAGGCTTTTTTGAAATCCAAGTAAATGATATCAACCTCATCTCCCTTATCCAGGTGGCATGTTACCTGATCATAGAAGGAAATGAGGTTGGTCAGGCATGACCTGCCCAGAACGAAGACATGTTGACTATCTATTAGAATGTTGCCTTCTGTTAGCCTATTGCTAATGGATTCTTTGATAATTTTTTCCAGCATTTTCCAGGGATTTAGGACAAACTGACAGGCCTGTAATTCCCTAGACCCTCCTTCCTTCCTTTCTTGTAGATGGGTACCACATTGGCCCTCTTCCAGTCTTCTGGAACCTCTCTTGAGCACCACAAGTTCTCAAATAGTTTTGCCATGGATTGTGCGATGACATCAGCCAATTCTTTCAGCACACTTGGATGCAGTTCATCCGGTCCTGCTGACTTGTAGATATCCAGCATCTCTACATGTTCCCTCATGATATCTTCGCCAACTGTTGGTGGGTGATCACCCCTGCCTTGATCGTCCTGTATCCTGTCAAGCAGAGTAATACCCTTGGATTAGTGGAAAACTGATGCAAAGTATTCATTTAGGAGTTAGGATTTCTCCTGGGTGTCAGCTGACAGTTGTCCCATTTTGTTCAGCAGGGGTCCAATGTTTCCCTTATTTTTTCTCTGCCTTCCTATGCATCTGAAGAAGGACTTTTTATTGTTCTTGATTTCCATTGCCAATTTGAATTTGGCTTCTGCCTTTGCTTCTCTAATCCACTCCCTACAGGTATGGTTTATTGCTGTGTACTCTTCCTTGGTGGTACTTCCTGACTTCCATTCCTTGTAAGTTTCTCTTTTCAATTTCATGAGGTCCATGACATTCCTATGGAGCCGAGGAAATCTCTCAGCTTTTTTGCTGCTTTTCCTGTGAGCTGGAACGGATTTCCTTTTTGCTTACAATTTGTCTACAATAACTCTGAGCATGCCTCAACTGGGTAAAGCTCATTCATTGCAACTATGGATTCCATCACACTTGCATCCTGCCTTACCCACGGACTCTGGCAACCCTGTGGTTATGGAATGGGTACATCAGATACATAAAGTCCAGGAGGAATTATAGCAACACCTGGAGAAGCAGAAAAGACATAAGCAGTAGGCACACTAGCACCAACAGCCAGGGCCTGCCTACTCTGTGGGACAGCAAGTGTGTCTGTCAACTGAACCCCTCTGCATGAATTGAGTCTCCTGGAAACTGGACCATTGCTTCCTTGGCTCCTTCTACATAAAGCACCAAATCAACCCAAAAGCTTTGAGCTACCATTCCCCCAGACACTGAAGATCCACCCAGTATTCCATATGTCACTACTCAAACGGTACAAAGAAAATTCTTTCCCACACCATACCCAACCTCTACCACCCCATAACAATCCAGGGACAGAAGGAGTACCTAGTTCATGAGAAGGTAGGTTCAAAGTAGAGATGGTGGAAGTGCACTACTTGTTAGACTGGGAGGGACATGGGCCCTAAAACGG
>NW_017728997.1:46604630-46611466 GCF_001723915.1 Gavialis gangeticus | reverse complement strand
CCATAACAATCCAGGGACAGAAGGAGTACCTAGTTCATGAGAAGGTAGGTTCAAAGTAGAGATGGTGGAAGTGCACTACTTGTTAGACTGGGAGGGACATGGGCCCTAAAACAGCACCTGGGAAACAGCAGAAAATGTCCACACCCCCAACTGACTAGAAAAAACCCATAGGGGCCACCCAGAGAAACCAGAGCCAGTGAGACCCAGGGGCCACCACTAAGGGCGGGGGAGTGGGGGTCAGGCTGTGGCTTCAAACCTGGGGCCTCAGACTGGCCACTACAGTCACTAATCCAGCCCTTCCTCCAGCAGGGCCTAACCCTCTGTCCTGTCACCAAGGTAGTCGGCTGAAGTCACTTGACCTGACATTTCCTCCATATAAACCCCTGGGCAAAAACAGGAAGTGTCAGGGCAATAGGGCTCAGTCTAACCCAAGACTGCTTTGCTATTCCTTGCTCCCTGTCTTTGTTCTCTGCTTGACCTCCCGGTTTTCTCCATCACTCCATCTTCTGCTTGCTCTCCTGGCTTCCTGATGTGGCTCATTCCTAGGCCCCGCTCTCAGATTTAACTCCTGGCTTCCTGACCTGGCTTGTCCTCAGATTTTGTTTACCCGTCCTGACCCTCATCAGCACCTTGACTCCTTAAGTGGCTCCAGACTCAGCCACCCATGTCCTAGCATGTCACGCTCATCTCTTTTCTTAGGGTACTATTTCATAGGCTAATCCAGTGGTGCTCAATCTTCTGGCCCTGAATGCTGGATCAGGTCATGAACTGACCCTATGCGCTGGTGTAATCAAGCATGTGTACCATGTCATTTTGCCTGTGGGGCTCCCCATGGGTCTAGACATTTGGTGGGAGAGGATCAATGGCAGTGTTAACTGTCATGGCTCTGGAAGCCCCAGAAATTAATACTGTCACTGCTCCCCTGCCACCAAATTTCTGCGCCCTAAATGTCCTGACCTGTGGGGAGTCCCATGGTCTTGGTTATACAGTCCCAAGGGATGGAGGTTGAGCACCACTAAGATAATCCATTTTATTCTCAAGAAGCTGTTCTCTGAGTATTAGCTGATGTTTCTTTTCCTTACTATATTTTTATTCTACTGATTTAGCTGAATCTCTTGACCCTAAATAATTTATCTGCAATCCAGAGATGCCAGGGAGCTCTGCCAATTCCATCTGACTATCTTGTTCCATTCTTAGCAAGAGGTTACCAATAGAATTGAACTGTGCAAAATGTGTGCTTCTCTGTGATGGCCTCAAAAGGAGAAAAGGACAAGTTATTTAAACATATTTTAAGACATAAACTATATTCTGAGCCCGGATCATCAGAGATGCACAGCTGAGCTGTTGAAACCAGAAAGCATATTTTTTAACCTTGCAAATATTGGTAGCAAATAATCAACAAATTCATTTTATCCCTGTCTTCGTTCTTATCTCTTGTAACTAGCTGAAGCAGTGACATGATTTGAAATGAAAAGACTTCAAGGAATAACAGGAGCCTCTTCATGATGCTGCAGCATAGGCCCCTGAGACTAAAAACAAGATAAGGCAAATGTAAGAAAACGATGCCCAGTCAAACTGGAGCCAGTAAGAGATTTCATTTATGCCTTCTGTTATTAAGAGACACGAATCTGAACTGTTGCCAAGAGGACATTCAAGAAGCTGAGGAAATACTCAAAGTTTATTTCTGTGCTTTAGTCCTCATGTGAAGGAATCATTGTTGTGTTATTTGTGGGTTCAGCAAAGACGCCAGGCAGTTTTCAAGGAGGGGTTAGACTTTATTAATACAAACTAAAGGTGAGGCTAACCGGCAGGTAACTCCATTATGTTCTCTCCAACCAACCTAGCTATATTCGTAAAAGCCTCTAAAAAGTTCACTATCTTTGGGTGCCTATACACATGCATCAAGGGTGCTCCTACACACAGTAATTACAGTGCATCAGAGCAGACTTGATTAATCAAGTCTGCAGGCATGTGGTGATTACTATGTGGCAGCAGACTCCAGTGTCACATATATCAGCATCCCTGCTGCCTTTTTTCAGCGTGGGGACCCTGATACACATAACACTTTAATACACATAACACTCAAAGAGCCGGTCTAATTAAAGTGCCTCCCCCCTACCTCCTGAAGCACATGTATGTATAAATGTCCTACATCTTTGCAATTTTCCTCAGAGGATTTTTGTCCAAACATAATTGCTTGTGCATTTTCTGCATCTGACCATTAAGTAATTAATCTTTACCAGTTGCTGTTCTATAGCTCAGGAAGCAATAGCCCAAGGTTACACAGTGAGGGAGTGGTCAAATGAGAATGAGAACTCAGCTCTGCCTTCTTCCCAACAGTATGTTCATGTATCGGCAGTGCCTGTCAATGACTCCCATGTGAAGGCCAACTCTGCAAGCCTCAGCACTAGGCAGTTTTTACAGCCAACTCAGACTATCTACTACCTGTTGCATTTCTTTTGATAACATTTTGGATTTGGTATTATTTTAGGACAAAAGATTGATTCACAAAGCAACTGTGCTCCTTGAGAGGAAACACATTAAGTTGATAGCTCTATTACCATATTTACTCAAATAGAAGATAACTTGATTATAAGACAATCCTGTAATAATTAGATTCTATATATGGACAATTTATAAACTTACAATTTTCCAGGTATAGAATCTAATTATTAGAGGTTTGCCTTGAATGTGTCTTCCTCTCACTGTTACAGCAGGGAAAATAAATATGGGGGAATCAGGTAGCCCTTTGCTCTCTACTTTACCCCAACTTTTTCCCCTGGCAGCCCCTTCCCCCTCCTCTTACTGTCAGACCCTGTTTCCTCTGAACACAGTGGAAGTGGAGTAAATTTGAAAACAATAACCTTGAAATTATACATGGCTGTAGCAATCTGCTTATGGTAACCACAGACTTAATTAATCCAGAATTGATGCATGTTACCTTTTCTGAAACTGCGGCAAGTTTTAACATAGGTATTTCATAAACAAAGCAAAGCTTTGTCAATGTAGTATAAACATTTTTTTATGTCTGGATGATGCCTTCTAGACTTGTTTGCTCCTAGCAAAAAAACGGCTAAGGAAGAAGCCACAGGGAAGACAAGAACACAGTCCCCTATTATCCCAAAATTGTGCCACAGAATTTTCCGTATTTCAGGAAACCCACAAGAGACAGCCTGTCTGGAATACAAAGAACAGACCTCACCCTATAGCTATACTAGATCAACTAAAAGAATAGCTCCTTGCCAAGTAAACTACTTGCTCCTTGCTTACTCTCTGCCAAGTAAAGTACACAATTTTTCTTTTTGGAAAAATATATTTCTATATATATATAAAGTTATATCTATCTATCTGTATCTCCTCTACCATAAACTTTCCATCACATACCTTAAACTGCATTAAGAAACCTTCACACCCGTTACAATAAACGCACCCGCTCCCCCATTCCCCATCCGCTGCCCTTCCCTCACCCAACTGCAGTTCCTTAGTCCAAGCCCCAATTTGGGGTTTACATTCTCAGTTCATTCACTCTCCTTGTTGCTGGCAATGTCGCTGTCACTTCTGCAGCTGCTGATCCTGTTGTAGTCCTTCTCACTGTCTCCAGGTCCAGTTGTGTTGCTGTTCTCTTTGTTCTCCCTGGCCACTTCCCCTACAGAGGGGGTCTTTGAACAACCTGCACCAAGTGTTGCTTTTCCAGGTGAAGTTGGCTGTGTCTTCTCTGTCCTCTCCCACTGATTTCCGGTAGTAGGACTGGAGTTCGCTCACAAACGTTTTAACAGTCTGTTTCCTTGAGCTCAGTGTGTCTGTGTAACAGTAGATTCCTGCATTGCTACAGGGTGTTCCTGATACAGGACACAAACTGGTTGAAGCGGGTTGTCTGGGACCCCTGATGTTTAGTCAGATGTCTGTGCAGCGCTGCCTCCCTTGTCATCAGACTGACTCCTGTCACTTCCTCAAAGAGACGACTTACCTTTTCCCACACTCCCTTGGCATAGGGGCAGAGCCACAGGAGGTGGTTGATGGTCTTGTTCTCACCTTGGCAGCTTTCCCTGGGGCAGCTGAGTCTGATCCATGTTTGTGTCCAGGAGTCACGGAGGGAAAAGGAAGAAAAGGATCCATGTGCTAATTAGCCCCCACTCATGAATGGAACAGGGTGGAATTGTCACACGTCCTGGAATGCTCCAAAAGTTTATGTGCAGATGAAGAGCAGGGTGACTTGGTACAGCTTCACCCCACAGAAAGCGAGGCCACCCTAACCATATGTGCCAGGCTGAGACAGGAGGTGCCAGAGAGAGCAATGTTGTGACTCACCATGACTTGAAAAAGTGCCAGCAGTGAGGGTGACTTCACTTAATAGGTTTACTATATGTCTTTAGATAGGCTGCATTAAATTATTCTTGTGGTAGGTTCCTATCTGCACTGAAATCTTGATTAATGTGTTAAAGGTACAGAAAGAGGCCAACAGGATATGGGTGGTGTAAGCAGTGGTGGAAGAAAACCAAAGCTCAAACAATGGCAGTAGTGGCAACCAGCAGGGAGGAGAAATGAAGAATGGAACAGAAGTAACAGAGACAAACAGAAAATGGACAAAAGTGGTGAGATGAAAACAAAAGGCAAAGACAGTAGCAGTGATGATGGCTGCAGCAGCAGAGACAGAGTGACCACAGAGAGAGGACAGGAGAGGAGGAATGCAGGAGACAGTATATATGCAGCAGGTGAAGGCACTTTGAGCAAGAGACAAAGAAGGGCAGAGGGACAATGAAACACTGGCCAATTGGGACTGGCACAGTGAGAAGACACAGAAAATGAAACAAGAGGCTTCAGTAGTGATCGAAGGTTGTTGGTAAGAGCAACAGCAGTCAGTAATGAGAGAGAGACAAGATTGGAGATGAGCAGATATGACTTTCTGGATAAGATAGTTTGGAATTTTCAGGGTGCAGGTGGAGCATAAACACCCTGACTGCACACCAAAACCAGAAGGCACATTTTAGAGTGGAGAAGGCTATGAAAACTTTGGAAGAAATATGCAAAGGAAAGTGGGAGAGAAGAATTAAGAGGGATAAGATTCACAGCAAGTGAAATATCAAGAGAAAGAGTGATTCTAGTTTGAATGTATTCAGATTTAATTCATGAGGATAGCATAAGAAGGTGGATGCAAATGTACTGCTAAAGGGTAGTGTGGGTGGATAAAGTACATGAGAGATACGGCATTTGGATGGGGGCATGGTAGGTGTGTGTAGTGTTAAAAGTGGATGTGAGGAATCCAGGTGGAGTAGTGAACTTCTCATTTATGATCCAGATGAGAGCACACCGAGGGTTCATAAATTATTTTGGGCAATCAAAAAATGCAGCAAATGCAGAAAGGAGGGGCATCTATCCACAAAATGGCCCTTAATGATGTATTTCCAGTGTGAAGGGATGGGGCATAGAGCAGTAGAGTGCTGAGAGTCCTTAAAATGCACTAGCTGGGGGAGGGGGGAGGGTCACTTATACTGCAGGTGTCCTGAAGCATATGGAAGCAAAGTCAGATCCCCTGGGGAACAGCAAGAATCAGAAAGGGAAAGTGGTGGAGAAGAGGGGACTGAGACAGTGATAGGAACAGTGGAGAAGACTCCACAGGAGGGAGGAATGGGGAAAGAGGGGAGTGTCATCTCTGTGACTGAGGTGGTACAAGAAGAAACAGGAAAAGAAAAAGGGGAGGGGGAAGCGGCAGATTTCACAGACATGTAGGTGGGGAAGGGGAAAAAGAAGAAAATAAAAAAACAGAGGAAATGGAGGTGGAGCAAGCAAAAGAGCCCAGGAGTCAAGGAAGGAAAAAGAAGGAAACAGAGGGCAAGAAAAATCAGGAAAACAAAACCTTGTAGCAAAGGAACTGAGTCAGAGACAGAACAGGAGAACAGTTTTCCATCATTAGTGCCCCTGGACCCCAGCCCAGATTGGAGACCGGGAGGCGGGAAATGGTGTGAATGTGGGAAAATGGAAGCTTTTCTGAATGCAAAGGCAATCCAGCAGCTTGCAGAAGCTACAGGCACGAGAGTAGGGGGAAGAGGCGGAGTCAACCATGGTGAGCAACAACTCCAATGAGCCTTAAAAGGACAGGTGCACTCATTTCAAACAAGCAAAATGGCACTGATTATAGCAACTATTAATGAAAAGATGGGAACAGATCAGACCAATGTTGAAACAACTAAGAACAGACATAATCTGCCTTCAAGAATATGGTATACTGGGGGAGAGGGACTGTAAGTGTTTTGAGAAAAGGTGGACTATCCTGGTGGACAGGAACAAATGAAAACAAAGTGGCTGGAGTGGCAATGCTATTTAAGAATCCAGAGGTGAAAGCAAAGCAAGTGGAAGATATTCAGAGATGCAGGGTTGGAAGGGACCTTGTAGATCTTCTAGTCCATCCCCCTGCCCTGGGCAGGAGAGAAAACTGGGCTCCAATGACCCCAGCCAGGTAAACGTCCAGCCTCCTCTTAAAGATCCCCAGGGGTTAGTCAGGCCAATCCTGCCTGACTAACTTGGTCTCTTTCTATGACCAGGTAACAAAGAACTTAGATGTGAAGGAGGATGTCAATGTCATCTTCTTGGACTTCCAGAAGGCCTTCGACACAGTGTCCCACCCAATTCTAGTGGGCAAGCTGAGGGACTCGGCATTGACGAATGCACAGTCACGTGAGTGGCAAACTGGCTCCAGGGGTGCACCCAGAGGGTGGAGGGCCACCAGCAGGGACTCCGGGAAAGTCTGTTCACCAGGGCCCCCCTTGGAGTCACCAGGAACAATGGCCACAAGCTGAGGGAGGATAGGTTAAGGTTAGATATTAGGAAGAACTACTTTA
>NW_017728997.1:46590154-46594455 GCF_001723915.1 Gavialis gangeticus | reverse complement strand
GCAGGGACTCGGGGAAAGTCTGTTCACCAGGGCCCCCCTTGGAGTCACCAGGAACAATGGCCACAAGCTGAGGGAGGATAGCTTTAGGTTAGATATTAGGAAGAGCTACTTCACTGTAAGGGTGGCCAGAGCCTGGAATAGGCTTCCCAGAGAGGTGGTGCTCTCACCTTCCCTGGAAATCTTCAAGAGGAGACTGGATAGGCACCTGGCTGGGGTCTTATGACCCCTCCCACCCCCAGTGCTCCTTCCTGCCCATGGCAGGGGGTCGGATTTGATGATCTGTCTAGGTCCCTTCCGACTCATTGATTCTATGATTCTATGGTAGGAGCCATCACCACTTCCCTTGGAAGTTGGTTCTAGATCCTAGCCGCCCTGACTGTGAAGTAGTGCCTTCGGATGTCTAGTCTAAACCTACTCTCTAGCAATTTATGGCTGTTATTCCTTGTTACTCTGGGAGGCACTCAGGGGAACAAGGTCTCTCCCAAACCCCGCTGGTCCCCCCTAGTAAGTTTATATCATCAGTGCCAGACTGTAACATATGATAGTATCAGTCAAAGGAGCAGAATTAGAACTTTTCAACATATATGCATCACCAGAGTGGGAGGGGAGGAAGGCTCTACTTAGAAAGTTAGCAGTTTATGGGGTTGGAGTAGAACCATGGATAATAGTGGGGGCCTTCAATTGCATAATAGAAGTGAGCGACCGAACAGGGGAAGGAGACAGCATTTTAGACACTTCATCCAAATTGTTAGCAAATATAATAAAAGAAGTCACTAAGAGACATGTGGGCAGGGGACAAAGTTTTAATTAGGACTGACCCCAGTGGAAAGAAACAATCAAACACTTTGTATTTATATTAAAAAAACAGAGATAAGGAAGAAAGAAACTGTAAGTGTGGCATTTAGTGATGCTGAAGGAAGAACTGAGTCTTGGTAAGAGCCCCTGTGGCACCTTTGGTGTCTGCCACTTTAAGGGTTTGGAGTAGCAGCACCCTAGCCAGCAGGTGCGAGCCAGCTCTGATGAGGCACTCACATGACTGCAGGAAGCCCATATGATTGTGGGAGTGGGTTGAGTAGCCCCATTTTAGCTTTGGCCTTCAGGGTTGAGCTAGCAGTCTGCTGCTGGCAGCCAGAAGGGCACCACCTGGCTGAGTAGCTGCTCAGCAACACCTTGGAGGTAAGGGCAGGAGCTTTGGGGATGGTAAGCTATTTTTGTACCATTTCTGTGTTACTGCCAATTATTCTATGGATTGGAACTGTATTTCCACTGACATGGTGGCAGATAGCAAAAGTACAGAGGGAAATATGTATGTTCTTCTGGAATGCCAAAAGAGAAAGGTTGGCTAGATCTGAACTGTACCAAGCAACAGAGATGGGGGAATGGGGGCTGCCAGATTTGGAATTGTTCATCTGTGTGAATTATGTAAGTGTGGTATTCAAAGCAGTAACAGAAGGAGAGGAGAAAGCAGCACGTATCACCCAATTTCGAGGAAATGGGGAGTAGATCAGACCTCTTTGAAGAGTCCAGGGGTTTGGAGACCACCAATTCATTACGTCATGATAGAAGGTTTCATGCAAATAGGTACTATTCCACATTTTCAGTTCCCCGGTAAATTACCAGACTGTATTTTATTTGTTTTTTACTGATTTACACCCGTTTTTCAGTGTAAATCAGTAAAAACTGAAGTGGGGGGTGGCAGCCACTTGTGGAGCAGAGGTTGAGGGGAGTGATGGTGGCCACATGGAGACGGGGGAGGGTGGCTGGAGCCGCTACATGGGGGCACAGGGCTCTCGGCTCTGACCCTGGGTGGGGCAGGAGGGGCTGTGGGAATCACTCCCGGGGCCAGCAGGTCCCAGCTGCACCTAGCAGCCCTGGCTGCAGCCCTGCCCTGGGCACTGGGAGCTGCAAGCTATGCCAGGGGGGCAGGCAGGACAGCACAGCCCTGCTCCCTGTGGTGGGCGCTGTACTTGGCCACACTGTACGGGCCCGCAGGGCTGGAGTCACTGCCCAGGGGCAGACAGCTCCTGGCTCAGACCCCAGATGGGGCAGGAGGGGCTGGTGCCAGTGCTGGGGTCGGGTTCCCCCCCCCCCGCCTTGTCCAGCTGCGTGCCACTCCCCCTTTCCCCCAAGTGCCAGGGCAGCTGCAGCAGGGGGAAGGGGCATGGCACAGCCTGTCAGCTGCTCCTGGGGCTGCAGCAGGGAGCAAAGCGGGGGGAGCTGTCAGTGGGTGCAGGGCAGGGGACACAGCTCTTGCTGCTATGTGCCCCCCAGGAGGGCTGCAGGCTGAGTGGGCTGCACTGGGCTCTTCCTGGGGAGTGCATGCCCCTGGATCTGCATGCGGGATGAGAGCAGGCTGCTGCTGCTGGCTGGGGTGGTGGTGGCACTGAGCTGTTCCCGGCGCTTGGGGCAGGTGGCAGCCTGCTCTTGTTCCGGGTGCAGATCCGGGGGCATATGCCCCCCAGGAAGAGCCCAGCGCAGCTCCGCAGTCTGCAGTCCTCCCAGGGGGTGCATGTAGCAGCAAGTGCCATGCCCCCCTACCCCATGCACCCATTGATAGCTCCCCCCGCTTAGCTCCCTGCTGCAGCCGTGGGACCGCTCCAACGGGCTGCCCCGCACCCCTTCCCCTGCCCCTTCACTAGTCCCAGCCTTACTCCAGTCCCTCCCTCAGCACACTATATAATGTATATAATACATCCTGTGGGAATGTATTATTATTTTCCCTGATTTAAACTGATTTTTTTCCCCCTTTTCTTCCTTTTATCCTGATTTGAACCGGGTTTTTATGTTTGGAGGATAAACCCTGAAAAATTCCTGGATTTTTTTAAAAAAACATAAAAACTGAAAAAGTGGAACACTAGAAAAATAGGGAAGGTAGGGATGGAGGTCCTGACGGATTATAAAAAATTGATGAAAGTGGTAAGGGAGAGAGACAGGATGGTGCTGGTGGGAAGCTTCACAGAAAGACAAGTGAAGAAGGTGTGGGGAGTGGTGGCGAGTAAATACGTAAAAAGGGAACATGCTGACCTAGCAAGGATGGTTGTAAGAAATATCTTGCTGGGGAGAAAGGTTCAACACAGATGGGGCTTGATGAGCTCATCTAGGTGCCCAAGGGAAAAGTGTGGGAAAGAAGAAATGATGGGATGTATTTTGGGAGTGTACAAATGCAAAGGAGGTATGGGAAAGGGTCCACCACTTTCTGAGTGTCGTCAAAATAAACCTGTTGTTAGCATGGGACATATTGCTATATGGACTCATACCAAAAGGACCAGAGGAAACATTATTAGGGACTTTCTTAGCATGTTTTAAAACTAGTTTATGGAAAGTAAGAAACCTCTGGGTTTTTAAGGGGTTGGCTTTCACTGAAAGAAAATATCTGAAGCTGGGGTGGCATGAACTGAAATACTACATTGATGGGGACAAGGAAGAGATTAGAGAAAAAGAGACAGACATGAACTGGAGAAAAATAGATTGGACACACTTGTTTCATTGACCCAACAGAGAGGACTGATGGGAAGGGTAGAGACTTTCAGCTGGCTATTGAGGAAATAGGTTTTCATGGGGCGCTATACAAAGAAAAAGAGTTCTGTAATAGCTTTTCTAGGAAGTTGATATATGTTGTTTAAGGATTTTAATATATGTAGTTGTATGTTTTTGATATGCAGTTGTTTTTGTGATATGAAGTCTTAGTAAAACAAGAATGCTCATTATATAATGCTTTGTAAGTGTAGGGTGATGTGTGTGTGGTCTTTTTTTTTCAATAAAATTTTGTAAATAAATAAAAAAGGGTTCCCATCAGCATGTCTGCCCTATGTGGGCCATGTGATTAAAAGTCATGCTCAGTGTTGGCTGAGTTTAATTGACTTCATAGCTGGTTTCCATTGCTGAGCACATGCTGCTTTGGGCAGCAGTGTAATGACAGGCAATGCATTTAGTGAGATTTCTTTGTATGGGATTATAAAATGAGGTTTCTTCCCCCCATGGGGAGGTGTCAGGGGGAAACCTTGTTTTGGAATTGAGTAAATATAGTAAATCTGCCAGAGTAACTATTTTAAATTTAAAAGATAATGTAACCGCATCAAATATGATATGTTCAGACATGGGAAAGGGGCTTTCCAACATAACACAAGGCCTGAATTGCTTATAATGCCTTTGAGTGAGCCAGCTAGCCACATACTCTATCCTGCAGTGCTGCTTAGGCAGGTATTAGTTCACCTCAGCCTACATTACGCAGTGTGCAGTCTTGTCACCTCTGGTGAAATCTCATATTTGGTATTCCTGGGAGGAGGTGTTCCCTCTGAGGC
>NW_017728997.1:46584773-46585154 GCF_001723915.1 Gavialis gangeticus | reverse complement strand
GGTATTCCTGGGAGGAGGTGTTCCCTCTAAGGCAGAACTACTCAGACCTGAAGAGATGACCTGTCAGATAGAATCTTGCGACACCCCCTGCACAAATGCTTGCTGCTGGCAGAAATGCTTGCTGTGGGCTGATGCACTAGGAAGAAGCTAATGGCATAAGGCCAAAGGACAGTAAAAAGATAATGTTGTGCCAAAACTTTAAAAAGGTAAACAGCAGGACTAGCGAAATTACAGACTGGCTACCGTGGTATTGGATCCAGGCAAAGTCCAAAAACAGCTTGTGAAAAATCAGACAGTGGTCCTGGTTGGTAGGGATGCTATTCCTTCCTGCACTTCCTGCCATCTCTGTAGCACCCCAGGTATACAAGCTACCCCCACCCC
>NW_017728997.1:46584069-46584755 GCF_001723915.1 Gavialis gangeticus | reverse complement strand
CAAGGACACCCTATATCTCCTCCCTTGGTCACTCAAGTGGGCCTCCTTAGGAATGCTATGGTGTGCACGCTGCCCTTTTATCCCTGGGAGCTGGGGCAGTACTGTACTTCTGGAGGGCCACAGGTGAGCACAGTGCATCATTGTGAAGCACAGCTTCTAAACAAGCTCAGGGGCTGAAATATTGAGGGATCTCATAATTGTACTTTGACCTCAACAACAGCCTTCCTAAGGGGGCTGAAAGGGTTTTAAACACCATGAAATGAGCTCAGGTTCTAGGTTCCTCCCATGGGAGCCAGTACACAAGGTGATAAGCAGCAAAGCAGGTGGATGGGAAGGAGTCAGTCCTCAGAAGCGAGGCTGGGGACTCTAGCTAAGTAAATGAGGAAATTACTTCTAATTAGTGAGATTACATTTATGAGTTTTGAGACCAGAAGGGACTATTCTGACCATCTGGTCTGACCTCCAGCACAGCAGGGCCAGAGCATTTCATTCAGGGATTCCTGAAGCAGTCCACAGCTTGTGCTCAAATGATAGCATTCCTTTTAGCTTCATCTTTGAAATGCATTTCGGCTAAATATAGGCATGAGGTGAAGCTAATGAGGTTTTCCACAAGTGCAGGTCTCACCCCGTGTTGCTAGGACTTTATGAATGATCTGGAATTGTTGCTCATTTACAAAGAATTCTGT
>NW_017728997.1:46575194-46579069 GCF_001723915.1 Gavialis gangeticus | reverse complement strand
CTTTATGAATGATCTGGAATTGTTGCTCATTTACAAAGAATTCTGTGCCCCCCTGCCCTTTACAGGCATCTGATGCCCAAACTTGGAAGAGCTGCTATAATTCTGCCACAGAGGAGGTATAGCATAGGAGCATACCTTGCATACTGTTCTGCAGAGGCCTGCTGAACAAGGTCTCTTTTTCACTCTCTCTCTGGGAGCAGTTAGGGGACATATGGAAAGGTCGAGGGGATCTGTCCTTATGCCTAAGAAGCCGTATAAACCTCCCACAGAGGTGGTATATAAGGCTCTGCTGCTGCCAGGCTATGGCTGTTAAAGGCAGCAGCAGAACAGTAGTACAGGGATCTTTACCAAACTGCTAAGCTGGGATGTTTGTGAACAGTTTCTTTGCCACCCCCCGCCTGCTTCCTAGAACCTTTGTGCAAAATCCACACCTCCTCTGTGTTTGAACAGGATAGGCCAGCCTTCATCTTGCTCCCTATAATGAAAATACCATATATAGGCCAACATAAACACCTGGAAGCAGCTGTAAATCTAAGGGGCAACCACAGGTGCAAGCTTCAAAGCAGAGGACATGCAAATGCCTCTGTTGGGGAATCTAAATCCCGCCTGAGAAAAACCTGAACTGCTTTGAACACTTCCTTGTGTCTCTGCTATCAGGCAGCCTCAGCTGTGAGTCACATTAAACTGTGCAGCAGAAAACAATCTGTTTCAGACACAAATGCCTTGGCTGGATGCACTGCACTCACACTGGCTTTTTCTAGAAACTGATTACTATGTTGTGGAGGGAGAAAAGGGTTTCACTAATCCTGCAGAACACTGATAAAAGCAGCAAGAGACACAGGTGATAAGAGAGCCCTACCTCCAGGAAGGACATCTACTTTTGTGGATGGGCTGCCCTGTGTAGGATGTAGGTATAAGAATGGACTCGGTAGCAAATTCCTTGAACAGTTCAAGCATCTGCCTATTGGGCAGTCAGTAGGTTTCTGAACAGGGATTGTACAAATGGGGCTGTGAGAGCACCAGCCCCTCAGCTGTTGTTTGACTATGTCATGTGACCTCTTCACCAACCATTTTGGAGATACTTCCCTGTGTTGCCAATTTACCAATTTTGTTAACAGATCTAGTGATGTTGTGGTATTCTGAACAACAAAATGCCAGTATTAAAGGTCCAGTGTCACTTCACTTTGTGTAATATTTACTAATATTAAGGGCTAGGGACAGAAGTTACACACAAACCAGTTTAATTGATCAGAAACTGTTTTAAACCTGTAACAGAACAGAAGTTCAGTGCACATAAACCATTTTAAAATGGCGGGAACTGGTTTAAGATAAACCTGATTTAATGTAGTATTAGACTTAACTGATTTAGGTCAAACTAGCTTATGAAATGTCTGCCCCCTTCCTGGTTCAAGTTAAATCAGAGTTCCCCAGCATGTTTTGTAGCCCTGGGCTGGGCTGTCTGCCTGCTACAAAGAGCAAGGCTGGCCCTGTCCCTCTGCTCCCCAGCTGGAGCAGTGAGGGCTGACTCACTGCCCCCCAAGGAAATCCAGGCTATAGTCTGGGGCCAGAGAGCGGGGTTAAACTTGCCTTCCCCAAAGTACAGAACTGCCCTGCCCTGCTGGCTTACTTAGTGCTACCTGTGAATATGAACTACAAATCCCAGGAGCATCTGGAAGCAGGAAGAGGAAGTGATGAGCAACCCTGCAGAGTCTTGCTGCTGTGATTGGGGACTGCAAATCCCAGAGACCTCAGGAGCAGCAGGAAGAAGAAGCAAACACAGCCCATGCTGGCTATGTGCTAGACAGCCGTGCTGAGCCACTGCAGGCACGTGGCTGCATTTCCTGAATCTGTTCACTTCTGCAGTTTAGACTAATCTATACAATGCCTATATAGCAGGGGACTAGACTTGATAACCCAGGAAGTCCCTTTCAGTTCAGTGTCCTATGATTTTTCTTTTTGTCCAAAGCAGGGAGAACAGCAGTGGGGTAGAGCCATGCATTTTTGTTGGATTATTTGTGTGTCTGCATATGGGCAGAGGGCAAGACAATTTATGTAGAGAGATCCAGAGGCACTGGGGTCAAGAGGGTTAATTATTGTGCATACTGAGCACATCTACGTGAGACGCTAAATGTGCAGTGCTACTGCACTAATGCACAGTAGAATTAGTGTACTGCACATTAGTGTCACTAAAAAGGTGTATGCCAGTGTTACTGCGCAGTAGTGCTGGTTACTGCACATTCAGTTAGTAAATGTTAGTTAGTATTACAGGTACTAAACTTAATGTGCAGTACCTACAGTGCATGAATACATGTATAGACATGCCTGCTCAGTAGCTGACTGAAGCTATGAAGAGGGTTTTCATTAAGAATGAACAATTAGCAGGGTTCCATATACCCTCTCTGAGAGTTGAAACCTATCAGGACTTAGTGGGGAAAGATTATAAATCATGGGTCTAGCCATGTAAACTGAACAATGAGGGACTAAAAAGTATCAGTTGCAACAGTTTTGTCCTGAAACTGGGCTACCCTGGATTCAGAATATAAATGTCCTGCTTCATTGGATCCTGAAGTGATGCCAACTAGTGACTCCAGCGCTATAGCTGCTGCTCCCCAGGAGGCTCTTGGTGTTGTTTTACTGAGGGAAGATGGGGAGTCTGGAGGAGAGCCATAGGGCTGCCATTCTCCTTGGGCACTTGAAAACCTGTGCTACAGAGATTAAGACACCACCCCACTGAGAAGATTGGGAAGTGGAGAGTGGCTGTGTGCATGTGTACACACGCAGGTGTGCATGAAGAAATACCTCACATTTATGCACATGTGTATGCTAAGGTATACCTTCTCCTCGGATGCATGTATCAACAGCAAAAGCGGGATGTCTGTATGGGAAATGCCAGAAGTGTTACTGAGTAATCTTTCTGTTTGAGAATGTTACTGCTCCGTTTCCCAGAAGCTGGTTGCAGATGTTACAGTTTTTAACTCTTCTTTTCTGAGCAGTTGCATGGTAATACCCTGGGCAGAACTCTATTTCCCCTCGCAATTCTGAATGACAGTTTTTTAGCCATCTATTTGGCCATTTTTGGCCCCTGCTTTGCATTTTAGATGCTTTAGCCCAGTTGTGGGAATTAACTAGTTAATTAACTAGTTAAAAAGTTAAAGAAATGGCTTTTAACTTTAACTAGTTACATTTTTCAGCTGTCAATTTTAGTTAGTTAAAAAGGTTAACTTTAACTTTCTTTAAAGTATAAGTTTAAAAAAATTGAAATCTGGCTTTCCCAGAGTTTTTCCTGACACAGCCACTCTCCAGGACTTGCATGGAACATTTCTTGATTGAAATTCTAGGACTTCTTGTTTGAGAGACAGAGAGGAGTGTGCCTTCATATGAGATATAGTCTCCTAAGAACTACAAGTCCCAGAGTTCCTTAGTTCATGCTGGCATTTTCTGTGCATTTGCAAAAGTCAACAAGGCAGCCAGCTGGCTGCAGGGGAGGGAACAAAGACTAGCCGGCAGAGATATTGATCCCAGTAAGAGTGGAAGCAAGGAGTGAGGGTGAAGCAGATGGTGACCTTTTTTAAAAATTTTACTGAAGATCCGAAGGGCCCAAGAAGTTGAGCCATGAATGGTGTGTGCCCCTGGCAGCTGCGGGGGCACGGCTATGCTGGCGGTGGTGGAAGCATAGTGGCGGCAGCGCAGCAGCAGTGAGCGCGGGGCTCCTGCAGATGCTACCGGCAGTGTAGGCAGCGGGGGAAGGGAGTGGCAAGTACCGACCAGGGGTTGGCAACCACCAGCAGGTGCCGTGGGCAGCGTTGGCAGCAGGCAGGGGCGATTGTGGACCACCCACAGGTGGCACCGGCAGTGCTGGTAGCGAGCAGCAACTG
>NW_017728997.1:46566650-46570194 GCF_001723915.1 Gavialis gangeticus | reverse complement strand
TTGTGGACCACCCACAGGTGGCACCGGCAGTGCTGGTAGCGAGCAGCAGCTGCTCACAGGCACCACTGACAGTGGCAGCACCTTTTTGCAGGGGGTGCACGTGCACCCCCTATGCGTCACCCCTGAGTTAATCATTACTTCTCATCTGTGAGAAAATTGTCTGAGATGTCACCTACTATGAAAAAACTATTCATCCGTTATAACAGAAGCATTCCCTCATCTGTCCATGTACAGCGATTGTTCAGTAGTGGGGGGGCTTAGTTTTGCAAGACAGAGGAGGAAAATTGTCAGATGTAAATTTTGAAATGCAGCTTTTGCTGAAGTTCAGTAAGCATGTTTAAATAGCATGCTTTGCAGCTGAACTTTCTTTTTCTCATTTAAACTGGTTTTCTCATTTCAGTTGAATTTTGATTTTCAGACACTTTCATTATTTCTAATTCAGATGTATTTCATACCCTTTTGTTACCTTTTGAGCAATAAAAATTGTAACAACAGAGGTTTTCTGTAGAAACGGCTTTCATTTGTCACCTAGCTATGAATATCTCCGTTCTGTTATTCGGGTATACCTGTATGATGCATTGACTTTTACAAAGTACTTTACATGGGGAGGGTAAGAAGGATCTAACGTGACATAGGTATTGGTAAATTGTTATTCTGAAAACTGTGACAAGTACAACATTATTTTCAGGTAAAGCAGGGTGAGTTCCGAATAGATTAGTATGTTTCTGTGGGCTTATGGAAAAGAAACCCACCCATTGCATTTGAAAATGGAAAATGATGCTAAGAGGCAATTCACCATATTTCACGCATTTCTCATGAGTCAACTTAACTTTTAACTAGTTACTCTCTCTCTAACTTCCCTTTTTAACTAGTTGAAAGTGGAAATATTTAACTTTTAACTTAACTCAAGTTAATTTTAAAGGCTGCTAACTTCTAACTTTAACTAATTACATTTTTCATAAAATTTTCCCATGACTGCTTAAGCCTGCATGTCTAGACTGAGCCTGTACAACCTGGCTACATGCTGCCTAGGTACATATGTGGCTACATACTCACATACTTGAGAGCACAAGTCCTGGAAGAATGACTGGGGAGGAGAGGAGGACCCTCCCATGTTTTAGCCACAATAGCTAAATGTCTAGGGCACTTGCTGCCATTTAGATGCACAAAGGAAAATACAACTGCTCTTTTTATTTTTAAGTCCTGTAAAGCAGGAGCAGTGACATGGATTAGAGTCATCTATAATATGACCTCAGCATCTCCATGACTCTGCTTATTGTAACGAATTGTCAATTAATGAATAGGAACAGGTATAAGTCATCTCTGCTTCCTTGCTTTAACCCTCTTTCTGAGCTTTGCTCTCCTCATTCTTTTCCTCGGCTAGTGAATACTGCACACTTCTCTCTACGTATTCTGCTTTTCCCATGTCTCCTTGACATTAGTCAAGCATATTCCCTGTACCTCTTTTCCACATTTATCTTTTTCAACCATTACATTCTTCAATGAGGTTTAAAGTCACTGCGGCAGTGACTGATGGCACAGGATCCCATGCTGCTCAGAAGTCTTTTTTTGATGATATAAGGTTGCCTGGGGCTTATGCCAGCCTTTTGATAGGTGGGACCCCTAAGAGCTCATGAGGACACACTTGTGTGTTCATGCATCTTCTGTCAGGCACCTACCACACTTGCGTGCAGTTCAAGCAGTGTCAGATACTATCCAAGCAGTGTCAGACCCTGTCCAAACCTTCAGCTGTCTGCTTCCTTACACCTTAAGCAGCCAGCTAATAGCCAGGGGATTAAATTTAAAATGCAAGGGGCTGCCACATAGGGCAGTATCACAACTACGGATGGGTAAGCCAGACACCTGCCCCAGGCACAGCTTTAGAGGGACTGTCAGATCCCAAGGATCCCACACAATGCGGCACGCTGTGGCCATCACATGGGAAGCCTGTAAGTCAGCGGCAGCAGGCAGAGCCACTAAAGCAGCAACCTTGAGCTTTATTTGGTGGTGACCCCATGCCATGGGAGCAGCAACCAGCCTCTTTATTTGAATCTCTGAGGTGAGGTAAGATTCTGCTCTGTCCAGAACACCAAAATAGCGAGTTATACCTCTGGTATAGGGGCAGCAGTGTAACTAGGGTAGGGCAAGTGGGGCAGCTGGCCTGGGTGCCAATGTAGAGGGTGCTGTTCTGCGAATGGTCTCTACACAGAGGTGTAGCCAACTCCTGCATCACCCTGGGCACGGTCCTGAGCACTGGGGAGTGCAGGGACAAAGAGTCGTGCCTTCCTTCACAAGCTTTCTCTCTCTCTACTCTGGCGACAGCTCCTGTGGCTGTAGTAGCAGGCTTTCATGCTGCCGCAGCTGGGGAGCAGGCTCAGCGGGAGAACCACAATGTGTGCTCCCCCCATTCCCCCAAGAGCCTTTGCTGGAGCAGGCACAGCTCTGCTAGACCTGTGCAAAGTAGCTAGTATTCACTTTGGATTCGGCCGATTTTTTTGGGGGGACAGTGATTCAATTCGGTGATTCTAATTCCTGTCCCGAATTGATTTGGCCAAATCTGATTTGGAGATTCGGCAGCAGCCAAATCTCTGAATCACCCAGGCCCATGCCCCACCTGCTCTCCCAGCCCTGGTAATGGCTGCCTTACCTGCCCCAGCTCCTGGCACATGGGGGAAAAGAAGCCCTGACTCAGTGGGTGCTGCTGGGCGGGGGAGCGATTCCCTGCTGCCCCACACTGTGTAGGGGGCTCTGCATGAGCCCCAGCCCACCCCAGCTCCAGCCCTTTAAGGAAAAAACAAACAAACAAACCCTGGATTCACCAGTTCCTGCCAGGTGGGGGGCGATCCCCGCTGCCCCCCGCCAGCTGGGGTGTTCTTCCATGAGCCTCCAAAGCCCTGAGGCCGCTGCAGGAGCCAGAGAGTCCCAGGTTTTGGGGTTTTTTTTTTTAAAGGGCCAGGGCTGGGGCAGGCAGGGCAGCCACGGGGGGCAGGCAGGGCAGCCATGCCCAAATCATCGAAGCTCTCCGAATCTTTTCCAAATCGATTTGGAAAGCTCTGAATCGTTTTGGACCTTTTTATTGGTCCCCTGATTCAGTTTGGATCTGGGGATTCAGCCACTGAATCAGGCTAAATCTCCTCTGAATCAAATCAGCACCCAAACCTTTGCACAGCCCTAAGCCCTGCATTGACAAGCCATAAATACCAGGCAGCCCCTCTTCCCGTAGTGTATGCGAGGGAGGGGTTGAGCTGAGTAGTGACCCTCCCTAGGATTTCTGCCACAGAAGGCTTAGCCCTCTGCCTAGCAGAGTACAGGGGATGATAGTGAGACAACCAAACGGAGCACCAGGACAACCCCCCTCTGCTTTGCAAGTCTTCAGTCAGTGCTTATTAGGTAAGTATAAACCCTCCCAATTCCTTTTCATTGCTGGAAGAGAGACATTATTCTTTCCCTGTACTCTGTACCCCCACTCCAGAGTCTCCTAAGAGCTGTACAGATGGTGGTAGCAGCAGGGTCCCCTACCCCGCATCTGTCCATTTAGGATCTT
>NW_017728997.1:46545853-46561650 GCF_001723915.1 Gavialis gangeticus | reverse complement strand
ATTAGGTAAGTATAAACCCTCCCAATTCCTTTTCATTGCTGGAAGAGAGACATTATTCTTTCCCTGTACTCTGTACCCCCACTCCAGAGTCTCCTAAGAGCTGTACAGATGGTGGTAGCAGCAGGGTCCCCTACCCCGCATCTGTCCATTTAGGATCCTCAGTCTGGAGAATAGCTCCAGTGCCTGCCTCTATGAATAGACTTTCCAAACTGCAGCACAATGAATTTTACCAGTTGCTTGTCAGTGTCACTTGCTTACAGGTGTGAGCAGCAGTGAAAAATGGCATGACAATTTAGGATATTCTAAGCAATGGTCATGGCCTTGCAGTTACCTGCAGGCTCTGGAAGACAGCATTGTTTGAGTTTACCCTGGTTCATATTTGCAAAGTCATCTCTACACCCACAGACTTATTATTGTTTCTAATTAAAGCTTTAACATGGCATAAATTCATAGTGTCAAGAAGGATCTCTCCTCAAATGAAGTTTTCAAGACTTGTCTGAATATTGCAGGAAACATCCGCTGTGGATTATAAAAACATTAGAAAAGGGGAAATAAAAAATATTAAAGGAAAGAAAACCAATCTAACTGCAGTGCATGTATGCAGCAAAAACAACTACATGGGTGCATCTACGTGTCGCCGTGCTTCAGTACTTCCTTTTGGAAGTACTGAATCGTGGTGCAGTAAGCGCCCATACTGTGCCATGTATGCAGCACACAGTTAGGTTTTGCTACTATGTCATTATAGCGGTGCGCTAAAACAGGGGTGTGTGCCACTATTGTGGTGAAGCTGCCAATCATGTGTAGACCCACATGATCACTACCTCACTGTAGCACACTGTATGGTGATGCAGCATGTTGCCTTCTCACCGTAGGGTGATGTGGAGACATGCCTCATGTGTCTACATTGGACTGAGCCTCTGTCACAGGCAGTATATATACATGTGTACAAATTATCCCTGTTTATTATTTGAGCCGTGTCAGAGAGGTACATAGTGCTTATATGATGGGAAAGGAAGACTGTATGAACCATATATCCATTGCATATGTGCATTCATTGCATAAGTAACTTGCCTTGCACTTTAATGCATTACCTGTATTTATACATGCATATGCTGTAATGATTTAAATGGATTTTTTTTTTTATTATGCTAAAAATGTGCCTCTGGCTCCAGGTGCCCTGGATATAACTTCAAAATACCAGCCAAGCTAATTTGAGAGCATAACTGACATGCAGCAGTAGAGGTCAACAGAACCTAACAAGGCAGGCAGCTTAAAAGCTCCAGTGTCACTGTTGGGAAGTAATTGGGAGGTGTCTGAAGGTCTGTTCACGTGAGATGTTCCTGTCTGTCTATGAGAGGAAAGTAGTGTCTAATCTTGCTGAAAAGCTGTGAAATTGAGCCATAGATTTCAGTGTACTTCCATAATTGCATTTTGGCTTTGAAGTGAGATTGTGTGCTGTATTCGGAGTGTATTTGGTATTGTCACCAACCCGTATTTATATACTGACAACTTATTGTTCCAGTTAGATTACAAGAACTCAAAGTCAGGCTAAGCATAGTTATTATCCACTGGACTATATGATATGCAACCCTGGAGCTGCACACGTGTGAAGAGAGTGCCTTGGGGGAAATGTATTTGGGCAGACCTACTGCAACACACTAGTGTGTATGTCCACCACTGTACACTGAAATGTGAAGAAGAAATATGATTTAAAGCTAATGGTTTCTGCCTCACCCCAGAGCCTGGTCTTTCATAGATGTCTATCTTACATTTTAGAGCTTGACAATTCATAGCCCAATCACTTCTGAGTTATCTGAATGGGAAAGAATTTCTTTTTTAGAGGAGGAAATAGTTTAATTTTCATCATATTCCTAAAACACTGACTATGGGCATTTTTCTTAAGGTTTTGTGAAAACTTTAATGGTGGAAGAAAAGCCCTGCATGTGTTAGTCCAAAAGTGGGACTTGCAAAAATGAAGAACTGTTTTTTAATAAAGAACTTTTTAGCCAAAGTAGTGCTTGTGATGTGGATGAGTACAAACAACTCAGCTTAATTGCAAGTGGAGGAATGACTACTGACAGCATAAATAAAACACTGCTTGCCCCATCCCCCAGTCATCTACCTTTGCAGCACACAGCAGGCATAACTTTTTTCAGACAAAAATCTTACAGA
The DNA here is from genome assembly GCF_001723915.1 of Gavialis gangeticus. Classification (NCBI taxonomy): domain Eukaryota; kingdom Metazoa; phylum Chordata; order Crocodylia; family Gavialidae; genus Gavialis; species Gavialis gangeticus. The sequence continues at coordinate 46,559,478 of NW_017728997.1, read as the reverse complement.
GCTATGAAGACAGAATGGCCCTAATACAAAATTGTGGGTCTTCACTCCTACCCTCTATTCCCTGACTGCTGGAGGCACTTGTAACACGAGGAAATTCTTGGACCATGGTAATTTGCACTTTTAAGAGTAGACAGTTAAAACCTACAGCCTATCTATGCATTCATCCCACCCATGCAACAACTTGTTTAAATGGCCCTAGAAGAAGTTGGCAGGCTGCAGCATAAACACAGAAGCATGCAGGTAGGAGTGGGGGGAGTTCCTGGACATACACTGGCAGCAGCTGGTGCATAGCACAGGAATGTATCAACTTCAGCAGAAAGGCTTTGTAAAAGGTTGTATGGGGACTTCAGGAGGGAGTAATTGGGAAGCAGCAATACCCAAGTACCTGTGGGTGCACACTTTTCACAAGATAACCACTCTCTCTCCAATCTAACAGTTCTAATCCTCAAAGGGAATTTACAAAACACCTTTTGTGGATGAGCCTATGAACTTCACTTCATAAATCTACTGGATACAAAAGAATCATGGGATAATGCAGACATTGGCTTTATGGTACATTAACCCCAGGTAACTTGTCTGTATTTTACCAGCTACATTCTCTTCTATCACCAGTTCGACATTCCCGCTTCCCCCCCCACTTCCTGTCTCATACCTGTTGTCCTTCACCCCTCTGATCCTCACTGCCAGGCATTTGCATTTTCACAGACCTGCATTTTGCATTTTGGCTTCTATTCTACCCAGGAGAGCATATACTTCAGCAGTAGGCTCTTGATATGCCTGAAGAAGGATGTTTGTGCCCGAAAGCTTGCAAAGAACAATTTATCCAACTATTTAGTTGGTCTAATAAAAGACATCACATCTACACAAAGAACCTTGTCTGGGAAGCAGCACAGCATCCCAAGTCTGATGGTGAGAATTTGTGGCAGGGGAGCTTATAGGAGGTGGTGGTTAGTGAGAAACAGATTATCTTGGCTTCAGCAGTAGCCAGTTACTGTGGGTGCACACTTCTCACAAGAAGCACACTCTCTTTCCAAGAAAAAAAACAACTCCCACAGGTGAGCCTAGCGGGAGGGAGAGGGGATTGAGGGCCCCATAGGGGGGGATGGAGTTGGGCAGGGCTGGGGCTGGGGCCACTGCTGAGTCTGGGCAGTGAGTGGAGCTTGGGGCCTGGAGCAGGAATGTACAGCCATAGGGCCCAGGCAGGGAGCAGGATGGGGCCGTGGGCAGCTCGTCCGGAGGGTGGGGGGCTGGCTCCCTGCTGCTGTGTGCACTCCCAGGGGGCATACAGGGGGGTACATGCCCCCCAGATCTCTGCATAGGGTGGCTGTGGGCTGCTTGCTGTGGCCTTGGACTTCCCGCGCTCCTGCCCTCCCACCTGCTTCACCTGGGGCCTCGTAAAGCCGCGCCAGGGATCCTGCAATGACCTTGGCCAATTCCTTTAGAACTCTAGGGTGGAGATCGTCCAGACTGGCTGACTTGAATACGTCCAGTCTCTCTAGAAGCTCCCTTACTAGTTCCTCAGTAACCCTTGGCCTCGGTGTGCCTCCCCTGCGGCCCGAGGGGGGCCCAGCAGGGAGGTGGCTGCTCTGGTCCCTACTTAGGAAGACGGAGGCAAAGAAATCGATAAACATGTTAGCTTTGTCATCTGGTGTGACGACCAAATTTCCCAACGTGTCCTGCAGGGACCCTACATTACCTGGAACCTTCTTTTTACCCCCTATGTATTTAAAGAAGGACTTCTTATTGTCCTTAATCTGGGAAGCCAGTCCTAATTCCGTCTCTGCCTTGGCCTTCCTGACTGCCTCCCTACATCCCTGAGCGACTGCAGTATAGTCATCCCTGGTGATGTCCCCTTCTTTCCATTGGGTGTACGCCTCCCTTTTAGCAAGGAGACATTCCCGGATGCTTTTGGTGAGCCATGGAGGCTTGTGTGCCCTCCTGCTCCCTTTGATCCTTGTTGGGATTACCTTCCTTTGGGCTTGGAGGATCAAGCAGGAGCAGCCACAACTGAGGGCTGGCTGACTACACCATGGCAGCATCAGCTATGGACTTTGAATCCCTGGGGCAAATAAGACTGACATGCTTTCTCTCCCCCACAGGGTTTTGTCCAGGACACAAAACTTGCTAATTTTGCCTCTGTTCTAGCATTTCAAAAGTATCCTGTGCTCCAGTGAGCAAACTGGCACCAAATTCCTGGTAGAAGCTCTAGAAAGGGTTTCAAAAAGTGCTTATACAGCTATTAAAAACTAGAAACAAATGTTTTGTGAGGACATATATTTCTCCTCAGTAAACATATTTCCTGTCAACTCTTTTAAAATGAATTGAGTGGCACTCCGGAGAGTATTCTGATGTTTTTAATTCGTCTAAAAGCTATGGGATAGGCTTCTAAGGCTGTAGGGAAACTTTCATTTCTGTGGATATCAAGACCTACTTGAACTGTGGGGTTACTATCAATCTCTCTGAACAAAGCCTCTATGTTAGCAATGAAAACAGTGGCTGAAAAAATATCTATGCAATGGTGGTGAAGGGACATTGGTTTAGGAATATATAGGCTTGGTAGGATTAGATTTTTATCAATAAACATAGATAAACATTAATTTCACCTGTCGCGCACAGACTGACGGGGAAAAAAATTGTCAGTAATCATCAAAATTAATAGAAAGGAGACATTAAAAAAATCTTGGATGGAGGTAAGGAAATCCAGGGCAAGGGGGTGCCATGCATGGGGGCAAGTACACACGTACACATGGCGGCTACTGCAGGCAGCAGGTGGGAAGAGTCTACTCGGACGGCTACTGCAAGAGCTGGGGCCATGCTGGGAGGGCTGTACTGGAAGTGGGGTTGGAGGAGCAAAACTGTTGGCCAGATCTGCCCAAGTCTCAGCCAGCAATTGGGCACCAAACTCCTGGCAAGCCCAGGCCAGCTCCTGCATGACTGGGACTCACTGGGAGTTTGGCCCCTGCCCTGATCATGGAGGAGTCAGGCCAGGCAGGAGCTCCAGGAACACAGGCTTATTTCGCTGGGGGGGGCGGGGTGGCCTGGAATATGTAGAAGATGGCCAGAAGCTGGAATGGAGGCCCACATACTGGGGCAGGAGCCACACAGCTGTAGCTTCCCTCATGCCCAGAGTGGCACAGCAAGGGCAGGAAGAGGAGGAGGAGTGGGTGGAGGCAGGGGAAGCCGAGCACTACCTAGGCAGCAAAAGCCACACCAGAAGCAGCCCTACTGGGACACTGTGTGTGCTGGCCAAGGCCAGGGCTGGTGGACACAGGCACAGACTGCCCTGGGCAGGACCAAGTGGGGCTTGACCCCATGCAGAGAGCTGGGCAGGAGGGGAAAGGCGGGGGCACCCATAGGCTAGATCCAATGAGTTGGCAGGCGCCTGCATCTGGGCCAGATTCAAACAGTTGGTGGGCTGGATCCGGCCCATGGGCCATATTATTCCCAACCCTGATTTAGAGGATTCTGATGCAGCTTTATACTACCCTCTCATACAGGCATATAGGCTTTGTTCATTCAAAAAAACAAAGAATCATCAGATTCACAGATTTTAGGTCACAAGTGATTGTTATTGTCATGTAGCTTAACCCCTGCCTAACAAGCCAAAACCTCCCTCAGTGGTTTCTAGGCCAAGACTGTCACTTTCTGTTTGAGTTCCAGTAGGTCTGTCAAAATGATATCCACCCTTGATTTACAGTAATGAACAGCCTACAACAGTGGTCTCCAACCTTTTTGGGTAGGAGATCACTTTTTGAATTAAAAAGTGACCCAAGATCTATCCTGCAGGTAAGTCTGTGCGGAGGGAAGGGGGGAGCAGATCAAGGCAGAGGGAGAAAAAATTATTTGGGGGCGTGCCCTCCCCCCAGCAGGTAAGTCTGTGGGGGAAGGGGCAGGGGGAGGGGAGGGGAAAAGGCTGTGGCAGGGGGGTGCAGATCAAGGTCCCAGCAGTGGAGGTAGCAGGGCACAGGCAGAAGCAGGGGCTGGGGGGAGTGGGTCTGGCCAGGTAGTGGGACAAGCGGAGTCCCAGGGGGCACATGCCTCCCAGGCCTCTGCTTGTCTCCCAGTCCCCCCAACCCCTGCTTCTGCCTGTACCCTGCTCCCTTCACTGCTGGGGTCTTGATTTGCTTCCCACCAGGAAGTGGAGGGGGGGAGTGGAGCAGGGGCTGGTGCTTTACAGCTGGGGCAGGTGTAGGATGGATCCATAAGCGGCTCATCTGGGGGGCACAGGGAGGGGGAGGCACACAGCCTGGGAGGGCACGGGGGGCATGTGCTCCCAGACCTGCATACAGGGCAGGGCTGGGTAGGTTGGGACTGGGGCGGCGCGTGGCAGCAGTGCTGCAGTGGGGCTATGGTGAGGGCTGCAGGCACCTGAAAATTCTCTGTAGCTTCTGCCCCGCTCCCTCCCAGCACTGCCGCTGCCACACAGCCAAACAGCCGAGCCGCATGCTGCCCCGTGTGCTGATCCGGGGGGCATGCGCCCCCTATGCTCTCCTGTGCTGCGTGCCCCGCCCCCTGTGTCCCCTGGATGAGTTGCTCACAGCTCCATCCTGTATCCACCCTGGCTATGCAACACTGGCCTCTGCTCCACTCGTTCTGTCACCTCTGTGTGTGCCCCTCCCCACCCCTGCTGCAGCCACCTGAAGCCCATGGCTGGGCTGCCTTGGGGCCCTGCTGCCTATGTCTCCATGCCCCCTGCCACCAGGTGAGTGGGGCCCTGGCTAGGCCAGGCTGGGGGAGAGGCGGAGCCTGTGTGGCTTGTTCTGGTGCACACCGGGGCTCCTGCCAGTGCATGCACCCTGGTGGAGGCCTGGGAGGCACATACCCTACCAATCTGTGTGTGGCACTCGGGGGGGCGAAGCAGAGTGTGCAGCGGCAGCCACCTCTGCCCAGTGCATGGATCAGGAGGGCATGTGGACCCCAGGCCAGGTGTGTGCAGTGGTGGGAGCCCCCCCTGCGCACCTGGACGAGCTGTCCGGGTCTGACCCTCCCATGGCCCGGCCAGGGCCCCACTCACCCCTGCCCCACCCCTTCCTTCACCACAGGGCAACAGAAAGCAGAGGGGGATCACCCCTCTCACCCAACCTGGCCCCAGTGCCAGGGGGTGCAGTTCAGCCAAGCCATGTGGGTCCCACCGCTGCTCCTGGCCTGTGTCCTGGCCACTCCACACATGCATCCGGCCACTCCTGATTCCAGAGCCTCTGACAGTTGATTTCAGTCTAAGTGTGCATGCTCAGCCCTCTCAGACTGAGACTGACTGTCAGAGGCTCTGGGATTGACCAGTCGATTGGGATCCACTGGTCAATCCCAGTTAAGGGTTGCATTGTTTCAATGAATAAGCATTTGCACTATCAAAAAATGAGTGCCTTATTTCTCAGTTTAGCTTCAGCATCAAACATTTGCTCTCATTTTATATTTGTCTGCCAGATTCAAGACAAGGCTATTATCAAAAATCTTTCTCCTGGAAGTATGTGTTGATTGTTATAAAATTACCTCTGATCTTCTGTAGGATGAGCCAAGTATGTTCAGCTTCTTTAGGAAGCAGTGGAAGAAACCACAACAGTTTTAAAAGCAAAAGAGAAATAGGACAAGGATAAAGTACAGTATCAGCACCAAAAAATCAAATAAAATGGATAAAAATTGTAAGAAGATTAACTATTCACAATAAATATAGATAGCAGTGTGTAACAAAGAGAGACCTCCTGCTTTATTTGGAAAGATTAAGAATGGCTTTTCTAAGGAAGGGGCAAGTTTTTAAAGCTGTTATCTTGTCTGAATATAAAGAGAACTGGACAACCCGATAGGAAGAAGAATACCAGTAATAATTTAAGAAGTTCCTAAGAGGGTCTCACAACTGCTGTAATTGTGTCCTGTCTTGAGAAGTTTGCTGTTCGAGATCCATAAGGAAATGTGTCATTGCGAAAGGTTTCTGTGATGTTGGCAGTGCTCCCTCTGCAGAGGGACATGCAGGGAGAGGGAATTGAAGGGATCTAAAAACAGTGAAAAGGATAACAGCTGAAGCATTTGTGGGAGCAAAGCCCTCTTAACAGGAAATCCTAACAGATGAAGGTCGGAAGAGATGTAAAATCTGCAAAGCATAACAACAAACAGGATATTGCTAGCAGGAAAATAGACAATGAATTAATAAACCCCCCGCCTTACTGACTTAGAAAACAGTGGAGCTGGTAAATAGAAAAAAATTAGGGGTGCACTGATAGAGATTTTTTGGGCTGATACCGATGGCTAATTTTTAACAAGCCATATTGGCCAATACCGAACCATATGCAGCCCCACAACGTGCAAAGCGGCATCCAGCTGGTAAGTCTGTTGTGAGGGATGGGGTGAGGGGAGAGAAGAGGTGTGGGAGGGTGGATTCAGGCCCCCGTGGTGAGGGAGGGAGTGGGCTGGCACCGGGGCAGAGCCACAACTTGTCCAGGGGCATGGGGAGGTGTGGGGTGGCTCTCGCTGCTACCCGCAGACCTCAGGACAGCATGGGAGGGGACATGTGTTCCCAGACCTGAGTGCAGGGGAGGACAGGCTGCCACTGTGGGCTGGGACTGGGGCTGTGCTGGGCTATTTCCAGTGGGGGGGCTGGGTCGGGCTGCGCTCAGGTATGAGGTGGCAGCGCTGGGAGGGGGCTATGGCAAATTTTGGGGTAGATGAAGCCCCCCCACACCCTCTCCCAGCACTGCCACCACGCACCCAGAGTGCAGACCAGCCAACCCTCCCCACCGCCCCCCGGGAACAGCCCAGCCCACAGCAGCAGCCCTCCCCATCCTGGCTGGGCAATGCCTGCCCCACCCCCAGCCCCACTCCTTTCCTCATTGCAGGGTTCTCAATTTGCCCCCCGACACCCTTTCCCACCCCCCTCACCTCTTCCACCACAACAGACTTACCAGCTGGACCTAGCTGTTCTCCATGCTGCCAGGCTGCACTCCTGGCCACCTGTGTGCTGCACTGCGGCTGCGCGCATTCATGCAGCATTTATCGGCCACATTATCGGTCACATCAGGCACAAAAAGCCGACTGCCGATACTCTCAATTTTCTTCATATTGGTGCCAGTCCAATATGGGACCAATGCATCGGTGCACCTCTAAAATAAAGAACTACACAGATTTCATGAGTTACCTGATTTTTCATGCCACTAGCTCAGTAAACATATCTGGTGAGAGAGCTAGTGACACAGTGGTTAAATTGTTTACAAATATAGGTAGATCCTATAATCTATGATTTCAAAAAAAGAAAAAAAAACCACTAGCAGGCGGAGCCACTGTGGTGTCAGGCTCTTGCTTGGCAGACAGCACTAAAAGATGTTCTACATGTATTAAACCCACTGAAAAATCCTTAAAATCATTGATTTAAAAATAAATGACTTCCCCTGTTACCTATATATTGACAAGGGAATTAAGATTCTTAAAACTCAAGTTATGAGTTATAGTATATACTATATATTTAATATTATACTATATGCTGCATTGATATATTATACTATATTATTAATAAAATGATGTATAATGATATAGCATATACTTGTCTTAAATAAGTATACAATAACATAATATTGTGTATATATATGTGTGTGTGTTACATAATATAATATAATATAATATAATATAATATAATATAATATAATATAATATAATATAATATAATATAATATATATTAGAGCTCAGCTGTGGCCAGTGCTGAGCAGAATGCCTCCTCATGAGCCAATCCACATCGTTATCCCTAGGGCACTATATGGGCACATCTACACATGCATTTAGGTGTAGCCTAAATGTAATGCACATTAGCTTAATGCTCATTAGGGTGATTTAGGCTCACATCTACATATGCAAGCGTTAAAAAGTATTAACGCTGTGTGCATGGACTGATGTGGGACTAAGGTTAATCCCACATCAGTCCATACACACTGTTAATGTGCCTTAATGCAGCTGCATGTGCGTTAATGAGCTTTAGCTATTCACACACAAACTTGATACCTGCTTTTGCAGGTATCAAATTTAGGCACAAATAGCCTAAAATCGCCATTTTTAAAGTGCATTAAGGGCGTGCACATGTAGATGTGCATCCTTAATTCACCTTACATCGGGCTAAAACACGTTAAATTGGTACGTGTAGATGCTCTCTATGAGGCTGAAACCCACTTTGTCCCACTTCCTGTACTTGTAGACCAGGGGCAGGCAATTACTTTGGGCAGAGGGCCGCTTACTGAGTTTCAGCAAGCCATCGAGGGCCATATGACAGGCAGCCAGGGGCAGATATATATTAATTTTCCAAATTTTGTAGGGGCCCTGTGGGCTGTATAGAATGGCCTGGCAAGCTGCATTTGGCCCATGGGCTGCATTTTGTCCACCCCTGCTGTAGACAGATGTTTGACTGCTAAGAGTTTGTGGCCAGAGCAAGTAAGTTCTGCAGGGGTTAAGGCTTCTAGAATGCGGGCATGTCTACACAAGACATTTACTATGCAATTGATTAACTGCAATGTAAACATCTTGGCATCTTCATGTTGCACCCCTATTAGGGCACACAAAACTAATAAACTTTGTAACAGCATAGTACTTATATTTACAAGTACTTGTATTTACAAGTACTACCCTGATGCAGAGGTTTTTTTTGTGTGCAGCAGCGCACGTGTAGACGCTGTCCTGGCTATCCGGAGCACAGGGTGCTTCAGTGCGGGCCTAGCCAGCAGGCAGCATATGGAGCCTGGTTGATCCTGGTTGGAGCAGCCCAGGCTGGCAGGGACCCATGAGTCAGCCTGTGAGGCCAGGGCTGCTCTGACTGGGCTCCATGTGTTGTGGAGGGGCTGGTGCTTTAGTGCCAGACTAATCAGTAGGTAGTAATGCTAGTAATGCGAGTAATAATGACCTGCATGTAGAATGGCAATTTAAAAGCCAAAATTCGTCTGCAAAAAAGAAATGAAAGAGTCAACCCTCTCATTTCTGGCTGGGGCATGAGCATGCTTCAGTGCAAGGCAGCCTGCTTACAGCATCATAGCTTTTTCCTTCCCCTACAGCAGTGGCTTCTATTGCAAGCAAGGCTCTCGCTTGTGCCAATCGTGTGGCTGCTCCTCCACCTTGGTTACCAGAGGGAAGGTGAGGTGAGGCATTCCTTCTGCCTCTATTCTAGCTCCCCTCCTTAGTCAGTGCCTGGAGCTCATGCCTAGCTAACCTAGCTGTGCCTATGGACAGGGTGTTTCGAAGCCACTCCTGGGGCACTGGACCTAGGTTGTTCCTAGGATATCCTGGAGTTCTGATTGGGAGATTTGTCTTTGCTGCACTCACATGAGAGACCAGGGTTGAAGAGAGACAACCAAACACATAGTGACTGAGGTACTAACTTCTACAAAATCTCATTTAGGAAATTTAAACTCCTTGGCTGTCTGTGTGTGCTACTGTGATACAGCTTTATGGAGATATTACAATGCATTACACTGATTTCTTCTGGCAATATAAGAGCAGAGATGCTCAAAATTTATCTTATTAAGGCAACTGAAAAAAACATCAAGCTAACTGAATAAGCACTCAGTGTTTCTGCTTCATGAGGCACTGTAGTCAATGCTTTGCTCACTACATCTTCTACTTTTTATCTAAAAACAAACACTGTAAATATTAGAGGCAGATAATGTAGCAGCTCTGCCGATGGGGGATGTGAATTCACAGTTGTCCTGAGGGTGAGAAGGGCCCAGTCGTAATGATTGGAACACATGGACCAGATTTGATGGCCTTCACTCTACAATGTAGAACGGAGGAGGACACTGGGGTAGTGTCGCTTCTACCTTGTGAATCTGTAAGAGCTGACCACAAGTGCAACCCCTGCAGAGTTTACAGATTACTTGCATTGCTTTTTCTGCAAAAGTAAAATGGCAGGGTCAGTGCCACCCCTCTCTACCTGCCAGTGAGGTGGAGTCAGTGCATTAATAATTGCTTTTCTTGGATGGAGCAAATTCACTTCCAGCCCATGCAAAAAACCCCACAGGTTGTGCCTGCCTAAGACGCACTTGGTTTCACTATACCATAGCAGTAGTATGTCCCATGGAGGCTGGGGCCAGGTATGCCCCCCATACCTTCCTACCTCGGTCTCCTGACATTCTCCAGATCTACAGTTTTGTCAGTAAGGCTGTACTGTGCTTATCTTCTGTGGCTGCTCTCAGACCTGCCAGGGACCATGGCTCTGCTCTGCCCTCTATGTAGGCCCATGACAGAAGGGTCACAGTTTCAGTCTACATGAATGATAAGCCACTTGGAAAAACCTAGGTCTGGTTAAAAACATGCATTTGCTTGGAAACTTGGGTTGCTGGGAGCAGAGGCATAACAAAGAGGCTGTGCGCCCCAGGCCGATGCCACACACAGGGGCAGTGGAGACTTCCATTTGTGCTGCACTGCCAGTGAAACCGTGCGTGCCTATATGCAAGCGCAGAGGCTGTTCTGACGCACGATAATTAATTGAGTCTGGTGGAGCAGCATTTCCCAACCAGTGTGCCATGGTATTTTGGGCTGGAGCCATGTCCCCCGCCTGCTGCTGCTGCAGACACAGACAGACAGGGAGTGTGGCTCCAGCCCTAAATGTTATCTGGCTGGCTGCGTACCACCCCTCCCCGTCAGCGTCCGCCTGGCCGTGCGCCACCCCCCACCCCCCGGTCGGTGTCCAGTTGGCTGCACTCTACCCACCGCCCATCAGTGTCTGGATGGCCGCCCTCCCCCCACTCTGCATCCAGTGTGCCACGGTGCTTTTTTATTTAAGCAAGCGTGCAATGGGGCGAAAAAGGTTGGGAAGCACTGTGCTGGAGCATGATAATTACTGTGCTCCAGCCAGCCTCTGCATCTCGCGTATCAGTGTCTTGCCACTTCAAAATGGCGGTGGGGCTGCTTTATATAAAGCTCGTTCAATGAGCTTTAGATAAAGTGCCCCCACTGCCATTTTGAAGCATGGAGTCACTGGTACACGAGATGTTTCAGGCACTTCAATGCCACTCTAATTAAAGTGCCCCACCTCCAATGAAACAGAGGCACAATCTCCTCCCGCTCCCCTGAGGTAGCTGCCCCAGTCGCCTGCCCTAGTTATGCCACTGCCCACGAACATATCATTCCAGTGCATTGGAAGTTTGGCATCTCTCTCCTTATAGAAAAAATATTGTCAAAGTCTCGGCTACTTGAGATATCTGTCTTCTTCTCTGTTTCCTTGACCTCCCATGACAGTTAGGTTCCACCAGAACAATTAGCAACAAGGGGAAGACTGTGACAGCAGGAGACAGTGTTGTGTAGCAGTTCCAGGCTTGGAAGAGGCACTATGGGCATGGACTTGATTTTACTGCCCTGTCTCTTTCTTTTCTCTTTTTCTTTTTCATTTTCTTTTTCCCTCTCTCTCTCTTTCTCTCTCTCTCTCCCTTCCCTCTTCCCCCATGAACATCCAAACCCCCACCACTTACTGCAGTATATTTTTGTTCTAGTTTTGCTGGGAATGCAGTATCTGAAAAACAATATATTTTCCACAAACCACTGAGGTAGCAGTCATAATACAATTGTTCATCTGGCACTGGTACATAAGTATATGAGAAAGAGAACTCTATCTTTTCATTGATAAAGAAGTAATTTATTGTTCATTTTTGTTTGAACTGATCCTGGCCATGCATTGTAATTCCTTCTGTGATTAAGTGTTCTTTAAATTTTTGTGAAGCAGCTGGGCTTATCTTTAATAGTCCACATCATTGGGTTTTATTTCTCAGCCAACATTAACAGTAGTAACAAGACTTCTGCACATTATCTCCACAGTAATAATTCTGAACTGACGCTTGCTGTATACTGGGACATACGGGGACCTTTATCTTCATCATTCTAGTGGGTGATTCCCAAATTTCATTCTTTACAGCACACTGTTAAAGCATGTTAAGGAGACCACTTCAAGTTTCTCATGGCTAAATTACCATTTCATGCATATATCACCTACATTTCATAAAATAACTAGTTAGTGAGAATGTGTTTGCGTTTTCTTTTGTGGAAAATTTTCACTTCTCACTGGAAACAACACCTGAAAACTGAAAAATTTCACAGAAAACTATTAATAACTAGAAACGTTACAGCTGAAAACAAAATTTGCTTTATGACAAAAATTGAGAATTTTCAAGGAAAGATAAATGCTTTCAATAGAAGGCTGTATTTAACGAATGCACATTTTTTCCAAAGTAGCAAAAAGTGGTATTCCATTTTCATGTGAGTTTTCTGGAGGATTTCATTTTAAACTGCCTGGGGCCATCAGGTATACTGAGAAGCAACTATTTGTCTTTGTCTTTTCTGGGAATCCACATCTTACTGATAATCTCCACTCTGGACAAGAGTCATCTAGGGCTAAATCCTACTGCACTTTCACATACCGAAGTAGCACTTAGTTATGCTAAGTCTCGATCCATGTAGTCCCAAATGACTACATAGGTGGTCTTTTCCAATCTTTGGGGAGACGCATCTCCTCCTTCCAATTTTTAAAGCTGTGGAGTATTCTTGTTGTCTCTTCAGGTGACCACTCTGGGGGGCATGGCAGCGGCAGAAACACGGTGGCGGGAGTGTGGCGACGGTAAGCGGGGAGCTCCTGTAGACACTGCCAGTGCTGTCAGTGGTGGGAGGGAGTGGGGGGGTGGCAAGTGGTGACCACCCGCAGGCACTGTGACACTGTCGGCAACATCTTTTTTGGGGGGGGCTCTGCCATGCTCAGGAGGTGCATTTGCACCCATGTGCATCCCCTATGTATCGACCCTGGTCCACGTGATGCATCACCTGGTCATAGAAGGAAATAAGGTTGGCAGGCAAGACTTACCAACAACAAAACCATGTTAGCTCTCTCTCAGAATGTTGCCTTCCGTCAGCCTGGTGTTGATGGTTTCTTTGATGATTTTTTCCAAGATGTTTTGAGGGACTGAGGTCAAACTGATTGGCCTATAGTTCCCTGGATCTTCCTTCCTTCCTTTCTTGAAGATAGACACCATGTTGGCTCTCTTTCAATCTCCAGGAACCTCTCCCGAGTGCCACGAGTTCTCAGACATCCTCGCCATTGGTCATGTTATGATGTCAGCCAACTCTTTCAGCACTCTTGGGTGCATTCCATCTGGGCCAGCTGACTGGTGGATGTCCAGCCTCTCAAGCTGTTCTCTCACAAGACCTTCACCAGTTATAGGTGTATGATCACCCTTACCCTGGTAGTCCTGTGTCACGTCAAGCAGGGTGACCCCTTGGGCTGGTGGAAAACTGACGCAAAGTAATTGTTGAAGAGATTAGCCTTTTCCTGGATGTCGGTTGTCAGCTGCCCCATTTTGCAGCCCAACGTTGCCCTTGTTTTTTTCTGACTTCCAATGTATTTGAAGAAGGACTTTTTATTGTCTTTGATTCATGAGCCAGTTTGAGTTCGGTTTTTGCCTTGGCTTTTCTGGTCTGCTTCCTACAGGTACAGGGCTGAGCCTCCCCACCCCATTCTGTGCTGCCACATCACAGAGGCCTCTAGGGGGAGGGCAGCAGGGTGGGGAGCCCCAAGCCCGTAGCTGCTAGCCCGCATTTGCCTCCCCCACAGGCTCCACTCTAGCCATGTTGCCCATGGGGAACGGGGAGCTGTGCTCCGTGCTCCACTCCATCTGCAGCA
>NW_017728997.1:46540494-46540853 GCF_001723915.1 Gavialis gangeticus | reverse complement strand
CAGGTACAGGGCTGAGCCTCCCCACCCCATTCTGTGCTGCCACACCACAGAGGCCTCTAGGGGGAGGGCAGCAGGGTGGGGAGCCCACATTTGCCTCCCCCACAGGCTCCACTCTAGCCATGTTGCCCGTGGGGAACGGGGAGCTGTGCTCCGTGCTCCACTCCATCTGCAGCAGTTGCTGCCTGCCCCGGGTGACAGCTGGAGCTCGGGTGCTCCTGGAAGGGGGAAGGAGGCTGTTGACCTGGGTCTCTGGCCCCATATACCTGCCGCTGTGGGCCCCCTCCAGCAGGGCCAGGGGGAGGGGAATGGGGCTGTAGGTCTTAAGTGAGGGGCACCAGTAGGGGTGGGAGGGCTGTGGG
>NW_017728997.1:46540121-46540463 GCF_001723915.1 Gavialis gangeticus | reverse complement strand
GGCCTCAACAGCCACTGCAGCAGCCGATGAGTGCAGGGCTTTTTTTTTTCAAAAGCGCTGGGATGCTGAGGCCGGGCAGGGTAGCCATTGATGGGGCTGGGAGAGCAGGTGGGGGTCAGGGAGTGCTTAGGGGGGCTGGGGAGCGAGGGGCACTGGCAGGGCCAGGGGCTGTGGGTTGGGAGAGAGGGGCATCTGGGGGAGTGGGGAACTGTGGATTGGGAGTGAGGGGCACCAGTAGGGCTGGGGGGCTGTCAGTCAGGAATGAGGGGCACTGGCAGGGCTGGAGGGCTGCTGGTCAGGAATTAGCATCACTGGCAGGACCAGGGGGCTGTGGATTTGGAG
>NW_017728997.1:46532896-46539839 GCF_001723915.1 Gavialis gangeticus | reverse complement strand
GCTTTAAAATTGTAAATATATCAAGAAAAAATTGTGTTCAACTGATACCTATATATCTATCTATCTATATATATATATATATATATAGATATAGATATATATAGATATATAGTGGCTTTTCATTTTAATTGTGAAGAACACAGATTTGGGGTTTTTTAATCAGCAAATATGAAAGTTTTGTGTGTGTGTGTTTTTAAAATCAGAGAAGTTGTGTTTTTTAAACAGAGAAAACCAGGATCCCTCATCTTCAATCACCTTTCTTACTAAACATGGTAAAAACAGTTAAGCACTAGAGTAGCATTCTTATTGTTACAGATCCAGTACAATCAGCAAGTCATCGAGTATTTTAAAGCAGGGGTGCTCAACCTCTGGTCTGCAGGCTTAATGAGGCACATGGAGCCATTGCATCTGGCCCATGGGGGCTCCCCATGAGTCGGGAAATTTGGCAGCAGGGGAGTGGTGATATAACAGAGCCTGAGGCTGTCTGTTACTTTACAGGGGAAGAAATCTAGGGAGAACCCCAGGTGGGAGAAGACTGTGAGGAAGAAGCTGCGGGAGACCTGGCCCAGGGAAGCAGGGACTATGAGCTATTAGCTCTGCAGGAAGAATAGGACAATGTCCAAGTGAGCAGTAGGAAGCCTAATGCAGTACTAGCTGCTTCACAGTAGGACAGCGGAGCAGCTAGCTGAAGCCCTGCAGGAGACAAGACACTATTACAGGTAGGCTGCCATGGAGACCAGTTAGTGAGCCTAATTAGAGGGCACCTGCAGCCAGGAAAGGAGCAGGGTCTGGAAGACATATAAGCCAGAGCTAGAGCCAGGGCAATTAGTCTGGCCCTGGAGGATGAAGAGGAAAGAGCTCTGCCTATTGTTAAGAGTTGGACTGTGAGGATGCTGTGCCTGGAGAGAGCAAGTAAAGGGCTGAGGGATAGCAGTGAACTAAGGCCCATGGCTGGGTAGGAGTTTTGGTATATAGACAGGAGGCTAGAGGTTAAGTTATAGCCAGAGTGCTTATATTTTTTGATGTTTAGATTTAACCAGTACTTTGGGTTTGGGATTGTCAAGGGAAGGCACAAGATCCCAATAGTGCCTGAGGGCACAGGAATGTCTTGACCCCTGCCAAGGGCTAGGGGCTCAAGGCACAGGGCAGACTGAAGCTTGGAGAAAGTGGCTGAAGTGGGCCAGGAAGCTGAAAACCAGAACAGGCCTAGGGGCCCAGTCTGAGAACGACAGAGTTAGGGCCAGGAGCCCACAGCCTAGATAAGTGAGAACCAGGTCCAGGGGCCGAGAAGGCCAAGGAGGGCAGAGACTGGACCTGGGAGCCCAGTCTGAGAAGGGTGGAACCAGGGCCAGGACCCCATGGCCTGGAGAGGTGAGCACCAGGGCCAGGGCCCCAGCCTGAGAAGAAGGGTGGAATCAAGGCCAGGGGCCTAGTACCCAGAGAAGGGTGAGATTGGGGCCATGGGCCCAATGCAAGGGACACAGGGACCAGAGGCTTAGAGATGGCCAGACCTGAATCTGTGGGCCATGGTTGGAGGCTTGCAGCCGGAGGAAAAGGGAGGAGGCTGGAACACCTGCTAGGTGGGAGGTCAGAGGCTGTGAATAGCAATTAAGGCTACAGGTGCCCTGGGCAGGCACAGATGGGTCAGAAGGACCCACTTAGCCTGAGAGGGGCAGAACTGTGACCAGCAGTCTAGGAGGGACCTTCTGGTGGCTAGAAGACTGGGGCTTACTCTAGGACCCCTAGGCAGCCTCCCTTTTCATCAAACAACTTCAAGTTGTGGCAGGTGAGGGAGAATGGGAGGGCACCATAAAGCTGGAGCAAGGCAAGGGTTGCACGGTTACCCAGGGGCATCTTGGCCTCCCCTGGAATATTAACCTTGCTACAGGTGGCTATTAATATGGACAAACTCCCCCTGGTCAAATCCCCAAGCCCAAGCCCTGTGTGCCTGGTCAGAGCCATTCCAGGCCCCCTTCCTCCTGTGAGGCCAGGTGGGGGCCAAGCTATGGCCTCTTTCCCCCTGTCCCCCCTCCCCCCACATGGGGCCGAGCCATGCCTCCTTCACCCCTTACCCAGGTCACTTCTCCCTGCTCCCCCCCAACCCCTCCCATGCATGGGGCGGGGTGAAGCGTCTTTCTGCTGGTGTGGGGCTGGGCTGCCTCCCACCCCTGCTCTGCAAGGCTGGATGGTGGCCACCACATAAGCCCTGGGCACTGGATTGAAGCCACCATCCAGTCTATGGTTGGACCAGGCACTGGCCATCTAGCCAGCTGGGAAAAAAGGTTGAGAACCACTGTTTTAAAAGACAACACTAAGTGTTTCATTCACTTTGCTGGTATATCAAAGTTGCTCTAACATGCAATGATTCGAACCTCAGCAGGTTCCTGCATCAGGTGAAAAGCTGAGAGCCATCTTTGCCTCTCCAATTTTAGTTGTTGCAAGAGGAACAAGGGCAAATGCTTATCAGTGACTCACCCTATCAATATATCTAATATCCATGCACCAAAGCCATGCTTTGAGATGCACAGAGACTGTCCATGAAAAAACATGATTCAGGATTCTGACCATCATTACTTAGTGAATTCCCATATTTAATTTCCTCCTGAGACTCTCATTTTCCTGTTGCTTATCGTGCCTTTATTTTTTCCTTGCTTCCTCTCCCGCAATGGGTTATTTTTTCCTGCCCTGTTATGCATGCTCATTTCAACCCTTTGTAGTAAGTGCTGTTGAAATACCCTATATAAGTGGCATCATCCACTCAGCTGCTCACATAGCTGCAGATGTTTTGGTGAACAACAGACAATTCCTGTAGTCGATAAGGTAAGATGTTCCTCAGCACTCTTATCTTACAACTAGGTACTTGATTTGAATCTGGGATCAAATTTGCTGCTAGTCAGCTGGAAAAAATTTTGAATGTAATTTTTGAAGACAAAATTACAATAACCCAGTCTGGAGGCAGTGGAAATGAAGCTCACTAACCATTACATGTGCTCTGGGACGTGGCACTGGGCACTTTAATTAGTGAGCCATGCTATTTAAAATGCCCGCATGTCACATGTATCAGTGTCCCTGACCATCCCTGCACTGAAAAAATGGTGGTGGGGTGATTTGAACTCAAGCTCATCAAATGTGTTTTATTTCAAAGTACCCCACCATCATCTTTTCACGGTGGGAATGTACAGGGGATGCTGATACATGTGATGTGGAAGGTTACCAGAGAATGTCAATTACCAGGCAAACCTCAAGAAGAAAAGGTACCAAAAGTGAAGGCATATCCATAGGTGGGTCTAGGATTTTGAAAAGGGAAGTGTAGATGGTATGGCACATCACCACACATAGCAACACACAGTTTTCGCCTGTTAAACAGAAACTAGAAGTTTTATATGCCAGTGATATCTTATTCAGTTTCAGATCAAGGCAAAAACAAAAAAAATGTACTGAAATGTACACTAATTTGCTAGTTTAATATATTAAGTTTAAGGAAATACAACAAGTTAGGCAAAAATAGTCAAAATACATTGTTTCATTAGTCCTGTGTTCATTATAGTTAAATGTATATCTCTTATTCAGATTTGTAAAACAAAATCTAGTCTTCTTGAGCATTTTGCCAATGTCTCCAATACTTCATGGTCTGCCATTTTTACACCTGAGTTAATATTATCACACCTAAGTTAAGATTTTTTAGTTAGAGTTAAAAATAGTCTGTAGGGGTGTGATACAGAAGACAGACATTACCAGGAATGGCTAACAGACAGCAAAATTGCAGAAAGATCCTTTGAATAGTGGAACAGTTCAAGTAATCTTGCGACCATTAAAAAGGAGAGGGTCGTTAACACTTGGGGAGTGAAGAGAGATAAGCAGGAATTAGGGAGATGATAGTGAACTGTGGAGCCAAGTGACTGCCTCACCGCTGCCTGAATGGAAATAATCAGAAGTCACATAGATATATATGATGTGCTGCGGTTACTGTGACTGTTCTTTCACAGGATTCTTATACCACTCAGAATTCCCCAGGTTTATGCCCTATTTTTACATTACTTTTACTCCTTAAGCTGATGCCCAGGATATGATGCTATTTTTGTCTTTGTCTCAGCATCATAGCACTAGCTGTTTCTGCACACATTCCAGTTGTTCACTGCAGTTTGATCCTGATCTCCATGTTTTTCTCTCTTCTGCAGTATGTTAATCCATATGTTAATAGCTGTAAAAAGAGAACAGCAGGGAAATCATAGTTTCCATGTCTAAATCCTGATTCACTGAATGAGTAAGTTTATCAATTGATAGGTTAATGAGGCATTTGTTTGGCATTGGTAAACTTCCAACTTCCAGAGTTGGAGGTTAACTTCCCTACTGGTATTCATCCACCCTCATCTAATTTGTAAATGAACTAGACATCTACAAGCATTTTTTCACATGGCAACTAGAAGCCACCTCTATAGTTGCATGGGTAGATTTACTTTTCTAACCACAGCTTGCTTAGCTGTAGGACTTGTAAACAAAGGATCTAGGAATCTTTTATATTGGGAAAGGTGTACATGCTCAGGGTGAAGTTACATGTTATACTTGGACCATATTAAATCTGTGCAATATTAAGTGGTATTAAAGTTACGACACGTTGTGAGTAGTTGTATGTTAAGAATTAATACTGTTTCTTTCCTGCACAGCTCTGATTTGCCACTAGAGGACGGGTGAGCAGGGATGTGGCCAGGGCCCAGGACACATGGGCTCTGTCTCTACTCTGAGTATGTGGTGGGGGGTTAAAAACAGTGCATCCTGGGATGCTGGTGAGCTGCATATTGCTTGTTTAATCTCTGTGGAGCAGATTAAAATTACCCTGACGTGCTAGGTGTCATGGCCCAGAATTAACCTTTGCCAGAAGTGAAGTAACTTTAAGATGCTCAGAGAACAGTTAGCATAAGTTAACAAGCTTCAACATTCAGACACTCACATTTTAAGTGCCATTAGTATGGCCTAAGTGTAACATGTTACTTCACTCTCAGAAATGACTGAGCTTGTATGTGGTCATACTTCCTCAGCTGCTATGTATAGCCACCACTAGAAAAATGACAAACTAACTGCAGCTTCCCAAGTTCTCCTAACATCAATTTGCATGTTGAAATATTGCATGAGTATCTGCATATTTTAGAGCACTTACTCTGGAGAGGCACAATGATTTCTGTAGTTAGTCAGCAACTAATTTTGTGGAACTCACTGCCTGCCATATTTAGTATTTTATTGGGGAAAAAGCTTGTTCATAATAGAAACTAAGTCCATATATATGTAATTGCAATCTCCAGTTAGCTTAGACAAGACAGGCTGCATTCTTGCAAGCATATCAATTTTATAAAACCTTTTATCTTTCAAAATGGAAGTTAGCCACTAACTGAGTGGTACTAAGAAGAAAATATCCCATAACTGACTACTTCAGTATTCCTTGCACCTTTATCTAAAGTAGGACTAATCACTGTGAGGGAATGAAAACCAGACTAAATGGATCAAAGATCAGAGCTGACCATACCTCAGTTCTATGAGAATATGGCCATTAAGAGGAGGCAGTGGTCTGGTCTATGCAAAAACCCATCCAACAATCTCTGCATGTGGAAGGGGAGATAGATGCTTGACCCGGGTACAGTTCTGAAGATCAGAGGGAATTTACCAGTAAAAAGGAGGGCTCAGGTTCCTGTCATTTGGGAAATCTGGAAGGAGCTGTTTGGATTGTCACTTTGCTGTAAATCCATGATGGAGAGAAGGATGCACTTCTCAGAGAAACAAAAATGTCACTTTGTTGTTGAAACTTGGTGTTCCTCCTAAATCCTTCTATGACAGGAAGGATCCAGACCCAAGTTTAAGACAAAGTTTGAGCAAACAAAACTTAATTTGGGTGTCACAGAAAGTGATATGGAGCTTAGCTAGGGCAGATGGGCCATTAATTACCTGCTGCTTTGCCATTGACACCACAGTAAGGGCTAACCTCTTTATAATCTGGACTCAGCTTCTTGTTAAAGACTAAAGAAAAGATGTGATAAATTTAGAGATGTGAAGGCCTGGGGAAAAAAAAACAGAAAAATTTGGAAAAAACTGGGTTTTTCCCGTTTTTTCCCCCCAAGAACTTTTTTTTGGTTTTTGGTTTTTTTGTTGTTTTTTGAAAAATTGGAAATTTTTTGCAAAATTAAAAAAAACCTCTTAAGAAATATTTTCTTTTAGAATGATGAATAAAATGTTTAACACAAGGTGCTCTGGACTCTTTCAAAAAGCATCTGGATGTTTTTCTTGCTAGGATCGCTTGATCCCAGCTGACTTCTTGCCTATGGCGGGGGGTCTGGACTTGATGATCTCACGAGGTCCTTTCCAGCCCCTAATGTCTATGAATCTGTGTAATAGGAAGACTTTTATGTAAGACTAGCCAATCGCCCATCAAGAATGACGGGGTGGGGGGAGAGCTGGCAGGGACAGAGGCCCGGGACCCCCATCTGGGGCCACTCTCCTTTCCTCCTGCTGCTTGGGGTATGGGCCCTCTGTGGCAGGAGCAGACCTGAGGGGGGGGAGAAACTAGGTTGCTACAGTGGGGGGATGAGAGGGGAGCAGTGTGCCCAGGCCAACCTGGCGGCGGCGAGGGACAAGAGGAGTAGACTCGGGGTAGATGTGTGGGAGCAAGGGTGGGGGAGGAGTGGGCCTGGGCCTAGGCCGGACAGGGGGAGGAGGCTCACTCCTCCCCTCCCTCCACAGCTGCCATGTTGGGCTGGGCTGGGCTGGGCTAGGCCGGGCTGGGCTGGGCTAGGCCAGGCTGGGACAGGCCAGGCCCACTGTCCCCACTCACTGCTGCAGCTGGCCGGCTTTTCCCCTGGCTTGTGCTTGCTTCTCCCCCGCATCGGGCCCAGGCCCAGCCCTCCCCTGGCCCCACTGTCACTGCCAACACCATGACGATTGACGTCCATCAACTACC
>NW_017728997.1:46504931-46532513 GCF_001723915.1 Gavialis gangeticus | reverse complement strand
CCCCCAGCTGTACGGGCCTGGCCCCCCCACGCTCCATCCCGTGTCTCTACCATCATGGTGGTATGCTGCCTTCTGTCAGAATGCTTCTTCACATTATGATTGGCTGTTACAGACAGACAGATAGACTGACGGATTTAGGCTTTTATAATATTAGAATTATATACCATATCAGAACATGACAGTTCCTGTACACTGAGGACAAGCAGTACAGTACAACTCTCAAATGCAACAGCAAGATGCACTTATGCCCCCAAGGGGCACTGCCATTTTCACGAGAGAAGGAAAAGGATTCAGTGCCACCTTTGCTTCTGGACTTCCTCTACAGTACTGTTGACTTTTGATCTAGAAGTTGGTTGATCTGTTCCTGTCCTCCTACCTAGTCCTCAAAGGACTTGGAGTGGACAATGGCAGCAGCATCCATTTGTTCCTGTAGAGATTAGAAACAAGAAGCATAGTTCCCTGCTTGCTCTAAAGCCTCAGTAGATGAGAAAGAGCAAGTCTAAAGGTTTTGGAGTTGGAAGGAACCTGCATCCTTCTGGCCCTGTGACCTTGAGATCCACAGAAGTACAGAAGCAGCAGAAAGGAGCTGAAAGGAAATATAACTTTATAGATATTTGGGCTGGAAGGGACCTCAGCAGATCGAGTCCCACCCCCTGCAGTAAGAAGTGTCCTGCAGGCATTAAAAAATCCTTCATGGGTATAAGTGAGGAGGAGGTAGATCATGATGATGAAAATGCAAGTAGTTCTTTCCAATGTTCTGAATCCAAAAGTCCTGCTGCTGCTTCTAGAACATCAGCATCACAAAGGGTTGCCCAATCAACATCCTCAAGTAACCAACTGTATACAAAAGACTCAATAGTTTCATTTGTAGACAAGATGACACCTGGATACTAGGAAAAAATTGACCAAGCTCTTGCAAGAGCAATATATTCTTCTGGAACGCCATTGTCAATAACTGAAAATGCATACTGGCAGGAAGCTTTTAAATTACTAAGGCCATCATACCATTTGCCCAGCAGACATTCTTTGAGCAAGCCTCTTTTAGAGTCAGAATCTGAACGTGTAATGCAATCGGTGCAAGGAAAAAAAAAAATCAACAAAGCACTGTGTCCTCAAGTACTTATAGAGGGATGGACAAATGTGCAGGGAGAAGGAATCATAAAACTTTGTGATAACAACATCTCAACTAGTTTTTTACAGAAGCATTGAAACAGGAGAGAACAGGCATACTGCAGAGTATATCAGTAGTAAAATATGCGAGGTCCTACAGAAGATTGGGAGTGGTAAAATATTTGCTTTGTTGACTGACAATGCAAGTAACGTGAAAGCAGCATGGGAGATCATAATGGATAAATATCCACATATTACTGCAATATAATGTGCGTCTCATGGGCTAAACTTGTTTCTCAACTGCATCATGAAGTTAGATACTCTGCAGAAGATCTACAGAAGAGCAAAAGAAGTTATAAAACATGTAAAAGCTACTTATATTATAGCTGCAGTCTTTAAGAAGAAGCAGGAAGAAAATAATGCAAAGAATAAAATAGTGACACTCAAACTCTGTAGTAAAACTAGATGGGGTGGAATAGTGATCTCATTTGAAAGTTTACTAAAAAGCAAAGAAGCTCTTCAAGAAACAGTAATAATTGAGGTTCTTAAAGTACCCAGAAGTGTAAGGAACACTGTACTTGATGAGGATGTCTTCTGGGTTCAGCTGCAGAACTCCCTGAAGATTCTAAAGCAAATTTGTTCAGCAGTCACGGCATCTGAATCAGACAGTGCACTTTTGTCAGACTTTCCTTACCAAATGGACCACATAAAATAACTGTTTTTGAGAATCTAAGTGTATCTTCGCTTATAAGTACAGGAGAAAGAAAAGCGAAAGACTTTATTAACAGGAGGGAAGAATTTTATTGCCAATCAATTCATGCCGCTGCAAGTCTCTTAGATCCAAGATTCAAAAGCAGAAATGCTAGTGATGATAGCACTGTTACTACATTTGACTGGGTTACAAAACAAGCAACACTTAGGACTTGATGTTGGACAGGTACTTTCAAATGTTGCAGAATACAGAATATCTTCAGGTATTTGGTCCAGGAATGCAGTCTGGGACGCTGCCAAAGATATCCCTCCTGCAACATGGTGGCACAGCCTTTGCATGACACAGCCTCTAACTTCTCTTGCTTCTTGCTTGATTCAGATTCTTCCATCTTCTGCAGCACATGAAAGAAACTGGTTTACATTTGGAAATACTCACACCAGATCAAGAAATAAACTAACATGTGAAAGAGTAGAGAAGCTTGTCTCAATCCGGGCAAACCTTCAGTTTTCAGAAGTCCATAAAGATGATAAAAATGAAGGATCAGAAGCAGCAGAAACTGCTGACAGTGATAGCTTAGAAAATGAGACTGATTAGACAAAGATTCATGTAGCAGAATTTGTTTTCAATGAGTCTTGGGTTTTTTTTCCCTTTTTTCCCCTCCCCTCAGCTCTTTTTCTAAAAATGAGTGCTTTCTGTATCTGCTTGACACTGTGGAGGAGACTAAGTCCAGAATACATAATAACTTTCTTTGTTTTACTATAATGTTGATGGTTTCTTGTATTTTCAACTTTAAATTTTTCCCCACTTCTCAAACTGGCAAAAACTGAGATGTTAGGTTCCTTAGAGTTCAGCAGCTTGTAGCTCCATTTGTAACAAAAAATTAAAACATTTTAAAGTAAATTCAATTAGTAAATTTCTAATTATCGTCTGAATAAACAATACTTTTAAATTTAATAAATGTACCAAACATTATCATTTTATGAGCAAACCAAGTTATACATAATACATTTTATATTCTCGAAGTAGCAACATGAATTTAGATCTGTAAAAGTTGCCAAGAAAATAAGTATTGCATGTATTTCAATTTTCTCTAAAATTTCCATTTTTTCCTGAAAAAAACAGGAAATTTTTTTTTTCTTTTTCCCATGGCTTCAACATCTCTGGAATGTTTACATCTCTAGATAAACTGCTGCTGAATTTTGTCACAGAGTATGGCTTCCTAAGGCAGCAGAGCCCAATACTGGAGAATTGTTTTGCACTCATTAGGGAAGAAATCATAAGAGTCATGGAGAGTCATCTAATCCAACCCCCTGCCTGAGGCTGGATCATTCCTATCCAAACCATTCTATACAAATCCATTGTCAAACATCTTAGCAAAACTACACAGTCAGCCCTGATACAACACAAGACATAGTGCTATAATCTACCACAGGTAAAGCAGGACGACCGTGGCAGCTAACGTCCTGCTGCTCTAGGAAAGAGAGCTACACCTCTTATTAGAGAGGAAGGCAAAACCCCCTAGAGTCTATACTGATACGACCATGGAGTAAAATTTCTTCATGACCCCAGATAGGGCAAATCGGTGTAACTGAGTGGAGGGGCATGGCCCTTTAGCCGGGTACTTCCAGGTTTAAGGCCCAGCAGGAACACTGGCACACCCCAGTCAAAATCCCCAGCCTTGGCTGTAGCTAACACCCAGTGCCTCTAAGGAAGGCTTTAAAAAACCCTGACCCATGTAGCAGGCGGAAAAAATCTGAGCTGTGTCTACCTAGTCTACAGTCTCTTTTCTTTTCCCCCAAAGGACCTTCTACATACGGAACTAGTATCATCTTAGATTGGATCAGTAAGGGTTGGTCCACTCTTCCAAGCCGTGGTGTTCCCTGGTCTACCCTCCCAAGCATGCCTTACCCAGTGGCACCTACTTGTATGCTCTACACTTCACTTGGATTCTATTGAGAATGGACCTGGCGACGGCTATACCCGAAAGGCAGAAGGAAGCAGACATGGAGGCTGCTTTTGAAGGTGACATGGGGTAGGGAGTTGCTTTGTGCTCTCACAGCACTGTTAAAAGACTATGAATGGGTGTTTGCAGCCTAAGAAAGGCTATGGAGGCTCAGGAATGCACCCAGGTCCACTCTGAGGAGGAGGAAGCTTTCTTTAAGTGGCAGGCTGAAGCTGTAGGCAGGCATCTGAGCCTCAAGGAAAAGTTGCCTCTTGTCCTTCCTGAGAGGGAAGGGGAGTTAACATTTCTTCCATGTGGATAGTATAATATATTTTTATATTATTATTTGCTGACAGCTGTTTGTTTGTCCTAAGTCAATCTGTTTCTCTGTTTCTTTCTTGGGGTTGACCCTGATGGGGTGAGGCTGGCATGTTCTGTGAATACCAGGGCCATGCAAAGCTTTGGTCCCCGATTCAATTCGGCAGAGATTCGGCTCGATTCGGTGGCTGAATCTCTGAATCAGAATCAAATCAGAGGACCCGATTTAATTTGGATTAATCTCTCTGAATCAAATCCGAACCCTCGATGCAGCTAGAGTGTCCCACAGGAGTGTGGGGGCTCCCTAGTGCCCTCAGCAGCAGACCCAGAAGTAGACCAGAAGCACTTCCGGTCCACCGGAGAGTGCGTGGGAGGGCTCTCCGCGCCCCCCCGGCTCAGCAACTGGTGCCTTCTGGGTCTGGGGGGGGCACCCAGGGTCCCCCTGCAGCTGATCACCAAGTTGGGACGGTATGGGAGGGCTCCCCTGTGTGCTCCCTGGAGGACCCAGAAGTGGACTGGAAGTGTTATTGGTCCACTTCCAGGTTCGCTGCCGAGCATGTGGGGGGGCCCCCCTCCCCATGCTCCTGTGGGATGTTCCATCCACCCCAGCATCACAGCATTCATGAGCCACACTAGTACCTGGAGGTATGTAGAAAAAACTTTTAAAGCTGTGTCTATGGCTGATTTTCCAAATCAGCATCTAATCTTCAGATTCAAATTCAGCCAAATCAAATCAGGGACAGTGATCTGAATCAACTAATCGAATCATTGTCCCTGATTCAGGCTGAATCCATATCCAAATTGAATAGGGCCCACTTCACACACTCTAGTGAATACCTGGGAGAGCCATCCAAGTCAGAAGGGATACAGTGTAGAGACCAGACAAATAATGGACTATTGAATGCCAGGAACAGGATCGAGCAATAGGCCAGCAGCCTATCCATGGGAAAATTGTAAGTTACACAAAAATAATGAGTCAACCATTCCAGTAATATGGATGGTGGAGCCTTTTTTTCTGCCTTGAGTGATGTCTATTAGCATAGGAACAATTCAGATTAATATATTTCTCTATATTTAGGTGCTGGGATCTATAGCACTAAACCCTCTCTGGTGTGTGATGGCAGCCCCCATAAGCAAGCACTGGTGTGTGCCACATTACAGGCACTCACCACATAACCAACTGCATTTTGCATAGCATCTCTTCCTTCTGTTGTGCTTTGTTGAAATATGAAGGGTATCCCTGACCATCTCTTCTTTCTTACAATCTTAAAAGACCTTCCAAAGAAACCATCCCCAAGTCAACTCCCTTGAAACAATTTTTTGTTTTATTTAGGCAACTGTTTCCCAAAATAGTAAATGGGAAATCTTTACCATGTCTTCTGCATTAAAGAGCACTCTGAAGACATATACAGCCTCCTGCAGCTGCCAAGAACAAAGAAAGCCAGAGTCAGTGGGCACATAATTCTATATTTTCAGTATACGGTTCTAGGCATGCTACCACCCAGTAGTGCCCCTGCTCCCTGATGCTTTGGAAACGATAGTTTCCCAGAAGAGCAGATAGCAAGCTTGCACCAGGGATTCCCCCAGTGATATCCCATTGTTCCTGGAAGTAGGTTGGCATGCATTTCAGGTTTCTCTGCAGAAGGCCCAGTGAGGGAATTACTTGGCTGATCAGTTTTGTGACCTCAATGTGCTAAAGGATGTTGATTTGCTTCTTTATGAACAGTCAGTTTGTGGCACATACAATTTGTGGATTGGCATCTCACTGGGGTTGTGTGGGCTCAGTGAGGTAGAATGATGGCATTCTCCCAGCTTCTACAGATATCCCAGCGTGTAAAATATGAAGCTCTAACTGGCCACCACTTCCTGCTTCATTGGTCGGCATGGCAGTTAGCTTAGGTCTTGAAGTTCTCTCAGTATGCACCATCCTATACAAGCCTGGTAAAAGTGGCTGCAGATTTTCTTGGCCATTGTCAGCAGTTCCTGCACCTCTGCATCATGATCCAGAACTTTCATCACAACTTAACTGAGCAGTTTTCTGTAATGCTGGCTCCATTGTCTATTTCCATAACCTAACAGAGCTTTTTATTGGAGGTGTTCCATCTTACAAAACCAAGTATAGGCCTGGTGTGCAAGTGACTGTGTGCCCTGACAGTGCTGCTGTTAATCTTTCATCTCTGACTCCGTGGGCAGTACCAGGTATGTTGTCATGTGTCTGACCTGACTGGTTCATGTGTCAACAGTCATATCTACCTTACTGCCTTTACAGCTATACAGGGTGCTCTGTATGGTTTCCCTCAGTAGTACAGAGATCTTGCACTGTCTTTTTAGCAAAATAAAAGCAGTCAGGGATTTGCTATGTAGGTGCAGCTCTAGCTGTAAGGTGTCTACAGCCAACCTCCACAAGGAAGAAAAGAAGCATATCCCCTGCCAGTTTCCCTGCCCATTCTGTAGGCTTCATGGCAATTTTATGCTCCTCTGCATCATGCATAATTTTGCCTCCTTGGAAAAGTTTTTGCTAATGTCTGCCAAGCCATACTGATGGAAATTATGAAAAGATGGGTGTCAAGTGCAGCCTCATAGTGGAGTTGCTGCCCGTGTACTTATTTCTTGAACCAGTCTTTTTGTGGTATTTTGGGTGAAGATGAAAGGTGAAATATGGATCTGCTGTTAACAAGTCAGGGGGAACGCCTAACATAAGATGTAAAGAAGGCAGAGCTTCTCAACAGCTACTTTTTCTCAGTCTTCATAAAAAAATTAAGCTTCAGCCAGATACCTAATAAGGATTATCTGGATAAGGAAGGGAGCAAGCTGAGGGATAAGAAGAGAACAAAAGGATGGTAAAAGAGCTGAATCCCAGTCAACAAGGCCAAATGAGTTTTATCCCAGGATACTGAAAGAACTGGCAAAGGAGATCTTGGAGCCCTTGGCAATGATCTTCATTAAGTTGTAGGAGACAGGCCACGTACCAGAGGACTGGCTAAGTCCTTTTAAAAAAGGCAAAAAGGAGGACCTGTGGAACTAAAAACCGGTTAGCCTCACTTCAATAACTGGGAAGTTACTGGAGCATACCTTAAGGAAAGCCATTTGCAAGTATCTGGAGGATGAAGGTTGATCACAAGCAGCCAGCATGGATTTATGAAAAACAAATCACATCAAACAACCTTGATTTCCTTCTTTGACAAGATAACTACTTGGGTGGATGAAGGGAATGCTGCAGATATAGCATATCTGAACTTCAGCAAGGCTTCTGACAAGGTCCCACAAAACTTTCTCAAAAACAAGTTGGAGAAATACGGGTTGGGCAAAACTACTATAAGGTGGATGGATAACTGGTTCAGTAATCACAAGTGAAGGGTAGTTATACATAAATCCATGTCAGAATGGCAGGGAATTTCAAGTGGAGTCCCACAGAGGTCTGTCCTGGGCCTGGTGCTGCCCCAACCCCGCTCTAGCCCCTCTGACCTCCCCTACAACCATGCCCATGCCTCGCAGGTCTTAATGGTTATCACTTAAGTGGGGCACTTTGTCCCAAGCCACTATCAAGCCACCTCAGGCCTCCTCTACTCCCTTGTCAGGGCCTCAGCCTTCCCTAGCTCTGCCTCCTTCCTCTGGCTGTGCCCTTTCCTAGGCCCACTGCCTCAGACTTGGCTTCTGGGCTTCAGTCCCTGTCTCCACCCTTCTCAGGCACTGGCCCCTTTCTGGCTTTCACTTGGACTGGGCTTCCGTCCCTCTCTAGGTTTATAGCCCCTTTTGTCTGTATCCCAGACACTTGTCCCCAAAAGGGCTCCAAAACACTGGCGTGCCCCTGGCACCCTGCTGTGGTTAACCCACCATGTGCCCTTCAGGTGTCCTGCTCTAGGTTAACTGCAACACACCCCTTAGGTATCTTGTTCTGGCCTCCACACACTCCCCACAGCCAAGTGTCCAGTCCACCAGTGTAAACCACAACACAATGCAAAAGCCCTCTGGCTACCACAGAAAACTATCCCTGCACTGGGTCCCAACATAAACATCCACTCCCTGACTGAACTACCATACTCTCCCCCATACAGGGCCCTACTTCCCTGCAGTATGTAGGTATCTCGGTCTCGGGGTCTCTCCCTTTAGCCTGCCAGCTCTGGAGCTCCTTCCCCTAAAGCTTGCAGGGCCAAACTGACTGCCCCAGCTCAGGTCCTGGCTTATATTTTGCTCAAGCCCTGGCCACTTCCGGTCAGGCGGCTTGCTAGCCCTGACCCAGCTGTCTCCTTCCCATTCTAATGGGCAGCTTATTGTTGCTATCCTGACTTCTATTGCAGGGGCTCTGTTGCTTCAATAGGCTCCGTCCTGCCATACTACTGCTGTGCTAATAGGACCTCTGGATGCCTATTGCCTTCAAGATCTCCATTATTAGGCTTCCTGCACTCTGTTTATTGTTGTTTCCCCCTTTGAAGTAACAGGACCTATAGGCTCTGTGTTACATTGCTGTGAACTTCTGCAGTGTTTTTTCCTTACTTCTCAGACTTCCAGAAGGAGAGACTTTGGCAGAAACGTATTTCACTTTACATACTCAAGTGACACGTATCAAGCTGGGTAACTGTTGGCTTTGGTGCTTACAGTTTTTTATCTTATTCTGTGTGCCGTGTAGACACACCAGTGCCCACATGACTGCTGAATATGTACAGTAGGCCATGTTCTGGCTAGGAAGGTATACAGCTCTGTATGCAGATACCTGAGCAAAAGTCCTGAAATTGTAGTTAGGCAAAAATAGGAGGAGGGACTTGCAATGTTTTAATCCAGTAGGAAGTAAATATGACACTCATTCAGAAAGCAGGATACCCAAATTCTGGCCCCTCCACATCACAAGTTAGATCATCTAACCACAAGGGAGTTAGGTCATCGAACCACCAGACCAGAGATCAGGCATTATATAGTACCCTCTCCTGTCCTTCTCTTGAAGTTGAGCCCTTGACCCTTGCATTTAGTAATCACTGGATAAAATGGATGGAGAGTAGTGGGGAAGCCTTTGCCTCATCAGGAGCAAGGGGCCAGACTAGAACCCAGGGCACCAGCCATCTCACTGACCCACAAACCCTCTAGCCTGTTTTCTTCTTCCTGGTTCCTTATAGCTCCTCTCAGATGTTTGAGATAATGTCTGACCTGTGGTTTAGTGGATAGAGTACTGTAGCAAAAAAGTTAGGATTTAGAGATGCTTCCTAACAGGAGACTGAGGGAGTTGGGAATTGGTCTCATTTATGACTGTGTTTATTGAACCCAATGATCATTACACCTTCCAGTTTTTAACACCTGGTAGTTACGGGGGTTTGTCCATATCCAGTTTCAGGACTTATGCTCACCCAGATACACACATACAGAGCCATATAGCTACTCACCCAGTGCACAGCTGATTGCATCTACACTGGATCTACATGGAACAGGACTGCAAATTTCACATAACTGCCAAAAATAGCAGATCTGCCATTTAGGCATGTAAAGTGAAAAAGGTTCTTCTCTTTTCCCCACTGTAAAGAGCACAGCTCCAAAAAAAGCACTGTTTGTGATTACAAGCATATTTGGATAATATCCACAGTGGCTAGGAAGGTATTGCTGGGAAGGTGGGCTAAGTTTTTAAGTTAAGTTTTCATAGAAAGTTGGTTGAGTTTTAGACAAAACTTGCTCTTTGGGTGACCAGAGTTTACCTTAACTCAAAACCACCATCAAATCATTTCCATATGAACTACACTGAAAAACTACAGAATTCAATCCCCCTCTACCCAACCCTGGGACTTTTTACACACTCCCTAAAATCTACAAACAAGGGAACCCAAACAGACCTACAATATCCAAGCATGGAACCCTTACTGAGGACATATCAGGTTTCATCAAATCCATCCTAAAACCTCTGGTCACCCAAAGACTGAGTTTTGTCTAAGATACAACAGACTTTCTACAAAAACTTTAAAAAAATATAGACCACCTTCCCAGCAATACCCTCCTAGCCACCATGGATGTTACCAGCTTATATACCAACATCCCACACCAACATGGTAACCAAGCCTGCCTTATATAACTACAAGAGCAAGATTACAAGTCAGAGTACAGACCTAAAGATATTAGTAAACTTATATACTTCATCCTCACACACAGGAGTTTCATTTTCAATAACCAATAACCAACACTTCCTCCAAACCACAGGTATGGCTAGGGTTACCAAAATGCCCCCACAATACGTCAACCTTTTTATGGGCCACCTGGAAGAATTTCTCAAGAGCTGCACCATCAAACCCACACTGTACCTAAGATATATAGATGGCATCTTTAACATTTGGACAGACGATCTGGAATCTCCAATTGTTTTCCATCACAAATTTAATAGCCATAACCATAACTCCATCAGACTGTTTCTGGAGTATGCCAGCACCAAGATTTCCTTTTTAAGCACTATGGTTAATATCTGCCCTGCCCCTCTCCTCCCTAGCCAGAGCTAAAGCTGGCTGAGAAGGAGATGGAGACTCCAGGCACAGCAGCGGCTACTCAAGCAGGAATCCCCCGCTCCCTTCCTCCTCTCTCCCACAGCACAGACCCCAGCGGCATGGACCCCAGCTGGCACTAGGTCATAGTCATGCCACCCCCATGCTAGCTGATGCCGAGAAGTGTCTGTGTGCATGTCTCCAATTTCACTGCAACAAAGGCAGACAGAACAGTGTCCGCTTAGGGTTTTTTGGAGCTAATCAACAGGTCAGCTGGTAATGCACCTCCATTTTTCCTTAAAAAATGCTTTGCAAAAACCTGTTTAAGAAGAGTTTGAATTAATGAGAGGCTTTGTTTTCTTGATGGGCTGATAAGCTGTGTGTTCTGATAAGCAGGTGAGGGTTTAAACCCTTCCCTAATCATAGCATCCTGTCAGGGCCTGGCCACTCCCCCAAGCTCAGCATCATGGAAAGGAAGGGA
The DNA here is from genome assembly GCF_001723915.1 of Gavialis gangeticus. Lineage (NCBI taxonomy): Eukaryota > Metazoa > Chordata > Crocodylia > Gavialidae > Gavialis > Gavialis gangeticus. The sequence goes on along the minus strand of NW_017728997.1, from coordinate 46,521,501 downwards.
GGGCTCACAGTAGCGCCACCCCCCCCCAACTTCTAGCCTGAGCCACTGCAGGCATGTGCCTGCATTTCCTGAATTAAAAGTGAATGTCTATCCACTTGCAAATCGACTGAATCTCTGCAGTTTAGACTAACCTACAAAGATTGAATCAATTATGGCCTGGGATTTTTGAATGTCTATCCCTAGCTCTTATGTCCTTAGACCAACATGGCTACAACCAACACCTCCAAAACATGGACAATATCAAATTCTGCTTTGGTTGATAGCAGTCCTTGAACTGACAGCATCACAAGAAACAGGTCTTTGCTTTGTTTTTTTGGTGATTGGAACTGCTGCTTTCCAGATCCCGTTTTCATGTTGCAAAATAAATAGCTTACAGTCTACTACACTGGGAGAATCTTTTCCAAAAGCTTCTTCTTCTTTCACCAAAGATGCTCCAGGGCTATAGACAGGCAGTGTCAAAAAACACCCCCAAAACCGAACTAACTAACCATTCATCACAAGAGGTTGACTTGAAGTGTGATTTCAAGAGGCTACAATGAATCAGAAGCAGTGTCAACTCCTTCAGTGAATGAATGCACAGAACAGTGTGATAGAAACGCGATTTTCCAGTATTGACTGAAACAAAATAGTAGGACCAAGCAAAAACTGTAACATCAAAAAGTCACTCAAAAACGTGTTTCGCTGAAGGATTTGTTGAGGTTGATAAAATTTTATGAAAGTATTCAGCTTTAACCGTGGTATTTTTCAATTTAAAAAGTTATTTAAGTGTCATTAACTGAGCAATGGTTGCAGATGAGGAAGGGAAGAATCCTTCAGATTCTGCACTTTCCCAACCTCATGTGAACATGAAAGCATTGATTACATTCAGTTTCATGTTTTCCATGATTATCTGTAATCATAATGTGTTTAGACACTTAGCCAGACTAGGACCTTTGTTGAACACATTTACTTTCTGGATCTGAATCAAATCAGGGTTTTCCCTTGCTCCCCTTCGCCTACTTCTCTCCCCTTCTCAAAGAAACAGAAGCCAAAAAACAAAAGAAAACAGTAACGAGTTTTTAAACAGTGCTGCATATTTTTTAAATCTAATTCTCTGAAGAAAAGGTGGTAACACTACATTTACATTCAAAAATGATGTCTAGAAAGGGAGGGCATTTAACATTAAACAAAGAGGATGATAAATCCCATGTAAGTTAACAGCTATTATTACAGATTATCCACATCTAATATTAAATTGTTAAGAGAGATGGTTTTGCACTATGTGCTTTAACATTAATTTGTGTTCCTTCCCTTTTTTTATCAGTGTAGCAGGCCTCCCAGCTGGCTGGGAGAACTCCTTAGCAGGATTCTGCAGATTCCTCATAGAGAACTAGATGTGAGAAGTTAGTACGTGTATATATTGTAAGTATACTACCAAGTTCTAACTGGCTGGCTTCCTATGTAGGTTCTCATGCTTTTTTATTCTATTTGATCATTACAATGATACTGGACACATTTATACAAGATGTTGACTGTGCAGCAGCACAATACTACTGCACAGTAGCCTTATGTGGCAACAACCATGACAAGATGCTACTGCTCAGTAGTATTAGGCTACTGCACAGTAGTGTCATGAAAAAAGACGTTCATCAGTGCTACTGCTCAGTAACTCGGGTTGCTGCACAGTCATTTAATACTTGCTTATACAAGTACCAAATGACAGTGCAGTAATGAATGCACAGTCAGTGTCTCATGTAGACGTGGCCATAGTTTTTAATACCACCAATCCATTTTGTTTTATGGTATACTTTTTGATCACACATTCAACAACCATGTCCAGCATTACAGATGAGAGACTGCCAGTTAAATTAATTCATAACATGATAAATGTTAAAACCATCTAGTTGTAAAAAGAGAATGCATAAGCAAGATTGAGATATCATTTAAGGATCCCAAACAGGGCTGGATTTAACAGAAATATTGTACCCTGGTGATCACAAATGGAGAAGCATATATAATCCCTTCCAATTTGCTGGTGTTTATACAAGTCCACATTAATAGTACAAGTCTTGCTTTACTTCTGTTCAAGTCTTGGTTTCAGTGGTCTCTTGTGGACATGTTTTCCATAGGCTGTGTGTTGTGTGAAGAGGTCCATCCTTTTATTTGCTTTACATCTGCTGTTGTTCATTTCTTTTAATACCCACTTTTTCTTGTCTTATAAGAAACTGTAAATAGCATTGCCTGATCTACCTTCTGCAGAGCACTCCATTTGTATAATTCTTTTGCTATGCCACCAAAATTCCTTTATTTGTCAGAAGTTCATGTCCAGTCTGGTCACTGTGCACCAGTCAGGCAGTGAAAAAATGGCCATCAGAAAATTCTCTTCTCAAAATTCCCTGAAGAGTAAAGCTGGCAGAGCTTCCCCCATGCATAAATTACTAGGGACATGACAGAAAGCAAGGTGAGGTGGAGGCAGGGTTGAGATCTGGCTTGAAGTTCCTTAGCAATCTTAAGTTAGTAGCAGAAGTTAAAGCAGCTCCCAGGCTACTCTAAATCATGCTGGGGCTAGATAATACAGTGGCTCTTAGGTGCAAAGAAGAATCTATGCACCTATGAACCTACAAATGATGATAACAGGGCACTGATCATTTTTCTGAGAAGTTCCAGTTTAGGGTCCCAGCAGAAGCTTCTCAAGCATAGCATCTCCAGGAAAGAGGGTATTCAGGGAATGAAGTTTAAGTACAGCTGCTTTTTAGAAGTCATAGGATAACAGGAAAGGGACCAGGACAACTGTAATATAATCTAGAAGATTAGAGAAAGCAAAGATGGGTTTGGAAAGAGCCTTGATGCATGGAAGGTGCCCTGCACTGTTTAAAGCCCTTTGCCAGGATAACCTTGGAAGCTACTTTGTAATGAACCAAATGCATGAGTTCCTGACAATGTAATGGGCACGTCTACACATGTATTAGGGTGCTTTTTTAATGCACATGAAATTTATTACCTCCCATATGAGGTACTAAAGAAATGCACATTAGGCTACCTTAATGCTCAGTAACAAATGTGCATGGTTTTTAAGTGATGCTTAATGCACAGTATCTCATTTTACTGAGCATTCGTGTAATTGCACATTTTTTACATGACAGTAAAAGAGACTCCTGTGCGTTAGAGCACACATTAATGAGAATTGCCTGAAAATCAGATGCACTGGAACAGAGAACTTGTAGAAAGGATTTATCTCAATATTCAGATGTCACCTGCAAGAATGGTTGGTATTTCTTATGGCAGAACCTCAGGAATGCACACTACCTTGAGAACCTCAGTACTCTGAACTAAGCTGTGGCAGTCTTGCAGTAAACTGCATTTTCAAACTAATCAGTCTTCGGATACAGTCCATGCAAGAACATTCTTCAGCTCTGTAACTGCTCATGGGCAAAGGCAAGGTAAAATACATCTTTTATTCCCCCAACATGTGTCATTAGTGGGCACTTTTGTGACTGAGCTGACTGCTACAGGCGTTCATATTGTTGCCTTATGGATTTTAGATTTCTTTCTGCCTCACTTGAATCCTAAGGCCACCTTCACTTTTGTATCTTCGAAAAGGCTCTGAGAGTAATGAAAGCCCTTCCACCTAAACAGAAGGAGCATTCAGATGGGGGGGGGGGTCAGCCTTTGTGCTAGCAGTCCCAGTCAGGGCTGCAACATAAGTTGAGGGAGAGCAGGGTGACACAGCACACCTACTTTGGCCTTTGAGATGTCACTCACTGGTCCTGCACACAATAGGAGCAACAAAACTTCCTTCATGTACATTAAAATAAACAGAAACTAGAAAATCTTTTTTCAGTGTGGATTTGTAACTGGCCACCACTAGGTTGCAGGAAGTTCTAGTGTGTTCTGATGCTGTTCTTAAAAAAGTGCCTATATACAAGCAGGGAGACTGCTCCAATGCACAGTAATTCCAGTGTGTTGGAACAGACTCAATCGAGTCTGCTGGAGCATGGCAATTAGCTTGTTCAATGAGCTTTAGATAAAAATGCCCCCACTGCCATTTTGAGGCATAGGAATGCTTATACACGAGACGTTCCAGGCATTTTAATTACAGCAGCTCTTGGAGCTACTGTAATTAAAGTGCCCCCCGCCCCTCCTCACAGCTCACAGAGCATGTGTATAAATATGAAAAGTATGCAAAGCAGTTTCAGAGATATGACAATAAGGGATATCACAGCCACTTGATAGCTGACTATTTTGTTTCAGTGCTTCAGGCCAGATAGAGCATTTCCTTTTATTTATTTTTTAAAAATAGACAATATGGCTGGGTTACCATATACCACAGAATCTTTGTAGAAATAAGTGCACATCCAAGGAGACATTTGCCCTATCTACATTTACCCATTTTCCAGGTTGATTTTTCCTTTTCCTGATATTTGTACCATAAAGATAATGGACACTCCTGTAGAGATGGGAAGCCATGAATAACCATAGATTTGTTACTATAGACAAGTAGTTTTCAAACTGCATTCCAAGGAACCGTGGTGTTCTGTGATATGTCATCGGGGGTTCTGCAAAGCGATTGGGAGTAATGGAGGAGAAGCTGAGAGGCAGTATGCTGCCATTGTGGGGCCAGGTAGCCTGGCTCCATGTCAGTCTTTAAGAAGCAGTAGGGGTTCCACAGCAGAAGGAATGATATGAAAACTTTCCATGACTTTGGGAAGTTTGAAAACCACTGCTCTAGACCAATGTATAGTGGGCCAGGCAAATACATCACGCCAAGGCAGTTCACTATGGTAAAAACTCTGAAACTTTGGCTGCAGCTTGTATTTCACAGCCTTGAAGCTGTGATACATTTAGATGCCCTGTTTATTTTCTCAAGTAACAGCAACAAGAATAAAAAATAAAATATAGTAGTTAATATAACGATGCATCTCACATGGTTAAACAGCAGCAGCTGCTCCTTCAAAACTGTTCCTATTATAAAAACACAGGGAAATTGTTTAAGTTGCAAAGTATTATCTGGGGCTTTTGAAACAGGGTCTTAATTAGCTGAAATTACTTGCTTTGTTGGAGAATCCTTTCCAGAAGCACCTGAAAAGTTTTAATATTAATTCTAGCAATGCCCTTAGAAATCAAAAGCATTCCCATCGTGCATCATGACACCTGGTTCCCCTTTGACTCTTTGGGCCTTGTCGCACATTATACATAGGATGTGCTAACTGCACTTACAATGCTAGCATCCGAGTATTCAAGCACAAAAACATTGGTTAAGTGCCACTGGGTACATCTGCAATGTGCCATTAGTGTGCAGTTAAGTTATTGCGCAGTAAAATAAGGCATAGTAAACTGCACCCCAGAAGAGGTCTGTACATGCAGTCACTTAGAAGCAAATTTGCTCCCAACAGGAGCCATTGAAACCAGGGATATTCCTACCCCCTACCCTGCTCTACCCCGCTGTAACAGCCAGGCTGACAGGGGGCACAGGGCTGGTCCCACTCCCCATGTGGGGGGCGGGGGGGAAGAGAGCTTTCTCTCTCGGCAGTTAGGACTGCTATATCCCAGCCACATGGGGATTGGGTCAGGACCCAATCCCCATGTGGCCAGGAGAGGTGTTCCCACCCACCAGGCAGCTAACTGGGGATTGGGAGGGTCTCAAATCCCCACATGGTTGGGAGAGGTCTCCTAGCCTGGATGGGATGCTGCCTGGCAGCCACATGGGGATCAGGACCCTCCTGATCCCCACCTGGCCAGGTGTCCTTGCCAGGTAGGGATGCCACATAGGGATCAGGAGGGTCCCAATCCTCACCTGGCTGGGAAAGGCATCCCTGCTTGGTGAGGACACTACCTGGCAGCTAGGTGAGGATCGGGAGGATTCCAATCCCCACCTGGATGTCAGGCAGCCTCACTGCTGAGCAGGGACTGCTCTCCTGACCAGGTGGGAATTAGGACCCTCCCTACCCAATCCCCACATGGCTGGGACACAGCAGTCCCGGCTGCCAGGACAGTTCTCCTGGCCACACGGGGATCAGGATAGTCCTGATCTCCACATGGTGGGGAGACAGTTCCTAGCACAGCTCTCCCCCACATCAGGCCTTGTACACGGTTACATGGTGATGCCTTACTTTGCAGTGCACAGTAAAGCATCTCACGTAGATGCACCCAGTTTAGCAAAGTTAGGACTTTTTTGGGAAGGAATATCTCCAGATTGTATTACCTAACATGCATTGAGCTAATGTCTGATGGCCCAGTCATTCCTAACTTCCTTACTGCGCTGGAGACCTGAACTGGCTCCTGTGCCATGGTTCCAGCTACTGTGTCTGACATAGAACAGTGCTGCAAGAGGGCTAATTAACAGTGTCCAGAGGCAGAACTAATTGCCTGGGCACAGTGCAGGGAGAATGTGATATCTGTATTCCTCTTAAGCAGGAGAGAATCTCTCTTCTAAATCAGAGAGCATGCTCAGTCACTGGGGGTAGGGTAGGGTGAACACTTCAAACTACTCAGTGCTGGTGCCTTTAGTCACACTGAAGTTTCAGAGAAATCTACAAAAGCTGTACTTACCCAAACAGAGAGGATGCATGGCACCATGCACAGGGAATATCATTGGGGCATACCTGTTTTGTTCAGTTCAGCGATTTAAATCCCTATTTTTATGTATGTATAAGAGGAAATTGAGCAGACTCTTCTCAGAACTTTTTTACATATATAGCAACATAATAGGTCTGGAAGGGGCCAGAAAGGTTCAATGAGTCTAATCCCCTGTAGCTGCAAGCAATCAAATAGTAGATATTAAGTCCAAAGTACATACGAATACCCACTCCAGCTCCCTCTGTATACCACAAAACACAGCTCCCCCCATTAAAGTTTTGTAATAAACAAATCTCTTGAGGGCAAAAGCAACTAACCAAAAAAACCAGCCAAAAACCAACAACAAGAATTGTACAGTGCCACAGGAAGAGAGCACGAGAAACCAAAACTACTACCAGGACCTTGAGCCCTTTTGATGTCAGGTAATTAGTTAGGTGCAGTAGATGTAGATGATCCTAGGAAGTGGTCCGCGTTCCATATTACAGTGCAAGGGGGAAAAAAACCCAGGTGGTCCTTGCCAAACTAAAATGAAAGAAAAATTCTTTACTAATCCTAGTCTGGTGATCATTAGATTAACTCTGAGCATTTGAGCGAGACTTACTAGCTAGGCATCTGAGCACTCTCAGTGCCACTTAGAGCACCAGAACACCCTAGACAAAATCCCTTGTGTCCTATTTCTGATGTTTCAGAGGAATGTTTTAAAAAATCCAAAAACCAGAAGCTGATTTATGCACCAAGAGGTGGAAAGACTTTTTCCTGATACCAAAAGACAACCAGATGAGGCTCTGAATCATGACATTAATTGATTAAATATGGTATAATTAAATATGCTATAAATACAGTGAGACGAATATTATAACCATATTGAAAGCTCAAGAGGAAGGAGTATGAACAAGGGAGGAAATCCAACCCAGTAAGAACTGTAACAGCCATCCAGCCCAACACTCCTTACTTGTGCACACAAACCAGAGTTCCTGTAAGCTGAAACAGGTGTAGGCAACCTTTTTCGGCTGTTGGCTGGAATGACTCCCTGGGTCAGACATAAGCAGGAGGCCAGGCACAGGAACCTAGCCACCATGATCCAGCCACCACCGCCGCTTGTCCCTGCAGTGGCATGGAGAGAATATCTTTAACTGTGCTGCCGTATGTCGCCAAAACCCCACATCCATAGGCTAAATTCAATGGTTTTCTTGGCAGGATCTGGCCTTCAGGCCAATCCCTGATCTAAACTAAAGCACATTTCTGAAAGATATCTAACTTACCTCAAGAACCCCAAGGGTATCTATCCCAGAGCAAAGACTGCTATAATGGTCAATCTGCCCTGCCCCACCAAGAAGCTGCATCTCACCCTATGGTTATTGCTTCTATCGTCACCTTTCCCTATAGATCCTGCTTGCACTGTCAGTGAAGTAAAGCATCCCCATAACACTTTCCACCTATGCTATGAGCCCACCCAGGGATCAAGTCTCTTTTCAATGCCCTCTTGCGGGTGCCAACAAATCAAACAGCCAATGCCTCATTTCACAAGCTTTAATTACTCCTATCCAACCTGCTATCCTTTCCATGAACTTACCTATCTCCATCTTGAGCCTAAACTGCTTCCTCGTCCCTACTATACTGTTCAAAAGGCTTTCAGAACTGCATTCCTCTAATGGTGAAAAATAATCTTCAAAATATCCAATCTAAATTTATTGAAAACCAATTTAGACGCATTGTAGCAGTGCTGCTTTAACATAATCCATTCTTTTCACTCTCTGGTTTTTGCCCCCTCTCCCTCACCAAGTGTATTTATAGAGACTGATCATATTCTTCTCAACTTTACTGCAGTGGAGTTAACCAAGCCAAACTCTTTAACTTTCTTTTATTAGGTAGGCTCTCTGTTTCCCTTATCAACCTAATAAGTCTTTCTTGACAATCCCAACAAGAAGCAAGGGGGAAAAAGCCCCCCTGGCTCACCAAGGGCATTCATGAATGCCTGATTGCCAAAAAGGAGACATATACCTGATGGAAGGGAGGGGCTATCACCAAAGAGGAGTATACCTCCACCATTTGGGTCTGTAGGGGGGTTGTTAGAAAAGCCAAGGCAGATACGGAGCTAGGGCTAGTGTCAAGGATCAAAGATAATAAAAAGTCCTTTTTTAAATATATAGGGAGAAGGAAGAAAGCAACGGGTAAATGTGGGGCCCTTGCAGGATATGCTTGGCAATCTGGTGGTTGCACCAGAGGAGAAAGCAGACCTCTTTAACAAATTCTTCGCCTCCATTTTCCTGTGCAGGGATCAGGACTCCCTGGCCAGGATTCCATATGGACTTGGGAGAAATGTTGCCAGGCCTATGGTCGGGGAGGACTGGGTTAGAGTGCTTCTGGAGGGGCTGGACGTGTTCAAATCAGCAGGTCCAGATGCTCTCCACCCCAGGGTGGAGGAAATTGGCAGGGGTTATTGCAGGGTGCCTAGCATGGCTTTACAAGCACTTGTGGTGCTCTGGCCAGGTGCCAGATGACTGGAAGAAAGCCAGTGTGGTCCCCATCTTCAAAAAAGGGAAGAGGGAGGACCCGGACAACTATAGGCCCATTAGTCTTACTTCAGTCCTGGGGAAACTCTTTGAGAAGATCATCAAGGAGCACATCTGAAGGGCCAGCAGCAGAGATGATGTTCAAGAGCAACCAGCACGGTTTCATTAGGGACAGGTTGTCAGACCAACCTGAGTGCCTTCTATGATCAGGTCACAAAAGCATTGGATGCAGGTGTTGCCATGGATGTAGTCTTTCTGGACTTCAGGAAGGCTTTGACACTGTCTCCCACCCCAGTCTCATCAAAAAGCTAGGTGACTGTGGCATTGATGCCTACACAGCCAGATGGATTGCAAATTGGCTGAAGGGTCGTACTCAGAGGGTAGTGGTAGACGGTTCATTTTCGACCTGGAGGGATGTTGGCAGTGTAGTTCTCTAGGGCTCAGTCCTTGGGCCCGCACTGTTCAATTTCTTTATTAGTGACTTGGATGACATGGTAAAAAGCAGCCTGTTCAAATTCACTGATGATACCAAGATTTGGGGTGAGGTAGGCATGTTAGTAGGGAAGGACAGACTACAGCAGGACCTGGACAGGTTACAGGGGTGGGCCAATGAAAATAGGATGTGTTTCAATACAGACAAGTACAGGGTGCTGCGCTTGGGCAGTGGGAACCAGCAGCACACTCACAAGAAGGGAGTTTCCCAGCTTGAGAGCACGGTGGCAGAAAGAGATCTTAGAGTCATTATCGACTCCAAGGTGAACATGGGCCAACAATGAGAGGTCATGGTCAGTAGGGCTAACTGTACCTTGTTGTACATCCACAGATACATCTCAAGCAGGGCCAAGGAGGTGATCCTCCCCCTCCACGCGACACTGGTCAGGCCGCAGCTGGAGTACTGTGTCCAGTTCTGGGCGCCGCACTTCAGCATGGATGTGGACAGCATTGAGAAGGTCCAGAGGAGGGCCACCCGCATGATCCGGGGACAACAGGGCAGACCCTATGAAGAGAGGCTATGGGACCTTAACCTGTTCAGCCTTCACAAGAAAAGGTTGAGTGGGGACCTGGTGGCCATCTACTCATGCGGGGGTACCAGCAGGGTTTGGGAGAGACCCTGTTCCCTATAGTGCCCCCCGGGATAACAAGGAATAATGGCCATGAAGTGTTAGACAGTAAGTTTAGACTAGACATCTGAAGGCACTACTTCACAGTCAGGGCGACTGGGATCTGGAACCAACTTCCAAGGGAAGTGGTGATGGCTCCTACCCTGGGGGTCTTTAAGAGAAGGCTCGATGTTTACCTGACTGGGGTCATTTGAGCCCAGTTTTCTCTCCTGCCCAGGGCGGGGGGTTGGACTTGATGATCTACAAGGTCCCTTCCGACCCTACTTCTATAAATCTATGATCTTTCTTCCAGTTTAACTTTACCTTTTTTAAACATAGGTTACCAGAGTTACATATAATATTTGAAATCAGGTGGTGTTCTCAATCTTTGTATAGAGGCATTAGGACTAGGCCTGTCTTGACCTTTCTCCTCCCCTTTGTTCAGGAAACTTCAAGGATATTTCAGTCCATGCTGATTTAGGCCTGTTTTTATCTTTATTGTAGCAGTCATAAAGGTCCATTCATGTGGACTCCTTTGTACACATTTGGCACATCTACATATTCATTAATGCACAGTAGTTACTGTGCATTTAATTTAGTACTTGCTTAATGAAGTACTAACTAAATGTGCAGTAACTACAATTACTGCAGTAGTGCTGGCACATTGTTTTTAGAGATACTAACTGTGCAGTAGGGTATTAACACAGTTTTTGCCCAGCATGCTACTGTGTGGTATTATTAGGCTACTGTGCATTAGGCGTCTTGTGTAGATGCACCTAGGGTAGCTTTAGTGAAGCTGCTGCTTCCTAGATGCATTTTACCACAGAAGCAGTGTGCCTGAAAGTAAAAGCAGTGATCATTCAAGAGCCTACTGTGTACAACCTACTAGGCTTTCAGTTGGCTCATCTGCTCCTTTGTGTAAAAGGCCAAGGGTACAAAGATAGTTAGATATGTTATTCTGAATTCAGACTGAAGGTAGGGCAAGGTGGCATCTCAGGGACAAATTGGTTCAGAGTGGCTTGAGCTTTTGTAGTAACAACCTACTTTGTCAGAAGCTCGTATCTAGTGCCTGATGAAGCAGATTGCTGCCTATGAAAGCTTAAGCCATGGGTGATATTGGCCTCCCCATTTGGAATGTCATGCAAGTAAAGAATTTGCAAAGGGGAATGCAGAGCTGTGGTGCGAGATTGAGGAGAAGTTTCACCCAAAATGTTTTGTGGTTAACTGTTGCTCTTAAGCAACAGAAGGGAGTTCCTGTAGGCAGGGAACTTACAATATTTTGGTATTATCACATCAAAAAGAGAAGGTAATTTCTGGTCACATGAGGGATCAAAAATACCTGGTTTCCAGACAGTGTTCTGTACCAAGTTACTCAAAAAGTTTAAATAGGCCACTTTTGTAACATGTAGAACTTGATGGAATTTCTTTAATACATTATTTATTTACAACTGTTAAAATATTTTTGTGCCTTTTTCAGCAGATTTCACTCCTTTTAGGTGTCATTACAAGTGACATATTTAGAAAAAAACTTAATGAAGTGCAAAATAAAGTGATGTCCCTGTGAGATTTCACATACACTGCAAGTCACACAAACTATTTCAGGCACTCTTCTGGTACATCTTCAGGTTTACTTTGTGAGTTTCCTCTCCTGAATTACCCTCTCTTGTTACTTAGCTATGCATCTCACTTCCTAGGTTTCCATCTTGCTGGGATTGAGCAAAAAGTGTTTGTGTTTTATTTCAGGGAAGGTTTTGAACATCCCTGGATGCATCTACATGCCTGCTTTACTGCAGTTGACTAATTAGCTCTGCAGCAAGGTGACACAGTCTACACATGCACCTGTATTAGGGTGCAGTAAATTAATTAACTCTACTGTAGGATAGTACTATCCAGGACAAATACTATCCTACAATGGAGTAATTACAGGCGCTCAAACGCATGTGTAGACTGTAACCAGGGCTGGCTAGGGCATGAGGGTGCTACAGTGCCAGGACTGCCTGCTGCCTAGCCCCACACTGTAGTAACCTCAAGCCCCAAGCAGCCACTCTACTGCCCAATGCCACCAGCTGGAGCCTGGGGCTGACCCCCCAGGCTCCCTCGCAGACCCAGGGCTGCTCTGCCCTGGCTCAGATTGCTGTGGTCCCAGGCATATGTGAAGATCCTGTGCCCAGGAAGCACCTAACTCTGGTGCAAACTGTACCAGAGTTTATTCAGGCAAATTAACAGCATGTGTAGGTGTACCCCGTGTAGCTAATAGCGAAAGGAGCGACAGAATAGAAGGAGAAGCTAGAAGATGTGACGCTGGTCAGGCCACAGTTGGAGTACTGTGGCCAGTTCTGGGCGCTGCACTTCAGGAGGGCTGTGAATGGCATTGAGAGGGTCCATAGGAGGGACACCCGCATGATCCAGGGACAGCAGGGCAGACCCTACAAGGAGAGGCTATGGGACCTGAACCTGTTCAGCCTTCACAAGAGAAGGCTGAGGGGGGACCTGGTGGCTGTCTATAAAAACTTACTGGGGGCAGGGGAGAAAAAAAACAAAACAAAAACAAAAAAAACCCAGCAGGGAATGGGAGAGACCATGTTCCCCTGAGCGCCTCCTGGAGTAACAAGGAATAATGGCCGTAAGTCGTTAGAGAGTAGGTTCAGACTAGATATCAGGAGGCACTACTTCACAATCAGGGCAGCTAGGATCTGGAACCAACTTCCAAGGGAAGTAGTGCTAGCTCCTACCTTGGGGGTCTATAACAGGAGGCTTGATGATTACCTAGCTGGGGTCATTTGAGCACAATTCTCTCTCCTGCCCAGGGCAGGGGATCGGATTAGATCTGCATGGTCCCTTCTGACCCTATATCTATGAATCTATAACATGGAGAGAGTCTGAACTGTACCTGGACAAGGTAATAAGAGTGTTCTAGAAACATGAAAAGTTGATTGTTTTTGAAAGCTCAAACTACATAATATATCCAATAAGTTACTTAAACGCACCAAAGAAAGCTAAGAAATTCACTTGGCCAACATAGACAGATATGTTGTGATCTCCTCCTAATCTACCTTTTTTACTGAAACAACCATGACAGGATGTGCCTATACCACCCCCAGCTACACTTCTTTCAGACTGGAAGTCTAGTCACGAAGACAGTGCCACTCTATGTGCACCTACGCCAAATGCTGTTGGAGTAATATTGGGTGCGTATGCCCAAGACTTAAAGCAGTTCTAGGTAACAAACAGTAGTTACAGTGCATTTTTTTAGCATTTGGCAATGCAGATAGAGAGCAAGTAGACAGGGCATGTTCCACAGTTGTGCTTCTTAAGCCAGCTGGAGACAGTGTAGACATGTCCATAGAGTCACTGCAGTCTCAGCAGTGAGGATATTATTACAAAGAATATTTGTTCTCACAAGGACGAAGGGCCAGATTTTGCATTTAGGAGAAACACCATAAAAAGTTTCACAGGTCCCACAAGGGGTCTTCAGTGCAGAATTTGGAGCCGAGTCATTTGGACTCTCTCAAGCTTCTCCACACATTCTTTTTGAATTGTGGAGCCCAGAATTGGCTGCAGTACTCCAGCTGTGGCCTCAACAAGGCTGAGTACAGCAGGAGGATGACATCTTGGGATTTGCTAGAGAAGCATCTATGGATACAAGCCAGAATTCTGCTCACTTCACTGGTTGCAACAAATCACCTGGGTGGCTCATATTCACCTTGTGTTCAGTCATGACCCCCAAGTCCCTTTTGGCCATGGTGCTAGCAAGTATAGCACTGCCAAGCCTATAAGGATGCTGCAGGTTTCTTCCCAAGGTGGAGAGCCTTGTATTTTTTGGTGTCTGTCAAGGTCAGCCTGAATTACCATCCTGTCCTCGGGTCTGGACGCTTTACCCCAAAGTTTGGCGTCATCAGCGAACTTGACCAGTCCGCTTCTGATACCAATGTCCACATCATTAATGAAGATGTTGAAAAGAATAGGCCCAAGGATGGAGCTTTGGGGGACCTCACTGGTCACGGTGCACCACTGTGATGGACTTCCATCAACTACCACGCTCTGGGTCCCTAATGCGCAGTCTACCGCACATTAAGCATCATGAAAAGACCATGCACTGTTGCTACTGCACAGTAGCACCAGGAACTGTGCATTTAGTTAGTACCTTATATTACGAGGTACAGTAAAAGTTCTTTTAACCGGCATCTTACAAGCCGGCATGCTCTACTAACCGGCATGCTGGCTTGTAAGATAGAAAGTGAAACCCGAAGTGTTCACTGTGGCACTTCTGGTGTCTCTGAGCCCCCACAGCCCGGGGGCATAACAGGCTGTGCAGGGCTGTCCGGGGCCTGCCTCCCTGGCCTGCGGGAGGGGCAGTGATGCCGTAGGAGGGGCAGAGGGATACCCCAGACGTGGCAGGAAAAAGCAATGGCTGGGGCTGCTCAATTAACCGGCATATTTTGTTATCCGGCATCCCCGATTCCCAGGGGATGCCAGATAACAGAGCTTTTACTGTACTAAACTTAATGTGCAGTAGCAACAATGCATTAATGCACATGTAGATGTGTCCAATGAGAAATAAGTACTTTACTCCTTCAGTTGCTTTTGCAGATCCCACACCAATTCCTTCAGCATACCTGTATACACTTGGCTCTCAGCTCCCATGATTCTATAGAAAGGAGCTCTGCCCACCCTACCTGTAGCTCTGGGAGGGGGAGAACAAAAGTTGGGATCTCAACACCTGGGCCACCCAAATAGGACCCCTACTGATAGGACTGGCTGAAGCAGCTTACAGAGCATTAACCTGGTCTGAGGCTAGAGACTATAAGAAGGTCAAAGCTGCAATCTTGTATTGCCTGGAATTGACTCCCAAGACATATAGACAAAAAAAGTTTAGGGCCAAGAAGCGGGGGGAGGAACTTCGGCCACGCTTACTCACCCAAAGATTAAGGGATCTAGCTGAATGTTGGCTACACCCTGAAGGGAAGCCAGGGGAGGAGGTTGTGGACTTGATAATACTTGAACAGTTCCTGACCGATTGAAGTGGGGGAAGGGGGCATCAGCCTAAGACTGTCAAGGAAGCCCTGCAGCTAGTAGAAGACTATGTTGTGGCCGAGGCTGAAGGGGAAACCCCTAAAGAAGGAAAGGAATGGGAACCCTGCCAATCCTGGATGAGTAGAAGGTGGCTTAAAAAGGGAGGAAGATGAAATTCCCTAGGGTCCCAAGTCAGGAGGTCTGGAATGGGGAACTGTGTGAAATCATATGCTGCTGGTGTGGGGGAAAAGGGGCACCTGGCCAGTTTTTGCCACCAGAGGCTGCAAACTGAAGCGGTGTCCAACTACCTGCATGAGGAGAAAATGGACTGTAGTTTTGGGAGACATAAGGGCCCATGGAAAAAAATAATAATTCTTGATTGATGTTAGGATTGGTGACACTATAATCCCTGCATTAGTCGACAGGGGCTGTACACAGCCCATGGTAAGGGCAGCTCTGGTTTCCCCACAGAGGGGTACCCCAGAGAACAGTCAGCATGGTCTGCATACATGGGGCTTCCTACATGTATGAAAGAAGGAAACTCTGGCTGATGGTACTGGGACAAACTGAAGAATTGGTAGTGGTGTTAACTGAAACCCCTCCATGCTGCTGGGTGTAGATTGGCCTCACTTGTGGGAAGTACTGACACAGGTAATGGGAAAACTGGGGGTGAGGATTACCTTACCCAATAAATCTATTTTGGAAAGTCAGCCAGTCAGGAGGAAAAGGAGTTAGATTTAGATCAGATAATTGGAGGAAACACCTTCAGGGAAGAGCAGATCGCTTTATCAAAGCGTTCTGAGGGAGCATCTGGCAAAGAGAGAAGATGAGGTGCTGGACCCTAATCTGATGACACAGAGCCTGAGATTTGAGGTAAGGGATGGCATTCTATACCACGTGAAAGAGGGGAAGGGATGGGGATGAACCGATCCAGGTACTGGTGCCCTGATCTTATTGAAGGACCCTGCTCTGAGTGGCCCATGCCCTCCCTATGGGGGGGTGGGGGGGTGGGTGGCGGCATATGGGGAGAGATAAGACAGAGGCCAGGCTGACCAGATGGGTGTTCTGGCCTGGGATCTATAAAATGGTCTAGTGGTACTGCCAGGAGCATCCGGCTTGCCAGAAGACCGGTGGGCTGAAGCCACCCCAAGCTCCATTAATGCCTCTCCTGTAGGCTGGGCGACCCTTTGATCGGATAGCCTTGGCTATAGCAGGCCCCCTTCCACAGAGTTGGGTGGAATACCAGTTTGTCCTCGTGACTGTAGATTATGCTACCCGATTCCCAGAGACGGTCCTGCTATGGTCTGTGATAGCGCCCAAGATAGCTGAAGCACTGATGAAGTGGGCATCCTGGGTAGGATTTCCTGGGAAATCCCTAACAGACCGGGG
>NW_017728997.1:46497618-46504747 GCF_001723915.1 Gavialis gangeticus | reverse complement strand
GTCATGTCCACGGTCCTACGGCGAGGGGGCGGGGGGGGGGCGGGTGTCTGTAAGACATTGGTATGCCGATGTTTGGAGTTGTTGGATTTGCATTCACAAACAGATGGCCTTGTGGAGCACCTTAAAAATTGAACTCTCAAAACCATGATCCAAGCTGCAATACAAGGAGACCCCAGTAAGTGGGAAGAAAAATGTTGCCACTTTTGTTGTTTTCAGTAAGGGAGGCCCCACAGGCATCTACTCAATATCCATCCTTTGAGTTGGTGTACAGGCACCAGCCCAGAGGACTAATTGACCTCACATGTGAAGGGTGGATTGAATCTGAACCAGGATGGTCCACACCCCGAAGGCCGTAACTGATTTTAGGGAGAGACTGGAGAAGGCTAGCAGCATTGCACAGGAAAACCTGGGATGGAACCAGGTAAGGCAGAAATGCATATACAACCATCACACCCAAGAGAGAGAACTGCAAGAAGGGGAACAGGTGCTGGCAATGCTACCAGACAATACCCACAAATTGCTGGCACACTGGCAGGGACCCTTTTGGGTGGTTAGGAAGGTGGGCCCAGTGAATGATGAAGTGTTAAGGACAGAACCTAAATGAAGGAAACAGGTTTATCACATCAACCTTTTGAAAAAAAATGGCACTCATGAGAGGGGTGGCTTATGCAGAAAAGTAGGGACCTAGATGACCTTGGAGGTCCAGAGCTCCCTCTGGAGGTGGGGAGGTGCCCAGTGGTGGAAGATACACTAGACAGACACCAACAGGAGGAGATGGAGGAAATAATAAATGAATTCCAAGATGTTTTCAAGGAAACCCCAGGGGAAACATGAGGCATTGAACATAGGATCAAGACTGCAGCAGGTTGTGTCAAAAAAAAAAATCAGTGGAGAAGATTACCCAGAGATCAGTGGGAGGCTGTTAAAAAGGAGATTGAACAGATGTACAGACTGGGTATCATCAAGGAATTGCAAAGCCCCTGGAGGAGCCCTTTGGTGATAGTTACTAAGCCTGATGGTATGCTCAGACTTTGTGTGGATTTACAGAAGGTGAATGGGGTAGCTGAAATTGATGAGTTTCCCCATGCTCAGAATAGATGACATGCGGGAGGAAAAAAAAAATTGGGACTGCCAGATACATCACAACAATAGACCTCACAGAGGGGTATTGGCAGATACCCAGGGCAAAGGAAGATCAAGAGAAGATGGCCTTCAGTACCCCATGGGGATGGTTTCATTTTAAACAGATGCCCTTCGGGCTACACGGGGTAGTGGCCTCTTTTCAGAGGTTGATGGACAGGGTCCTGGCACCCCACCAGGAATATGCATCTGCCTACATCGATGACAATCATCTTTTCAGAAGAATGTGGACAATACTGCAAACATCTGCGGGCCATCCTGTCAGAAGTACCCAAGGCAAGTCTGATGGCAAACCCAAAGAAATGCTTTCCTGGAAAAAGTGAAACCCAGTACTTGGGGTTCATTGTGGGTCAAGGCAGAATTCAGCCAGTAGCCGATAAGGTTGATGCCCTGTGGTGATACATGCTCCCCAAGGCTTTGAAACAACTGAGATCCTTTCTGGGGTTTGCTAACTACTACTGACAGTTCATAAGACATTTTGCTCACATAGCAGCCCCACCCGACCAGAGGGAAGAAAAATCCGGCGAGATGGAATGACCAAGCGGTTCAGGCCTTTGAAGACATCAAACATGCCTTATGCCAGGCACCGGTATTGTATACCCTGAATTTTCAGAAAATATTTTACCTACAGATGGATGCTTCAGGCACAGCCTTAGGAGCTATCCTGTTCCAAAAGGAACATGGCGAAGAAAGACCAGTGACTTATGGAAGGGAGCAGCTATCAGAAACCCATTATCCACTATTGAGTGTGAATGCTTAGCTATTCACTGTGGGGTGGAACTATTTAGGTATTATCTGCTGGGAAGATGATTTGTTTTAATAACAACTGATCATGCCCCTCTCAAGTGGCTTCAGTCAGCTAAAACTGACAACGCACATTTAACAAGACGGTCTTTAGCCTTACAGCCTTTTTATTTTGCAGTGGAACACCGGGCCGGCAGGGCCAATGTAGCCACTGATTCCCTGTCAGCACCTGAAGGTGGAGGTGCTGTCACTCCTGACTCGACCCTGCAAATGCAACAGAAAAAGGACTGCTCACCATAGTTTTGTTCTTTATGTTCAGACCAGAGGGGGAAGGTGTGTAACAGGGCAAAGATGTTACTAAGTTGCAAGGGGGGGTGGGGGAAGGGGGATGAGAAAGAGTCAGATCAGGGACAGGGCAAAGTTAACTACTTAGTAAAACACAGTTGGGAAGGGGATCGCACCCTGGGTGAATATTAACCCATTAGGAGCCAGCAGCTACTTAAGTGCACAGCAAGGGATTTCCTTTGCCCCCTGGGGCACAGCATGGAGAGATTCAGCATGGACGCCAGGAGCCACAGACCCTGGCGTCCCGCTGGAGCAGCTTGCTGATAAGACTTACCAACTGGGTGCAGATAACCACGGCGACCAGTGAAGTAAGCAGGTGAGGAAGAGAGGAGAAACTTACTGGCTGAGAGAAGGTCCCACAGAGAAAGGATCCACTGATACCACAGGAAAGAGAAAAGAGAGTGGGACTGGAGTGGAGCTGACTGACTTGGGGGAGAGGGCTGCACAGTGGTGGAGAAAAGGGAGACTGCGAGCTGTGAGAACAGCCAGAATGCTCCACAACCTGCAGGGAAGTTACCAATAAACCAATTTTCTTTTATCCTGCTTCTGGGGTGATTTACTACTCCCTCTCTGTTTGGGGAATTAACTTCTTATTCTTCCATCATTCCAAAGCATGGCAGGAAAGTCCCAGGGAGAGAGATTTTGTTATTCACCCTCACCTGGCCACATCCTTGTGGATACTAAGGTCCAAACCCAGCTCCCCTTTAGGCAGCTAAGTAGCATTTAGCTGGCTAAAGTTAGATGCTGAAGTGGCACAAAGTACTACTTACATTCACTTTAGATCTTATTTCCACATGTGCAACATGACTTGTTCTTCTGAGAGTGTTCAGAAGTCATTTGCTATGGCCATTTATGCTCTGCTTTGATCGTATACACTAAGTAAATCTCTGAAATTTTAGTTGTATAAAAACCCGTAGCTAGTGCCTGATTGAAGAAGAAGAAGATGTAAAGTAGGTGGTCTGGCCTAGTGGGTAGGCTACCAGGAGCAGGGGGGAGGGAGGGCACAGAGGGTGCATCTACACGAGATGCTTTACTGAGCAGCAGACTAATGTGTTTCATGATAAAGTGACACCATCTACACATGTGCACCAATTAGGGCACAGTAAGCTAATGTACTGGGCTACCCGAGTCCCATCAGATACAAGTGGGATCCCGTTGCCCCCTGGGGCAATACAGTAATTGCTGCACTTAAGATGCACATGTAGACAGTGACACTGGGATTAGTTTACTCTGGCTCAAATTGAGCCAGAGTATATTCAGTCACATTAATTGCATGTGTAGATGCACCCAGATGGAGCCACAGAGCGTGGGCAGGGACTGAAGTTCAAGTTACAAAATCCTAAGGTGGGATTCCAGAGGCAGGATCCAAATCACAGGCTGAGCCAGGGTTCTCTAGTCAGACACCAAGTTATTGAAGCCAAGGAAACTCCCAAAAGCCACAATCCAGAAGCAAAGTCAGAAAACCTAAGGCATGAGATCCAGGGAGACTTATTATTACAACAGGATCAAATAGCTTCTTTCCTCTTCCTTTTTAAACTTTGCACATTCTCTTCACCCACTTCCAAACCCCACCCCTTTTTCTCCCATTTCACTACAACTCTTTCCCCACCTTGTTCCAATTACCCTACCCTCAGAATCATACTGCAAAAATGAGTAGGCTGATAATCCTGTTTTCATCATGACTATATCCTATTTCACAGCCTGTCACTATAACCCTTACTTGCCACCCTACTCAGCCTACTGTTATATCCCCACCTCCTCTCCCATCACTACAAGGACCAGTATCCCTGTATAAAGTTACACTGACAATAAATAACTGATTAAAGAGTAAAATATGTTTAAAAGTTCTCACCATGCCATTACCGCTGTGCTTTTGTTCACACTTAGTTTGGCCCTGGATGCTTCGCTTTTTGTATATCCCACCGCCAGTTCCAGGAAGAGTCTATCCCTTACCACATTGGATGGTGGCAGATGTGCAGGTCCCTGCTCCAACTCATGGCACTTTGCATAAAGTGGGTTGGGTTGGGGGAGGGGGGGAGGAAAATCAAGCCTGCCTGCCACATGATTGGGACTGGGCTGATGCAGTCCTGTCCCCCACCCCCCAAGAGAGTCTGCAGAAAGAGACGGGAAGGGTGGAAGGGAAGCCACAGGCTGGGTTTTGCCCAGCCTGAGCTGAAGGTGTGAGTGTGAGTTGCAGGGGGGGCCTCCAATCCATCTGTCCCCCCTCCAAACCATGCTAGAAAACTCCCAGCCTGCAGGTCCCCTTCCCTGCCACTGCAGATACCATTGACTGTGCTGATAGATTGACCCAGCCTAGGGAACACTTTGGAGCACCTTCATTTGATGATAGTTAATTTGTTGCATGATCGGCCACATTTTAAACACTCTGCAGCCATGCACGTGTGTCACAGCACAGCTGTAGAGTGCTTTCAGGGGGCCAATTACATGACAAATATAACTTCTGTCTGTACCCACTGATACAATCCATACACAGCTCTGCTTTCATTTGTTGCTCTCCTCTACCTGCCACTGGAACACCCCAATGACCATATCCTACTTCAGTCTCTGCAGCAGTAGCTCCATAGCACAAATAAGTAGTGCTAGGGACAGGGGACATCCCTGCTGTACCCCAGACTGAATACTAAAACTCACTCAGGTGGCAGTTTATTAATATCTGACTAGCAGCATCTTGATCCAACTTATCACATCTAAAACCCGAAATAAAAACTGTGTGTCAGTCTAAGTTCATAATTCTATGTTTTCTAAGTCTAAATTCAACTTTCAATCCTTACAATACATTACAATGTCCCGTACCATTCTCAATGCATTTGCAATATACCACGCCAGCACTGCACAGGTCTGGTCTTCACGTATAATATACGACAACAGTTTTCATATCTGTAAAACCAGCACTTCTGTTAAAATCTTGTAATCAGTATTTCAAAGTGTTATGTGTCTCCAGTTATGCAAGGATTCCCTGTTCCCCTTTTTGTATAATAAAAAACCACTCCCATGTTAAAATCTTTACCCACAATCCCCTCTCACACCTCTTTAAAAAACTTTAATCAGGTTAATCCCACCTGTCATGGGACAGGGTCCTGCTGGATGGCCGTGATCTCCCCAAGGCCCCCTTACCATGCCAAGTTGGCTCAATGGGCCCCCTCGATTCTCCCCCGCCACATCTTTGATGGAAATTATGTAGTATGGGAGGCTGCCTTTACACCCTCTTGGACACGGTTCACTGTACTCTTGGACTCCGTGGACTCCTGGTGGGTCCTGCTCCAAGACAGATGTCACAATGGGTACTTCGGGGCACCCCAGGCTTATGGGCTACGTGTGGCTCCAACCACCCCTTTACCACACCTCAAGCTTCGCAGATGGTACTGACATTGTTTGGTCCAGGCCTTGTTATGAATTTGGCCCCCTTGTCCTCCCTGGGCTCTCCGCAGCCCAGTCTTGCTCTGCACCTCACTGGCACTTGGGCTGTCTGTGGCCCTGCAAAGTGCTGTACCCTCTCTGGCTCTGGGGCCGGTGCACCCCCAAATGCTGCACCCTCTCTGGCACTGGGGTTCCCCATGCTGCTGTGGGACCCTTATGAGGCCTCCTCCTTCCCCTAATAGCTTCAGCCAAACCACTGGTCTTAAACAGCAAACAAAACACAAGCCCCTGGGCTATAACATAAATCCAAGCCACCCAGCTATAACTTCATTCAAGCCACACCAGGGAGGTCCATCCCTCACCAGTATCAGAGGCTGTACCTGCAGTCAGGCCTCTCCCCTTTGCTTGCTCAGGGAGAGCTCCTTCCCCCTTGACTGCTGGCAGGGAACTGCTTTCCTGGCCTCAGCCCTGGGGTTTATATACGAGGCAGGCCATGCCCCTTCTGGTCAGCTGACTGCTGACACGTGTGGGCCACTAGCTCATTCTGGCTCCCCTGGTAACCAACTGCTGGGGCTTCCAACTCACTGCTAGGGCTCTTCCCTTAGCAGTTTCAGCTTTTTAAAGGAGCAGGGCACCCTAGTGTCCTGCGACACCCCCAAATCCCCAAACCTTTGGTAAAATTCAGTTGGCAAGCTATTCTGCCCCAGGGTTTTACCCTTTTTAATACATCCCCCCTTCCATTAAAACTACCTTCTCCTCCATCTTTGTCCTTCTTCCTCACTTTCATCTCTACCTCCTGCATAACACTGCAATTGTACCTCCTCCTCTACTTTCCTGCTCAGGTA
This sequence comes from Gavialis gangeticus, assembly GCF_001723915.1. NCBI lineage: Eukaryota > Metazoa > Chordata > Crocodylia > Gavialidae > Gavialis > Gavialis gangeticus. Next base: position 46,498,295 of record NW_017728997.1, on the reverse strand, counting down.
CAATCCAGCATAATAGTTTAGAGCCGCCTCCATCACCTCCCTCCTGGGTTTCTATTCATGTTCCCCTCTCCTCTATGCCTGCAGTCAGATCCCCCTGCTTTTCCTCACCCTGCTAGAGAAGTGGAGGGATAAGCCATCTCTCTTCTCCACCAATAGGGGACATACTAAAATCTTATTTTCCTTAAAAAACACTTCTCCAAGGCTCTCTTCACAGCATCCCATTCTTCCTTCACATTCCGGCCCAACTCTGCCTGTTTAAATAGACTCTGTAACCTGCATTGCATCCTTTTAAAATCCCCTTTCTGTCTCCTCATTCTTTTATGCCCCATAAAAAAACTCTTGCTTTCACCATAAAAAAATCTTGCTTTCTGTTTTATTGCTTGTCAGCATTCCCACTGAGTTTTAAAACAGATAGTAAGCATCTGGCAGCCCCCATACAGTCCTCTAAAATCCTCACACACCTGCTCCTCCAGCAATTACACGTTCAATTCCCGTAGGCCCCACCCCATCATGCTGCTTCACTCTGCCCCCACTTCCACTCTTAACATTAAATAGTTCATAAAACCCACTAATAAAACCTCCTTCTTGATAGTTTTAAAATCCATTGAGATAAAAACAAAATCAGTATTAGAGCGCACCTGCACTCTAGGGTCCACTCTTGTCCCCACTTTTTCACT
>NW_017728997.1:46487120-46492618 GCF_001723915.1 Gavialis gangeticus | reverse complement strand
CCACACAATCACATACCCCACAAACCGTGCTCCCACTTCCACTCTTAACATTAAATAGTTCATAAAACCCACTAATAAAACCTCCTTCTTGATAGTTTTAAAATCCATTGAGATAAAAACAAAATCAGTATTAGAGCGCACCTGCACTCTAGGGTCCACTCTTGTCCCCACTTTTTCACTCCCAAACATCTTTTGACATTTCCTTCTTAAAAATGTTATGAAGCAGCTCTCCCACATGATCCAAGCTCCCTGCCTCTTCTCCTCTTTGTCTATTCCCTGCCCCAGTTATACAGTTAAAATCCCATGCCACAACCTGGGGCCATCCACTCACCACACATAGTACCAATTTCCTAAAGACCTGACACCTAGCCTCTCTCTCTGGAGGGAAAAATACATTAAAAACTTCTATTTCTGCTCTGCCACCTCCACCATCATGTGCAAGTCTGTCACTAATTACTTCCTCCACTCTTACCATTTTAACATGGGGGCTTATAATTAAAATAGTCATCCCTGCCTCCCTATTCATGAGAGCCTGGCCACCACAAGGGCCCCCACCTTCACCTCCTCTCAAAACTGCTGTGCTCCAGGTTACTTGGCAGCCTGCACTCTTGCGAGCACAAGATATCTGCTTTCACTTGGGCCAGGAAGGGCTCCACTCAGTCCTACTCTTCTGACTAAAAACACTTCTCACATTCAATGATGCCACCATTAAAACCATGGCTAATAATGCAGGAAAGTATTCCATATTATACATCTGCATCACTACTGATGTTTGAGCTTTTCTCCTGCTCCATTAAGCACATTCCTATTGCCTCCTCAAAATCTTTGGTTCTGTGTTTATCTAAAAAACCCTCTGCTGCTTTATTGCTTCTCCAATACTTCTGCTACCCATTTGGGGATGCAAAATGATATCTCTGATAACAGGGAGAAATCTGCCTCTTCCTCAGATCCCCCTTCCCTGCCCCTGTCTCCAATTACCTTGGACTTCTTTCCTTTTTTGAGTTGGTCTAATAAACGATATTGGATTTACCCAAAGAACCATGTCTGCCTATGTCTTTAGACCAACACGGCTACAACCTACACTCCTGCTTCCTTTTTTATCACACTTGCTCTTCTTCTTTCCTGACCATGTCACTCTTTCTTCCTCTCCCTTCTCCAACTCTTCCACTTACTCCTCCCTCCCCCTCCTCTTCCCACTCCTTCTCTCACTTACTCTCCTTCCTGTTTTTTCTTTCCTCCTTGTTTTCCACTCCCCCTGTATCTTCGGTGTCCATTTTGTCCCCTAGCTTTTCTGCCCCTTGAGCCATATTTTCCTTGTTAATCTCAAGGCCCTCTTCTACTCTCTCACCTTGGGGGTCCCTTCCACTACTTCTGGCTCTTCTTCCTCTAGCTCCTTCCTTAGTTCCTCTTCTTGAGCTGCCTTTGGGGGTCTTATTCTATTCACCAAGGATGTGGGGCACGTCTGAAATACATGCCCTTCCTCCCCACACAAATTACATTTCTTTTAGCCTGTCACTCCCCTGCCACATGCCCCTTGTCTCCACACTTATATAGTGTGAGGGCAGTGGAGTCCCAAGTAGCTTGCCACCCCACATTTGTTGCACACTTTGTGTTGCCCAAAGTAAGTCACATATCTGTGCTGTATGCCTAATGCGATCACCGGAGAAAATGCCAGACTCCTCCTGTGTTCACTGGGTCTGGGATACAGGGCTGAGAGGCAAGTGCCCAGGGGAGGGGACAGTCCCTCCTCCCCCTGCTGCCTGGGCTGACCAGGACCAATTTGTTCCCAGTCAGCTGTCTACATGTACACTACTGCACAGTAACTACTGCATGGTTAATCTATTACCTGTATCTACAGGTAGTAGTCAACTGCACTGCAGACTATTTTACTGCAGTTAATGTTGACCATGTGTAGGCAGTGATGCTTTTCTGCACAGTAGTTTAGTCTACTGCACAGTAAAGCATCTTGTGTAGACACATCCATTGGACTGAAGAAGACTGGGGAATTACACTTCTTTAAATAACCATAGTTAGGTTAGAAATCCATCCTGGTAGGTTCGGGTTAGTCATGGGGTACAATGATCACTACATGATCCATCCTGCCCCAAAATGGTGGCCCTTAAATGCTGTTCTTTGGTGCTGGAATTTTCCTAGGCACCTTAATCACTTGTATGTTAATCTCTTGAGGGACTTTGCCTAACAATCTTTTCTCTCAGGAATCTTATGCACTGGCAAGAGCTTTTGTTGCATAGTTCCTGCAGCATTAAATATTAAGAGTACTTCTTTATTTAGCTTGAGGTTCTAAACATTAAGTATGTGATTAAGTTCCTTTTTCAGCTGTAGATGTCACAGGTTCCCTTAATTTATTTATTACTTTAAGTCATAGTGTGAGGGAGTAAGAAAGAGTAACAAGTAAAAGAGAATAATAGAAAAATAGGGCTTGAAGGGACCTGAGGCAGTCATATCAGACCATGTGTGGCCAACTTGTGCCATGCATGCCACAAGAGCACTAGCAACCTCAGAAAGCAGAGCAGCAAATTGGGCATGGGAAGGGGATTGGAATGTCACATGGGGAGGGAGTGCGGCTAATTTGTGTCACACCTGCCAAAATGTTTGGCTCCCACTAATCTAGATCAACCCACTGTTCAAGGCAGAATCATCTATGTCTAAACCAGGGTTCAGTAACCTATAGCCTCCAGGCCAGATCTGGCCCCAAAAGAGGTCCAATCCACCTGCAAAGGTCTGATCATGAAGGAACAGTGGCACAGAGTTGCACTATGCTGCCCAGCCCCCCTGCAGTGCTCTGCTCACTGCAGAGTCTGCTGCTCTGCAGCAAGGGTAAGTGCAGGCAAGCTGGCTTCTGGGCAGCAAAGACTTGTGTAAGAAATGGTCGCCAATATAATCCAAATATTGTTGAACTCTGTGCACTACTGTGTTATCCTTCTAGCAGACAGTGTAGTAATTAGAGACCTCACCTTGTAATTGGATGTTTCAGTTAGTTGTTTAAAAAACCCCTGTCTACCTCCTCCTTCTGGTTTGTTGATCTGTGCTGGACAGCCACCATGATATTACCCACTTGCTTTTTCCCCCTTTTACCATAACCCAGAGATTTTTCAACAGCTCTACCTCCTACTTCATTCTGTACTGAAGATCAAGTACACATATCTTTATATATATCTAATACACAAGGTAACACTGGCTGCATCTACACAAGAGGCTGACTGCGCAGTTGTTACTGCGCAGTCCTTTAGTACTTTTATACACTAAATGACTGCACAGGAACCGGAGATACCGCACAGTAGCATCCCTGAACAGCTTTTAGGTGATGCTGACTGCTCAGTAGCTCATTACCACTGTGCAGTAGTGTTGGGTCACACTTCATGCCATGAGTGGTTACAGAGTAGTAACAAGCTACTGCACAGTCACCATCTCATGTACACACAGACACTGCTTCCCTTTTCTCCTAAACTCTCATGAACAAGTTATCCCCATTTATTACATTCCCATTGTGAACTATCCAATCAAATCTCAATTATCCCAATTAGATCATTTTTTGTATATACTAGAATTTCCAGCTTTTGTTTATTCCCTAATCATCTTGCATTAGTATAGGGAAGGGACCTGAGGCAGTCATCTCAGACCTCTAAGCATCTTAGAGAACTAGCTGATTTCCCTTTTGCAACCTTGTTAAAATTCCCTGTATTGTCTTTTCTGCCTAAGTCAGTATTTGAATCACCTTGCTCTTTATTTACTTGAGGACTTTTGTCTCCATCCCTTATTTAACCTACTTTAAAACCCTCCTCACTAGGTTAGTCAGCCTACTTGCAAAGAGGCTGTTCTCCTGCTTTGTTAGGTGGATCCCATCTTTGCTCAGTAGGTGTTCTTCTTTGAAGACCATTCATTGGTCAAAGAAGGCAAAGGAGGCACACTATCTCACAGCCATGTTTGGATCTTCAGGATCTATCTACTCCTGCTCAGACTCTGCCCTTGAATGGGAGTATAGATGAGAGTACAACCTGAGCTACTCTGTAGGGTCAAACTAGGCAACATCACTAGTGGATGAGCAACTTTGGAGGACCAGATGAGATGAGACGAGATGAGACACAGTATTCTGCAACATCTTGGACTTGGGTTCTTAGTAGGCAGCAGAGCTGAGACTACAGATCAGGTTGGCAGATAGATGTTTCTGTCCCCCACTGAGGTATTCCCTACTCTTTCAATTGCCAACTACCACCTTTCATTTCCTCTCACCAGAGCAACCAAGATTTCTTCCTCTTCTAACATGCAGAAATCATGTTCAAAACCTTCTGTCAGCCAGCTAGTTTCCTGGACTCTGGTGTCACTTTCTCCGTGTGTCACTGGGATACAGAAGAGAAACACTTTCTGCCGATGAAAAATGGCATCCATACAGCAGGCTTACATGTATTGTGAAGGGTAAGTCCACACCATAAAAAGTCTGTGCTTGTAATTCAAATAGGCAATCCTAATTTGGGTTAAAATAGCAATGAAGACAACCTACCTCAGGTAAAATGATCAAATTAAATCCCAAGCTCCACTAGAAGCTTGAACTCAATTTACAAAACTAATTTATTGTCTTCAATGTTATTTTAACCTGAGCTAGCTAACTTGTGTTAGCCAACTGAAATTGAGAACACAGCTATCTTGGCGGTATAGATGTCCCCCTGTGCTGGGGAGTGAGGGGCACACCTACCATTGAGTAGTGAAATTCTTGGTGGGTGACTTGGCCACCAGCCTTGAAAGTCCACTTAGAACAGGTACAAGAACAGCAGCTTTCACTGCTGCTGACCCAGCTACTGCACCTGCCACAGCTGGCATAGCCTGTGCTACCACTCCTGCCAGTGCTACTCCACAGGCCACAGCCTTTGGTTATTACACCTCTGCTAAAGTCCCATGAAGGAACCAGAAAGAAACACACACAATACTCCCCAAGGAAGTTCTGGGGAGTACAACTGCTGTCTCATCGTTGAAGCAGGAGCAGCCTGTACTCTTCTCTGCATCCCGATGCCTCTGTTGACCCGACTGGAAAAAGGCAGGGTATATTTGCACCTTTTTAGACTAACCAAAATATATGTATAACTACAAATCTGATGAAGTTAGCTGCAACTTGCAAAAGCGGTGTGTGTGTGTGTGTGTGTGTGTGTGTGTGTGTGTGTGTGTGTGTGTGTGTGTGTAATGTTTTGGTGAGCTGTTGAAGGCCACACACATAAAATATTTTTAAAAATATCATTTTTAACAAATTAAAAATAAAGCATATACTGAAATCAAATATCTACTGGAAGACATTTTCAGTTTATTTCAAAAAAACAAATTTTGTCTTGATTTATGTTTTTTGAGCAGTGTTTATAGAGGCAATTATAAAATAGCTCAGTCTTACTCTTGTACATTATGAGGGGCAGTAGCGCTGGGGATGTGTGGGGATGGGTGTGTGGCCCATAAAGGAAACTCACTGCGCGATACGTCTGAATTCCATGCACTGT
>NW_017728997.1:46481910-46487109 GCF_001723915.1 Gavialis gangeticus | reverse complement strand
AATAAGGAGCATGGGATAGTGGTCTGTAGGCTGGAGGAGCTTAAGGATCCTCTCTGCAATGTCCTGGATGTGGGCGCCTGGGAAGTAGCAGACTTCCCGGGCTAGGGGGTGTTCCCTCACAAGATGTTCCTGGGCTAAGGGGGTGTTCCCTCACAAGATCAACATCAATGATGGGTGCATGTTTGCCCTTCCCCTGGTGATCCTGCATCTTGTGAGGCAGGGTGATCCTATTGGGCTGATGGACAACTGATGCCAAGTAGTCATTAAGGAGATTGGCTTTTTCCTGGGTGTCAGTTATCAGATGCACCACTTGGTTTAGTAAGGGTCCAATGTTACCCTTGTTATTTTCTGACTTCCCACATATCTGAAGAAGGGCTTTTTATTGTCCTTGATTCGTGTGGCCAGTTTGAGCTTGGTTTCAGCCTTGGCTTTCCAAGTATGCTCCCTACAGATGCAGGCCAGTGATGAATATTCCTCCTTAGTGGTGTTTCTCTTCTTCCATCCCTTATAAGCTTCTTTTTTCAGGTGCAGGAGGTCCAAGAGTTCCCTATTGAGCCAAGGGGGTTGTCCGGCCCATTTGCTACTTTTTCTATGGGCTGGAATGGACTTCCCTTGTGCTTCAAAGATTTCATCCTTGAGAAGCAACCACTTATCATGGACACTCCGTCAGATTATGGCTTCTCAGGGCCTCAATAACTAGGCTCCTAAGCTTGTGAAAGTCAGCTTTCCTAAAGTCAAGGACTTTCGCATTGCTGACTGACTTGCCAGCTTTGTGGTGAATAGAGCAAGTAATGAACTCATGGTCAGTGTCTCCCAGCTTCCCTTCGATTCTCAGGTTGCTCACTAGATCATCCTCTTTGGCCAGCACCAGGTCCAAAAATGCCTTGCCCCTTGTTGGCCAGTACACTTCTTGAGACAACTAGAACTCATCAATGCTTGTGAGGAAGCATTGCAACCAATCGGATTTGGCTGAGTGCTCTTCCCATGAGATGTCAGGGTAGCTGAAGTTGCCCATGACGACCATGCACTGAGAGTGTGCAGCCTCAGCCAGTTCCCTGGCGAATTCGTGGTCAAGTTCTTGCTCTTGATTAGGAGGTCTGCAGTAGATTCCTACTGTTATATCCCCTTCACCATGTTCCCCGCTTATTCTTACCCAGAGGGTCTCAAGTCGCCTTTCTTGGTTGCCAATCTCCACCTGTAGGGAAGTGTACTGCTCCTTCACATAGAGAGCTACACCCCTGCCCTTCCTTACAACACGATCTCTCCTGTACAGAGTATAGCCATCTATACCTATATCAGTCATAGGTGGAGTCCTACTGGGTCTCCGTTATCCCTATGAGATAGTAATCATTTCTGTTTAGCAGAAGGGCCAGCTCCTCCTGTTTGTTGCCCAGGCTCCTGGCATTTGTGTAAAGGCAAATGAGCCTGCCATTGGAGGCCATAGGCTTCCCTGCACTCCTAGACGAGCCTCATCTCTGGGGTGGGGTAGGAGTGTGTTCCCTTGTACAGTCTGACCTATTGATTTGGTGGCTGATGCTTGGTGGGCTTGTACTGGTGGTTATGTGCCCATCCCCCAGTGAACTTAGTTTAAAGCCTAGTCAGCCAGGTCAGTCATTCTGTCTGAGAAGAGCATCTTCCCCATGTGAGTGAGGTGGAGGCCGTCCCTTCCCAATAACTCGCTGCCTCTCTCTCTGAAGTGCACGCTGTGGTCAACTGCCCATTGCCACTCAAGCATGCCAGAGGTAGAGAACTCTCTAGCAGTGGTGGGTGGTACTTACTTTGAAGACATAGTAAGAGGACAAAGTGGAGCTACCTACATTTTGTATAACAGCATATAAGTTAGATCATTCGTCCAGGAAGTGGGAGACATGGGTTCAGTCCTGGACTCCTGGAGAGTGCCCTAACCAGCAGGCTACAGGCTGGACCAGAAGTGGAGGAAGAAAGGAAATTCTTTACTTTTCTTTTTGAAGCTGTGGCACTGGGCAGGAAAAAATGCAAAATTAATAGGGCCAGAAGGAGAAGAGAGTATGACTCTATGGCCTAGTGCTTAGGGCATTCACTTGGAAAATCAGAGTCCAATGCTTATCCAACTTCGGCTTGAAATTCTACAATGGCAGAGATTCCATAACGTCCCTATGCAGTCTATTCCATTGCCTCACTGTTCTAACAGTGAAGAAGTTTTTTTTGATGGCCCATCTAAACTTTGCTGTGACTTCAAGCCACTGGTATTCATCCTGCCCTCTGCAGCAATGGACAAACGTGTTCTCCCTTTTCTGTGTGGCAGCACTTGAGGACTTTGAAGACTGTTGTCATGTCCCCCCTTAATCATATTTTCCACAAGCTGAACATGTTTAGCTCCTTCAACCTCTCCTGGTATGACTTGTCTGCCAAACTCTTTATCCCTTTTGTCGCCCACCTCTGGACCCTCTTAACTTCTCTGAATCCTTTTTTCAAAATACAGAGCCCAAAACTGCATGCAGTACTCTAGATGAAGCCTAACCAGTGCTGAATAAAAAGGCACTATCACCTCCCATGTCTTGCACATAATGCCCCTATACATGTATCCAAAAACTTCATTTGCCTTGTGTGTAGCTGCATCACACTGCAGACTTATATTGGGTCTGAGATCCACAGACTCCCAGAACTTTCTCCACAGGGTTGCCATCCAACCAGTTGTTACCCATTTTGGATTTGGATTTTTGATTATTCTCCTCACTTCGCATTTGTCATTATTGAACTTCAGCCTGTTGGCTCCAGCCCACCTTTCCAGTCCATCAAGATCCTACTGCATTGTGCTCCTGTCCTCCAGGGTGTTTATAGTCCTTCCCAGTTTGTGTCATCTGCAGATTTCCTCATCAAGCTCTCTGTTCCAGGATATAAATAATTGATAAACACATTGCTTTCAATGATTGAGCCAGTTCCCTATCCACTTTAGAGAAATTTTATCTAGCCAACATTACTCCATTTTGTTTATGAGAAGGTAATGTGCAACTTGGTCAAAAGCCTAACTGAAATCCAGACACACTATATCTACTGCATTCCCTTCATCCTCTCAGCTAGTTATTTTGTCAGAGAAGGAGTTCAAGTTTGGCATAATTTATTCTTAGCAAATCCATGCTGGCTGCTTATGATAAGCTTTTCCTTTTCCAGATGCATGAAGATGGACTTCCTTATAATATGTTCCAGTAACTTCCTGGGTGTTAGAGTGAGGCTAACCTGTCTATAAATCCCTGGATTGTCCTTTTTGCATTTTTTAAAGAGGGGCACTATGTTAGCTGTTTTCCAGTTCTCTTTTACTTCACACAGCTTTGTAAATAAGATTGCAAAGAGCTCTGGACTCTCCGTTATCAGTTCGGGGTCCATCAGGCCCTACTAGATTTAATTCATGTAGACCCATCAAAATCTCTCTGATTGTCTTTCGTTATCTGAAGCCTAAGCTTGAACCCTTCCTTATCTAAATAAAACGTGTTAGCTGCCTGGTTGAAGCTTATTTTTGTGTGTGTACACCAAGTCCTTGGTTTCACTCCAGATTTCCATTACTGTTTCTGTGTTTTATATTACACATCCATAAAACACAGGAACAGCCCACAGAGAAGACCCTAGAGCTCGGTAACCCTCCTTTTTGAGTTAAGCACCCTAACCAACAGACACAGCTTCAACACACAGGAGTGGAGAGTGACCCCATTTCACCTAGCCTTCAACCTGTGTGTCAGGGCACTCTCTGGAGAAACCGAGATGGTTTGAACCCCCTCTGGCTGAGAAGGGCCTCAAGCCCAACTCTCATACCTCTGGGGAAACTGCTCTAGCCACCAGGTTATTAGACTGAAGGTTGGTACCACACCACCACATTTTCTAGGTTTGTTTTCAACGAAAAGTAAAAATGCTGCTCAGTTCTTTGAAATAAATATAATAGGCTTATACCCCCAGAAGAGTCCTGGTTGTGTGTTACAAATGAACAGATGCGCAACTTGAATGAAGCACCTAAACTCTGCAGAAGAAAGGATTTCAAATATGCTCATGTGCTTAATGTTTCCTGTTGGCTAGTTCAGGCATTCGCTTCTTCAGTGTAATAATTATTTAAGATCCCATAGAAGGGCACCTAAATCTCCCCATGCATTACACAGAAAGATTCAAAGCTTGTCACAGGCTCCTCTATTACATATCAGAGGGTGGACTCCCAAAAGATAGATGCTACAGTTCCTAAGACCATAAAAAAATCTAAGTCCTTCATTGGAGTTAACCTTAGGGTGATCTGTAGGAAAAGAATAAATCCAGGAAGGATGACATTGGCTAGGACTTGGTGAGCTTGAGTCATGTTTGGAGAACAGTAGGAATGCAATGTGGCACAGAATTTTACCCAGACTCTGCCTTACCCAATGAAGTGATGTGAGGGCATGGCAGCCTATGAAGTACTTGCCATCCTGCCAAGCTGTCATCTCCAGGATTCCTGATTTAAGAAGAGAACAGCTTTTAAGGGGTGCTGATTAGCTGAGATTGGTAACAGCTGCTCTCTGCTAAATTAGGAGGTGGAAAATGTGTTAGCCTGATAGCCTCAAGCCTCTTACATGCCATGGTAATAAAAAAAACACAACTCTTACAGAAAATGATCTTTACTAGCTTGAAATGACAATCCATGCCAGTCACACATTTGCTGCTGCTGCTTCACACCCATGCCAGCTGTAATGTTGCTCATGAGAGAGGCTATCAATAGTAGGCAAGATTTCTTTCTAAACTCCTCCTCTTGGCTACTATAGGCTACTTAAGAAATTTCTTCAGTGGGTAGGCACAGCACCTACCCCTCTTGCAGCTCTCTTTGGTAGCTTCTCATCCCTGCTGTGTCTCCTTATGCAGAACGGGGCACTAGGAAATAGGGAGGAATAGGGGACTAACACTGCTACTGAGCAGTACTCAAGGCAGTAACCATGTGGTCACAGAAAGAGGAACACAGGAATGCCAAAGAAATTTAGAGGAAAGGAACACCAAGGGAGATAACAGTGAAGAGAGAAGGAGAGAGACTGAGCCCACAAGGAGGGGAAGGAAAAGGAATATTAGAAGCAAACAAAGGAAGGAGAGACTTTTGTTTTTGGCTAATGTCAACAATGCTGGGCTTCATCCTACCTCTACCGCTGAATTCTGCAAGAATGCAAGGAAAACTACAGTGTTCCTGTACCTCAGTTCCAGCATTGTGGGACAGTAATA
>NW_017728997.1:46473340-46476910 GCF_001723915.1 Gavialis gangeticus | reverse complement strand
ACAATGCTGGGCTTCATCCTACCTCTACCGCTGAATTCTGCAAGAATGCAAGGAAAACTACAGTGTTCCTGTACCTCAGTTCCAGCATTGTGGGACAGTAATAATAAAACAGACCTTCTTTCCAGGTTGACAATGTACTTGTATTCTTGGGAGGGCAGGTTTTTAAGTTATTAGAAACCGGGGGTGGGGAGGGGGAAAGAATCGGGAGAAAAAAACCCTTATGCCTGCAAAAATATTATTCAAAGAGCAACTTAAATTTGAACAGCTATGATGTAACTTCCACTGTGTGAGAGAGAATGGTAGGCATGTCTCCTCTCTCCCAGGCTGTAGTAACACGAACCAGAACTTAGGCTTGCTGAAATACAGAGCAAAAAGTAGGGCTGAGTTTGCTGCTGTCTGCTATGCAGACCCTGCTGCTGTCTCATTCTAGCTAAAGTTATTCTTTTTATTCTTGTGCATACAGTGCCCCTAACTTCTGGGCTCAATATGATAAAGGCTGAGAGGTACATGGGGCCTTTTAGGCCCCAGTCCATGATATAGGTGGATGCAGAAGGGTTAGCAAGATTATCACATTTCACCCTAAGGACAAATATCTGCTTTTATAGACGTTAGTGTGAGCTCCCCACTATCATTGCCTTCACCCCAGTCATACCTTCAGCCTGCCTTCTTTGGGAGAATCAGCTGGTGTCATGAATTCTAGGCTCATTGGCTGGATCCAGACATGCAGGCAAGTATGGTTTGTGGTGCTGCAAACCTCTTTGCAGCACCACCAACTGCACAAGTTGCACATTAATCCATGCATGTGCAAAAAAAAAATCCCAGACAAAAAGCAGCAGAACCCACACCAAAGTGGTGAGCACTGGGACAAATGTGGAGATGGGGAGCAGATAGCCCAGGGCTGCTTGCTTTCCTGTCTCCATGCACTATGGAGCCCCTGTATTGAGGCAGTCTGTGTCCCAACCAGCCAAGGGTGGTCTTCAGGGTGCCTCAAGACAGGGGAGCAGGCAGCCCTGGGCTGGCTTCTCCCCTGTATACATGTGCCACAGCACAAGAGCTCCACTATGCTGGGGCACATGGAGCCCCTGCTCTGAGGCACACTGAGCCCCAGGCAGCCACTCACCACCTGGCTGGGGTGCAGTGGGGCTCAAGCAGGCAGCTTGCTCCCCTGCCAGGACATACTGAACCTCAGCCAGCTACTCTGGCTGGCTAGGGCACAGTGTGCCTCAGTGCAGAGACTATGTGGGCCTCAGTGCGGGGGCTCTGCAGTGAAGCCCCTGTACTGAGGCATGTGGAGACAGGATAGCAGCCAGCCCAAGGCTGCCTGCTCCTCCATCTCAAGGCACACTGTGCCCCTGCCAAGCGTGGAGCAGCTGGCTGGGGCACAGGGTGCTGCCTCAGCATGGGGGCTCCATAGCGCACAGAGATGGAGGGGAAGCCTGTTCCCCTATCTCTCCGTGCCTCTACCTGGCTGGCTGGGGCACAGGGTACCTCAGTGCAGGGGACCGCTAACCCCTGGGGAGGCACTGTGTGCCCCAGCCAGGCTCTTGTGCAGCACGTGGAGCAGCAGGACAATGTCTCCTGCTGCAAAGCACAAGAGCAGAGGTATGCATTGTGGCACAAAGTAGCCGCACAAATTTGTGCCACTACTATTTGTGGGCATGTACCCTGCTCGTGTGGACCCGGCCACTTAGTCTTTATGCCCCCTGTTATATTGGGAGCTGATTCCTCCATGTGCCCTCTCTCCTACTCCACAAGCTCCTTTGCACATCCACACAAAGGCCAGCCACAATGAAAGGTATTGGTTCTTCTTTACTCCTGTCTCTCCTGCTTGGTTTCCACTCAGGAAGGGAAGTGCTCTGTGGAATAGATGCATGACCATGATTTGAGAGAGCCAGAGTTAGAAGCACAGTTGGGTCTTCTACCCAAGGGGCAGTACTGAGTTACTGGAATTGCCTTAACATTGCTAATTTTCTTTGACCAGAAGTCACTGAATAATTACATTTTCACTTGAAATGTGTCCTGTTACCAGCGGAGACAGGAGGAACTTCACAGCCATCAGGTTTGGCTGATGGAAGATGAGATACTGTCATAAAGAGGAGTGACTGCCTACCTAATTGCTAGCTTCCTTGCTCCTTTCATTGGCAGCACTCAGGAAGTATATGTGGCAGAACTGGGCTCATAAACCTCCCCTTTGCTGTTCGTCAGGACTAAGGCTGCTCTCAGGACTCTCTTTTTCTCCTTCTAAAAACTATATGTGCTAATATATTTGTATTAAAATATATTTCATTTATATTAAATATATTTCATTTTGACTTGAAATCATGACCCTGGATTCTTGTGTCTGCTCTCTTTGTGTCTGGGGCTGCAGAAACTTCTACTCAAATACTTATTTCAGTTTTTTTCATATAATTTAATTTTCATTTCCATAAGCCTTCTTCCCTGTAGCCATATATAAAGACCTCCTGCATTTGCTTCTGCAAATATAGGGCAAGCTCTTCTCCATTCATCACAGTCTTTGCTTTGTCATGATTTTAAACTGAAGAGGCACTGTTCAATGGTAGTCGTTACTTTTAAGACCCAATTCTTCCTTGGATCTTGATGAGGGGAAAAAAAGCCCCTAGCTTTTAGGAAAGCATTTGGTACAGTAATTCAAAAATGCTTACATGAAAAAAGCTATTCAAAAGGATTTGTATATCACATCAACATCTGGTCACAGGACCCTAACTAAAAGATCCTAATCAGAGAGGGTTCATGTCTCATTAAATATCTGAAGGACTGCTGTTAGGTCTGTTCTTTGTTATAATCTTTTAATCATGCTACAGAATACAGATAATGAGGAGCATAGCAGCATTCACTGATGATACTATATGGAGAGATGCTGCAAGTACCAATGAGGACTAGAGAATTGTAGAAAAAGATCAAGGACATTAGAGATAGCAGCACGAAAAAAACAGCAGGTGATTCAGATTGGAAAAAAATAGCAAAATCTTTCCCCAAACCAAACTGTTCAGTGAAAGAAGATTCATATAGTTCAGTGATGCTGAAAATGACCTAATGATAAGAGGGAAAGTACACAGCAAATTGGAACTGAGAGTTTCTCATTTGATATGGCAACCCAAAAAAGAATCTGCAGAGTTCTGTGCTATACTTTCAAAGGATTCACGGCACAAAGCATGCAAGTAGCATGCGTTCCAACAGACTCGTTATTGGTTAATTGCCTCAATTAACTACGCATCAGAATTTCCCTTGTCCCATCTCTGTCCATCTACCTTTTCCCCAGATGCCTGGGGAAAGAAGCAGTTTTTGGGACCAGGGGGTTCACTTGGGACCAGAAGGTTAATTTATGTAGCTTATGGCATACCAAAGGCAGAAGTGATCTTTACATTCAAGTGTGAAATCACAGAAATCATTAAGAAGATCACTGAGTCCCAACCCCCCAGCTCTGGGCTGCTGAGATCAAATAATCCTAGCAAGGTGTCTGTCCAGTCTCCTCTTGAAAATTTCCAAGGTTGGGGACTGCACCCCCTTCTTGGGAAGTCTATTCCAGGTTCTGGTCACCCTTACTGTAAA
>NW_017728997.1:46462126-46468340 GCF_001723915.1 Gavialis gangeticus | reverse complement strand
TGCAAGTAGTATGCGTTCCAACAGACTCGTTATTCGTTAATTGCCTCAATTAACTACGCATCAGAACTTCCCTTGTCCCATCTCTGTCCATCTACCTTTTCCCCAGATGCCTGGGGAAAGAAGCAGTTTTTGGGACCAGGGGGTTCACTTGGGACCAGAAGGTTAATTTATGTAGCTTATGGCATACCAAAGGCAGAAGTGATCTTTACATTCAAGTGTGAAATCACAGAAATCATTAAGAAGATCACTGAGTCCCAACCCCCCAGCTCTGGGCTGCTGAGATCAAATAATCCTAGCAAGGTGTCTGTCCAGTCTCCTCTTGAAAATTTCCAAGGTTGGGGACTGCACCCCCTTCTTGGGAAGTCTATTCCAGGTTCTGGTCACCCTTACTGTAAAGAAGTTCTTCCTTATATCCAACCTGAAACCATCCTCTGGCCACTTTATGGCCACTGTTCCTTGTCCTCCCCTGAGGCACCCTAGTGCAGCCTTTCCCAACCTTTTTCACCTGCCACAAAAAATTACATGGTCTTCCCCACCCCACAGGAGGGGGGGCAGCAGGCGGGTAGTAAGCAGCCAAATGCTATGGGGGGGGGGGCGGAAGAAGGAGGCGGACTGGGTGGTGAGTGGCTGAATGCTGCAGAGCAGTGTCTGAATCACTGGCTGGAGCCACCCCCTGCACACCCTCCCAGTCTGTCTGGCTGCCCACAGCAGCAGCAGGCAGGGGGGGCATGGCTCCAGCCCAAAATGCTGCAGCATACCTGGACATCCCATGGCACACCAGTTGGGAAACGCTGCCCTAGTGAATGGTCAATGTTTTTTCTCCCAGCTCCCAATATTCACCCCTTACATACTTATAGACAGCCACCAAGTCCCCCCTTAGTCTTTCTCTTCCCCAGGCTGAACATTCCCAGATCCGTTAGTCTTTCCTCATAAGGTCTGGGCCCTTAATCATTTGTGTGGCCCTTATCTAGACCCTTTCAAGATTCTCCATGTCTTTTTTGAAGTGCGGCACCCAAAACTGGACACAGTACTCCAGCTGGGGTCTCACCAGTGCTGAGTAGAGAGGAAGTATCACTTCCCTAGCCCTGCTTACAATGCATCAGCTAATGCATCCCAATATGCTATCAGCTCTGTTGACTACAGAGTTGCACTGGCAGTTCATGTTCATCCTATGATCAGCCATAACCCTGAGGTCCCTTTCAGCCATCATGCTGGCCAGGACACCTCCTAATTTATATTCATTTCTGTTTACTTTTTCCCAGATGAAGCACTCTGCATTTATTCTTACAGAACTGCATCCAGGTCCCACTCCGCCCACCTTTCCAGCTTGTCCAAGTCGGCTTGGATCCGCATCCTATCCTCTAGCGTGACTGCTTTTCGCCATAACTTAGTATTGTCCGCAAACTTAGGCAGCATGCTTTCCACATCCTCTTCTAAATCACTGATAAAGATGTTGAGCAGCACAGGGCCAAGAACCGAACCCTGCAGAACACCACTGGCCACCTCCCACCAGGACAATACAGACCTGTCCACTAATGCTGTCTGGGTTTGACCCCTTAGCCAATTCCTAACCCACCCGACCATGGACTCTGCCAGCCCAAAATCCTCCGTTTTTTTATAAGAGCATCATAGAAGACCATATTGAAGGCCTTTTTAAAATCCAAGTATATGACATCAACTGTGTCTCCCACATCTAAGTTCGTTACTTGGTCACGGAAGGAGACGAGGTTGGTCAGATACGACCTGCCTGCAACAAAACCAGAAAGAAAGGGCCCTTCTGCTGATTGCAGCTATGGGATGACAGTTACCAGGAAGTCTCTACTGTGTTCCAGTGGCTGCATAGCAGCATAAACATTTTTTTCTTCCAGGGAGCTTTGAAGATGTTACCATTGCACTCCCATGACTCCCTCAGGATTAAGGGGTAGCTGTTTACTGTGATGATTGGTACCACAGTCATGGGCCTTTTGCTCTCCCTCTTCCATCAGCTCACTCATTTTGTCCTTTCTTAGCTGCCAAACTGAAAAGTGGCTTCTGGTTAGTTTTAGCTGGATGGATTCATCATACACATCAGACCCCATCTCCAATGGGGATAACATTCCTGCTGTGATATGATGGCTCCTTTTTATATTTGTACAGATTCTGTTTCCAGGGCTGATTAATCCCTCTTCAAGAGCCTCACTTCTTCAGCGACTGCTCAAAGTGGTGACTTGGTAAAGCACCCTGCGGGGATAGCTGGTGTTTACTTACGAAAGAAAATCCTTTCTGCTGATGTGTATTATCCAAACTGTGCGCATAGCTCGCCTCCATGCCTGAACATGTATTTTTCTTTTCTGTGGTTTCTTATACTTTCTTGGTGAGTATTGTTTTTCTTATTGGATTTGAAATGATTTGGATGTTATTTAAGTTGGAAGGCTAAAAAGTCAGAAGGTAGGAAACACCAGACTTCAAGTTGCTGATACATCCTTATTTTTTTCCTATTGTTTATGAATCCTGTACACTAAATGAGGAGGTAAGAAAACAGCGTATGATCATGTAATTAAAGGCTGTATTATAACATATTTGCATAAGAATACCAAATTAAGGTTGCTACACATTCCTCTAGATGAAAATTCAGTACATCCTGTCTCCTTCCATTCTTTGTGTTTCTTTCTGTTAACCACTATTCTGCTCCTGGTGTACACGTAGGGAAAGAGTACAAGTGATTTGTTAGACAAGGAAGTTATCCTGTTCCTGGAGAAAGCAGCTAGGGCTTTGAGTATCAGACTCATAATATGAAAGCAGGGAGCAAGGCCTACTGTACAAGGTGTTGCATGGACAACAACACAAGTCAGTGAAAGAACAAGCAATTAAGGTATAATTCAAAATACCAATACCAACTGTAAAAATTCAAAGTCACACAATTAAACAGTGGCCTTGAATTTCAAAACTCTTTACAATTTTTTTGTTACAATTTTTTTGTAACATCTTTCAATGTAGACTTGACACAGCTCACATTTCAGTTTGGTTTATTAGTGCAATGGCTATTATGACAGTCATGAATTAGCATATTCTGTCTAATATATATACCTCTTCATAAATAGTTACTGTGGTTCATTTTAGGGCTTTCAAGAATTTACAATGCAGTTCATGGTAATTATTCCAAAACCAAATCTTGCCAGGTTGCCTGCTTGCTCCATTTGTCTTGGCTGTTTTCTATAAGGCAATCATTTATTAAGAAGCCAGGCATTTCACATGAGATTTCTGAATGGCTATGTAGTCAGTCGCTGTAGCAGCCTCCTCCCTGTCTGTCCTATCAATTGTCTGAATGTTAGTACTGCAACCATGATACAGGCTGGTTTGTTCTCGATGGTCTTTTCAGGCATTTCTAAGAGCAGAATTCACTGAGGATGGTATGACTGTTTACTGGTACAAGTGGGGTCAGGTAGCATTCACTTTCACTTAAATTATAATAATTTGCACATAACATCACATTGTTTAGAGACCTCAGAATACACATCCTCCCAACACCTTAGAAGCATAGGAAGAAAAGGTTAAGAGAGCGAGAGAGAGAGATTCTCACCATCTCTGCATCATGTACTTCATCTACATGAGCAGTTTGTGCTGGGGTATGTAACTGCAATCTGGCTTCATCCCTTGCCCCACAGGAATTGTACAATTCTGCACTCAGAAATCCTATTCAGTCACCAAGATCCAAAACTTAGGCACAGGGAGGCTGAGACACTGATGCTTTAAATCTGTTTCCCTATCTCCTTTTTTAACATCAATGGATCCCAAACACTAGCCTTGCATAAAGCCTGTGCCACAGCCTCTTTGAAACCTCATGTTAAAATCCCAGTCTAGCAGCTACATAAGTCCTCAGCTCAGAGTACAATTTTCTACCAACCCTGCCCATGGGAATGAAATGCAAGTCTAAAAAAGCATGCATGCTCTCATATCCTAAGAAAAGTTCCATTGGCTCTGGCATCCTCCTGAAGCCAAGAAATGTAAGCTTTGATCAGCAGCCAGAAAAAAGTTAAAATAATTCAAGGGCCAAATTCCACCCCACCTAAGAGGCATGGAGGCCTCCTGTGTATGGGTGGGCGAGTGGGACATGAGCCTGGGGCATGAAGCAGAGGGGCAGAATACAATGTCTCACACTTATGTCTCTGCTCCCTGTCCACCCCGCACTGGACTTTCACCTCCAGCTTTCGACTCCAGCTCCTGCTCCAGCAGCACGGACATAGAGCCGTGGTGGTGCCACAACAGTGTGTGAGATAGAGTGACAGGCACCCTGGGAAATATAGTTTCTGCTGCTGGGGGCAAATGTCATTTGTTTTTGCCACTGAAAAAGGGTTTTGCTCAACCTGAGTATCAGTGGCAAAAC
This sequence comes from Gavialis gangeticus, assembly GCF_001723915.1. NCBI lineage: Eukaryota > Metazoa > Chordata > Crocodylia > Gavialidae > Gavialis > Gavialis gangeticus. The sequence continues at coordinate 46,463,977 of NW_017728997.1, read as the reverse complement.
AATGAGGTGATATCTCCCCTCAGCAGCAGGAGACCCCAGCTGCTGTTCCTTCATTACCATTGCTGCTCTCCTCTCCCTGCTTTTGGAGCTTCTGGAGCCTCAGGTGCTCTAAAGAGGCTGCAAGGAGATGGGGGAGGATGAAGACAGGACTGTCCAGAGCACACTAATGGCTAGTTACACCTCTAGAAAGCTGTATGCCATAGCCAACCCAGAGCAATAGGTAATGTACCTGCTCATTTACTCCACACTCAGTAACCTGCTCAGTGACCAAGGACACAGGGGAATTGCTGGGCTCCAAGTCTGGCCTTAGATTCTGAGCAGACATAATCCAGGGGTCACCATAAACCCAAGAGAGATACCTATAAAGAAGAAAATCAAGACCCTCAGTTCTGTGCTTCCCTTTTCTCTTTCACTGCACTGCAGATGGAAGAGTCCTTTAGTGGCCCGGGCCCTTCCCTAACTGGCTGCTGCAAATGAAGTTTGCCATTTGGGCAGGGAATTTTTCCCTTTGGTGTTTCCTCTATGCTAGCTGAACTTAAATGATCACTGGGGATCCACGTTTTCTGTTTGCTGTGGAAAAACACAGATTTTCTCCTTTAAAGGAGAAAACCACAGATTTTCCTCTTTAAAGGAGAAAACCACAGGAAATTGCAGGTTTCCCCTTGCAGGCTGGCAGCCTTCCAGCCTGCAAGCAGCTGTTTGGGCCTGCGGGAGAGTGAGGAGAGGGTGGCTAGAGGTAGGGGGCATGTGGCAGGGCAGTGTTTGTGCCTGCCACTTTAAGACCTAAGCCAAGCAGCCAGCAGGTGCCTGATTGCAGTAGCCATTTTTAGATTCAGGGCTGCCTATATAAGCAGGGCATTTTGGGGCTGGTAGGCTAGCTAGCAACATTGCTTGGCTACAAGGTTGCTGGTATTATTTTGGAGGTAAGGGCAGGAGCTGCAGGGGATTGTTTGGAGGCTCCTGGGCATGACCTAAAACTGCACCCTGCTGGGAGTGGGTGGCCTGGTGGGGCTCTCAGTGGTACAGGAGCCCCTAGAAAGTGCCAGCCCAGTTACCACCCTGGTGAAAGGTGGGTCAGGGTGCCTTAACCCCAGCTCTCACAACTGGGTGGGTCACCTGCTAGTAGGGTCCAGAAGGCAGACCTCAGAGAGAGAGAGAGTGGGGCTAAAGGCTCAGAGACTTGATAATAGAATACCCTCTACTGGTCAATGCTGGGGCCAGGACCAGACTGGTGAAAAGGGCCAGGGGCCCCCTGTGAGGGATGCCTAGAGCTAGGAGGGCCTGGGTTTCTGACTGGCCTTAGAGGTGAGGCCAGGGCCTGTATGGTTGAGGTCCCAGGGGACCACACCCAAGAGGGGAAATAGTTTCAGGAAGCTAGATAGCTGGAATGAAGGTGGGGTAGGCCACCTGAATGGAGGGATCTTAGAGGGGTCCTGATTGGAGGATTCTGGGGCCCAGTGTGGAGCTGGTGAGATTAATATCAGTGGATGCCATCTGTGAGGCATGGGCTGCAGTGTAGGGAAGGTAGGGAGCTGCAGATAGTGCCCCCTGGCACTGGGGCAAGAAAATGGGTAGAGTCCTAATTAAGATTGTTAATTAATTGCCAACAAAGCATGGTAGGAAAGAAGGTGGGCAGTTGGCCCAGAAATAGGTGGGCAGGCCAAAGGCAAATCCTCCCTGAGGAGGCCCGTTACAGGGCACCATGTGTATGCATACTCCCATGTGACCAGCATGCAAACAGGCAGGGTGGTGGGAGCAGCCCTGGCAGCTGAAAGCAGGTAAGTCTATGGGAGGCAGGGGTTGGAGGGGCAGGTCTTGGGTTGAGTTCGGTTGATGTGTAGGTCATTGGTA
>NW_017728997.1:46455662-46457126 GCF_001723915.1 Gavialis gangeticus | reverse complement strand
TGCATGTGTGAGACAAGTGTGTGAGGGGGCAGTGAGTACCTGCTGGCACTGGGGGAAGATGTCCAGGAGCTGGGGCTGTACCAGGGTGGGGGGGAGGCACCAGTCCCTCCAGCAAGGGAAGGAAGTGGGGGGGGGGGGCACTTTCAGGAGTGGGGGGGAGTGTGGCTGGGCCAGTGGCACCAAGGCCAGTGGCCATGCTTGCAGGGGCAGGCCAGCTGGGAGACGCTGCCCGGGGAGGTATGGCCAGGCTGCCTGGTGTGGTGTGGGAGCCCCAGCCCCAGGAGAGAGTTGCCACAGGCTACCCCTCCTCCTCTTTCCAGCTCATGCTGGGGCCAGACTCACTCCACCACTGCCTGCACATGTTGAAGCCACTGCAGCCACCATGGCCCATCCCAGGTGGGATGGGGGCAGCTGGGGACCCTTCTGGCAGGGTTGGTTGGGCAGGAGGCTGTGTTGGGAGTGAGGGGCACTGCCAGTGCTGGGGGGCCTGTATTAAATTGATAGATATAGATCTAGATGTGTTTTACTTTAATCATGGAAAAATGCAGATTTAGGGGGTTTTAATAGGAGAATTTGGGCCTTTCTTAAAACTGGAGAATTTGCAATTTTTAACAGAAAACCAGGCTCCCCAGTGATCATATCTTGCCACCTAAGATACCAGGAAAGGCAATGTTCCCCTGTGATCCCCCACCTTGTATAATTGTGGATGAGTATGGAGCCATCGCCTTCACCTCTAGGACAGGGACTGACTGTGAAGTAGTTCTACATCTCATGGTGTAGGGTCTCCACTACTAGGATCTAAAGATGGGGTTAGTGGTTGTAGAGCCCAGATGAGTAATGGTGTTTTGAATGGCTCTGTACCCAAGCTGGGATTTGGCTCTCATCCTTGTTGGATGATAGAGCCCAAGAAAAACTTCCTAGGAGGTAAGTTAAGACAATAATCTGGAGGTCTGTACTGATAATCAGAGAAATTGATAAGGAGCGTGCCTACATATAAAAAGAATTCAACTGAATAAACTCCAGTGCAGTTCATGCTGGAGTTTACTGCTCCAGAGCATAGTGTTTACACATGTGGCTGGGACCACAACACACTGAGCTGAGTCAGAGCAGCCCCAGCTGGCAGGGGGTTCTGGGGGCAGCCTGCCAGCCCAGGGCTGCTCTGAGTTGGTTCAATGTGCTGCAGAAAGACTGGGTGGAGCATGAGGTTGCTCCAGTTTGGAGCTAGCTCACATGCAGCCCCTGCACTGAAGCACCCTCATACCCCAGCCAGTCCCATCAGCATCTATATGTGCATAGAACACAACTTGTGTTGATAAGCACTAACTTATGGCAGGGTTTATTAGTTAACTACAGCCTGTAGCTGCTGAGACTTTACTGGGCATGTCTTCATGAGATACTACAGTTTAGCTCATTGTTATGATTCTGCAGCATTGTGGGACATGAACCATGATGGCAAGGCTACTA
>NW_017728997.1:46448700-46450662 GCF_001723915.1 Gavialis gangeticus | reverse complement strand
TGTGCATAGAACACAACTTGTGTTGATAAGCACTAACTTATGGCAGGGTTTATTAGTTAACTACAGCCTGTAGCTGCTGAGACTTTACTGGGCATGTCTTCATGAGATACTACAGTTTAGCTCATTGTTATGATTCTGCAGCATTGTGGGACATGAACCATGATGGCAAGGCTACTACACAGTAGCTTGTTACTACTGCACAATAATGTCTAAAAATAACAGTGTGGTAACAGGACTGCACAGTAATGCTGGTTACTGTGAAGTTCTAGTATTTGATTAAGCAAGTACTAAATGACTGCACAGAACAACCATGCAGTGCACCACACATGTAGATGCACCCACTGAGGAGCTAGTTGGGCAACCCCACAGTAAACATATCATGATGTAGATGTGCCCAAAGATAAGCAAAGGGAATCTTACGGCTAAACTCTTAAAACTGTCACCAGTGAAAAATATTGGGGTTAGGGTTATTATCAAATTTGTTAATAGATGATCTCTGCCTTACAGTTCAGTTATGACTTTGTTTTAGTTCAGTGACAAAAGTAGACTGGAGTTTAGTGCTTCTTTGAGATGGTCTGTGGCATTGCCTAAGGTTAGGACCCTATTTGTCACATCCATTTCCCATCCCTGTGTACCTTCAAGATCATACCTAATTCTCTGTATTTGTTTGTATTTTTCCCTTTATTTTCAGCAGTGACTGTTGCATGCAAATGTCTCCCAGAACCTTCTGCTTCACAGATTTCCTTGTTATTTCAACAAATTAACCTTCTGTCTTTCTATCCTGTATCCAAACTATTGAGACACCAATCAGAGAACAGGATTGTTCAGCACGTACATATAGCATCCATTTTTATTACTTAATGTATTATTCTTTAACAGTCTAGGTATCTCCCTTGTGTATTCAGAGTCTCTGCTGAGCTCAGTAACTAAATAAAGTTCTCACTGCTTTTCCTGAGCGGAGCCAGCTGATCTCAGGAAGAGGAAGCTTCAGTCTAAAACTGAATCTTCTGGTAGAGCTGGCCTAGCTCTGGGACTGGAGCTACAATCTAGGTCCTAACTTCTCTCCAGAGATGAGCTAGAATCTTTCCTAAGCTCCTGCAGATCCTGTCTGGATCATAAAGAAAACATCTCTTGATAGTGATCTGTACCATAAGTAACTCTTATACCACATAGAAAATCACAAAGTCCTTTGCAGAAGTGGTTCTGCATAAGTATCTCCATTTCACTAACAGCATAGCTGAACTTGAAGCATTTTACTGTAGGGTGTGGTGGTCAGACTTTAGCATGTTAGAGATCAGGGAAGATTTCAATTCTACACTTACTGCAAATTTCCACTGTGACTGGAAGCAAGTAACTTAACATGTACTTTCCCAGAAAGTACAGGATTGTTTCCTATGTCATCATTTCCAATGCTTTGATTCAAGCAATGGGCACCCCACTGCTTCCTCTGAGACACTGCTCCCCAGTATAAAAGAGCTCCGTGGGTGTGTCTACAGGTGTATTTGATGTGGGAGCAGGTTACTTGCGAGTATACTACTCATGAGTAAACATTCCCAAGCAGGCATCTACTCATGCAGGGAAGAAGGAGCAGATTTGCTGCTAATAGCAGCAAACTGCTCCTGTTTCATGGGGACCTGCAATGGGCCCCTGCCACCACCATGGGGAGCTCTAGATTCCCTCTGGGTGCTAGCTCAGTGGCTAGCAGGGAGCACCAGGCTAGGAGACAGCTGCCTCCTGGCCAGGGCTGTGATACTGCACTCTGCCCCAGGGGGGCTGCCTGCTGCCAGGGAGGAGACAATGTCCCCCTGCCCCAACAGCAGGGAGCTCCTGGCCCTGGCCCAATTGGGGCAGAGGATTTGGAAAGAGCTGCAGGGGAGGGGCAGGTCCCAGTCACCTGCTCTGATCTGCTAGCTGCCCCACTGATTCATAGTTTCATAGATTAAGGGTCAGAAGGGACCTAGT
>NW_017728997.1:46448206-46448689 GCF_001723915.1 Gavialis gangeticus | reverse complement strand
TCTTTCCAAGCCCCATGCCTCAATCACCTGATTGGGGCATGGGGCTGAGACTTGTTCCTGCCCTGTCCCTGAAAGTTCTGAGCCCCTGCTCCACAATTGCAGTGTGGGGACTGGAGAGCCTCTTCCTCACCCAGCTCTGTGATTCTGCCTGCCAATACCAACTGTGCAGTCAAGGGCACATGTAGACATTCTCACTGTGTAAACTACATTACTGCAGAGTAAACCATCTCATGTAAATACACCCGGTACCAAGGAAATTTCTCACTCCCTTTGCTTGTTCTCATCTTGTTACTTTTGAGTTCTACAACAAAGTTGGGCAAAATATGGCCCATGGGGAGCATCTGCCCCCCCCCCCCCCCCCCCCCCCCCCCCCCCCCCTTCCCTACCTGGTGCCCAGAACAAGTGGGATGCCAGGGAAGCCAAGCAGGTCCCCCAGTGGCTGCAGCAGTGGCAGCAGCAGCCCAACCCAGAAGCTGCGGCTGG
>NW_017728997.1:46444692-46448057 GCF_001723915.1 Gavialis gangeticus | reverse complement strand
CCCCCCCCCCCCCCCCCCCAAATGATTCTATCCAGTCCATGGCTGCTCCTCTGAATTGTATCCGGCCTGAAACTGCCCTGGCTTTTGGCACCTCACCTTTTTCCCTTCCCTGTGCCAGCTGGCTGAAGCAGCAGCTGCTACCCCCTTCTCAGCTAATCCTGTTCCACACCCCAGCCCGCAATATATGCTCCAAGGCAGGAAGAGCTGACTTCCTGGCCAGGCTTCTGCCCTCCAAGGCAGTCTGTGTGCAGCCCTGACCTTGCAGCCATTTGCAGACTAGACAGCTCAACCCCCAGGAAGAGCTGAAGCTCAGGTATGATTCTCACCACTGATGAGGGGGGGGGTGCAGGGGGAAGACTGCCAGAAGCTGTGGGTTATCCAGGCCCTGGCAGGCCAGGCTAGGACCCAGTAGGGGCATGGGCATTGTTAACACAGTCCTGCACTGTTTTTCCCTTGTGTTGCTTAGGCTGTGTGGGTACAGCTGGCTCCTGCCCAACCTGGCCATGTGTTGGGGACTCAGGGTGGGTGCCTGCCATACGTGTGTGTGTGTGCGCGCATGTGCATGCAGCCCTCAACAGCTCAACAGAAGTCATTAAGTGGCCTTTCAGCCCAAATAACTGCCCACTCCTGCTCTACAACATCCTTTTAAGAGCTCCTCTCCTTCCTTAAGATTTATGAAGCATCAAAGTTGTCCCAGCATGCACAAAGGGTGTGTCCTCTCACACTGAGGTCAATAGGAGCGCTAAGAATCTTTGAAAATAAGGCCTGAATGGATGAATTTACCCTTGGTGTTACTCCACTGACTATAGTATAAATGCATTAGGGATATGTTTGCCTAACTCCAGTGACTAAAGGTGTGTTTGGAATTTTTCTGAAGTATTTTCCTTTGTAAAAAAGCTAACATGTTCAAACTGAAATTGTCAATTCCAAAGGGTTGGCTTAGGCAAATATGCTGTTTTTGAAAAAAACAAAACCAAAAAAACCTAAAGGAAACCCTCAAAATGGTCAGAATGTCCTATTTTGATATTTATGGAGAAAAAAGTTTTATTTTTCATGTCAAATGACCTTTTCAAAAGTTCAGTTAATGTACAGTAAAATACAAAAAAGAAATTAAAGGTCAGACAAAAACCAAAACATTCTGATTTAGCAAAATGAAACATTTCAATTGATCCAACATGGGTTTTCTTTCTTTCTTTCTTCCTTTCTTTTTTTTCCTTCGGTTTGCAAAAATTGTTGGGATGGAGTATCAATGCCAGATGGGAAAGTTATTAACAATTTCAAATATTCTTGTGGGATGGGAAAATGATCTCCCACCTGATTTCATCCTTGACTACAGCAGGATTCACTAGTTGACAGCCCCTATTTATCAAAGTGGTGTTAAGCTTTGAGAACCCAGGTGACTTCTTGCTAAAACATGAAGGCTATTACCTGCAACATCACCCCCACACACAGTCTTCATACCAATCCTGGAAGGGTAACACCACTCCTGTGTAAAATGTGACAGCTGTTTAACTGTAGCACTATTCAGCAATTTCAGAAAGTAAAAATTACTGTGTACAATTGAAACGGCAGGGGAAAATTAGAGAGGTAAACTGTAATTACCTAAGCTGGATTTTGGCTTGGTTATGAGAGTTAACATCTCTACTCTTAGACAACATTCATGAAAACTTAAAATGACACATGGTCATGACTGGTGTTATGTCCCATCCAAATGACAGACACTCCATAGCAAGTCACCAAATCAGGGCATTGTTCCCAAAATAACTCAGAAGTGTCACTGCGTTCTGCTTAGCTTGCAAAGATCAGGGAACTCTGAAAAGTAAGAACCAAATTCACTACAGGAATTGGCAAGAGCAATTTCAGAGTAGACAATGGAGCTACACTGGTTTATACAAATGGTGAATTTTACTCTACATTGTTGGTTTTATGCCAATATTCATAATGAAAATAAACTACATATGATAGGTAAGCTAAATTAGTTACAAATAGGATGTTTCTCAGTGCTTTTCCATGAAATGTCTTTCATTCCTGAAAATGAATCAGTGGGTGTGTCTACACAAGACACTTTTCTACGCATTAGACTCATCTAATGTGCAGTAAAGCATCACCATCTACACATGCACAGCAATTACTGTACAGTATATTAGTCTAATGTGCCCTTTTCTAGTACCTGTAGATACAGGCATGAATGACTGGTGCCACCTGAGACTGGGGGGGGTGGGGGACCATGGCAGTAAGTGGTGTGCGGACACTGCCTGCAGATGCTGGTGTTAGTGTCAGTGAGCGGAGACCACCAGCAGATGCCAGTATTGGTAGCAGAGAGCAGGAACTGCCTACAGACACCGGCAGCAGTGTTAGTGGTGAGGGGGGGCAGATGGTGAGTGGCAACTGCTTGCAGACACAGGTGGCAGCCCAACTCAGGGGATCCATGTGTTTCCTACCCCCCCCCCGGGTATGCCTCCCCTTATACGTCGCCTATACATACAGGTACTAGAAATTGATACACTAAACTAATGTACCAAAGTGCACATATAGACAATGACTGGGAGGAAATTGCTTCTGGTCAGCCTAGGCAACAGGGGGAAACAGGAGGCAGGGAAGCTGTCCCAGATTGGCAAGATGCTGCCTGCCAGCCATATGGAGATTGGGACCCATCCTGATCCTCAGAGGGCAGGGAGAGCTGTTTTGGGTGCCGGAGAGCTGCTTCCCAGCCATGTGGAGATCAGAACCCAATGTGTGCAGGGCCAGAAGAGCTGTTCTGTGCCAGCCCCTACAGCTGGCACAGATCTCCCAGGCCTGTGCACATCAGGACCCATTCCAATTTGCAGGGGCCAGGAGACAGCCCCCATGGCTCACCAAAAGCATCTGAGACTGTCTCCTGGCCAAAAGGGAGGTGTACATCCAATGGAAGGGAGGGGTCATCACCAGGGAGGACTATGCCTCAATTGCTTGGGGATGCAGGGGGGCAGTCAGGAAAGCCAAGGCAGAGATGGAATTGGGGCTAGGACAACAAGAAGTCCTTTTTTAAATACGTAGGGGGCAAAAAGAAGGTACTGGGTAACATGGAGCCCCTGCAAGACATGCTAGGAAATTTGGTCGTCACACCAGATGACAAAGCTAACCTATATAATGACTTCTTTGCATCCATTTTCCTGAGTGGGGACCAGATCAGGCCCCAGGGGAGGCCCACCTATGCCAAGGGATCACTGAGGATCTAGTCAGGGAACTTCTGGATGGACTGGATATATTTAAATCAGCTGGTCCAGATGATCTCCACCCCAGAGTGCTGAGGGAATTAGCTGAGGTCATTGTGGGACCCCTGGCACAGCTTTACGAGCACTCGTGGTGCTCTGGTGTGGTGCCAG
>NW_017728997.1:46443801-46444653 GCF_001723915.1 Gavialis gangeticus | reverse complement strand
GTGGTGCCAGAGGACTGGAAGAGGGCCAAAGTGGTTCTCATCTTCAAAACAGGAAGGAAGGAGGACCCAGGAAACTATAGGCCAGTTAGTCTTACCTTGATCCTGGGTAAACTTTTTGAGAGAATTATCCTGGCACATGTTCACGAGCAGCCAGCGGGGGAGGTTATGCTTAGGGGCAACCAATATGGGTTCATTAGAGGCAGGTCCTGTCAGACCAGCCTGGTGGCCTTCTATGACCAGGTCACAAAATCCTTAGATGCAGGGGTATCAGTGGACATAGTCTTTCTGGACTTTAGGAAGGCCTTCAACACTGTCTCTCACCCCATTCTCATTAAAAAACCATCAAATGGGTCACCAACTGGCTGGAGGGCCACACCCAGAGAGTGGTGGTGGATGGGTCATTTTTCACCAGCAGGGATGTGGGCAGTGGGGTTCCCTAGGGCTCTGTTCTCCGGCCCGCGCTGTTCAACATCTTCATCAGTGACTTGGACAAGGGGGTAAAAAGCACCCTGTTCAAATTTGCTGACAACACTAAGATGTGGGGGATGTGGGCACACTAGAAGGAAGGAATAGGCTACAATCAGACCTAGACAGCTTACAAGGGTGGGTGGATAAGAATAGGATGGGTTTCAACACTGACAGTTGCAAGGTGAGGCTCCTGGGGAGGAAGAACCCGCAGGATACCTACAGGCTAGTGAACTGCCTTCTTGTCAGTGCAGAGGCAGAAAAGGATCTTGGAGTCATCATTGATGCCAAAATAAACACAGGCCGGCAGTGTGGGGACGCAGTCAGGAAGACCAACCACACCTTGTCATGCATCCACAGATGCATCTCAAGCAGGTCCAAGGAGGT
>NW_017728997.1:46439182-46443073 GCF_001723915.1 Gavialis gangeticus | reverse complement strand
GCTCGCTGGGAAGGCCTGGCCAACTTCCCACGGCTTCTCCTGTCTCCGGAGAACAATTTGCCGATCGGTTTTCTTTTAGTTCGAGGCGTCCACTGCTTTGTTTTCCCGAGAACCGTCGAGTTTTTTTGCGCATTTGTTCCAGCGAACGGGACGGATGCTCGATCATTTCCCCAGCCTCACCCAAACGTGGATCCAACGAGTTTGTTATTTTCTTCCTTTCATCTCTTGCCTGGATTAGGACGGAATCCGCCCTGCAGCCACATTTACACCAGTGGTGTACAAGTAAGAAACGTTGTCTGTCGTCAGTTCAGGATTGAGTGTCGTGTGCAACCAAGTGTAACTGCCTGCGCAGCCACATCTATATCAGTGGAGTGCATGTAAAAAGGGACTAAATAAAAGAAAGTACTTTTGCAACCGTTACAAGTCCACCTCTCCCTCTTGCTAAACTAACATCAGGGGATCAGAACCCTGGGGCTATGGCCACAGCCTGGCTCGCACCCCGCACGTTACCATCCAAGGAAGATTACCCTTTCTTCCCACTTGTCACCTAATCAGTGAGAAATGGAGTGCCACAAAAAGTCACAGTCTTTAGTGAGACTGGGTGCATCTACACATGCAATTAATGTGAAGCTATAACCTCTGGAGCAGTTTGAGCCAGAGTAAACTACTCCTAGGCACAGAGCCTATACACGTGCACCCAGGAGAGCAGCAAATTTCAGCAGGGGCAGAGCAGGCCTGGGCTGGCAGGAGACACAGAGGGTCAGTCCCAGGTTCTGGATGGTGGTGTCAGGCAGCAGAGGAGATGGCTGAAGCATAAGGTGCCAAAAGCGTGGAGATGTGTGGCTAGGCGGCAGGCAGGAGTCTGGTCCCTGACTGCCTGTGCTAACCAGGCACACTTTACACCCCTGGTCAGCATCTACACGTGTTTAACCACAGCAAATTACCTGGCATAAGATAGTACTGTTCCTGACAGTAGCATCTTACGTCAGTGTAAATTAGTTTACTGCTACCTAATGCTGGTCACACATGTAGATGGCGATGCTGTACTCCACAGCTAATTAGTCTACTCCACAGTAGAGTGCATGTGTAGACATGGGCACTGCCACTTCCATGCCTGACCAGTATAACCTAATCACAATTTCCTCAACTACTTTATATTGCTTCCCCAGATTATTAACAAGTGTATTAAACAAACATATGAACTATTAAGGAATCTTATACCACCGCTGTTAACCTTTAATCATAACGAAAACTGACCATTCATTTCTATTTTCTGTATCTGCCTTTTGGCTAATTTCTAATCCATTAAAAAGAGAGTCTTCTCCCTCCATGGTCCCCGTTTCCAGTTTCTTAAATAATCTCTTGTGAAGGAATTTTCTTAAAAGCTAAAAGTAAAAAGCATTGACTTTTCCCATTTTCTTAATGTCAGAATCTCAAAACAGAATAAGGATTTTTATTACTCTAACAGAAACTCAAGCCCAATAAACACTCTCCTTACCTCCACCAGATGAGGTGTTGGATTGAATCCACACATGTTACAGACCTGCTGTCTACAGGTTGTACAAGTATTATAGTTGCAGGGTCCACCAGAGCCCACATTGATCTCTGCTTTGCACAGAGGGCACAAGACCCTTTCTTTCGGCACTTCCTTTGGCTTGAAGGCTTGTTCTGCTTTTCCTTGCTTTGTAGCTGAAGCAGTCCCAGCCCTACCCTGTGCTCCAGGTGTAGCACCTGGGGCTTTAAGGCCAGCTTCCTTGCTGGCATCACTGAAGACAATTTTTGGAGGCACTTTGCCAGGGGACTGCTGACTTTGTGGGGTGGCCTCTGGCTGGACAGACATAAGTGTGCTTGCCTGGGTCAAGAGAGAAGCTCCAAGCCCAAAAAGCTTTCCAGTGAGTCCCTCTTGGGTTTGCTCTTGTGCTCCAGCACTGGGGGGCGGTGCTGAAGTCTTTGCTGGGGAGTCTCCCATACTTTTTTTCTGGTCAGAGGAAGAAGGTTTTGCTTGCTGATGTTGAGGTGGAGATCTCACCACTTCCTGAGGAGCAGCAGGTTTTGGCTGGCCTTGGCTGTGTTGTTCCCTCTGCACTGTAGCTGGGTGTGGTTTTGGTGCATCTGGCTGCAGTACACCAGCACTCTGCCTGGTGCCTGGCAGCACAGTTCCTGGTAGTTTCTCTTGTCCTGTCTTTACCTGGGGTTGAGGTTGGGGCTGTTTGGCTGGGGAATGGGATGGAGAAAGTGAAGGGGACTGTAGCTGCTGCTGGCTTTTGGAGCGAGGTGCTGTGGTCATGTCCATCCCTAAAGCTCTCTGCATCTGGCAGTTCAGACATAACCATTCCTTCACCTAAGAGACAAAAAAAAAAAAAAAAATGTAAGGCCCAACAGTAACACACACGTGTAGAGTTCTGCATCTTCGTAACTAAGTGAACCAAATGAACAAATGCTTTTTACCAAACTCCATTCTGAAAATAGTTAGGTTTCTTGTCCCTAGTACTTTTAGTGAAAGGCTGTTCAGAGCTTTTGCTATTTGGCAGAGAAGACTTTCTGGAATGGACCTACTGCACACCAAAGAGGTCTCCTAATTTTAGTAGTCCTGATACTTTACCTCACTAACACAGATAGCTTTCCCTCTCTGGTTCATGGTTCAATATCCATATAGCACAACTTACTATGGCTTCTGAAGGGCTGACAGCATTACATGACCTACATTATCTGTAAAGTTAAGGAACTTGATAGAAAATCAAGGTTTCCTACCCTCTAGGACAAAGGAAGACTATATATAAACACCGTACTTCTTGAAAAAAGAGCAAGAAACATTTTCTCCTATACATAATAAATCATCTCTCCTGAGCAGATAAATTTCTCAGTCTAAAAGGAAATGTACAATTTTCATTTCCTAAATGATGAAATTCTGGATGCAAATGAAAAGAAAAAAGCTCCTTGGCTAAGTGGTGATAAATGAATTTCTCGAGAGAAATTCCCTGTCACACCAATGTCAGAATTAAGTTAATTAAAAAGGCTGTATGGGAGCTGCAAGCTTTTGATTGTGGGAATCCCCAGGATGCCATGTGGCTGTGCAAATATTAATATATAATACTGTTTGCAAGATAATCAGCTCTGCATGCATAGGGCTTTGCTAAAACAAGCAATTAGGGTGCCATACAGAAATATAGCATCCAAAAAACAGGATCCATCTGAGCCATAAATGCCCCAAATTATTAATTGGAAATCAAGGGCAATGCAGCTCCAGGCACCTTTAAAAGCATTCAGGGCTGCATCACATGCATTTGTATAAACGGTGAAGTGGGCATCAGTGCTTAGAAGAGGGCAGCAGTGCGCTTTTGGACTAACACACAAAGGTGTTTTAATTTCAAAGTGAACCACCATTTTCTTAGAGCTGACACACATTTTGCTGTTTATACAAATGCATGCAATGCAGAACTGGGCACATCAGTCTGCATGCTCTGCAGACTCATTTGAGTCTGCTCCAGCGTGTTGGATTTTCAGCACATCAAAGCAGGCAAAGGCATGTGTATAAATGCCCCAAGAGACTGTCTTCTGGAAGATTAGAGCAGCACTTGTTTCTAGCACTAATAAGGGGCACAGACAGAAGTGACAATTTTCACCCACTCTGGCCACAGAAAGCAGTTTATAGCAGTGACCAAACAAGTACACAGCTGTAGACAGCTTCAAAAGTGGCCAATCAAAGGAAAAGCTGACCCTGTTTCAAAATAGAGCGTCTTCTGTAACTTCTGTCTGCACTGCCTGCCAGCCTTGAGCTGCTTCCAATATGGGAGGGGGGGAAAGGAAGGAGGGAGTTAGGTCTGGGGGGTTTTCAGGACCTGCTGGAAGGGGGTACAGGTGTATTCGAGTCCCCCTGAGGTGGCGAGGGGG
>NW_017728997.1:46434853-46439133 GCF_001723915.1 Gavialis gangeticus | reverse complement strand
GGTCTGGGGGGTTTTCAGCACCTGCTGGAAGGTGGTACAGGTGTATTCGAGTCCCCCTGAGGTGGGGAGGGGGCTCCAATTCACTTAGCCTACCCTCCAAAGCCAACTAAGGGGCTCCATTTGCTCCCTTTCCCTCCCCTCCCATTCTGAAACGTGGACAGGCTGGCAGGGAGGAAGGACTGTTGCTAGGGGAAACTAGCTGCAGACTCCCAGCCAGCAGCTAGGTACCCATCTCCCCTGGAACTAACCGTAAGCTTCTGTTTGGTCTGGGAGATCGCTGTAACTCAGAACACTTCCTGCAAAATCATTCTCAGTTACAGTGGGGAGCTGCACTTCTGTCTGTACCTCTTGAATCAGGATGGTTGACTTAGTCTTAGTACATACAAAGGGCATGCAGAGCTTGCTTTGCTCAGCTAGAACAGGCAGCAGCTAATGTCAAACAGTCATCAAAAAATTTGGAACCAAGTGACTAAAACAATATTTTGCTCACCAGTTATGTAGGTTTACCAGGGGAACAGAAAACAGTACTAAAATTAAATGTAGGTACATAGCTAATTATGGAGAGTTAACACTACATAACTATCGTGGTAATGATATTTTCATTATACATGGAATTCTTTCTCCTTTTAAAATCCTCAGGAAAAAGTATATTTTCAGGTCCAAATAGTCATGCTATTCAAGTAAACTGCACCACTAAGTTCTCAGCCTAAATAATGAGGCAAACTCATCTTGCCTTGTGGACTAGATGAGGAGGGTGCGGCCAGTCTGTGGGCCAAATTGGGCCCACAGACCAGCCCCATATGCCAAATCCAGTGTGCACTGCCAGGCTAGTGTGGGTGGCACATGCAGCATGTTGCTTGCAGCACACATGCCAACTTTAACCCCACGCACCACATGCTATACATGCCCCACACAGCACAGGTGTCTGGGGATGGTCCAAGGTTTATGGCATACATGATGCCCACGCCAGAACAGCCCTTCATGCTGGATCCAGCATGTGTAGCCAATCTGTAAGCCTGATCTAGCCTGGATCCAGATCCAGCATACAGATGGTCTGGCATAGGTGCCATATGCAGCACATGCCCTATACTGGCCAGGCACACTGCATGCAACTTGTGCACTGTGTGTAGCCCATGCTAGACAGGCTCCACACACTACATGCAGTGCAGGGGGCCAGGACCAGCACATCACATGTAGCACATGGGGCTGGTTTGAGGCCCACAGGCAGCACTCAATGATAGATCTCAATGGGCTATATCTGGCCCACAGGCCATATCTTTGAAACATGGATGTAAAATGCTTCTTTTTGTTGGCTGTGAATGTCACTGGATGTCTGACTGTTCTTTTATTACTGTGGAGTAGAAAGCACTGATCAAATTAATGTTTTGTACAGCCATTAATTCATATTACCTTGTATTTTATCTGTTTTCTTTGGATATTCTGTCCACCTCTGAATATATTTTTTTTTACTGGGATTTCACAAACTTCAGCATAATACAGCTCTCAACAACTTTATGAGAACTTTTAGACTCCTGCTGTACCCAGAGCTGAGGTTTTCACTGAGGTGTCTGCTGTGATCCACACATTTCATCAGAGATGTTCTAGTAAGTGTGGAGCCCAGTGTGCATGAGAAATACATATGGTTTCTTGTACTTACATAAAGTGTAATTTCTTTTACTTAGCTTTTTTACAACATTCTCCCTTCCTTACAGTACTGTCTACTTTTAAATTATGTTATTTTTTGCATTCTCTGTCAGATCAGACCAGGTCAGGTCTGTTACCATTATGACAGTAGACAGTACGACCTACAGCTGTCAACTCCGAGAGCTGGCCAGCAGGAAGTGTAGCCTAGCAACCTTTATGGTGTCAACAGCTTTGGGCAGAGGAGCAACCTAGAGGGGGATACTAGTCCTTATCTCTAGTGGAGGAAATGCCACCAAAAGGTGGCTACCATGGTAGGGTGGACTGGACTCTCCAGCCTTAGTTGGCAACCAGTCTAGGAGTGGAGTCCCTAGTACTGGCTTCTGCCTTTCTTTTGGAATCAACCAGCTAAGCTGAGAATGGGACACTGATATATAGGCAACTCAAGTCTCTCCATATCAACTGTCTAGGCCATTGCAGCCAAAACTGAATGGAGAGAATATTCCATCTTTGCTACCTGAATAGGCACAACATGGAAGGAGGCAGTCACAGGTTATAAGCTCGACTCAACTGACAGAGTAGAGCGCCACGGGTCACCTACATCAATGGGAGGAATCAATTGTGTTCCACTGGTCAGCTACTGCCTGCCTTAACTTGGGCAGCCCCCAGCAAATAAGGTGCTGGCCCACCATGGTCTGCCTGCCTCATTTGGTGTGTAGGCTACACAAAAACTAAAAAAAGACACCAAATCAAGTACTAGGCAACAAGGAAAGAAAATTTAAAACCTTCCAGCAGGGAAGCTGGAATATCAGGACCATGTTTTACCAATGATGAACAATGTCCAGAAGCCCACACTGATAGAGAGCTGAAAAAACTTAATGTTAACATTGCAACTGTGCAGGAGACAAAATTGGCCAACGCAGGCTTCATTCATGAGGCCAACTACATCTTTTTATGGGAAGGGAGGAGTGCAGAAGATACTCACCTACACACAGGTAGATTTGCAGTCTGCAACAGGCTGGTCAAGATCATTGAGACCCCCACTGGAACATCAGATTACATCATCTCACTCCAACTAAAAATCAACTGACGGTTTTGTTAACATCATTAGTGCCTATGCACCAACTTTACATGCAAGTTTACATGATAAAGATAACTTCTACAATGCTTTGAACCAAATCACTGAGCACCTACCATCAAATGAGAGACTTCTCCTCTTAGGGGACTTCAGTGCTCGAGTAGGTGCAGATCACAACTCTTGGCCAACTGCCTGGGATATCATGGGATCAGGTAGAGATGACCTGAGCAGGGTGCAGGGCCCAGGGCAAATCAGCCTGTGTGGAGCCGCGCCTCTGGATGTTAAGAAGCCAGTGGCAGATTTGGCAGTGAGGGGGAGGTGGGATGTGTGTGCGCGCGCTGAGTGACCGTACGTGCCGGATTTGGTGGCTGGGGGTGGGGGGTGCCAAGAGGCCGGACGTGAAGCCAGTGGCAGCACCGAGTCGCTGCAGCTGCTCCACTTGGCTCCATGGGGCCCCCCAAAGCACGGGGCCTAGGGGGGTTGCCCTTATTTGCCCCCCCTCTAGGGACAGCACTGGGATCAGGAAAATGAATGAAAATGGCCAATGTCTTCTCAAACTCTGCATCTTAAACCTGTGTATCACTAACATCTATGTTGCAGGCAATGAGCATCAAGGAGTATACTGGAGACACCTGCAATCTGGCCACTAACATCAATTAGACCTCATGATCACCAGAAGGAAAGACCTGCCCAGCATGCTACATGCCTGCACTTACCACAGTACAGATTATGACACAGACCATTCCATTACTGTGAGCAAAATAAAAGTGATACCGAAGAAGCTGCACAGAATCAAACACAAGAGTCAGCCAAGAGTTAACCATGTCTACAAAAGCACCAACTACAAATACTGAAAGAACCTGGAGTGGACTAAGAGCAGTCATCCTGGAAACAGTCACAGAAGTATTTGGGAAAAAGAAAATGGTCAAATAAAGACTAGTTTGAGGCACACTCAGAAGAGATGCTACCGCTTGTTGAGCCCAAGAACACAGCCTCCCTGAAACAACCAGAATCCAACAGAAAGTTCCAAGGCTTAGCTGCAGCATGCCAGGGCAATGGTATAGAAAACAGCCATACGCTGCACAAACCTGAACTGGACTGACCTATGTCAAGATACAGTTTGCCTCAGACACAGGAAATCTGTGAGTTATGTATGATGGCCTGAAGAAAGCCCTTGGCCCAACTGTCACTAAAGTCATCCCCCTTAAGTCGGCAAAGTAAAAATCACTGACAAGAACAAGCAGGTGTCACACTGGATCGAACATTACTGAGCTTTATTCCCATGAAACATACATTTCAGAAGAGGCACTGGATCAGCTTCCACCTCTAAGTGTACTGGCAGAGCTAGACAAAGAACATACAGCTGAAGAACGTAGCAAGACCATAGAGTCTCTAGCAAGCAAAAAAAAAAGAAGCAGAGGGGAGAATGGCATCCCAGCTGAGGCCCTCAAGTGCAGGAAGGCTAGCTTGCTAGCACATCATCAACTCCTAGTGTGCTGCTGGAAGGAAGGCCAGTTGCCCCAGAACAAGGGATACAAGGGTGACTGCAACAACTATAGGG
>NW_017728997.1:46426699-46429853 GCF_001723915.1 Gavialis gangeticus | reverse complement strand
TACAGTTTGCCTCAGACACAGGAAATCTGTGAGTTATGTATGATGGCCTGAAGAAAGCCCTTGGCCCAACTGTCACTAAAGTCATCCCCCTTAAGTCGGCAAAGTAAAAATCACTGACAAGAACAAGCAGGTGTCACACTGGATCGAACATTACTGAGCTTTATTCCCATGAAACATACATTTCAGAAGAGGCACTGGATCAGCTTCCACCTCTAAGTGTACTGGCAGAGCTAGACAAAGAACATACAGCTGAAGAACGTAGCAAGACCATAGAGTCTCTAGCAAGCAAAAAAAAAAGAAGCAGAGGGGAGAATGGCATCCCAGCTGAGGCCCTCAAGTGCAGGAAGGCTAGCTTGCTAGCACATCATCAACTCCTAGTGTGCTGCTGGAAGGAAGGCCAGTTGCCCCAGAACAAGGGATACAAGGGTGACTGCAACAACTATAGGGGCATCTCTCTCCTCAGCATCATAGGCAAGGATTCTGCCAGAGTCATGCTTGCAACAACTTGCTGACCCCATCTACTGGGAATCCTAGTGTGGATTTAGAGCAGGGAGATCAACAGTGGACATGAGAGGGCATATAATGACATAAATATTTACAGAGTTATGGTGTGGGAGAGGAGTTATTTAAGAACAATGTTGACACAAGAACAAGCAGTTACAAATTGACCATGAACAAACTGAAACTGGGAAGTAGAAGGTGTTTAATGATTACAGGGGTCAAGTCCTGGAATGGGCTTCCAGGCAGAACCTGAAGCACTTCAAACTGACAAGCTTATGGAAGGGACAGTACAACTACAACAAGCAGGGGTGTTCCTGGATCAATAATCAGAGTGTGTGATATGTGAAGTCAAGCTTTTGCAACCACCACATTAAGGTTAAAAAGTGACTATCTCCACCCGTCGCTGCTAAATTTTTCTTTTGTGAATGTTTTATTGGCTCTTGCTGTGTTTCTGCTCTCTCTAAAGCATTGGGTATCTGCCACAACCAGAGGTCAGAGTTATTGAGTGAGATGTGGTACCACGCCTGTCAATATGTAGATATTTCTCAAGTATTGCTCTTCTGATCAGTCATACTGATTGTCAGGCAGTGAACAAGTTCTGCTATCTTGGATCCAAAGCAAGTGATAACCTGTCACTAGATGAAGAGCTAAATGTGCGCATTGGAAAGGCTGCTACCACTTTCATTAAACTCTCCAAATGAGTCTGGAACAATACAAAACTCACAATCAAAACTAAGTTACTGGTGTACAATGTCTGCATCTTCAGTATCCATATGTATAGCAGTGAGACACAGTCAACATATGCATATCAAGAAAAGAAGATGAACAGCTTCTACCTACGTTGCTTATGGCACATCCTTGACATCAAGTGGCAAGACAGAATCTCTAATATAGAGGACATCACGAAGGCCAAACCTGCCAACCATCACCGTACTGCTCAAACGGGGGCACCTATACTGGCTTATCCATCTCCACAGGGTGGAAGAAGGGTGCATCCTGAAAGACATCCTGTATGGGCAAACTGCAGATGAGGAGAGGAGTAGGGTGCCCAAAACTGCATTTCAAAAGACATCTGCAAGCAGGACAGGAAGGCTTTTGGAATCGACCCATACCTTTGGGAGGCTTTAGCCAGAGACAGGACAAAGTGGCGCTCCCTTCTCAATCATGGAGTCCAACATCACAATGAGAAATGGTTACTCAAATTACAACAGAAATGTGACCAAAGAAAACAGCCTGTCAATACAGTAGCCCTTATTGCCATGTACACCTGTGACCACTGTGGCAGGATCTGCAAGTCTAACATCAGTCTTTACAGCCACAAAAAAAAAAAAGCACCACCAATCAGTAGAATAGCCGCAATATCCACCATCATTTGCTGATGAACAAATGCCATTTTTTTTTTGCATTGTTCAGAGTTTGATATTTCACTCATGTCTTTTCCCCAGATCATTACTACATTTGTTAAACCACCCCAGTTAAACAGCACCAATCTTTGGAACACCTTCATATGAACAGGTATCAATACTCTTTTGGTCAGAGGTCTGATGGGGGAGGGCTGCAATGAGCCTGCACTTCAGCTGTGCAGCACCCAACACCCTAGACACTTCTGTGGAATGCTGAGTGCTGAACTTTACTGTTTTGTCACCCGTTGGATCCATTTGAAACTTTGGCCTTTATCACTGTAGCGGGACTGACCCCAAGGGCAGCTGTGGTTCCCCCCTAGAGGCTGAACCAATCCTGTCCCTTCACTCCAGCTCTTCAGAGTACCCCCTTTTGCTATCTTACCTGGCTTGCTTTGATGCAACTGTAGTAGCACATAGGGAGGCTGCTCCAGAGTCCTGGAATGCTCTTAGTGGTGCTATTCATAGTCTCACTTCACTTATTTCATGAGACCCTCAGTCTGCTAACAAAATTGTTTTACTCCTTGTTCTGCTTGGGCCCTGCTGATACTCAGCTGGCCCTCTGTGCCCTGATCATGGCCCTGCAGGCCCATATTACCTCAGGGTGCTAACAGTGGCCCTCTTGGCTCCAACTGCACTGTAAGGCTGCGTCCACACAAGCGCGGCTGTGCAGCATGTGGTGCTGCAGGCCTGTCTGCGACACCACACATTCAGGCATTTTCTGCGCTGCTACCTTGCAGCATGGGGTTCTTTTTTGAACCCAGAGATCCAGGGGGTCAAAAAAATTTGCACAGAAAAGAAGCAGAGCAGCACATGTGGAAGCAGCGTGTGCCACCCAAAACCGGAGCCTGGACAGATGGAGCCACACTCCAGCTTCTGGCCAGGCTCCAAGCTGCAGGAGCGACGTGGCTGTAGCTTCCCTGGTCTCCAGGGCATTCCCCAGCACAAGGTGTCCTGCTGCTAGTTGTCCCTGGGGAACTAAATGTCTGTGCTCATCTGGATGCAGCCAAAGGGCTTTAATTGTGGCCTCCAGCCTCCCCCATAGCCACAACCATGCCTCACAGGTCTTACTCTGAATTCATTTATCTTGGCCCTCTGACTGTCTATCTGGCCACCAGCCTATTCCCTGGACCCCTGGCCCTGTTCCATCTTCAGCCTCTTTCAGGCTTCATTCCCTCAACCCAGGCTTTAGCCCTCAGAGCTTCTGTCTGTCTCCACCCCTCGCTGCCCTGCCTCGGCTGCAGCCCATTGCT
>NW_017728997.1:46425679-46426361 GCF_001723915.1 Gavialis gangeticus | reverse complement strand
TCCATCTTCAGCCTCTTTCAGGCTTCATTCCCTCAACCCAGGCTTTAGCCCTCAGAGCTTCTGTCTGTCTCCACCCCTCGCTGCCCTGCCTCGGCTGCAGCCCCTCATAGACAGCAGCTACATTACAAAGGCCTCAGCCCTCTCCACTCCGGTCTATCTCCAGCCTTCAGCCCTCTGGATCCCTGTCCCCAGGCTGGGCTGCTACTCTGCAAACTTGCTCCATCCACTCCTACAGCTACAACCCAAACCTCTGGTTCTACTTAAACACAAACCCACCAGTCTCTAATACAGGGATGGGCAATTATTTCGGCTGGAGCATCATTTACCAAGTTTTGGCAAGCTGTCGAAAGCCGCAAGGGTAGCACCTGACAGGTGCCCTGCCCACAGGTCACCATCTTGGGACCGGAAGTCCCGCCCCCTAACCCCTGACCTTTGCCACCAGAAGTGCCCCACCTTGCCCCTGGAAGCAAACCCCCGTGGCCAAAAGGAGTGCTATCTCAGAACCAAAAAAAATACAAAATTATAAGTCTAAAAATCAAACATCTACAACATTCATTAATTGGATTTCAGAAAAAAGTCTTCATTTACATGTGTTTGTGTAGTGTACATAGAGGTGATTGTATATAATAGCTTAAAATGAAGTCTTACTCTTGTATAGTCAGGGGAGTGTAGGGTGGGTGGG
>NW_017728997.1:46424420-46424921 GCF_001723915.1 Gavialis gangeticus | reverse complement strand
GGGTTGCCCACAGCCTCTGCCACCAGTGGCAGCAACAGGCTGTGACTGGTGGCAGAGTGCTCAGGTCCACAGCAGGCAAAGCCCCCACCAGAGCTCCTGCTAGCCTTGACTCAACACTTCTGCTGCCCCTGGCCTGGCACAAGCCCCACACTCCTGCCTGCTGCTACTTCTCCCTCCCACATCTGCTACTGCTGTCCTTCTCCTGCTGCTTCCCTGCACCTTCCCCCCCACCCCAACACCATATGCTTTCCTGCATGGCCAGGACAGCAGGATGCAACAAGAGCCAGCCCAGCCCGACTGGCACCACAGAGAGCCAGTTGGGAATAGCGGGGGCAGGGCCAGGCTGGCTCCTGATGCATCCTGCTGTCCAGGTGATATAGCTGGGAAGTGTGTGGTGCCAGAGAGTTCCTGCCGCCCCACCCTGAGCCCCCACCAGCCCTGGCCCCAGGGCACCGGCACGGACCCCACGATCCTGCCTGCTCTCACCCCCCCCAACCCTGC
>NW_017728997.1:46422417-46423630 GCF_001723915.1 Gavialis gangeticus | reverse complement strand
CCCTTTTCTTCTTCCTTTTTCTGTTAATTTCCAGTTGTAGGCCTGGACCTGTGGCATTTCCCTGACATAGCAGTGGGACAGGCTAAAAGCCCCTTCCCATCTTTTTCCAGGGCTGCAAACCTTGTAGCCTAGATCCATGGCCTCACCCCCGTAACAGACAGAACCTTCAGCCTTTGGAAGCTGAAGATGGATGTCTGTTCCTCTGGGTCCATGACAGCACCTCACATAGAGGAATTCTCACAGACCAAGAGGAACAAGCATCCATCTTCAGCTTCCCCTGTGCAAACTGAAGTTTATTATTCTACCTATGGGGACTTGTACCATCTTTAAATTTTCCCTAAACTGAGGAAGGGTGCATGAACCCGAAAGCTTGCAAAGAAAGATTTTTTTTGCAATTTCTTAGGTGGTCTAATAAAAGTTATCATCTCTGAACCAAGAATTTTAGCATTTTGCATTTCAAAATGACAAATGGGTACTCAAGCCCAATGTATTGTACACAGATTAAACTCATGACATAAAATATGAGAAGAAATTTTCCAGTTGCTTATGCACCAGTGACTTGGGTTAAGATCAACAGGAAGTGAAAATTTTCAAGTATGAGAAGAACTTTGTTATAATTGGCATTACCGAAATTCAGCAGTGTGAGCTGCATGATTCAAGTGTTAGAACTGCTAGTTATAACCTGCTAAGGAAGAACTGAGTGGGTAAACTGTAGTCTCTTGTCATAGCCCTATAGTGCTAATTTCTCACAGCTGAGGAACATCATGAGCAAAACTGATTGAAGGGGTAAATTCAAGCAGAAAAATATGAATGAAATCTAGAATTTAAGTAGGCCAAAAGGCAAGAAAAAGGATGATGTTGACTAAAAGTGCATTCTAGTTCAATGGCAAAGGGAATGCAGCAACTGGCACTAAACATATAACGATTAAAAAAAAAAGGCGTAGAGACATGGGCAGCAGAAGTGGGGGGTGGATAACTGGGCTCAGCCCCCCCAGATGCAGGGGGCAGCATGTATGGCTGGAGGGCAGCTCGACCGCAGGCTGCTGCAGCAGGGGAGAGGGGTGTGTACACCTGTGCACCCAGGGTCACAGCTGGCCCAGCAGGCATGTACATTTCTTTCTTTACCTGGGCTTGAGGGGGAGAGGGGGGTAGATCGAGATCCCCATAGTGCAGGAGGCAGTGGGGTAGGGGAAGGGGCGAATCATTCATCCTT
>NW_017728997.1:46414250-46416948 GCF_001723915.1 Gavialis gangeticus | reverse complement strand
GGGTTGCCCACAGCCTCTGCCACCAGTGGCAGCAACAGGCTGTGACTGGTGGCAGAGTGCTCAGGTCCACAGCAGGCAAAGCCCCCACCAGAGCTCCTGCTAGCCTTGACTCAACACTTCTGCTGCCCCTGGCCTGGCACAAGCCCCACACTCCTGCCTGCTGCTACTTCTCCCTCCCACATCTGCTACTGCTGTCCTTCTCCTGCTGCTTCCCTGCACCTTCCCCCCCACCCCAACACCATATGCTTTCCTGCATGGCCAGGACAGCAGGATGCAACAAGAGCCAGCCCAGCCCGACTGGCACCACAGAGAGCCAGTTGGGAATAGCGGGGGCAGGGCCAGGCTGGCTCCTGATGCATCCTGCTGTCCAGGTGATATAGCTGGGAAGTGTGTGGTGCCAGAGAGTTCCTGCCGCCCCACCCTGAGCCCCCACCAGCCCTGGCCCCAGGGCACCGGCCCGGACCCCACGATCCTGCCTGCTCTCCCCCCCCCCAACCCTGCCTGCTGCCACTGCTTCCACCATATCACCACTATCCTGTCCAGTGCTGCTGCTTCTCCCCATCCCCCACCTGCCTGTCAGCTGTTCCCTGCTGCATCGCTGCATGGTTCCCAGCTGTATCACCAGGATGCACTAGGAGCTGTCACAGCCCTAAGGGCTGGGGTGATTGCTGGAAGTCCCCCTCCTGTTCTTAGCTGAGTTCCATTCCTGAAGAGAGGGAAGCAGGGAAGAGCCCCAGGGTTGCCAGGCCAGAAGCCTCTGCCAGGCAGAGGCTTCCAGTTCAGGGCTGGGGGTGGGGCAGGGCACGGCTGGGCAGGCCTTGCTGCTGCAGCTGCTGGGTCAGGCCTCCTCTAGGCTCTGCTGATGGCTCCCTTGGCTTCTGCTGCCTCTGGTGCCTTGTTATCTTTGACAGGCAGGCAGGGGCAGATTAAAAAATTTAGAAAATTAAATTATTGAGCACTCATGGGTCAGATACAATGGCCTGGTGGGCTTGATCTAGCACACAGGCCATATTTTGCCCACACCTGCTCTAATATAAACTTGCACCCCCACCTCAGGTCTTTAGGTATTGCAAACCTCTCTTTAGGTTTCCAGCTTCCCTGCAGCCACTCCTGCAGGCAGAAGCTCCTCTCCTTCAGGGGATCAGGACTTAACTGCTCTGAATCAGGGTTGACCTTATGTCCCTCTGGGTTCTGCCCTTTTCCAGTCAAATGTTCCCCTTTAGTTCAATATGCTGCCTGCTCTCCTAAGCTACAGCTTGCACAGCTGAACTGCTTACTCTAATTTAGCTGCCCTAAGCTTAGCTGTCCCCATCAGAATGCAGTGTCAGTGTGCTGTTCTTCCCTCTTAAGATATAGGGGATCTACACTGCCCCTCCCCCCCCCCCATTACAATCCCCTTTTCTTCTTCCTTTTTCTGTTAATTTCCAGTTGTAGGCCTGGACCTGTGGCATTTCCCTGACATAGCAGTGGGACAGGCTAAAAGCCCCTTCCCATCTTTTTCCAGGGCTGCAAACCTTGTAGCCTAGATCCATGGCCTCACCCCCGTAACAGACAGAACCTTCAGCCTTTGGAAGCTGAAGATGGATGTCTGTTCCTCTGGGTCCATGACAGCACCTCACATAGAGGAATTCTCACAGACCAAGAGGAACAAGCATCCATCTTCAGCTTCCCCTGTGCAAACTGAAGTTTATTATTCTACCTATGGGGACTTGTACCATCTTTAAATTTTCCCTAAACTGAGGAAGGGTGCATGAACCCGAAAGCTTGCAAAGAAAGATTTTTTTTGCAATTTCTTAGGTGGTCTAATAAAAGTTATCATCTCTGAACCAAGAATTTTAGCATTTTGCATTTCAAAATGACAAATGGGTACTCAAGCCCAATGTATTGTACACAGATTAAACTCATGACATAAAATATGAGAAGAAATTTTCCAGTTGCTTATGCACCAGTGACTTGGGTTAAGATCAACAGGAAGTGAAAATTTTCAAGTATGAGAAGAACTTTGTTATAATTGGCATTACCGAAATTCAGCAGTGTGAGCTGCATGATTCAAGTGTTAGAACTGCTAGTTATAACCTGCTAAGGAAGAACTGAGTGGGTAAACTGTAGTCTCTTGTTATAGCCCTATAGTGCTAATTTCTCACAGCTGAGGAACATCATGAGCAAAACTGATTGAAGGGGTAAATTCAAGCAGAAAAATATGAATGAAATCTAGAATTTAAGTAGGCCAAAAGGCAAGAAAAAGGATGATGTTGACTAAAAGTGCATTCTAGTTCAATGGCAAAGGGAATGCAGCAACTGGCACTAAACATATAACGATTAAAAAAAAAAGGCGTAGAGACATGGGCAGCAGAAGTGGGGGGTGGATAACTGGGCTCAGCCCCCCCAGATGCAGGGGGCAGCATGTATGGCTGGAGGGCAGCTCGACCGCAGGCTGCTGCAGCAGGGGAGAGGGGTGTGTACACCTGTGCACCCAGGGTCACAGCTGGCCCAGCAGGCATGTACATTTCTTTCTTTACCTGGGCTTGAGGGGGAGAGGGGGGTAGATCGAGATCCCCATAGTGCAGGAGGCAGTGGGGTAGGGGAAGGGGCGAATCATTCATCCTTGCCTCTGCCCCACTGCTTGCTGCACTGTGGGGATTATCCCATGACCTGGCCTGGCTGGGGCCCCATTTACAGTGAATGAGGCCCTGGCCGG
>NW_017728997.1:46408329-46409250 GCF_001723915.1 Gavialis gangeticus | reverse complement strand
TGGCTGGAGGGCAGCTCGACCGCAGGCTGCTGCAGCAGGGGAGAGGGGTGTGTACACCTGTGCACCCAGGGTCACAGCTGGCCCAGCAGGCATGTACATTTCTTTCTTTACCTGGGCTTGAGGGGGAGAGGGGGGTAGATCGAGATCCCCATAGTGCAGGAGGCAGTGGGGTAGGGGAAGGGGCGAATCATTCATCCTTGCCTCTGCCCCACTGCTTGCTGCACTGTGGGGATTATCCCATGACCTGGCCTGGCTGGGGCCCCATTTACAGTGAATGAGGCCCTGGCCGGGCCAGGTCTAGCTCAGCAGCTCCTCCAGAGGCACAGCGCCAGGGAGCCAAGGGGGACACACATGCTCTCCCAATCTTTGCATGGGGCAAGGGTGGGCTGCTTTCTCCCTGCCTCCATGCCTTCCTGCTGCTGCTTTGAAAGCAGCATGGCACAGTGTGGTGCCATGTGAATCCCATAATTGCAGCGAGGCTCATGACACTGCTCCGCTTTCGAAGCGGTGGCAGCAAGGCACAGAGGCTGGGAGCAGGCAGAGCCCAGCTCGCAGCTGCGGCCCGCCCTTGTCCCATGCAAAGATTGGGGCAGCACGTGCTTTTAATTGGGGCTCCAATTATCCCACAACTCAGTCCAGCTGGGACCCCATTCACTGTGAATGGGGCCTAGGTCAGGCCAGGTCGTGGGGCAATCAGAGCCTAGTGGCTCATCCAGGAGTGCAACACAGGGGAGCCAATGCAGGGAGAACATTCCCCTCCTTTCCTGGCTCCACTGCAGTGCATGCAGCAGTAAGAGCCACCTGCCCATGCCCCTGAAGGAGCTGCTGGGCTCTGACTGCCCCACAACCCAACCTGGCTTAAGCACAGCCTGGCACAGCTCCACTCCCCAAGGTACAGACCTGGAGTCCTGGCCCATAGTC
>NW_017728997.1:46406503-46408298 GCF_001723915.1 Gavialis gangeticus | reverse complement strand
TTTTTTTTTTTTTTGGGGGGGGGGGGGGGGCAGATGTGTGCATGCACTCATTCTCCCCCCACCTGTGGAGAGTAATAAATACAAGTTAAAAGTTATGAATTGTATAACATTGTTAAGGAATAGCAAGAAAGGAGGAGAAAATCCAAGGCATAACACAGAAGGGCTAAGAACAATTAGAAGTCCTTTTAGTATATTAGAGACAAAAAGAAATTCTAGCAATGGTGTGGGCTTATTACTGAATGGAGATGGTAAAATTAATAGTGACGTTGACAATGCAAAAGTGTTCAATAAATATGTCTGTTCTGTATTTTTTGGAAGCAGACATATACTTGTATAATATGAGGAGGATAAAGTACTCTGTAGTCCATTAGTAATCAAGGAAAGGGGTAGCAAACATTTAAATGGGGAGTAAACATTTAAATTGACCAACTTGCACCCAAAACTCCTAAAAGAAATGCTTGAGAAATCTGTCCCACTGATATCCAATTTTAATATATCCTGACATACTAAGGAAACATCATAAGACTAGCTGAGCGCTGATGCTGTGCCAATATTTTAAAAAGACAAGGGGGGTGGCCTGGTTGACTACAGGGAAGTTAACTAGGCATTAGTCCTGGGGAAAATAATGGAAAAGCTCCTATGGGACTGTGACAGTTGTGCCTCCTCGGGTCCATCTACTAGTGACCCCGCAACACTGATTAAAGGCCAACCGCGCACCTTCTCTCCTGCCATGCCTTGTTGTTGTTTGCTTGATTGGAAGATATTAATCAAGCGGGAGGCTGCCCATTTTCTGTCTCAGTGCCTGGGGCACTATCTGCGGCTCCTTTCCTACCCTTACACCGCAGCCCAAGCGTCGCAGATGTACCTGATGTTGTTTGGGTCTGTTCCACTCCCTGTGCCACGCGGACACTCTCTGGCTTGTCCGGCAGCCTATGCCCCTACCGGCACTCTCTGGCTTGTCCCACACTGCCCGCTCCAGGGCTTCTCGCCACTGCCCGCTCTGGGGCTCCTCGCTGCCCCCTTCACTCTGGGACTCCTCACCCCTCGTGGCCCTCTCTCCAGGCTCCTCACTGCCCCCCTTACTCTGGGGCTTCTCACTGCCCCCCTTACTCTGGGGCTGGGGCCAATGCACCCCAAATGCTGTGCCCTCTTTGGTGCCAGGACCCCCCCACGCTACTGTGGAGTCCCCATGAGGCCTCCTCCAACCCCTAATAGCCTCATCTGGTCCTCCGGTTAAAACAGTAAACACAAGAACACAAAGCCCCTGGGCTACAACATAAAAGCTAGACTGTCCGGTCAAACAAGATTCAATCCCTACCAGAGAGAGAGCACCCCAACCCCAGCAGCAACCAGGGGATGTTCCCACCGTCAGAGTTCTCCCCTTCATTTGTACTAGCTGAGTTCCTCCTCCCTCGGCCGCCAGAGGGTAACTGCCCTCCTGGCCTCCTGCCTGGGCTTAAGAAGGGCTCAGCCCTGCCCCTTCCTGTCACTAGGTTTCACTGGTTGCCCTAGCAATCAGCACCTGCACAGTCCTGGTAACTGGCAGCTAAGCCTCCCCCTTCCCGCCACTAGGGGTCTCTCCTGAGCCGTTTCTGCTCTCAGGTGCAGGGCACCTGAGTGCTCTGCGACAGGGACACAAATGATGAAGAATTAAAAGATAGGAATATATTTCAGTTAACATGGTTTTGCGGAAGATGGGCCACATCAAACAAACATAATTTCACTTTTTAAGCTTTTAAGTTTGATAAAGGTAAGTGTCACGGAGTGGGCCCTAGGAGCGGCCGTGATCCTGCTA
>NW_017728997.1:46401368-46406333 GCF_001723915.1 Gavialis gangeticus | reverse complement strand
GCCACGTCTTTGATGACATATAATTTAATATGGGAGGCTGCCTTTCATCTCCTAGCCCTGGGTGTTATAATTGTCCGGGCTCCTACTCTCTATGGGTGACCTGGTGCACCCCCAGCCTTATGGGCTATGCGTGCCTCCTACCTCCCCTTTAGCATGCCCCAAGCCTCACAGCTGTTCTGGACATTCTCATGTCTCTGATACGCGCGCCCTCACTGGGGCCTCTCTGATATATGCGCCCTCGCCGGGGCCTTGCCCCACACTCGCCCTTACTCCGGGCTCTGTCTTGCACGCCCTGCACTGTCGGGTTCTATCCCGCGCTCCCCAACCTCTCGTGCTTGTACCTGCACGCTTACCCCCAGCACGCCTAATGTATTCGCCCCTCGTCTGGGGCCCTGTTGCTCGCCACACAAGCCCTGTCTCGCCCTATTGGGGTTCAGCTAGTGTAATCACCCTCTTCAGGCTCCCGACCACACGCTCTGGCCCGGCTTCGGGCCTCTACCCGCGTGCTTGCCCTACTCTGGCCTCTCACACTCGCTCTCGCGCCCCCTTATGGGGCTTCCTCAGTCAACTCGCCCTTGCTGGGGCCCTCGCCCGCACCTCTCGCGCTCGCCCTCGCCTCTCGCACTCACCGGGGCCCATGGCTGCGCCTCTCACGCTCGCCCTCGCCAGGGCCCTCGCCCTCGCTGGGGCCTATGTCCGCGCCTCTCACGCTGGGACTCAGGTGGCCCGTAGCCGTGCCTGGCCCCTTGACCCTTCTCAGGGTCTTTCGCCCTACTGGGCCAAATGCCACCCTCACGGGCTGGGGTCTCAACCCCCACACACCGTGCCACACCGGTGCCAAACAGCTGTGCCTCCCAGGCACTGCTCTGTGCCTGAACAGGGCACCCAGGAACCCCCAGACTACTAGGGAGCTCCCGTGAGGCCTCCTCGCACCCCTACAGCCTCACCCAGTCCTCCGGTGATATACCCAACAAACTAAACAGAACCATAAGCCAACCGGCTGTAACAGAACAATAAGCCTACTGGCTATAACGCACACTCCGGTCCCACAGGCTTCTCCTGCCCAGCCTCCCGGTCAGGGTTCTCTCTGCCCTGTAACATGATGCAGCTGCTGGGTCTATCAGTCTGCTCGATCCAGCTCGACTCTGCTGCAGAGCTCTTGCTCCTCCAGCAGCCAGAAGGTAACTACTAGCTAGGCTCCGGCCTGGGCTGTTTATAAAGGCCCGGCCCTGCCCCCTGGCGGTCAGGTGACTCAATCAGTTGCTCTAGCAACCCTCACCTGGGCGGCCCTGAAGCTTGGCAGCTAAGCCCACACCACTATTACTAGTAGCAGGCACCCCAGTGTCCTGCTACAGTAAGTTTGCTAAGGATTGTGTAAAGTTCTTTATACACCTACTGTGTAGAGATGTAGTATACTTAAACATTTGTAAGGCACTTGATTTAGTATTGTACAGTATCATGATTAAAATAACACTATGCCATATCAATAACACATAGGCTAATTGGATAAAACTGGCTAATAAAAAGAATCTATAATGTAATTGCCAATGGGAATCATCAGTGAATAAATGTTTCTGATGTGGTTCCTCAGGGATCAGTAGTCAGTCTAACAGTATTTTGTATTTTATCAATGAATTGGAAGTAAATATAAAATCACTGCTGATAAAATTTGCACGTGACAAAAATTGGCAGAGTAGAAAATGATGAGGAAGAGAGATTTACAGAGAAGTATTTGGGTGTCATAATCATCTATGCCTACTAAAACAAAAATGTGTCTTAATGCAGAGAAAAGCAAAGTTATACATCTCGGAACAAGAAAGGTAGGTCAAATCTAGGCCACCTTCACCAAAAGAGGGTTTGACCTTGCAACTCTCTTGTCAGTACACTACTCTAACTACCACAGGATTGTTTCAGGACCGTTCTCTGGAATTTCATTTGAACCTAGTCCCCAGGGCAGTAAAGAAAGAGAAATATGTGGGGAAGAAAGAAGAAAGCAATTAAGCCAGGGGGTGTGCAGCTCAGAAGGCAGTTGCTTCTGAGACCCAACGATCTCAGGATCCCTCTGGACTGACAAGTTGAAAGCTAGCTGCCTGCAGTCCCACACTTGGAAACGTCATCTGACTGTTGCTCTTTCTCTTCCCCCTTTCCCCTGCCACTCTTCACTCCTCCCCCAACAGGCCCCTGGTCTGTTTTGAGATATGGGGCTGTCCACGGCTGGGATTGATAATCAGGTGATCATCAACCCTGGTGGATTTGAAGGGATTCATCCTGTTAGCTCAAGCCCAGCTTCCCAATCTTTTAAGATCCTTCAGAATTGCACTCCTGTCCTTCAACATCTTTGCAGTTCTTCTCAGTTTCATGTAGTTTGCAAACTTGCCCAAAAAGCTTTCTTGCTTCCAAATCATTAATAAACAGTACTGGGCCCAGAACAGATCCCAGTGGGACTCCGCTCAAATCCTCCTGCCATTCTGACATGAATCTATTTATAATTACCTTTTACTTGTGACTATTGAGTCAGTTGTCTATCTAGTTTATAGTAGTTTTATCTAGCCCACATTTTTCTTTGTTCCCTGTGAGGCAGAAGTTTTCAGTGTGCTGCTGTTCATCCCTTTTTTCCAATGTCTAGCAAAAGCAATAGGCTTGTGCTTCATCTTCAAAAGAAGTCAAGGAGAAGACCTAGGCAGTACCTGACCTGCAGTGTGGTGGTTGGAGTGCTATGTTGGCAAACCAGAAAGACACAATTTCAAGCCCCTTCTGGGTGACTGCACAAGCCACTCAGCTCTTGGGATTAAAACACGGGAGGGTCTTCTTCATGTTCCATTTTGTTTTCAGAACTCAGGTTCTCATGCATATAGTTGCCTATACCCACAGTGTTCTGCGTCCAGGAAACAGAATTCCTACATGCACCATGGTGTCAAAGATGCCACTTACATGACTGAAAACTAATACTAAGATGACCAAAGGAATATAGAATTCTGCCCTAGATGTATAAATAGGGGAGTAGTGTGTAGGGCTAGGGAGATGATTTTACCTCTGTTTACAGTATTGGTGAGATCTGTCCAGAATACTTAAATATCACATATCTGGGACCACATTTTAACAAGTAGGTTTAAAAGCTGGATGGGGGTAGAAAAGAGGCATAAAAAATTGTTCTAGGGCATGACAAAATACTGTAAATGAGAGAATTAATTCAATCTGTTGAATGTATCAAAAGGAGTTTGAGAAGTGATATGATTATAATGTTTGAGTTTCTAATGGAAAAAGTACCAGATACTAAAGGAGAAGGGCATCTAACGGAGGACAAGAACAAGAACCAATGGCTGGAACAGGGGTTGGTAATGTTTTTGGTCAGAGTGCCAAAAAACCCACAACATCTACCTGTAAGATATTGGATTGCCAGGCAAACAAAACGGGGGCTTATAGACAATGTGAGGATGTCTATGGAAGAATGGTTTGAGCAAATAAATCAACATGTGAACCTTTGGGGCTTTCTATATAATACAACATGACTCCCTGATGAAGAAACTTTGAAGAAGCACTGTGAGGACCTTCATTGTGTGCTGACATATGGAGAGAGCTCTGATATAACAGTATCAACCTCTGAGGAACTTGGCTGTCTCCAAACTCTACTTCCAATGGACTGTAGTTCTCCTGAAGAAATTCTACAATTTATTTACAACAACGAACTCCATGCCAATTTCCCAAACAGATGGATAGCACTCAGGATCCTGTTAACCATGAGTGTATTGGTGGTGTGCAGCAAACAGAGCTTCTCAGAGTTGAAACTCATAAAAACATATATGTGATTGACCATGGGAGACGACAGGTTATCTTTGCTGGCCATCCTGCAAGGATGTGACACAAAACCATTGACAAGGTTGTGACACAAAATATAGACCTGTCACAAGCAATATCAGAGTTTGTGGAAGCAAAAGCATGCAGAGTCTTCTGAGTTTTGGCATCCTGGTAAGCAAAATGTTTATTTGTTATTGTTATTTATTAGTTTAGCGTTTAATTTAATGTTTAGTTTATTTGTCACAGCTACAATTTTTATGACATATCATTTATTATTTAAATAAAACTAATTTAATTGAATAGAATTTTGTGTCATTTCCTCTCTTGTATCTTTTTTAGTAAATTATAACAAAACTTTTGAGATTACAACTTTATTTCTGAAATGAGAGAAGAGGGGGAGGGTTGTGCAAAATACAAGTTTGCCCAGGGCGCTGTTTTCCTTAATGCCAGCTTTGGAAACACTTAACTGATAATGACTTGACCAGTCCCAGAAATTGCCTGCCTTCTTGCAGAAACAGAAAGATCTCCCACCTCCTTGCATGTTGATGGGGAATATTATGGTGATACTAGTGAACTGTAGGGCTGTACAGAGCTTTGGTAGCCGATTTGATTTGGAGGAGATTCAGCCCGATTTGGCAGCCAAATCTCCCAATCTGAATCAAATTGAGAGACCCATTAAAAGGTCTGGATTGATTCGGAAGCCTCCAAATCAATTTGGAAAAGGTTTGGAAAAATTTGGAGATTTAGAAGGCTTTCAGGAAACAGAAACTGAGAAGAGGGAGGGGGAAGAGGAGACTGCTTTGATACTGGCATCTGTAGCTAGCCAGTGACTGTGATCTTTCCCTGAGTTCCCTTCCAATCACAGTACTCTGGGGGAGGGACATATAAGGCTGTGTGTGAAGTGATCTGTAACTTTTGTGAGCTATCTCTCTTGGATCAGCAGTGTCTGAAAGGCTCTTTCTTGCTATTTAGTCTCCTGGTAGCTAGCTAATGTCTCTTCTGCTGTGTTTTCCCTGACAGTGTGTCATCACTGTGCACTGCAGGAAAGCACAACATATATTACAGACACATACACATTTTGCAGCACACCAAGCATTATGAAGCATGCTGGAAAGGCAGGTGCCAGGTCTTCTGGCAGGGGAGGGAGAGGGGGCAGAGGGAGAGCTGCAA
>NW_017728997.1:46384016-46401283 GCF_001723915.1 Gavialis gangeticus | reverse complement strand
CACCTCCACTAACACCAGTAATAACCATCAGCACACCAGCACGACAGTCTCCACCCCAATTTCAGTTTCCAGTGTGAGCCTTCCAGTGGCAGAGGACGATTTGGATCTGGAGGTAGCGGAGCTGAGTGCTATAGCTAAAGAAATTTGGGGGAAGGAGGGGAAATCTGAGTTTGTGCTCCATATGCCTCAAAGTTCCCCTAGAGGCAGGTCTCTTTTGGAAGGCACTTCAGAGGAGATTGTGGGGGCAGCTGGCTCAGTTCCTCCTGTTACTGTGTCTCTGCCTGCTGAGAAGTGGGATAAGGCAGGATCCCCACCTTCAACCCAGAAGCGGGTGGGTAGTGTAGTGTGGGATCATTTTGAGGTGGCAGATGATCCCAGGTATGCTACCTGCCAGCACTGCCAAAAGCAGATCAGCTGGGGTAAGGACGAGAAACACTTCACCACCACGACAATGCTGCTGCATCTCAGGAGGCAGCACCCCCTTGATCCTCCTCAGCCTAGCACCAGTTGGAGTGTGCCCAAAACCCTGCCCCCCCTCACTCCAAAGCCCCAAGAAGCAGAGGCAGGTCACCCTGGACCATGAGGGGAAGGCGGAGACAAAGAGGGGTGCAGTCCCAAGGCGAGCGAGGTTGCCCAGAGCACTGGGGAGATGCTTGCTCTGGATGGCCAGCCCTTCTTTGTTGAGTGGCCAGGGTTCAGGTGGCTCATGGCCCCATCCTACCAAGGGCCGCCACCCACCCCCAGGCCAGGTGGGCCCTCCCTGTATGAGGCATGTAGGGAGTACTTGAGGGAGGAGCTGCGGAAGGCAGGGCTGCAGGTAGCTTTGCACTTCACCTTGGACATCTGGAGCAGTTGGGACGGAGATCATACCTACCTCTCCCTCCCAGGCCACTGATGAGATCAGTCAGGGTGTCGGTGGGCTCTCCTTCAAGCGAAGGTGATGGATGAGTCTCACACGGCAAGGGAGATCATGGTGGCCATAAACCACATGGTGCAGGGGTGGCTCGTTGGGCAGGTGAGCTCACCTGTGCGTTCATGGTCACCAACAACGGAGCCATTATGATCAAGGTGGTGCATGATGCCAACTTTGTTGGCATCCACTGTGTGGCACACAAGTTCCACCTCACAGTCAGAGATGCCTTGGAGGGGGACATATTTCTCACAAGGAAACCACTCTTTCTCCAATCTCTTGGTCCTGATCCTCAAAGGGAATTTACAAAACACTTTTCACAGATGAGCCTATGAACTTCCCCCCACCTTCCTCTCACTCCCTGTTGCCTCGATTTACATTTTCACTGACTGGTTTTCTTGCATGCAGACCAGCCTCTGGCTTCTCTACTATTCATTCTATCCAGGAAGATCGCACACACCAACTGCAGATGCTTCCTCAGCCTGACAAAGTGTTTTTAAACTCAAAAGCTTGCTAAGATATATTTCTCTTAACTATTCAGTTGCTCTAATAAAAGATATCAGATTGACCCAAAGAACCTTGTCTGCCTATGTCCTTAGACCAACAGAGCTACGACCTACACTCCTTAATGCACACAAGTGATATGAGGTTTTTTTTCAACTGTTTGAGGAACTCTTTCACAGAAACCCCTGCACCTATCTCCTTGAAACTTGGCAAGCTTCATGCCCTCAGAAGGGGCTACTATCCCTGCTGTTTTCATCTGAATCTGCAAAAAACTGTCAAAGTTATAGGTATTTTAGTGATTCCCCATTATAGCCTATGGCTGAATCTCCGAATCAGTGCTGAATCTCCAAATCCGATTCAGCCAGATCGAATCAGGACAGTGACTCGAATCACCAAATTGAATCACTGTCCCTCTGAATCGGTTGGATCTGAATCCGAATCAAATACTTGCCACTTTGCACAGGCCTAGTGAATTTCTCATCAAGAATGGCAGGGAGGGGGGAAGCTTGTACACAGCAGCCACCACCCATTGCCCCGTGCTGCCGCCACTCCGCAACCAGCCGTGTGCTAGACCCACCCTGCTCCGCATCCAGCCCCGCACCATCCCCACCCCCATCACATTCTTAATGCACCAGAGGCTGGAGCTACGTCCTACCAGGAGCCATGCCCCCCCAAGAGTGTTACAGACAGACAGCCTATACCATTTATATATATAAATTATTCTTTATAATCTGAACCTGATGTCCCTTGAGATAATCTAAGAATGCCTGGCATGCTCTGTGTATCACCCTGAGCTACAGAATGTTAACATGCAGCTTTGTTTTCTCAGGAGACTAGGGACCTTGTAATTCAAAGTCATTAATATGCACCCCACAACATAGTAGGGAAACATCTTGAGAAGCTTGAGAGGGTGCAGAGGAGAGCCACACACATGATTAGAGATCAGGAAAAGAGACCTTATGATGAGCGGCTGAGAGCTATGGGGCTCTTCAGCCTGGAAAAGCGCAGGCTCAGGGGTGATCTGGTGGCCACCTATAAATTTATCAGGGGTGCTCAGCAGGATCTGGGGGAACGTCTGTTCACCAGAGCATCCCAAGGGATGACAAGATTGAATGGTCACAAACTCTGCCGCAACTGATTCAGGCTGGACACAAGAAAGAACTTCTTCACTGTCCAAGCCCCCAAGTTTTGGAATAGACTGCTGCCGGAGGTGAATCAAGCACCCACTTTGAATGCCTTCAAGACACATTTGGATGCTTGCCTTGCTGGGATCCTATGATCCCTGCTGACTTCCTGCTGGTGGGGCAGGGGGCTGGACTCGATGATCCACCGGGGTCCCTTCCAGCCCAAATGTCTGTGAAATCCATGAAATCTGTCATAATGCTGGAAATCAGGAAGTGGTAGCCAGACAAACAGCATTTCTTCTTTAAAGGTGTTATGTGGCACTAGCAGGAAGCAAGGGATCAGTGTAACTGGAACTGGGGTTGTCATCTGAGTCAAGAGCTTGATGAAGACCTCTATAGGTGATGCTGATGAATCCTGGACCAGAGAAGGTTCTCAGATTGGAGGTAGATAGAGCTCATGGAAGCTACAGATCTGTGATCAGTGCTGACAGCAAGAAAAGCAAGGGATCTCAAGTTTGGACTGGATGGCTAGATCACTTGGTTCCATAAATCAAGATGACACTACTGAAGATGCCAGATTATGATAAGAAAGGTGTCAAGTCAGACAGGCAAGACAGGGTGGCAGAAGGCTGCTGAGATGCACTAATTTTGAGCATAACAGAAGATACTAGTACTGAAGCTTTTGGTGTCAGTTGTAAAAGGAAGCCTAGAGGCTCCTGTCACTTTAAGAAGAGAGAATTCTGTAGTTAGAACCCAGGGCAGCTGAATAGAGGCTAGCTGCGAGAGGACAGGCAGTCAGGAATCCCTGCTACTGAGGCAGGGAGCTGCATTAAAGAAAAGAAGAACACCTGCCTTTAGCCAGTCTCAGTACCACTGCGTAGAATAAACTGGCTATAGGAGAGGTGGCAGCCAGGAGACCAGCTGGCTATTAGGGGATTGGCTGCTAGCAAATGGGCATGCTGCAAGCTGCGGGCTGCTGATCTAACCCCTAGCTGAGAAAGCAGGCAGGTCATCAATCACAGGCAGGGAACACCTATGGGGAGCTGCAGGGTCACATGACTGCAGGGTCACATGATGGGGCAAGTCTTAGGAGACATAAAGCCAGTGCATGAG
Organism: Gavialis gangeticus; assembly: GCF_001723915.1. Classification (NCBI taxonomy): domain Eukaryota; kingdom Metazoa; phylum Chordata; order Crocodylia; family Gavialidae; genus Gavialis; species Gavialis gangeticus. The sequence continues at coordinate 46,397,632 of NW_017728997.1, read as the reverse complement.
AGCATGCAGGACAGTCTGGCCCTGCAGGCTGCAGGGATAGGTGCTCCTGGAAGAAATGCTATGAAGGAATGCCTGGTTGACCACTGAGCTACCTTTGAGCTACCAGTAGGACTCTGAGGGCTTGCAGGGGCAGGGGATGTAGCCTGAAGTAGGGGAAGCTTTGTGCATACAGGTAGCAAGCTGGAGTTTATGTTCAGACCCAGTGTGGGGATAGTCTGAGTTACAGCTAGGGGACTTATATTTTTGCTGTACTGTTTAGACTGGTGGCTTGGGTTTGGAATAACATGTAGGGGGGATCCCAGTCATGCCTGAAGGGCATGTGACTGCCTTGAGCTCACCCAGGGGTAGGGCTAAAAATAGCGAGAGTAGTAGAGACAGGGCCAGGGACCCAGTGCCCAAGCAGGGCGTGAACTAAGGTCAGGGACCCACAGCCCAAGAATGGCAACACAAGTGCCTGAGATGGGTGAGAACCAGCATCTGGGACCTGTAGCCTGAGAGGAGTGAGATCAGCCCAGAAGGGCAGAGACCAGGGTCTAGGGCCCAGAAGGACAAATCTTGGGGCCAGATGCCCAGAGCAAGAGATACAAGGGCCAGAGGCCCCAAGACATTGTTGAATGACAGGGCTAAAACCAAGAGGGATGAACATGAACCAGTGGGCCAGGGCTGAAAGCTTTTAGACATACAAAAGGAAGGCTAAAGTTGCAAGAGCCATGGCCTCTACATGGGACAGAATGGTAGCAAGTGAGGCATGGGTACAGCTGTAGGGAAGGTTGGAGGCCATGAATAGCTTATAATGCAATGGGTGCCCTGGAGCACATACGGGCCAGGAGTGCCCATCTAGAAAAGGGATGTATTTTGTCTAGGGGGGATCTGGGAGGGGAAACACTGGCAAAGGTAGGACAAAGGTATATTCTAGGACTCTTGGGCAGCTTCTCTTTGAAAAATTAAGAATTACATCAAGGCGTGGCAGATGAGTGTAAAGGAAGGGTACCTACAGCTAGTGCTGGCTAGTAGCCTCTGGGCCATCAGGGGGCATCACAGCTGCCCTTGGGGCCCAGTCCTGTTACACAGTGTGGAAATCAATGCCAGAATGTTGGATCTGTGATGACAAGTGGTGTAGGCAAAGTTGGAGAGTGCCTACGTGCTTGTCCTTGTAATTCCTGGGCTCTGCACAAGTGAATTCTTTGAAGCTGAGTTCTAATGCCAGGCCACTGGTGCTGGGATACTACCAAACTTCACTGCAGTGCATGCAGGGCTGCAGAAAGGATGATATAGTAAAGAAGATTAAGGAATCCCAGGATACAGATGTCCCTCTATAATTGTTCCCAGGTCTGTGTTCAACTGAGAAAGCCTTCTGTGGTTCTTGTGATAAAGACAGCCTCCTTGATAGGCAGCCTCTTTTATTCTTTGAGTTTCTGTTCCTTGCCAATTTTTGCATTCTTGAATCAGAAGCCACCCCCATAGATTTACATAAGAAGTAAACCTGGGGCTTGACCTGAAACACCTTAGCCCATGAGGTCTGCTGCCTCCCAGGGACCCGTATCTAGGATGCAGCTGAGAGGATCATTAAACTTATCTGGCCCTCTGCCCACTACCCCATGCTCCTCATCCATGTGGACACAAATGACACAGTTCAGAGCAAACCCAGCCAGGTCATGAGTGACTACATGGCTCTGGAGGATGGGCTTAGAGGGTTGGAGGCACAGGAAGTTTTCTCCTCAAACTTTCCAGTTATGGCTTATAGGTACAGGAAAGAGAGATGTATTGAAGAAGTGAACAGAAGACTGTGGCATTGGTGCCATCGTAAAGTCTTCAGCTTCTTCAATCACAGCTCGCATTTCAGAGAGAGAGGCAGTGGTTTGTTGGGAAGGGATGGCTTCCACTTCACTCTGATGAGAAAAATGCTTTACTTGGCCAGAATGACTGGCCTGCTCAACAGGGCTTTAAACTAAGAGTACCGGGGGATGGGCAGACAATCGCCAAAGCAAGCCCCAGGAAGTGACTACCACAGAATCAGCATGTCAGGTAACACAAGGGAACTTGCTCCATCTCCAGCCAAAGGATAGGACTCTTCTAAGACCACAGGGAAGCCCAGGGCTTCCAATGGCAAGCTTAGCTGCCTGTACACAAATGCCAGGAGCATGGCGAACAAGCAGGAGGAACTGGCTCTTTTGCTAAGTGAAAATCAATATGATCTCATAGGGATAACAGAGACCTGGTGGGACTCCACCTATGACTGGACCACTGGTATAGATGGCTCTACCTTGTACAGGAGGAATTGTGTTGCAAGGAAGGGCAGGGGTGTAGCTCTCTATGTAAAGGAGCAGTACACTTTCCTACAAGAAGAGATTGGCTCCCAAAGAGGGCAACTTGAGACCCTCTGGGTTAAAATATAGGGAGAATGTGGTGAAGGGATATAAATGTAGGAGTTTATTACAGACCTCCTAACCAGAAGAAAGAGCATGACCATGAATTCTCTAGGGAACTGGCAGAAGCTGCATGATCTCGAAGCATGGTTGTCATGGGTGACTTCAACCACCCTGACATCTCATGGGAAGATCATTCAACCAAATCTGATCAGCCACGTAGCCTCCTCACTTGCACTCATGAACTCAATTTGACTCAAGAAGTCTATGGGCCGACAAGAGGTAAGGCGCTGCTGAATCTGGTTCTGCCCAGAGGGGATGATCTAGTAAGTGACTTGAGGATCAAAGGGAAGTTAGGTGACAGCGATCATGAGTTGATTACTTTCTCTATCTATTGCAAAGCTGGCAAATCAATCAGCAATGCAAAAATCCTTGACTTTAAGAAAGCTGACTTTCACAAGCTCAGGAGGTTGGTGATCTAACAGGGAGGGGAGTCCATGATGAGTGGTTGCTCCTTAAGGATGCAATCCTAAAAGCACAAGGCAAGTCCATTCTGATTCGGAGAAAAGGTAGCAAAAGGGCTGGGAGACCCCCTCGGCTCAACAGGGAAGTCATGGACCTCCTGAATCTGAAAAGAGAAGTTTTTAAGGCATGGAAGTTGGGTATATGACTACGGAGGATTATGTAGCACTGGCCCATACCTGTAGGGAGCTGACCAGAAAAGCCAAGGCTGAAACTGAACTCAAAATGGTGATGGGAATAAAGGACAATTAAAAGTCCTTGTTCAGATACATGGGCAGCTGAAAAACAAAACAAAACAAGGGCAACATTGGACCTGTAATGAACCAAATGGGGCAGCTGACAACCAACTTCCAGAAAAAAATTAATACCTGTCTTGCATGCAATCTCCTCAATGAACATTGCATCAGCTTTCCACCAGCCCAAGGGAATAACCCTGCCTGATAGGATGCAGGATTACCAGGGTAAGGGTGATCACATGCCTATAATTGGCAAAGATCTTGTGAGGGAAAACCTTAAGAGGCTGGATATCCACAAGTCAGCTGGCCCGGATGGAATGCACCCAAGAGTGCTAAAAAAGTTGGCTGGCATCATAGTACAACGGATGGTGAGGATATTTGAGAACTCGTGGTACTCAGGAGAGGTTCCTGAAGATTGGAAGAGGGCTGACGTGGTGCCTATCTTCAAGAAAAGAAGGAAGGAAGATCCATGGAACTATAGGCCAATCAGTCTGACCTCAATCCCTCAAAACATCTTGGAAAGAATTATCAAAAAATCTATCGACAACAGGCTAACTGAAGGCAACATTCTGAGAGATAGCCAACATGGTTTCATTGTGGGTAGGTCCTGTCTGACCAATCTCATTTCCTTCTATGATCGGGTGATGCAATACCTGGACAAGGGAGAAGAGGTTGATGTCATTTATTTGGATTTCAAAAAAGCCTTTGACTTGGTCTCCCATGATGGTAAAATTGGGGAACTGAGGCCTCGACAACCTTATGATCTGATAGCTGGGGAGTTGGCTCCATGGTCAGACCCAGAGAGTGATAGTCAATGGAACTGAGTCAACGTGGGGCATAGTGACCAGTGGTGTCCCCTGACGCTCAGTACTTGGACCAGTACTCTTTAATATATTCATAAATAATCTGGATTCGGGTGTCAGAAGCAGACTGGCTAAGTTCACAGATGACACCAAATTATGGGGAAATGCAGTCACGCTGGAGGATAGGCTGGTGATTCAGGCCGACCTGGACAGGCTCACAAGGTGGGCAGATCAAAACCTGATGACATTCAATACAGAGAAATGCAAGGTGGTCCACCTCGGGAGAAAGAACCCACATCATACTTATAGGCTCAGCAGTGCTACAGTCACTAGCTCCACAACTGAAAGACACTTGGGGGTCATGATTGACCACAGGATGAACATAAGCCACCAATTCAATGCTGCAGCTGGCAAAGCAAATAAAACTCTGGCTTGCATCTCAGGCAAGACCCAAGAAGTCATCCTCCCGCTGTACTCGGCCTTGGTGAGGCTGCTGCTGGAGTACTGCATCCAATTCTGGGTTCCACACTTTAGAAAAGATGTGCAGAAGCTTGAGAGAGTCCAGAGGTGAGCCACGTGCATGATTAGTGGTCAAGAGAGCAGGCCTTATGAGGAGAGGCTGAAAGGCATGGGACTCTTCAGCCTGGAGGAGAGGAGGCTCAGGGGGGACTTGGTGGCAGCCTATAAGTATATAGGGGGTGTGCATCAGGAACTGGGAGAATGTCTGTTCACCAGGGCACCTCAAAGGAAGACAAGGTCTAATGGTCACAAACTGCTGGAAGATTGTTTTAGATTGGACATAAGGAAAAACTTCTTTACTGTCCAAGTCTCCAGAGTCTGGAACAGACTCCCCCCCAGAAATGGTGCAAGCACCTTCTTGAAATACCTTCAAGAAACATTTGGATGCTTATTTTGCTGGGGTCTTCTTACCCAGTTGACTTCCTGCCCTCTGAGCAAGGGGCTGGACCTAATGATCTCGCCAAGTCCCTTCCAGCCCTAACGTCTATGAAATCTATAAAATCCATGAAACTTTCCTGGCCAGGGAAGTAAACATTTTACAGACAGAAACTTTCTAGGAATATGAGAATCCTTAAACAGTAGATGTGTAGGTTGTAGCCATGTTGGTCTAAGGACACAGGCAGACAAGGTTCTTTGGGTGAATCTGATATCTTTTATTAGACCAACTTAAATAGCTGGAAAACAATTAATAAGCAAGCTTTCGGGTTCAAAACCCCTTCATCAGGCTAAGGAAGTTTCAGCAGTTGGTGTGTGCTCTTCCCGGATGGAATGAAAAGTAAAGAAGCAAGGCTGGGCTGGTATGCATACAAGACAGGTATTCATCCCCCTTCTCTCCAAACCCCACCCCTACAGCTGTCTCTCACCCATTGACTCCTCAATCTACATTTTCACTGACTACTTGTCTTGTATGCATACCAGCCCAGCCTGGCTTCTTTACTACTGAATGCAGTTGCTGATGCACTGTCAGCCTGTTTATGTGTGCCTTCAACTAGGCCAAAAACTACATGCTTCTGCTGGGCACCTGGCCTGATTCTCAGTCCCCAGACCTACCTGGAGGCCTGTCTTGGTGCTATGATGGCTTCAAAGCCTAGGATTTTTTTCCTATGCCTGCCAGTCTGCCTATATCAGAACTGGGAAGGCCTCATTGTTGCTACCCTGAAGGATCACTTCTGAGAGTGATAAGCGCTCCCTGATGGGAGCTGTATTGGTACTCCCTTTATTTATGCTGCTGCTTGGCACCCCAGCCACAGACAGTGGCACAGGTGGTAGGCCTAGTACCCTACTATCTTTTATCTTGCACAAAAGTTGAAGCATCTGCTTTGAGAACCTTGAGAGCACATGGACAGTCAAGGCCTCCATCCTCATCCTCACTGCCCACCCCATCATAACCTGGAGGCAGTGCCTACCATCAGTAGTAACAAAGCACACCTATCCAGTCTGCTGCACCCTGTCCAAGCCAACAATTGCCAAATGTCTTGCAACTTCCAGGGGCATCTGCTGCAAAGGGCCCTGTCTACTAGTGATTTGTCCACCACTTACACCTGGCAATATATACTCTGCCCCTTCTGTGGGGAGTGTAGGAGATGTTCTTCCATACTTTCCTTGACTGTCCACTCTTCCCCTGAACTTTGAATTCTCCGAGACAGTATACATTTTCTTTGTCCCATAACAGGCAGCCAAAGGGAAAGTAATTTGCTTGGCCAATTCCTGCTTGGTCAGGCCCAAATGGTGATCCTGAAGAGCTGCAGGAACATTTAACAACAGCCTCCACCTTTTCTGGTTCATTTTCTGGACACATCTCTCTTTTGAGTTTGGGTAATTCAACCTACAAGGTAATACAGACACTCAGGAGACACTCCATATGGCTATTCCTAAAAGTCTGAGTGAATGAATGAGTGGCTGGGGAAAGGAGGTTCAATCTCTAATTATAATGCAAGTTTGATTGATAAATGCTTTCATGCCCAGCCCCTTCTAAGTTTTGTACTTTTATCTTTTGTTTTAATGTTTTTGTAATAAAGGATAAAAAATCTTTCTTTCTTTTTAATCTTAAATCTAATACTAAACCTTCATGTCGACTAGACCAGGTGTTTCTGAACTATGAAGGCATGGACATACGAACAATTACCTGTGAGGTAAAACAAGGGAGGTTTGCTATGTTCTAACTGCTCCACAGTGGCTGTGTTTATGTTCTCACCCAGTGGTAAGTGGAACCTAAACTACAATAATTTACTCCTTTCACTGAGGTCTATGCTGCCATGGGTTAGCCTCCACTTACTATATGAAAGACAGGGAAGACTGGCACCTTAGAAACTAATTCATTCAGAAAGGTATACGCTCTTGTAGGCAACAATTCAGTACCTTTAGGCCAGTTCTGGTAATAACGTAGTGTTAGCAGCAAAGTTGGAACGCCATCTCTTTACAGGCTTGCCAATACAGCTCACTTGCACTTTTGGAAAAGTTTTAATGCTTTTATCTAAAAAATACAAGGGTGTAGCAGAAAGATAATAATGGCTACTTATTTAATAGTAACTTATTCTTTAACATACTTTGTTCACTTGAATCACAATCTAGGTGGGCATACACTTCGTGTATCTGGGATCAGGTTTTTTCAGCCAACAGCATCTGTTGTGACTGTGCATACATCTTGCTCACCTTTGAACCTTCACCTGGGATGAAAAGGGTAGGACTACCCAAACCTGTATTTAGTTCCTTTACCAATACAGAATTCCCATGGCTAACAAACTCTGCGCTGGGAATAGTGGGAGTAGAAACAGGCTGGACATGGTATCCATAAGCACAACATCTTGAAGAATCATAATTATTGTAATTACTGTAATCTTTTTCTTTGTGTACTGAGATTCCACTCAAGTGACTAGCAAGCAACTCTCTCTCTACTGGTGGCTATCAGAAATCCTGTTTAAATAAGGACTGCTAAATCGTGCAACAGGTTTGAAAGTTGAAACCAGAGAACAGTTTGCAAAGCTCCAAGTACAAGCCTTGCAGTCAAGGAGACTGACAAGGCTCTAGCAGAACATGATTTGCTATGCAATGATATAAATAATTTATTCAGTTCATAATAAATTCTAAAGCACTTTGATACCCATTATAAGAGACTTTGTGTTAGAATAGCATGCCCTCTGGATTTATTGTCAAAGAAATGAATGGTCTTGCACAGTGGTTTTGTCCTACTAAAGTAATGCAACATAGCTCTTAAAACCTCCTAAATCCAGAGTTTACTCTCTGCAGGGGATGACCATGATCTCATAAAGAACAATAGTAAGTGAATAAACTGATTTAAGTGAAAGTTTAAGATCCCTTCAGGCAGTATTTTATGATAATAAAAAGTAACTCCAACTTTAGGAAAGACGGGTAAGGTAGTTTTATCATCTTTGCCTAAATTTTGTTCTCTGAAACTAAAGGCTATATTTACCAAGAAGGCCATCTTAATAGAAAAAGGATACAAAGAACAAGACATAGGACAGCCACATTAAGCATGAGGGAGGGGGGAAATCATTAGGTGAAAAAATGTGTTACTCTTTCAAAGTTGTGTTTGTTGTAGGGTGGCAAAATTATACTACAGGGTAACAGAGGATATTAAGCAGATACTTCTCATCAGTGAATCTTAATGAAAGCAGTTGAGAGACCTGAATGCTAGGATGAGAGGACCAAGTAAGCTCACAGGTTGAAAATGATGGTTAAAACAACCATCCATATTGGAACTGTTTTCACTTGGCACTCTCAGTAAGCCTTGTTGAAAATTCCTAGCTCTGAATGAGAATCTTTTATATAATCAGCAGAGTAACATTTACCTTCTAAGCTCAGCCACTTGCTATACAGTATATAAGAGATGGGTTCAGGTAAAGAATCTGGCCTTGATCCCACTTTTTGATATCTGAAGTTGAATCCCACTGCCTAGGGTCAGATATATTCTGGGCTATTACAGCCGGAGAACACCTTTTCTTTTGGTAATGTGGCTTGATATGTACGATGCTGTTAACAGGATGGTAGGAATTAGAGGGCATGTCTACACGTTGTTACTGCGCAGTCATTTAGTACTTGCTTTAGCAAATACTAAATGACAGAGCAGTAACCCCAGTTACTGCACAGTCCTGGCAGCGCATGGGTCATTTCCAGCACTACTGCACAGTAGTGCTGGCATCGCAGGTCGTGCCTGCCGACACTTCGTCACCATAGCAAGAAGCTACATAACTGTAGCTTGTCGCTATTGTGACGTAGTCTCTTGTATAGATGCGCCCAGAGTAAACCTTGTTATTGGTGGCAGAATTTGTCAGTTTGGTACTGGTGTTACAGCGGTATGGAAAATGCTCGTACAAAGATAGAAGAAGCAGTGATGGCAGTACCACAGTCAGTATCATAACTGCTGTCGTAGTTGTCTGGTCAGATTTAGAAGGCAGAGTCAGTACTAAGATGAGTGGTACACTCTCACTTTGCTTTACTAGCACACATGGTATTCATCAGTGCCAGGATACAGTTTCAAAGCAGCTCCCTGTGCACACATAACTGCATGTGTGCATTCTGCCTTCCTCTAAAGCAGTAGTGCTTAACATTTTTTTTTTGCTTCACCAGCCAGAAGTGCCCAATCCAGTGTGGGGGCCAGATGCAGCCAGGTCCCAATCCCTATCCAGCCATTTATGGGGAGAGGCATGGCTTGGCCCTGATCCAGCCATGCAGAGTGGGGAGGGAATTTGGCAGAAGGGGAGAGGTGTCAGTATTAATTGCCACTGCTCCCCCATGGGGAGCCCCATGAGCCAGAGGCTGGGGTGTCAGTACCCCTTTGCTAAAGTACTGGGTACTGGCAACAGATAGAGGTGGGAGTTTGCCTGGGGGTGTACTGGTGTTCTTAAGAGCCTAAGCTCTCTCATGTGCTTATCTGGTTGTCAAATCTGGGACAAGAAATAATTTTTCCTGAAGTCAGTCTCACATGGACCACATTTTCTTTTAGCTTTTCTCTATAGAAGTCATTGTCCTCTTCCTAAAATAATTTGAACATTAGTCTCATTAACTGCCTACAACTCGAGTGGCCAAGGCATTTTGTTGTATCCATGACTCCCTGCTCTTTGTTTGTGGCCATTACAGGGTTTTCTCAAAGAATGTTTGAGGTTATGGTATGAGACATTTGGCGAGCCCCTTGATTCCTGGCAAATGCAAGGGACTGGATTCCAAAGCTAGGGAGGCCCCTTCCAATCCTATGTCCCTTGTAATGCAGGAGTGATTTTGCAAGTAGCTAGGGCACTGGCCAAATGATGTGTTTGTAAGTTCAGGAGTATCTTTCCAGAAAAGAGTATCAAAATCAGACTTCCCCTTCATGGAGAGATCTAGCAAAAATATAATTTTAAACAAATGTTTCTAATCTTTAGCATTGTTGTTGTTGTTATCTAGATTGATATTCTGCCCTAGCCAGAAAGGCTCAGAGTGGCTTACAATAACAAACAAAAAACCTACAAGATAAGTAACCACACACTGCCTAATCGACATGCAAAAGCATAAATCTTCCCTTCCCCCCACAAATGCGACATTAAATTAAAAAAACAATAATCAAGAAACAACTGAAAGTCCTCACCAAAGAGCAACTCCAAAGGGCGCCCTCCCTCAACTCAAGTGGCTAAGATGGTGTCTGTGATGGGCTCTGACCCTCCTGCAGAGGGAACAATGGTAGGAGTTCTTTAGCCCAGAAAGCCCTGACCACTCTGTAAGGCCACAGGTTGGCCAGGTCATTCTGGAGTTTGGGTGGCCATGATGCTGTTCAGCCTCTACCAGAAGGGAGACAGGGAGGAGATGGAATGATGGTGGAGTAGTGTCTGGTGGCAAAAAGCATGACGGAGACACTACTGTGCAGTAGCATCACAAAAAGGTGTTTGCCGGCACTACTGTGCAGTAACTCAGATTACTGTATGCTTATTTAGTACTTGCTTATTCAAGTACTAAATAAATGTGCAGTAACCACTGCGCAATAACATGTCATGTAGATGTGCCTTAGGAATGCAAAAGGAGTTATAGTTCCAGGGTGACAAAGTCCCTGAGGTACTTCTAACTTAGTATCACAAGCATAATTGGAAGATGGCTATAGTCCTGCGTCTGTTTCTCTAGGAGAGGGCTCAAGGACATGCGAAAGCATATGTACATTTTCCTAATGGACACTGCTGGCATAAGCACCGACTTTGGTTTTTGCTAGTGGATGCTTGCAGATGTAACCCTCGCCCACCCTCCCTCCCAAAGGCACTTTACTTTAAACTCAGCGCGTTCCCATGCTGAGCCCCGCACATGCCCTGAAGAAGCAACGCATTATTTCAACCCAGCTTGCCTGACATCTGTAAAGACCAAGCACATTAGTGGGGCTTTTTTGGTGCTTTTATCTAATAGCTGATTGAATCAGCCTTAGATAAAAGCGCCAAAACCCCCTGCTGAAGTGCTGATCTACATAGGTGATGCAGAGACAAGTCGAAATAATGCTCTGCTTCTTCCGGTAGAGCACTTTTTTTTTTAACATCTGCACAAAAATGGCTGTGGCTTGAAGGGGCTGAGCACCCGTTAATTTTTTTCAGTGGTTGCTTGAGCCCTAGAGCACCTACAGAGTTGGCGCCAAATATGACTGCTAGTCAAATGAATCTGCTCTCAGGTGCATGTGCATCTAAACTGGACAAATTCCATTCATACAACTGAGGTTGCAATATGAGTTAGCCAAATTTGAAATGAATCAAACAATCATTTAATACAAGTGAAAAATGCGTCATCAGCTGCATATGCTGGTATCCTACCTACCCTTTTAAGATTCAGAGATTTCTGCTGACACAACCCTTCTGGCACTACTTGATAAATGCTGTTTTCTTGGAAACAGCTTCTAATTATTCTGAGTGCCTGGGTATTGGTGACAATTGTTCTGATAACACTTTGACAGAGCTGTGTCTTATATAAGGTGAAAGATGCACTAGAAGGGATACAACTGCACATTTCATAACTGCTGTTGTGGGAATACCCTTCCTTGCATCATGGCCCTTTTCAAGGTGGCCAGGTCTAGTTTAAATTGTCCCCACAGCAGTAACCCTCAGTCTTCCATGTTTTTCTCTTTGGGGTGGTATAGCTCTACAACTCTATTAAGCAGACCAGTAACTGACTCAACTAACTAAAATCACGATACTTACATTCTTCAGTGACTCAGACACATTCCCTCATAGACCTTCCCTACTGACTGATTTTGTCATCTAGGAGTGTTTTTTTTTTAACCAATATATTTACACTGGCACGGTCCCTAAGGCAGATAAAACTACACTTGTATGCATCCCTTGCAGACAGGAATGAGCTATAGCACTAGAAACATCTTGATACTGATGTAACTGCATTCATGTTAGGTACAAACAAGGTGTAACAGGAAGCCTGGGGGCTTGTCAGGTTAGGGAGAGAAAACACTGCAGTAAGAGCCCAGGGCAGATGGACAGGGGCTAGCTGATAGGAACTGGGAGCCAGGAGACACTAGCTATTAAGGAGATGGCTACAAGAAAATGGAGTGGCAGCCAGCTTCAGGCAAGAACTAATCCTGGGAATGTGACTTACCAAGGGAAGGAAAGCAGAGCAATGAACTGCACCAGGGCAGACAGGGAGGAAGCCTAGAAGCAAAGGACTGCAGATGGCTGAGGTAAACCTTGGCTGGGAAAGCAGGCAGGTAAACAGACACAGGAAGGGTACATCTGGGAGAGGCTGCCAGGTCACATGACTGGATGGGCTGGGCTTAGGAGACACATAAAGCCAGTGTCTGAGGGCAGGCAGGCAGGAAGTCTGGCCCCGCAAGCTGAAGGGGAATGAACCCCTGAGTAGGAAGGCTGAAGGGGACTGCTTGGCTGACCTAAGATGCCTTGAGATCTGCAAGCAAGACACAGTATTGGGAAGCCACTTGGCGGTTGAACCAGGGAGCTGATGTTATTGAAACCTAGTGTGGGAGAGTTTAGGTTACAGCCAGAGAACTTACTCTTTCATTATAGTTAAACCAGTGGTTTGGGTTTGGAACTACAGGTGTGGTTTGTAGGTCCCATTAGTGCCTGAGAGGGGCACATGACTGATGTGAGCCCGCCAGAAGCCAGCTCAAGGTACTGACTGGGCCAGAGGGCCCAGAGCCCCAGCAGGATGGAGAAAAGAGCCACGGAGCCCAGCATTGCCCGAGAGGGGAAAGAACTGCCTGAAAGGGCACAGACCAGGGGCCAGGAGCCCAGCAGCCCAGAAGGGTGAATTCTGGGGCCAGGAGCCCAGTGTAAGAGACAAGGGCTAGAGGCCCAGAATGACTGAAAACTGCCAGGGCTGAAGTCAAGAGAGCCGGACCTGAATAGGTGGGCCAGTGCTGAAGGCTCACAGTCACAGAAAAGGAAGGCTGAAGCTGAGAAGACCAGGGCCTCTACAAGGGATGGAATGGTATTGGGTAAAATCTGTGAGGCATGGGCATGACTGTAGGGGAGGTCAGAGCCCGCGAGCAGTCCATAAGGCAATGGGTGCCTTGAGGCATGTACAGGCCAGGAGGTCCCATCTACTGACAGACTGGCTTTGGGCTACTGGGGTCCAGGAGGGGATCTTCTGGTGAAGGAGTGATGAGGATGTGTTCTATGGCCCTTAGGTAGCTTCCCCTTAACATCTAACAATTACATCAAGGTGTGGCAGCCAAGAGCAGAAGGGAGGGTACCTAGAACCAGAGTAAGGCAGTAGCCATTGGCCTCTAGGGGACATCATGGCTGCCTGTGGGGCCCAGTCCTACTATGCAAGGCCTATGTCATCACTTAACCTGGAAATACTTATTTACTACTTTTGCTTTTCCTGCACAAAGCTATCTGTATAAGCCTTTTATTAAAGGCCTATTATGGTTTGTGCAGAAGGACAGACTAAATGATCATAAAAGCCTCTTCTGAATTCATAATCTGCAGGTCATTTTCCCTTCCTCCATTCAATTTGGTAGTCTCTGGTAGCAAGAATAAAAAAGACAGTATCACTATAGTGGGTCAGAAAATTTTACTCAAAACAGGTTTCACTTAAAAAGCTTTTCCCATGGAAAACTTCCCCCCACCCTAAAAAATGTTGTGTTCATTTAATTAAAAAGTACCCACAAAAATATATATATTTCAAAGTGGGGGGGGGGGGGAACCTTGTTTTCTTTTTTTTTTGATTTTTCTTTT
>NW_017728997.1:46374645-46383975 GCF_001723915.1 Gavialis gangeticus | reverse complement strand
GGGGGGGGGGGGGAACCTTGATTTCATTTTATTTTGATATTTCATTTCAAATGTCATGTAGTGTCTGCTTGTTTTCAATTTTATATTGAATTTTATTATTTTGAAATTATTCTTGACATAATAGCAATAGCAGTATAAAGCTGAAATGTTATAATTTGACATGCAGTATATGAAATTCTCTACTACAAAAACAAACGATATAAAGTGAATTATTTAAGGGGTGAAAACCCCAAAGTTCACTGAATAAATAACTTGGCAATTATTCAAACAGCTCATTGATCTTATTAATAAACCAGCTGATAACTGGAATGACGTATACATGAAGTATAGGAATCCTGCTACACCTACAACTTCACAAGCATAGGGCTGATCTGCCATGCTCAGTAAGAGTATTCATCTATGCAAGTTACTTAACTTACTAGGAAAGTTAAGTGTTGTTGGGTTGAGAGCTACCTGTATACATAATTCTATCTGTACACGTACCCATAGGCTGCAAGAAAAAAATGCAAAAGAAAATAAAGAACCATATACCTGCTCACAGATTACAGACAAGCTGCTGAAGATGTGAGTGTAACAGAGTACATATAAGTGTTGTTCTGTTCATGTGCAGATCCAAGATTTTGTAAATGTAGGTATGAAAGGAGTGATCAGTGCTGCAGGAGTGGCTGACTCCCCAACCCTAACCTCTTCCCCTTCCCCCAACCATAGCAGGCAAACCACACTTTTCTTAAGTTCTTCAATCAAGTAAAAATCCTCCCTTCCCACTCCCTTCCCCACCATGCTTGGTGGTGTGTCCCCTTCCTCACTGACCACTGCCACTGTCCACTGCTGACCTGGGTGTTGGTGGGGTGGGGATACTCCTGTCCTGCTCCAGGTGGGTTGTATGTTGAACCAAGCTCAGCCAGAAAGCAGTAGTAACAATGGCAGCTGCACTGAGTGGATTCCCTTCTGCACCTGCTTCCATGCTGACAGGGAATATCCTGGGAGGGTGGCGGGGGAGAAACAGGAAAGGGGAACCTTTCCATTGCTGCTGCTCTCCCTGGCTGAGCCCAGCTCCCTGCTTGAGCACACAGGATCAGCTCTGGATCTTTCCCCCAATCCCCACCGCCGGGGAAGCCAGGGACAGTGATAGTGGTGGGTGAGGGAAGGAAGGAGGAGAAGGTGAAGGGAGAGGAGGGGAGGGGAGGGGAGGGGACAGGCTAGTGAGCAAGAAAGGAAAGGGAGGGCAGAAATCTTACCCAATTTGGGGACTTAAAAAAGTCTCTGGTTGCTGCTCCTGTGGCAGTGTTGACTGGAAGGGAGGTGCATTGGCGTTACTGCACCCCCTCTGGATCTGCCCTTGTTTATGCTATACCCCATGGTTAACCCCAGCACTAAAAAGAACACATACCACATTTCCCTCCATGCAACTGAGCAAGAACTGAAAAGACAGAGATCTGGATCTTCACCTCCCTTCCCACTCTGTGCTCTTCTAGTGGATTTGAAGGAGAATTTATGGACTATTTGGTTCCAAGAAAACTGTAGAATTAGTTTCCCAGATATGGCTACATTTTTTAAATAGGCATGTAAAGATGCATCTATGAGAATCATTCACCTGGGCATTTTTTTTAAATCCCACTTGGTACTTTCCGTACGTAAATACATTTAAGAGTCTGTGGTTATGGTCACAGCAGGTCATAAGGATCTTAGTTAACCATATTGTTAATGACTTGTGTGTCAGAAAAGAATTTAGCCACTCTCCTAAAACTGCTGAAGGGCTAAGAGGAGTAACAAGCAACAGAAATTTATTCTTGTCATTCAGTCAGTGAATGGAATCCCCAAATATGCATGAGGAGCAGAGTTCTAGAGTATGGTGATGCCATTTCATTCTCTTAGTCACTTCTGCGTTTACTTGTCATTAAAGATTACTTATTAAAGAAACTTTCATATATATTTAATAATGCTGAATTGGTTATGATAAGACTACAGCAAGTCATATATACATTGTAGGCTATCTAGCATGCTCTTTCCTCTCAAAAGTTCTGGGGTATCTTTAACTTACCAGAACAGTCATTATATGGTGCCTTCAAAATGATCACAAGTCACAAATGCTAGGTGGCTATTTTATTTTCAAAAGAAAAAGATATGGGGGTAAATAAAAATGGAGACTTCAGTCTTTCCCTTCTGCCAGGCAATTGCTCTTTCAGTGTGTATAAAGCTGGTGTAACAGGGACCCCCCTGGCTCTATTACTAGACAGGAGAGAAAGATAGATGGAGGGACAGAGGCCATAGGGGTTAAAGAGAAGGGAAGAACAGAACAGAAGGTAACCACAGGCAGGAATATAAAGGGCCAGTATTTTCATAGAGGAAAACAGTGGATGGTTTAATGATTCACCAATTAAGTGATTAACAGCTCCTTCACAGGTGCTGGGAAGTTGGCTGGAGAGAGTTACCTGACTACTTAAACCCCTGCTGGAGGACCCAAAAGGGAGGGGAAAGAGTTTATGAGTTGGATCAGGAGGACTCAGCTGCAGGGATCCTGGTTTTCTCTGATAAAAAAATTGCAAAATTCTCTGATAAAAAGCCCAAAATCCATGATTAAAATTAAAGGCCTCCCACAGCCTCCCCAGCCCTGCTGATGCCCCTCACTCCCCCCACAACAGCCCCCTTCCCTGCTTGTGCCCCTTGCCCCCCAGCTACCAGGGCTATGGGGCCAGGGACCCAGGTCTGCAGCTCCCTGCCCCCAATAGAAGGCAGCTGCAGCAGAAGGGGCATGGAGCTGGCTCCCCCACTGAGGCCCTGCTGCGGGCTCGGGCAGGGGCGGGGCAGGTTCCTGGGGGCCGGTGCATTCCTGGGGGGCAAGGGGGACCTGCATCCCCCATATATGTGTGTGGGGCAGGCTGCAGGCTTGAGGTCCCACACTGCTTCCCTCCCACAAGGCCTCTGAAGCCCTGCAGGCACAACCTGGAGCAGCAGGGCCATGTGGGGATTTCCTCACCCCTCTCCCCGCTGCCCTGGAGACGCGCCTCCTGCACGGTCGTTGCTTTGAGGGGCACAGCCCCACTCTCCTTTCCTCAGTGCAGCCCCGCGTGCAGAAGGAACGTGACCAGGGCAGCACGGGGTTAGCAGCTGCTAGGAGATCCCTGTACAGCTCCTCTGTCCCCAGCCGCTCCAGGTCCCAGGGAAGTGAAGCAGAGCAGCAGGGAACAGTGGGCCCATGGCTGCTTTCTTCCCCCGCAACCTGGCACAGCTGGGGACAGAGAAGCTGCGCAGGGATCTCCTAGCAGCTGCTCTCCCTGCGCTGCCCCAGAGACTCACCTCCTGCGTGAAGGGCTGCACTGAGAGAAATGCTGTGGGGCTGTGCCCCTCAACATCGCAGCAGGTGCGCATCACCAGGGCAGCGGGGGGGGCCAAGGAGATCCGTATGCAGCCCCGCTGTTCACAGTTGTGCCGAATCGTGCCTGCAGGGCTGCAGAGGCCCCATGGGAGGGAAGCAGGGCAGGAGCTCTTCCCTGCAGCCTGCCCCACACACAGATCTGGGGGAGTGGGTCCCTCCTGCCCCCTGAGAGTGAAAGACACGGAGTGCCCAGCCAGCAGCACGTAGACTGCCTGTGGCACTATCAGCCTGACCAGGCTCGGTGCCTCCATATGTGGCTTCCCTTAAAGGTCCATAGCACCACTCAAGGTCCACGTGCAGCTGGCCAGGCACTCCATGTCTCACCAATACCTCTCTGCAAGGGCAACCCCTGACCATGCCACCTGACTTCCAAAACTAAAGACTAATGTGTTACAGGCAAGAAAGGAGGCAAAGTAAGAGAAGTGGGGATTGTGACAGCAGGCTGCATCCCCCAAGCAATTGGGGAAGAACAGGCCAATTGCCTTTGATTATCAGTGAAGCTATCACAGTTAGAAACATTTATTTCAGCGATTTATAGAATATGCACACAGCTGGATGTCACACACTTTCACTATCTGGTTCAACCCGCCTTTGTGCATCAGTTCATAATAGAACCCTTATCTGCGGGACTTCCCTTTACACCGATGCAGAAGCTTCATTAAGTCAGAAGCAGCAGGGAGATGAAGGACAGAGTTTTACCTCTCCTTCTCAATGCACTGTCAGGAGGCAATGATGTTACTCCAGGCAGGTATAAGGTACACCTGCCTGCTGTGCTTAGCAGCTAAGAGTTTTGTAAGATGTCAATGAAAATGTCAGGCCCAATTCTCTTCTTACTTACCCTAGGAGTAGGGTCTGAACAGAAGTAACAACTGAAATGTTTAAAATGCCAATGAAATGTTTCAAAAGACCAGCTGTTCAAATGTACCACCTCTTTGAAATGTTCCAAAATCTGCTGATGTCCTCCAAAATAGTTCCTTTAAATGATGTACTATTTTGAGGTGTTTCACTCTTTGTTACTTGTACACAGAGCCCCTGTGAATTTCTGTTTCTGTTCTAAGCTAACCAAAAATACTAACCAAGCAGTTTTCCCACAGCATCTCAGGAAATCAAAGGTGTCAGATGGGGGCCTCAGCTGCCTGTACACCAATGCCAGGAGCATGGGGAACAAGCAGGAGGAGCTAGCCCTCCTGCTCTCTAGTGGGCAAAACCACCTGGTAGGGATCATGGAGACCTGGTGGGATTCCTCGCACGACTGGAGTGTAGCCATAGAAGGCTACACCCTGCACAGAAGGGACAGAGTAAGGAGAAAAGGCAGAGGGGTAGCTCTCCATGTGAGAGAGCAATGTACCTCTCTAGAGGCTGACATGGGCTCCAAAGATAAACAACTTGAAACCCTCTGGGGTGACTTCAATTACCCAGACATAGATTGGGAGGAACACTTGGCTAGGTCAGATTGTTCACGCAGTTTCCTAACAGTGATCCAGGAGCTCTTCCTGACCCAGGAAGTGAAAGGGCCAACCAGAGGTAACACTCTCCTAGATTTGGTCTTGGCCAAGGGAGATGATCTGGTGTGTAGCTTGAATATTGAGGGTAACCTGGGCAACAGTGATCACCATCCGCTGCAAGGTCGACAAATCAACCAGCGGGATTGAAGTCCTGAACTTCAAAAATGCTGATTTCAACAGGCTCAGAGCATTAGTAGGAGAGGTGATGTGGGACCAGGAAGGGAAGGAAAATGGGATGCACAAAGAGTGGTTGTTGCTCAAGGATATGATCCTTGAAGCACAAAAGAAAACTCTTCCTGCAAAGAGGAAAGGTAGCAGAAGGGCTGGCAAGCCATCCTAACTTAATAGGGATATTGCGGTCCTCTTTAAAAGGAAAAAAGAGGTGTATGCACAGCAGAAGCTAGGGATGGTCCTGAAGGTGGCCTATACAATAGTGGCCAACACTTGTAGGGAAATGATCAGGAAAGTCAAGGCAGCGACTGAATTTAGGTTAGCCACAGGAATCAAGGACAATAAGAAGTCCTTCTTTAGGCATGCAGGCAGCAGAAGGAAAACAAATGGAAATGTGGGACCCCTGCTTAACACCTCAGGCAGCTGGTAACCGACATTCAGGAAAACACTGAACTCCTGAATGCCCACTTTGCTTCGGTATTTCACCAGACCAAGGGGAAAGATAAGCGAGATAAGGCTCGTAGGGGCCATGCCAGGAATGACAGCCTCCCCACTGTGGATGCTGAGCAGGTGCAATACCAGCTAGAGAAGCTAGACATTTATACGTCAGCAGGACCTGATGGACTTCACCCAAGAGTGCTGAAGGAGCTGGCTGAGGTCATTGTGGAACCCCTGGCAAAGCTCTTCCAGAATTTGTGGTGCAAAGGGGAAATGCCTGAGGATTGGAAGAGGGGCAACATTGTGCCCATCTTCAAGAAGGGGAAGAGGAAGGACCCGGGCACCTATAGACCAATCAACCTAACCTCTATCCCAGGGAGAAGCCTGGAAAAGCTCATTAAAGAATCTATGTGCGATACGCTTGCGGAAGGTAAGATTATGAACGGCAGCCAGCATGGCTTTGTCACGGGTAGGTCTTGTCTTACCAATCTCATCTCCTTCTATGACCAGGTCTCTCACCACCTGGACGTGGGAGACGAGGTAGATGTTATATACCTATAGACTTCCAAAAGGCTAGTGGAAAAACTGGAAGATCGTGGGCTCAGCTGCTTGATGGTTCAGTGAGTGGGAAACTGGCTACATGGTAGGACCCAGAGAGTTCTCATGAACTGTGTCGTCCTGGTGCGAAGTGGCCAGTGGTGTCCCTCAGGGGTCCGTGCTTGGACTGGTGCTTTTCAACATCTTTATCAATAATTTAGATGGGGGAGTGAAAAGCTCGCTGGCCAAGTTCACGGACAACACCAAGTTACGGGGCAGTGTGGTCACATCAGAAGACTACAGATACAGGCAGACCTGGACAGGCTTGAGAGTTAGGCAGACCAGAACCAGATGAAGTTTAACACTTCCAAGTGTAAGGTTCTCCATCTGGGACAAACAACCATCAACATACATACAGGCTCGGTGGTGACAGCTTGACTTGCACCACAGCTGAAAGGGACCTAGGGGTAATGATTGAGCATTGCATGAATATGATCAGGGACTTGCAAGGGAAGCCATACGAGGAAAGGCTGCGGGACCTGTGCCTCCTTAGCTTACAGAAGAGAAGGTTGAGAGGGGACTTGATAGCGGCTTACCGCTATATCAGAGGAGTGCATCAGGAACTTGGTGAACAACTGTTCATTATGGCACCCCCAGGGAAGACCAGGACCAATGGATACAAACTCCTGGAAGGCCGCTTCAGACTTAATACCAGGAAAAACTCTTTCACAGTTAGGGTGTCCAAACTGTGGAATAAACTCCCTCCAGAGGTGGTGCAGTCACCTACTCTGGAGGTTTTTGAGAGAAGACTGGACAGTAACCTCGCTGAGGTCACTTTACCCCAGTTGTCTTCCTGTCTAGAGCAGGGTGGGGGCTGGACCTGATGATCTGCAAGGCCCCTCCAAGCTCCTAACAATCTATGAATCTATAAGCCAGAGCCTGGCCTACCCCTGCCACCAGTTCCCTATGGATGCCTGGGGATGCTGCCACCACCACAGCCAGACTCTTCAGTTCTGATCCCCGTTAAATATCCATTTTGCTGAGAGGGGGAAAGGAAAGGTCAAGGGGACTTGGAGCTGGACAGTTGGGATCCTAGTGGTGAGGAGCTCCCCCCACCACCACCAGATCCCTGCTTACATCTTCTCTCCTCCCCGCTCCCTGGGGGACTGGAGCCTCAGTTCATTACAGCCTCCTTCAGTAGGTCCTGGCTGGAGAAACCGTACAGGTGAGGGATGCCACAGGGACTGTTTGTATGGCCTGTGGCTGAAACAATACCCTTTAAAACCCTTTTCAAGCCCATTTCACTTGGAAACATTAAAAAAATTATTTATGCCCACACCCATCAACTTGGGTGCAGGTATATAACAGCGTAAATGAAATCAGAATCAAGTCCATTGTGTGTACATGTATACAGAAGCTTTCCATACAGATGTCTTGATGGGGTGACACCAATTCTATACCTCTCACTTTATGTAAACATACTTTTAAAGGGATTTTAAAAGAAATTCCCACTGACTTTCTCATTTGTACTCCTCACTTTGCAGATGCTGATCCTTGCCTGCACTACAGGATTCCAGATACTGTCACAAAACTAAACAAACATTTTAAAATTATTACATATTGAAAATCTGTGCTACTAATCTTGTTTTGCAGTTGTGAGACAGCTTTTACTCAGCAAGTTCTTCCATAGTTAAACATGTGATCAGTTTCCCAGTGAATATAAAGATCTGTTTCTCCAGTGCTGGCCTTCATTGATAGAGAAAAATAAATGTGTAATGGACTGAAGAAAATCTTATAGCCACTGTTAATGCAGGTGTTCTTCTATTCTTTCCAAAACATCACAGTCTCCCTTCCCAGAGTGCAAGTAACACAATGAGCTGTGTATTATAAGTAGCTAAACATTCTCCACTGACCAGCCCATGGTAAAGGGATAAGCCATGTCAGTTCATTAAAAATGTTTCTTATGCAACTTGCTGTCTCACTAGTTTGTTGAGATGGTTCCCTACCCCAGGAACACATGAAAGATGTGGATGTGTGTACAGTGAGGGTTCTTTCCTCCAAGGTTGAATTATAAAAAGTCTATTCCAGTTTTTAGCCTCCAGAGTTTTCAACACTGATGAGCTTTATACAGTTCTGGAATCCCTCCTATTCTGTACCCTGCAATGTCTGTATGTTAACTTTCTCAACGAAAAAGAGGCTTTGAGGATACCTCTTCTGGTGCTCTGCAGAAAGGTGCAAGGGGGAGACATCAAAAGTAACAAGAGGCCTCAGGGACCTGGCAACTGAATTCTTTTGTCTTCCTCAGAATTAAAATAGCAACCTGGGAGGGAGTGGGAAAGCTGCAGGCAGCAAAGATTATTGGTGCTTGAAATTGTTTCCATTCACTGCTACTTTGTGCCTGAAGCACAAGAAATATATGAAGACATTGATTTCTCTCCCTCTCTCTCTCTCTCTCTCTCTCTCTCTCTGTTTAAAAGGCTTGGGGGGGGGATGCTGGTGGGAGAGTAATGTAATGGTGTAATTCAAAATATTATAAAGAACACAGACAGCTCTGGATACATAGTTTTATATCAATGACTTTAAAAGTAGGTAAGATGCCTAACAGTAAAACAAAACAAAATAATTTTACTTTCGTCTGCTGTGTTTATATGACTCTAGATATTCCATCATGTATAGACCCTAGTCCACCCTCTTCCACAAAAGCAGCACTTCACAGATGCTACTGCTTCCTTTGGGAATGTAGGCAGGCTGTTACAATGACAATGATGATGACAATGACAATAGTAATAATAATAATAGATACTGGCTCTGTAGCTGTAGTTCAGTGAAACAACTAAATAGTGCCTGAAGCTTTCAAGGCTCTTCCCACAAATTCAATGTCCCTTTCCTTTCTAAATGTTAGTTTTCACTGACCAAGCTGGGCAAGGAGGCTAGAGATGCCAAGGATTGATACTATGCCAGATGGATACATTCTTCAGCACAAGGAAAGCAAAATTTTCATTTCTAGTACTAGCAATAGCTCAGACGCACTAAGAAAGTATGATCACATTGGGCAAAATATTATAACATCAGGAGGCAAGAAATATCTCCACATACAGAGCTTGTTGAGATTCTGGCTCAAGTTCTGCTCTGTCCTATGGGTACACACCCAACTATATTTTTAACCAGTAGTGGCAAACTCAAATGACTTTGTGGGCCGGATCTGGACCACAGGGCTTCTCATGGATCCACGATCCTCTGGATCTGGCTCATAAGTCTTCTTGCCTACAGCAGAACTACCTTAACATATCCCTGTGAGGAGCC
>NW_017728997.1:46361744-46369645 GCF_001723915.1 Gavialis gangeticus | reverse complement strand
TTGCCACCACTATATAGCGGCACACTTGCCACTGTACCTGCACCAGTTAACACAACCATCACTGAAGCCCTGTTGCCATAGTTGCTGGTATTGCAGTATTAGCACAGCAGCATCCGGGGATGAACTCTGCAGATTTTTGTTGCCACAGTATTCACCCCTGGGGTGCTAGCCACACTGATATACCTCTGCTCCGGCAGTCATGGTGGTGACAGGGCTTCAGTGGCAGCAGCATTATTCCTCAGCTGCTGGCAGCTGTGGTAAAAAAGCCCTAAAGGCTAGATGACCTACCTCCTTGGGCTGGATCAAGCTTGCAGTCAGATACAACACTCCAGCTTTACACCCATTTGTGGACCGTCTTGACTATACTCCTCAGGCACAGGCTTTTCCTTCTTCACCTCCCCCACATAGGGAAACCACTGCCATACCAGCTCTCTGAGTTGCGGTCACCTCTTCACTGACAGACCACGGCTTCTTTAACATGATCAGCTGAGCTGAGCTGCTGAAGACGACTTCCCTTTGGAAAATGTGACTAGCAGCTATTTAAAGGGAATCATATCAACTTTTTCAAAACCAAAATGTTTATTTGCCTAAGGATGTATAGTGATATACAAAAGGGTTGAAACATAAAAAGGCCTAAGAATCTTACCTTTCACTTGTAAGTTTTGGTAAGCTCCACATGGCCCAGGCATGACTTTCTCTGGGCTGGGAGAAAAGGATTAACCAGGTGCCATTTTTCTCTCTCAGAGATATGTCTATTAGGCCTGTGTGAAGATGCTAATATTTGCTTCGGATTCAGATTCAGCCGATTCAGGGGACAGTGATTCAATTTGGTGATTTGAATCACTGTCCCAAATCAATTCGGCTGATTCAGACTGGGGGACGACCTTCTCAGCAGCACAGCAGCGGAAAAGGATCTTGGAGTCATAGTTGACTACAACATGAACATGAGTCATCAATGTGACGAAGTGATCATCAAGGATAACCGCACTGTATCGTGCATTAGCAGATGCATGACAAACAGGTCCAGAGAGGTGATGCTTCCTCTCCATGCGGCAGTGGTCAGGCCGCAGTTGAAGTACTGCATCCAGTTTTGGTCACCACACTTCAAGAGGGACACGGAGAATCTCGAGAGGGTTCAGAGGAGGCCCAGTCATATGGTCAGAGGCCTGCAGGCAAGGCCCTACGAGGAGAGACTGAGGGACATAGATCTCTTCAGCCTGTGCAAGAGAAGGCCGGGAGGTGATCTTGTGGCTGCCTATAAATTAATCAGGAGAGGGCAGCAGGGAATAGGATATGTTATATTTACTAGGGCACCCCCTGGAGTAACTAGGAACAATGGCCACAAATTGATGGAGAGCAGATTTAGGTTGGACATTAGAAAGAACTTCTCCACAGTAAGGGCTGCCAGAAACTGGAATGAGCTTCCAAGGGAGGTGGTACTCTCCCCTATCCTGGGGGTCTTCATGAGGAGATTGGACAAGCACCTAGCTGGGGTTGTCTGACCCCAGTGCTCCTTCCTGCCCAGGTCAGGGGGTTGGACTCGATGATCTACTGAGGTCCCTTCTGACCCTAACATCTATGAATCTATGTCCAGTAAAGGTGTGCTGCTACCTAGGAACTTGTACTGGGTGACTTTGTTCCTTGGGGGTTCAAATCCACAACAAATCAGAGAGAGGGAGGAAATGGGTATGGCTAAGGGCAGGCTGAGCTGGGCAGTGGTGCAGCAGACAGGAGCTGCAAAGGTAAGGTGAAGAACCAAATTAATACAGTAACCCTTTCCTGAGTTATTCATTTCAGCAGACAGTGAAGGCTGGGTGTATCCCATTCTAGTGAGATGGCCAGCCTAATGGGTAGAACGACTGGGCAGTGGGCATTGAGGGCTACAGACTGTACAGACAGGATAGAGTGGGGGGGGGGCAAAAGGGGCAGGGGGTTTTGCTGTCTATGTTAAGGAGCAATATACACCTTCTGTAGTTAAGTTGGGCCTAGAAGAAGGGCAAATTGAGGTACTATGGGTCAGATTACAGGGGGACTGGGGAGAAAGGGACTTGGTAGTGAGGGTCTATTACAGTTAGGGAGGGACTGATGTCTAAAAGCATCAGAGAGATGGGACTCCAGGAAGGGTGGGCATTTCTCAAGGGACTGATCCTGCTGGCACAAAAAGGGACCATCCCAGTAAACATATGGGGGGGGGGGACAAAAGAGCAAAGAAACCCTCTTAGTTGAGCAGGGAAATCCAGGAGATGCTTAGGCTGGCAGCAAAAATTAAGGATAACAAAAAGTCATTCTTTAAATATATAGGAAGCAAAAAGAAAGCGCAGGGTAACATAGGGCCCCTTCAAGATGGACTAGGGCATCTGGTAACAGATAAGATGGCCAAAGTGGAGCTTCTAAATGATTTCTTTGCATCTGTGTTCCTGGATGTGGAAACAAGCATGCATCTCAATGCGACTTTAGGTAAGTGTGAGATAGATACCAACCCACCAACTGGTAGTGCTGTCCTAGTAAAGGGACACCTGGAGGGGTTGAATGCATTTAAGTCAGTGGGCCCTGATGATCTTCATCCTAGGGTACTAAGGGAATTAGCTGGAGTCATAGTGGATCTGCTGGTGTAACTGTTTGAGCTCTCGTGACATTCAGGACAGGTCCTGGAGGATTGGAAAAGGGCCAATGTGATCCCTATTTTCAAGAAAGGAAGGAAGGAGGAACCAGGTAACTATTGGCCAGTTAGCCTCACCTCTATCCTCGGCAGACCTTTGAGAAAATTGTTAAGGATCACATTTGTACGGGACCAGTGGGTAAAATAATACTAAGGGGCAACCAGCATGGGTTTGCAGCAGATCCTGTCCGACTAACTTGGTTTCTTTTTATGACTGGGTCACAAAATGCTTGGATGAAGGAATAGAGGTAGACGTTATTTACTTAGATTTTTAAAAGGCCTTCGACACAGTGTTACTCCCAATTCTTATAATGAACTAAACAGTTGCAATGTAAATTATTACACAGTCTGGCGGGTGGAAAATTGGTTTATGGGACACACCCAGAGAGTGGTGGTGGATGGGTCAGTTTCTACCTGGAGAAATGTGGGCAGCAGAGTCCCCCAAGGCTCTGTCCTGGGACCAGTACTGTTCAGTATCTTCATTAGTGACTTGGATGACAGAGTAGAAAGCACCTGTCCAAGTTTGCAGATGACATCGAACTATGCGGGGAGGTACACAAACTAGACGGCAGGGAGCGAATCCAGGCTGATTTGGACAGGCTGGGGTAGTGGGCTGAACAGAACAGGATGCAGTTTAACAAAGATAAGTACCATGTGTTGCACCTAGGGAGGAAGAATCATCAACAGTCCTATAGCCTGGGAGGTACCATTCTAAGTAGCACAACAGCGGAAAGAGATCTCAAAGTCATAGTCGACTCCAAAATGAACATGAGTCACCAATGTGATAAAAGTAATAAGTAAGGATAACCACACTCTTTCTTGCATAAGTAGGTGCATCTCAAACAGGTCTAGAGAGGTGATACTTTGTCTCTATGTGGCATTGGTTAGGCTGCAGCTGGAGTACTGTCTTCAGTTTTGGGTGCCACACTTCAGGAGGGATATAGATCACCTGGAAAGGGTTTAGAGGAGAGCCACCCTACGAGGACCGATTGAGGAACCTGAACCTCTTTAGCCTCCGCAAGAGAAGGCTGAGAGATGATCTTGTGGCCATCTACAAACCCATCAGGAGGGGACAGCAGGAAATAGGGGATACGATGCTTACCAGTGCGCCCATCAGGGTAACTAGAAACAATGGCCACAAACTGAAGGGGAGCAAATTTAGATTGGACATTAGGAAAAAATTCTTTACAGTGGGGGTTGCCAAAATATGGTGCTATCCCCTTCCTTGGAGGTATTTAAGAGGAGACTGGGCAAACACTTGGCTGGGGTCATCTGACCCCAGCACTCTTTCCTGTGCCTCTGCCTGCCCTGTCATTCATGAAGGGCAATTTGCTAGTATTAGTAATAATAGTATAATGTTATACTATATTGTATTATAGCACTGCATGGCTCCCTCCCCATCTCCCTGTTGCACCTATGGCTGGCACCTTATTTCACTGTGCTTATGGACATGTGGGAGGTACCATGATATATCTTATTAATAATAAACATATGTACACACTTACACACAGCCCACTCTTTCATTGTTATATACAGCCACAGAAAGTAATGCTTCCGGGGCCTTAGCACCCAGCTTCTTGCTCGGGAAACTGCCCCTGCCTAGTTGCCTCTTGCCCCATGGCAATGCATGCGTGCGCGCGCACACACACACACACACACACACACACACACTTTACCCTAGCTGCTTAGGCAATGCTCTGGGTGCTCTGCTTTCCCCATGGCTGGGGGCTTGCTCGCTGGATGGATGGCATACATATATAGCAGCCCCACAGCTGGGGCTTCTGGCTGAGGAAAAATTCCCTCCCTCGGTCCCTCTATCCCCATGACTGCCCTCCCCCTTCCTGGTTACTGGCCATGTCCCAGCAAATTCTGGCTGGGGAAAAATTCCCTCCCTGTCTTCCTGTTGCACCCTGGGGTCTTATCACCAACCCCCCTTACACCTTGTAATTTTCAAATTGGTGCTGGCCACAAATACTGCTGAGGTTTCTCTTCTGTCTCCTTGAGTCTCTTCTCAGAATTGTGGAGGAGGCTTTCTTCACAGGCTTTGGCCTGAGCATCAGCATGAGTCTGGCAAGAAATAAAAAAAAATTTGTCCCCAGGTCCCTGTTGCCCCATGCCTGGGGCCCTATTGATTGCCCTCGTCCTGGTCACTGGCCATGTCTGTTAGCGAGTATGTTTCCTTATTGCCCACCTCACCCGTCTTGTGGCGGGGAACATTCCCCCCTGAGGTCCCTGTTGCCCCATGCCTGCCTGGCAGTGGCCCTATCACCCGTCTCACCTGTCTTCTGGTGAGGAACATTCCCTCCATACATCCCCAGCTGGGATATGGCCAGTAACCAGGAAGGGGGGCTCCCTCCCTAAGTTTTGTGGCCAGTAGCACTTAGAAAATTACCATATGTAAGAGAATACAATTCCCTCCATATCCCGGTGGCTGAGCGCTGTTATCACCCAGCTTCTGACTGCGGAAACATTTCCCTCCATAGGTCAACATACATGCACACACACACATACATACATGCACACACGCTAATACACAAACAGTCTCTTGATAGTAGTAATACTGAGGGGAATATCAAGGGATATTGAGGGGAACATTTGAGCTGTAAACATTTCAGCATATTATGGATGGGGCCTCTTAGCACAGTGCGTGTTTCTCGGCCAAACTCCATTTGCTTGCAATGGCTGTAATATCTTTATTTAGAAAAAAACTGTACATGGGCATGTTAAATATCAAATATAAAATACCTATACCTAATTATTATCATCATCATCATTATTATTCACCACTTGACAAACACTGGCATTGTTTATTAAAACAAAAAGGTCTATACTGTTTTGTGATTTCCTAATCGATAGATTGCATTTCAATTTATTGTGAAAAAATAAAGAAGAGAAAGAAAAAATGCTGATTTGTACTTTTGCTGATTTGTCTTTTTTCCTCCAAAAAAATGCTGGCTGGGAGGCTCACTAGGATCACTGTACATTGGGATGGGGGAGGAATAACACAAGCACTGGACAAGCATTTGACCTCCTTTCAAGTCCACCCTGCAACTCTTCCTAGTAATGCTATGACTCTATAAACGTTCCCAAGCACAGCATCCCCAAGCTGACTTAGGCGGGCACAGTCATCAGCTCTCCCAGCTTTCCCAAACCGTCCCACCCGCCCCTGATTGGCCATGCATGCCAATCTGCCTATGAAAGGAAACAAAACATGCCACCACACAGATATAGACAAAAAAATTTACAAAACTTTATTCCTAAAACGGCAGTGCAATTCTCATTTTATCAAAAATGAGTAAGTAAAAATGTATTTAAATAATAATAATTAAATTATGGAAAATTTTAAATAAATAGGAAAATAGAAAAATTGTATTAAAAACAGTGTGAAAAAAATTATACAGACAGCCTCTAACACACTTTCTATATACAATAAGTACACACTATTTCCTATATAATTCTATACCATGTCTATCTAAACATCTATCTATACACTATACGCTATCTATACACCGCAGTGGGTGCAGTGGGCAGGGGGTACATGGTGTGTGGGGGCTGGGAACAAGGCAGCGGCAGAGGAAAGGGTAAATTACCAAGAGGTAATATATTACTTGCACCACACAGAGGGGTTGCTAAGACATTTCTCTTTACACCCATCTATTATAATATTCTGACCCTGCACACTGCATGGTGCCCTGGCTGCCTCCGTCAGCTGTGGAGTGGGAGGGACAGAGTTAGGGGGAAAAAAAACCACATACAATAAAACACAAAAAAACGACAGCAGCACCTACTGGCTAAAGGCCTGAACTACAGAAATAGCACAGCACCACAGCACCACCTGGTGCTGACGGAAAGTAATTACAAGTCTTTGAGTTTGACTGCATGACATGAATGTATAAATTGTAGCAAGGTAAGCAAACTCGACATAAAATAAAACGGCCCAGCAGCGTTAGTTAACTTGCTGAAAAGACTTTTAAAGCGGCAGGAAATCCCGCTTATGCAAACACAAACGCATTTGCGTCAGCGTAAATGGGAAACCTTCTGTCGTTTACAAACACCCCTAGGCTTTAGGTTTCTTTCTCGTGCAGAATGGGTTGACCCTGTCTGTGTTTGACTTTGCACTACAGTAACCTAATCACCACATGACAGGATAGGCACTATGAAGCCCCTTCTCAAGTGCTTCTTTTGCAGCTGAGC
The DNA here is from genome assembly GCF_001723915.1 of Gavialis gangeticus. NCBI lineage: Eukaryota > Metazoa > Chordata > Crocodylia > Gavialidae > Gavialis > Gavialis gangeticus. The sequence goes on along the minus strand of NW_017728997.1, from coordinate 46,362,792 downwards.
TACTGGTCCTTGCATTTATTACTCACGTATAAAATGGACATGTAACATTGCAATAGGAAGTTTCTGCCCTATTGGGAATAAAGGACTAGGCCAGATCCTATGATACTTTCTTTTTTAGGGCACCAGCTGTCTTATTTCCTCTGGGTTCCTCATATCTCCTTCTTTTAGCTTCCCAGAGGCATACTTCCAAATAAATAGTGGATAAACTGTAGTATATCATGTAGTAGTTAGAGAACTTTGCTGGGAAGTCACCAAGATTGTGGCTCAAATCTCCTTCTGGTTAAAGGGGGCCTAGAATCGTGGTCTTCTTCCTAGGAAAATGTCCTGATCACTCATCCCTTGAGTGTAAAACACTGGCATCTCTTTGTTATGGGAATTCTACAGTTGCAAGACTTACACACACTTACACATCCACAATAGGCATGTGCACATAACTGCATGTGTCCAGCCAGTCCTAAGTAGGGGTGCACCAGTGAAGATTTTTTTGGCCAATACCAATGGCTGATTATTAACCAGCCATATCAGCCAATACCGATATGATAACCTTGGAGAGCAGGGTTCAGCCAGTAAATCTGTGAGGGGAAGAGGTGTGGGGGAGGGAAGGAGTGTGGGGAGGGCAGCTCAAGGCCCCCACAGTGAAAGAGGGAGTGAGGTGGGGCAGAGGTAGGGGCAGGGACAGGCACTGCCCAGCCAGGGTGAGGTGGGGCACAGAGCAGAGCCAGCAGCTCATCTGGGCAGCACGGTGGAGTGGGAAGGGGGGTGGCTTCCCAACTCTGCATGCAGCCCTGGGGGACACATGGGGGGAGGGGCATGTACACAGAGCAAGGTGGGGCTGCCCACTGTGGGCTTGGGGCCAGGGGCTACGCCAGCCTCTTCTTCGCAGGGGCTGGGCCAGGGCTGCACTTGGGGTGGGCAGTGGTGGCACTGGGGGGGTGCAAATTTTAACATGGCTACAGCCCACCCAGTAGCCCCCCACCCACCGTTGCCACCTCCACCCACCCTGCACAGTTGACCCCAACCCTGGCCCAGCCTCCCTGCCAAGAAGAGG
>NW_017728997.1:46355003-46356744 GCF_001723915.1 Gavialis gangeticus | reverse complement strand
AGAGGGAGTGAGGTGGGGCAGAGGTAGGGGCAGGGACAGGCACTGCCCAGCCAGGGTGAGGTGGGGCACAGAGCAGAGCCAGCAGCTCATCTGGGCAGCACGGTGGAGTGGGAAGGGGGGTGGCTTCCCAACTCTGCATGCAGCCCTGGGGGACACATGGGGGGAGGGGCATGTACACAGAGCAAGGTGGGGCTGCCCACTGTGGGCTTGGGGCCAGGGGCTACGCCAGCCTCTTCTTCGCAGGGGCTGGGCCAGGGCTGCACTTGGGGTGGGCAGTGGTGGCACTGGGGGGGTGCAAATTTTAACATGGCTACAGCCCACCCAGTAGCCCCCCACCCACCGTTGCCACCTCCACCCACCCTGCACAGTTGACCCCAACCCTGGCCCAGCCTCCCTGCCAAGAAGAGGCTGGCACAGCTCCTGGCCCAGAGCCCACAGCAGGCAGCCCACCCTTTCCCTGTGAACAAGTCCGGGGGCAAATGCCCCCCCATGCCTTCCTTGGAGGTGCATGCAATGGCAGGGAGCCACCACCCTACCCAGCACCCCCTCCAGATGAGCCCTATCCCATCCCACCTGGGCAGCTCCTGCCCTGCTTCCTCCCTTACCATGGGGCCCTCCATCTGGTCCCCCTCAGTCCTCTTCCCTCCTGCTTTCCAAGCTGCCAGGCTGCATTCTTGGCCCTGTGCATGCTGTGGCTGTGCACATGCACCCAGCATTTATCGGTGACATTATCAAACTACACGAAACAATGCTGATTGCCAATAATGTCAATTTTCCTTTTATTGGTGCTGATCTGATATGGACTGATGTATCAGTGTACCTCTAGTCCTAAGCTTATTGGGCATACTCACACTACATGCGCATGCTTATGCCTCCATAGCACAGGACTGCACCGTGTGGGTAAGTGCCAAATATGCCAGTTATGCATCTAGAAAATTGCCACTCAGGTGCAAAAGAGGAAAGAGAATTCCACTAACAGTAACCAGAAACAATTGGTACGATTAACTATGGATACTAGCTTATTTATTAAATCACTGGGTGTATCTACATGTGCCCCTGACTGTGCAGTTATTTAATACTCGGTACTGTGCAGTTGTTTAGTACTTGCACATTTGGTACTGCACAGTCCCAGTGTTGCACAGATCGTTTCTGACCCTATGTTGCAGTAGTGACAAGCTACAGTGATGTAGCTTGTTGCTACAGTGACATGCCGGCAGCATCACAGTTAGTGACCGCTGACATTAGATCACCATAGCGATGAGCTACATTGCCATAACTCATAGCTACGATGACATAACGTCTTGTGTAGACATGCCCAGTAAGTTTCAAATACAAAGCCTATTGCTAGCCTTTTTTTCTCTTAAGCATCCATCTTCTACAGAAGGCACAAAGTGCATGCTTGACCAGGCCTAGACCATGGTGTTCAGGTTACTTTATTGAGAAAGGCAAGATGTGGGTTCAAATCCCCTCTGGTTGAGGGAAGCCAAGTATCTAGGTCTGCTTTGCCCCATTATCATCACATTAAAGCCAAGACCCAGAGGAAAATTTGAGAGCAAAAGAACAAGTGGTGGGAGGACAAAACAAAAGAGATTCAAAAGTTTGCTGACAGCTGGGACATGCAGTTTTCACATCCCGGTAATCAGGTGCAGGCAGCAAGCAGCAAGCAATGGGGCCCCTCCAATCAGCAGCATGGGGTCATGTGGGGGAAGTTTAAGTTAGATATTAGGAAGAATTTTCTTAC
>NW_017728997.1:46346003-46350003 GCF_001723915.1 Gavialis gangeticus | reverse complement strand
TCATGTGGGGGAAACTCCAAGATTCAAGAAGTATTCGCACCATGCGCTTCTGGTGTGACTTCTGGAGAACCCTACCTATGGAAGATCCTGATGAGATTTAGATGCCCAACAAAATTTGTTACCATTAGCAGACTTCTTCACATCAACATGACAGCAACTGTTCTAAGCTATGACTGAAACAAACCCCTTCACTATTGGAACTTGAGTCATGCAAGGGTGTATAATTGCACCAATGTTCTTTTCCATCTACACTGCAATTATTCTACATCTCATTGCTAACAGACTTCCATCTGGAGTCCACATTCAGCATCCCATGGGTGGGAATCTCTAACATCAACCATTATATTCCACATCCAAGATAATGAACAGCTCCATTACTGATCTTCAATACGCTAACAATTGTTGCGTGTGCTCAACTCACCTGAATTGCTCCAGGTCACTTTTGACTACTTCTCTGAAGCACATGAAATGCTTGAATTCACTGTCAACTTCATAAAAACAATATCCTTTACCAACCCACGAAAAACAACCACCCATATTATGGTCCTCCCCATATTACAATTAGAAGGCAGTCCTTGGAAAATGTTGAACTTTAAGATCATAGGAAAGGAGGGCTGGAAAGGACCTCACAAGGTCACCTGGTCCAGCTCCCTACTCACAGTAGAAATATCCCTGACTAAACCATCCCAGCCAAGTGTCTGTCAAACCTGCACTGGAAAACATTCAGGGATGAAGAATCCACAAATTCTCTGGATGGGCTGTTCCAATGCTTAAACACTCTCATGGTCAGAAATTTCCTCTTAATCTCAGAGGATTCCCCTACTGTAGCTTCAGGCCATTGCTTCCGGTCCTGTTCCCTATGGCCAGAGAAAAGAACATCTCCATCCTCTCTATAATTGTCCTTTCGATATTTGAAGACTGTTATAAAATTCCCCCACTCAATCTTCTCCTCCAGTCTAATCATCTTTTCTCCAGAGTCCACATTCTGAAGCTCTACTAAAAAAACCTTAAGACTAGATGTGGGAACAGGTCTACTCTCCCAAATTACTCTTGGTCTTTTCAAAGCATAAGGTTCTTTAGAATGGGAACTGTGCTCTTCCATTTGCTTGCACAGATGCCTAGTACACAAGGAATATGATGGGAGAATGTAACAGGGCACCAATCCTGAGCCCTGTTATAGTCCAGAGAACCTCTCTGGACCCAAGCACACTGGGAGATTCACCGAGAGGTGAAGGACCAGTGGTGTGGCAGGGAGAGCGGAGACTTTGGTGTCTGGGTCGGACATGACAGCCTCTGTGCCTAATGTGCAGAGGAACCCAGTTATATACTTGTAGGCTGCTGCCAAGTTCCCTCTAAGTCTTCTCCTCCCCAGCCTGAACAGTCCCATGTTTTTCAGCCTCTCTTCATATGGCCTGCTCTCCAGACCTCTAATCATAAATGTAGCCCTCCTTTGGACTCTTTCAACCTTCTCCACACCCTTCTCGAAGTGTGGTACCCATAACTGGACACAATATTCCAGTTGTGGCCTCACCAAAGTCAAGCAGAGCAGAAGAATGACATCTTTAATCTTGCTTGAGATGCATCAGTAGATGCATGCCAGTGTCTTATTTGCTTTGCCAGCTACGGGATTGCATTGGTGGCTCATGTACATATATTGCTGTGTACTCCTCCTTGTTGGTAATTCCCAACTTCCATCCCTTATAAGCTTCTCTTTTCAATTTCAGGAGGTCCATGACTTCCCTATTGAGTCAAAGGGGTCTCCAAGCCCTTTTGTTATCTTTCTTAAGAACAGGAAGGGACTTCCTTTATACTCCAAGGAGCACATCCTTGAGGAATGACCACCTGTCTTGGACTCCCTTCCCCATTGAACCATGGTCCCACGGGGCATCACCAACCAATCTCCTACACTTGCAGAAGTCAGCTTTCCTAAAATCAAGGATTTCTGCCCCACTGACTGATTTCCCTGTCTTGAGATGGATGGAGAAAGTGATCATCTCATGGTCATTGTCACTTAGCTTCCCTTTGATCCTCAGGTTGCTCACTAGAACATCCCCTTTGGCCAGAAGCAAATCCAGGAGTGCCTTACCCCTGGTCGGCCTGTAGACGTCTTGAGTCAGACAGAGATCTTCAAAGCAAGTGAGGAAGCTTCGCGACCAATCGGATCTAGTTGAGTGCTCTTCCCATGAGATGTCTGGGTAGTTGAAGTCACACATGATGACCATGCTCTGAGCACATGCAGCCTCTGCCACTTCTCTAGAGAATTCCTGATCAAGCTCTTCCTCTTGGTTCAGAGGTCTGTAATAAAGTCCTTCAGTCAAATCCCCTTCACCATGCTTTCCCTGTATTTTAACCCAGAGGGTCTCAAGTTGCCCTTCTTTAGTGCCAATCTCTGCTTCTAGGGATGTGTACTGCTTCTTCACACAGAAAGCTACATCCCGCTCTTCTTCCCAACACAATCCCTCCTATGCAAAGTATAGCCATCTATACCTGTGGTCCAATCATAGGTAGAGTCCCACCAGCTCTCCACTATCCCTATCAGATCATAATTCTTACTGGTTAGCAGGAGGGCCAGTTCCTCCTGATTGTTTCCCATGCTCCTGGCATTTATGTATAGGCAACTAAGCCTGCCATTGGAGGCCCTAGGCTTGCTAGGATGCTGAGGAAGCACCCATCCTTTGGCTGGTGTTGAAGTATACTTCCTAATGTTGCTTGACTCACTGGTTCCATGGTTGCCATTTCCTGGGCTTGTTCTGGTAATTGTCCAGCCATTCCCCAGAAATCTCAGTTTAAAGCCCTATCCAGGAGGTCTGTCATTCTAGCCAAGAAAAAGTCCTTCCCCTTTGGCTTGAGGGGGATGTCATCCCTTCCCATCATGGGACCTCGGAGCCATCTCCTATTAGCTAGGAGAAGCCTAGCTGGAAGAAGGAGGAGCCTGGCTGTGTTGGTCCAGAGAGAGTTGCCCTGGAGAGGGGTAAGCACAAGAAAGGGAGAGTTCACGTGAGCTGCACAGAGGTGTGGAACTGATGACCAGAGTGGACTAGTGTACTGGAGACGGAGTGGAGATAAGGAGGACATGGAGGGCCTGCAAACATCACCTGGCAACAATGCTTGGAGCCTCAGGCAAGGAAAGACTTCTGGAGCTGGTAAGGTGGGAAGTTTAAAGGGGCATATGCCCATGACATTGAACTTGACTTAGAGGTATGGGGCAGGGAGTGACAGGTGCCTGACCAATAGACTCAGACGAGAGATTTGCCGCCACAGGATCTACTAAATTGATAAGCAATGTAGATTGATCCTGGCTGGTAAGCCGGGTAGTTGATTTTAGAAAATTGGTAAGTGGGAAATGGATGGACTTTGTAGCTTAACATTCACGAGATGAGTCTACTGAGAATTTAACAGTCCTAAAGTGAGGTGATTTGATTGATTGAGCTGGGGATGGGGTATTAATTAATTAATTTAATTAATTAATGTAGCTTGAGAGAGAAGTGTGATGACATAGTGAAGGACTCCAATTAGAGGTGTAAACCATCAAGCAACTGAAGTAAGGAGTAAACCAGGTAGCCATTAAGAAGATGGCAGGTTGCTGACAAAGCCGCAATACCCGATTCTTGAGAGGATGAGACCCGGAGCAAGTTACAGACCAACACCTATCTGGGTGTGGTACTGAAAGGGTGTAGGGAAGGAGGAGCTCTGTAAAAGAAGATCATGAGTCACCCTACACACTAATGGTAACAAACATCTCACCTCCCCTTATTCCCCTCCTTCAGTTTAACATCAAGGCGTGGCAGACGAACATTAAGGGAGGCAATCAAGAGTGAACGGGAGTGATGGTAAATCCAGAAAGAATGTGGAATACTGTTTACCAAATACTAGGTCCTGAACTTGGGTTAGCTTTATATAGGACATTATAATACAGAAATGAGTTTCAGCTTGATAATGGTATGCCTTTAGAGAACACTCCAAAGGTTACTAAATTGAAGTTAAACAACACAAAACAGCA
>NW_017728997.1:46335865-46341003 GCF_001723915.1 Gavialis gangeticus | reverse complement strand
GGGAGGGATGGTAAATCCAGAAAGAATGTGGAATACTGTTTACCAAATACTAGGTCCTGAACTTGGGTTAGCTTTATATAGGACATTATAATACAGAAATGAGTTTCAGCTTGATAATGGTATGCCTTTAGAGAACACTCCAAAGGTTACTAAATTGAAGTTAAACAACACAAAACAGCATAGCTTTCTATTTTTCATTTAATTAGATTAGCCTGTACTTTAGACAACACCTATGTATGTCTAGTCAGTTTTTCTTGACTAGTCAGTTTCTTTTTTGCTGACAAAATTCTCATAGGTATAGGAAATGCCTAAGGTTTTGTACCTTTCTTTTTTAATTTGGGACACGTAGTACAGCACAGGCTATGTGAAACTGGGATTTTAATGTAATTATTTCCAAAAATTAAAGTTGATGTTGTTATTTTAACCTAATTCAAAAGGACATTGAGTAGATCTCTTTTGTCCTGCTTCCACATAGATGTAATAAATGCAAAAAATGGAGAACAGAATCCCTGCTTATAAGACACTTCCCTCTCCATTTCAGATCAACTCCCTTCTCAGAGAGGAAAAGACCAAGTAAAAGTGATCATCACTGCCATGACAGAAAGAAAACAGTACAGCTGTAACCAGAACAAATATGAACTAGAGCTCAAGTCAGCATAAGGGGAAGGGGAGTAAAAAAAATCTTCCACTCCTTGTAGCAAGCTCCAAAGCTGGATCTTTTGCTTCCCATTATGGGACGCTCATTCACCAAGCACAGCAACTGTTGCAGGTAGCCATCTTTCCTAAAAAATAAATATAGACAACAGTATTCAACACCAGATAAAATCTGCCAGTGCTACCTTTAGACATTTCTGAAATCAAGTCTTCAATTATCTTGATCTCAGGACCCAAACCAAACTTGTCTACCAGGTTGCTGTCATTCCTACCCTGTCGTATAGGTATGAAACCTGACCAACATATTGGAAACACCTGAAAGCCTCAGAATATTACCAGCAGTGATGTCTTCAGAAAATCCTCCATATCAAGTGGAAGGACAGAAGAAAGAACACCAGCATTTTTGCTCAAGCAAACACCACCAGCATCAAAGCCATATTTATATGGCACCAACTCTGTTGGATAGGACACGTCATAAAGATGCCTGACAACCAGCTCTCAAAACAGGTCCTATATTCCTAAGTCACCGATGGGCACCACTCTAGAGGTGGACAGTAAAAGAGATTCAAGGACACCTTTAAGGCCAATCTGAAGAAATGCAAAACCAATATCAATACCTGGGAGATCTAAGCACTGAATCATCTCCAATGGCAACATGATGTACAAGAAGGCATCAATCATTTCAACCACACTTGCCTCACTATTGGAGATGTATAGATGAGAGAAAAGAGTGGAGGAAAGAGCCAAGACCTAACATCACCAGGATTCACTCTTTCTTCCCAGGACTATTTGCTACACCTGCCGTTGAACATATGGATCTCAAGTCAGCCTCTGCAGTCATCTCTGGACATACTGATAATTTCCCTATTTACTGGAAGACTGTCATCTTTGTATCAAGGGACTGCTGCCACTACCAACACCAATGACAGGATTAAATATAAGGAGGCTCAAAAAAATGCACCATATCTGCTAGGGTATCTAAGAGGGGCTTCCCTGATGCTTCTCATGATAGAGGGCCCTACTACTGTTCCTAAGAAGAAGAGCCCATGGGCCCTTTAGCACTTTACTCTAAGTAAAAGGAAGGATCTATGTGGCATGGAGTTGAGAGTTACAGGCAGTCCTCGGACTTACGACACAATTGGTTCCTGAAAACTGCGTCTTTTAAGTCAAAACATTGTAACTCGCAACTGCTTTTCCCATGGGAAACAATGTTATAAATGGGGGATTGGTTCCTGAACCAAGGCTCGATACCCTATTTTCACCAAAAATAACCCAGAATTTTGTACTCAGTCACTTATAGATGAGTAACATAGATACATCAATGTATTTATATTCTAAATAGGAATCATATTGATTTGGAAGGACTTCTTTGAAGTGACTTCGCTGGACTTTTTGAAGGGGTCTTGGCTGGAGTCTTCTCAGGAGTCTTGGCTGCAGGTTTTTCTGGCGTCTTGTCTGCTTTCTTAAAGAAAGTGTCCAAGGAAGTTTGCACAGATGTTCTCCAGGGAGATGGGCGATGCAGCGAACTTGTTTGTTGGTGTGACATTGCGTCGGATCAAGCGTTGTAAAGTTGAAACTGATGTCAGAAAGTTGAAACAGGGTGTCAATTTATAAATGTTGTAAGTGTGAAACATTGTAACTCGAAACACTGTAAGTCGAGGACTGCCTGTACTGTATTTTCTCACTTACCACATGCTCCCAAATAAAACATAGACCTTGCTTTTGAAAGGCAGAATGTAGAAAAAAGATTTTTCCAGAATCACAGCTGATTGACAGAGTAACTCCTCCTGGAAACAGAATATTCAGGAAGTGAGGTGCCCCAGGAGACAGTCTAGGTGAGGCAGCAGGAACTTAGATGATCTACTCAGGTCCCTTCCGACCCTAGAAACTATGAAACTTTCTGGTGTGGCAGGACAAAAATAAAGCTAGGCCTCAGGCCCTTGCAAGGGCAATAGTAAGACTCTTACTTCTTTACTGTAAGTCATTCTTCATGTAAGTGCCTATAATAACGTGTTGTTTCCACACTACAAGCCTCATTAAGATATTACAGACTGAATGCAGTCACTCATTCACCCTCAGCTGGTTCAGTGGCTCTAAAGTCAAAAGCTACTGCCTCATCAGCAGGTGTGAGTGATAACACTGGATTCTGCCCCTGCTCTTTTCACCCCCAGGGAGAAGCAGCAGCAGCCATCTTGACCTGAGTCATACTGTCTGCTGGCTCTATTCTGTCTGCTTCTATTCCAAAAAACAAAAAGTAGCCTGCCCCACGTAAAATATGCACTCCAGTTTTGGAGGGATGACTTTAAAGAAAAAGGTGAATGTGTTAGGTGAGTAAATGCCATGTATTTCATGGCATGCTTAGAATTTCTAGATTGCGTAATTTAGCCCTGATTGGGAGAAGTCAGATTTTTTTTATCTAAAAGCTAACACAAAATGTTGTAATATTTTGCTCTCTCTTCTCAGAGTCAATAGTTTCTTTACAATGCAAATGGGTATTTAGCTTCTGTAATCAGATATAAATTCTGACTGTACAATCTGCAGGGGATTTTAGATTAAATAGTATTCAAAAACCTCAAACTGACTGATCAGGTTAAACAGAAGCGGACAGTTCTTCTTACCTCTGAATGGCATTTCTCAGACGAAAGCTGCACTATACAACTATAACAGATAATAATATCTGGACAACTGATTTGTAATTTTGGTGTTACACCTCTATATAAGCAAGTACTTATTGCATGAGCACTTTTTACTAAAGTTATGGACCAGGGGACAATCTCCAAAGGGACATGGTCTCTTACAGTTCTTTGTTTGTATATCACCCAACTGGCTGGGTGATATACCTGATGGGGGTCTTAGCATTAGCCAACACAATGCATCATTTTGAATGGGATGATAAATAATCCCCACTGTTTAGTTTACTTTGGAAATTATGCCACTTTCTTTAGAACCAGATGAACGGGACAACAAAGAAAGAGAATTAGCATTATAGCTGGTTCATGCTGGTTCTGCCAGCAAGTGGTTATACAAGTTCCAAAGGTAAAGTGAGACTAGTACTAAACGAGAAGGAGGGATGGTCTTGTAAGCACTGAATTGTAACTCAATAGTACTTGTGTTCAATTTCCACTTCTGCTACGCATGCCTTCAAGGGGTTTGAGTTGCCTTGATTTTTGCATTCCCAAGACATTGTGAAAGTAAATACATGTTTGTAAACCATTCATATACTGAAGGCTACCAAAGAAAAGTGTATATGAAATATCAGTATAACATAAAAAAACAGACAGAGAAAAAGAGAGGCATAGTGGACATATCTGCTGTACAGTGGCAGCATTACCCAGCTAGGCTGCCTCTGAGCATATCATGCCTGCTCACAAATCCAGAAATACTCTGGTAAAGACATCTGGGACATGCCTTTGTGGCCTCTCTCAAGACCTTGTTTTCTGCAGTGCTTGATAAAAGCTACTGGGGATGAGCCTCCAGAGGCCTCACTGGCATATTTCTAGATTTTGAGCATATGAGTGAGAGCAAATGGTAGTATCTGTATAGGAACGGCTCAGATGGCACTTTCTGCTGCCACAGCATAGACAAGCCCAATCTGGCTGGGAAAGAACAGTGTCGGAGAAAGAATGCAAATTGGTTTCAGAAGTGGTATATCACCTAAGAGCCTAAGTCAAGCGTGTGGCAAAGGGGTTTGAGAGCTAACTCAAATGAATATGATGGCTCATATTCTAACTACATACTGTTAGAAGCTGTAAGTTCTTATAACTTTTTTGAACAGGCTGTGGGGAAAATCATGGCTGTGATGCACATCAAATGCATTACAGAACTCAACCCTGATTTCAGCTAATATATGGCACCTAGAACCAGTTTTGGAAACCAAGATTTTAAATTATTGGAACTTTATTTTGGTTCTAGAGACCAGTATGACAACCTTCTGAGAACAGGTAATAAGATACCTGCAGCATTATAACAGAAGGTAGCAGCAATATGTTTATTTCAGTGTAGTTTTTCAAAGTGCTCTCACATTCAAAGACATAATCAGATCAGCTAAAAAACAAGTATGTCAGGTCAAGGCATAGGACAGGGTTTGAGAGATGTACTTGATGTGATCGGCTCAGGATGGCCATTAGCTAGGCTTCTAGCCCAGGACTCAAAGGCCAGAGCTCCAGTTGTGTTGTCAAAGACTCCCTGAGAAAATCACTTATGGACAGACACAAATCAGTTCTGTAAGCTCCTCACTTCAGAAAGGCAATCCAAACTGACAGAGGTAGGCACCTTGGGCGTTTGTTTATACACATGCTCCAGGAGTGGAGGGGGGAGAGCTAATTAAAGCACCTCTGAGAGCTGCTGTAAACCACCCAGAGTGTTACATGTATCAGCATCCCCATATTGAAAAATGGCGGCGGGGGTGCTTTAACTAAAGCTCATTGAACAAGCTTTAGTTAATCTGCCTCTGCTGCCATTTTTTAGTGTGGGGACGCTGATAC
>NW_017728997.1:46330560-46330865 GCF_001723915.1 Gavialis gangeticus | reverse complement strand
TTTGTTTGACAAGCTTCCCACTGCCATTTTTCAGTGTGGGGACGCTGATACACATGACACTGGAGTCTGCTGCAGTGTTATAATTGCCACGCTCTGGCAGACTCAGTAAATCAAATCTGCTCCAACATGCTGTAATTAAAGCACATTGGAGCAGCCTTGCTGCATGTGTATAGATGCCCTATGTACCTAAGGGATTGCCTTATCCCTTATGCCCTATCATAGGGGAGGCAAAATGCAGCCCATGGGCCAGATGCAGCCCGCCAAGCCATTCTATCTGGCCCGCGGGGTCCCTAAAAAATTTAGAA
>NW_017728997.1:46329481-46330549 GCF_001723915.1 Gavialis gangeticus | reverse complement strand
CTAACCCTAACCCTAACCCACTCCCCACCAAATTATGATTTGATTTTCTGTGAAGGCAATACCTTCAAAGGAGGGGTGCAGAAAGGAAAGGGGGAGGGGCAATGACCCCTATGACATGCAGCCCCCTGGTCTGCAGTCTGAGATGTGTGCAGCCCCAGCTGCCCAGAAGTTGGAGAGACTTAACTTAACACAAATTAAAGCTAGTGAATTAAATCAGAGCTAAATGAATGGAGAACTATATGTCCCTGGGCAACAGGATAAGTCCTGGCAGATTTAAGTGATTCTCACTGAACTGAATGGGAAAGCTGTATGATTGTGCAAGATGATGTAGATGTGCTCCTGGAGTGCACAACTTCCCCCTGAAAGTATAGAACTACCCATTCACAGGGGTAAACACCTGGTCACATTTGTCCAGAAAAAGTAGAGACCAAGGACAAAATTCTGTTTCACCTTGTGCATCTAACTGGCAGTTTTCTAGTCATATAAGTGGCATTTTTAGCACTTACATTCAGGCTGCAATTCTTTATTCCCACACTGACACATTGGGCATGTCAACATATGCCCCTGATTGCACAGTTGGTACTGTGTAGTCATTTAGTATTTGCTTTAGCAAGTAATAAATGATTCCGCATTACTTGCTGGTACATGCTACAGTGATGTAGATCACTGCTATGCTGGTGTAACCATGGTGTCACAGTTAGTGTCTACCAACACTATGTTGCTATGGTGGCGTTGCATCTCATGTAGATGCACCCACTATGTATGTAGATTGAGCATGCACAGTAGACCACGCATTGACAGGGCACGTACATACATACCGAAGCATACTAGCCACTATATTAAAGGCTAGACATAACATAGCATTCTCTCCAGTGCTGCTTTAGAAGCTGAACCACTGGCTCTTGCATTTACTATCTCTTGCATTTACCACCACCTGGGCCATTTAGAAAGGCGCAGGGTGGGCCAGGGGCTCTGCGCGGTTGCAGATGGGCTCCAGGCTGTTGCAGCGGGGAGGGGAAGGTGTACTGACCAGCCTGCAGGGGGACTTCTTGTCTCTTATGGGGGGGG
>NW_017728997.1:46326197-46328984 GCF_001723915.1 Gavialis gangeticus | reverse complement strand
TTGTTGAAAGTGGGAGGGGGGGGGGCTTGTCTCTTATGGGGAGGCTCAGCTCCACTCCCCATAAGTCGAACCCTGCAATTAATCGAGTCTGCTGGAGCATTAATCAGCATGCTCTAGCAGCCTCAGCATCACGTGTATTCAGTGTCCCTGCACTTCAAAATGGCAGCAAGAGAATTTTTGAAGCATGGGACACTGAATACATGAGACACTGCAGGGGCTTTAATTAGAGCAGCTTCTAATTAAAGCCCCTCCCACCCCAGAGCACATGTAAAGACACCCATGAGTTCTAGGCCTTGTGTAGCTTGAGTAAATTCAAGCCCACATCTTAGTAGAGAAAACCAAAAATGATTAGAGGCCTAAGAGATATGACCTGACTTATGAGAAAAGGCTGAAAAAACCTAAGAGCCTTTATATATATGCAGGTAAAGGTGCAATGAGATCTAATGCACAATCCACATAATTGTGCTTCTTGCCATGCCACGTGCATGGCAGGAAGCACAATTATGGGACTGCTCATTAGATCCCATTGGGCCTTATCACCAGTGCATGGGAGGCCTGGGATCAATATCTTGGCCTTCCCCTGGCCCAGCTCCCCCAGCTGTGAGCCCCACAGCTGACAGAGCTCTCAGAGGGGCCAAGGTTCCCCACACTGCTCCTGCTGTGAGCCCTGGAGTCAATGTGAGCTGCAGGCTTTGCATGTGGGGGCAGTGCCAGGAATACTCTCCCTGCTGCGAGCACTGCCATCTTCAGGGCTCACACCAGAAGCTGCAGGCTCACAGCTGAAGCAGCAGGGAGAACGCCACTCTCAATACAAGAGCCTCATGAGGTTTGGGGCTTGCAGTGGGGTGGGGGCAGAGTGGGGGAAAGCTGCCACCACTGAGAGCCCCACACCTCAGGAGGCTTGCAGTTGGTGGCAGCATTCTTTCCACTACCCCTGCTGCATTCCTGACAGCTAAGAAGTCTTTCAAGGTGGGCAGTGTTCTCCCTGCTGCATGCGCCACAGATAACAATACTGTCACCACTGCAAGCCTTGCCAGCTGCAGAACTGGTAGCGGATGGTACACCCCTGTGGCTGGGAGTCTCTCAGTTGATAGGGCTTCCAGGCACCGGGGACACATTCAATTACTTGTGAGATTAGAACAAGTTACAAAATTATTACATGTTTTTTGTGGAATAACTGGGCATATCTACACATGCATTTACACCGGCTTAAATTTACTGTGCAGTAAATTACTGTGCAATATGTGGGAATAGGCCGACGTCTACACATGGAGGCATTAAAACACATTAACACTGTGTATGGACTGACTTGGGACTATAGTTAGGGACTAAGTCACCATATTTACTGCACAGTATGGGCATGCATGTGTAGACACATGCCCGTATTATGCAGTAATTTCAGTTACTGAGCAGTAAATGCGCACATGTAGGTGTGCCAACTTTGTCATTTATTGATTGTTTTATCACGCCCTTAATTAGTTGAATGAAATCTATGAATGTGCAGCTAGGTCACAATTTAAGGAGTGATTACCTGGTTAATTATGTCTTAAGTATAACACGTAAAGGGGGCCTAGGAATATTCAGGCCTGAGAAATGAAGAATGAAGTAGGGACTTCATTACAGTCTTCAAATACTTGAAGGGTGATAATAAAGAGCCCACTTGTGCATATAAGATCTCGTGTACACAGTAAGAAGTTTCCACATGAACAAAACCTACTGAAGAATCATAGTTACCATAAACTAAGCAACTATTCCTTTCATAGTCTTACTTGACCATCACATTTATGTGGAAAGGCTGAAAGAACTAGGGTTATTTAGTCTGCAGAAGAGAAGACTGAGGTGTGATTTGATAACAGTCTTCAAATACCTGAAGTGTGATTATAGACAGTATCGGGATAGACTTTCCTCTGTGGCTGCAGGGAACAGAACAAGGAGTAATGACAGCAAACTGCAGCACAAGAAATTTACATTAGAAATTAGGGGGAACTTTCTCACTGTCAGAAGCATTGTGAGAGGAGCAGGGAGTCACTCCCTGCTGTCATGTGCAGCTCCTGGGACTCGCCAGAAACCATGCACCATGGAGCCCAGTGAACTCAGACTTGATCCCTGCCAGCCAGGAGCCAGGCACCGCCAAGGGGCTCCACCTCCAGGCCATAAGTGCCCTGATGGGTTGCTGCCTGCTGCTGCTCCCAGCACTGGCGGGGCTGTGCACCATGAGCTGGAGTCAGCCCCAGGCCTGCTGGGGGAGCTGTGGTGTATGGGGTATAGGGATGGCAGGTGGAGAGGGCAGGAAATGCCTGATCTCCTTTGTTTGTGCTTGGCAGGAGTGATGGCTGTGGCCAGCCAGCCTGCTTGGCTCCATATTATGGGGCTCCCCATGGCTGCTGGGGAAGTGACAGTGAGTGAGGAAGCTGGGGAAACGGTGGTGAGCAAGAGGGGGAAGCTGCAACTGGGGACTCCTACCCCAGCTCATGGGGCTCTAGCTGCTGGCTGCCTTCCACTAACTCTGCCAGCCTGGCATGATCGGCAGTTACCTGCAGGTGGCTAAATGGCAGGCGACTGGGGCTGGGGTGGGTGCAGGTGGAAGCACAGGGTGATTGCAAGCTGGAGCTCAGGGTGGGAGCATAGGCTGGTTCCAGGCAGAAGCATGGGGTGGGCTGTCTTGGGTGGGAGTGGCCAGGGCTCAGCCCCATGTGGAGTGCCAGGGAGCAGCCACAGGCTAGAGAGGGGGCTGGAGTGCACCTTCACCACCCAGGCAAACTCTGCTGCACTGCCCCCTGCCCCTCC
>NW_017728997.1:46323765-46325797 GCF_001723915.1 Gavialis gangeticus | reverse complement strand
CCTGGCCATCTCCCAGGACCTAACACTCAGGCAGCCCCCCACAAGCATACATCCAACTTGCCACACACACACCACAACCACACACCCCACACCCCACCATACCCACACCCCACAATACCAACACATATCCCACCACATACCCCCAGACACATCCACCCCCTCTGATTACCCCCCTGTGGAGGGGCAGTGTTTCCCAGTCAAGTGGTGGACCTTCTGATGTCAGGAACCATGTGACGGTGGCAGGGGATTCTGGGATCAACATCGGGGCAAGCAGGGCATGCTCCAAAAACAACCCTATAATCCATGTAAATGTCATCAACCTCTCCAACAACGCTCTCAACCCAACTGAGGTGTCTGTACTAACTTGTAGTCTTTCTTTTTGCCCTACGACACAATCCAATACAGTATACCTGTATGGAAACCTTGAAGCTTTGGACCTGTATAAAAACTGTTTCCACCTCTGTGCCTAATCTGAGATTGCCATAAATCAACAGCTTTTACACTACAGCCTCAATCTTGCGGAACAGAGAGCAATGCTTGGCCTTAAAACAACCTAGACATTATAATACAACAGGCTGATAAGCGGGTGTCATTGTTGTCATGGACAAAACAGCATATATACAGGAAGCCAAGAGGCAACTCTCCATCACCACATTTTACCAACCCTGACAGAGGACCCCAGGGCACAATACCAGGAGGAACTAAATAATTCCTAAAAGAAACTACGTCTGGAAACCTAGAGGCGCCTCAACCTGCTTACAGCTCCTGGGAACCTAGGTCAGGCAACTTTTACTTATTACCCAAAATGCACAAACCTGGCAACCCAGGATGCCCCATCATCTCTGGAAATGGAACCATCACAGAGGGAGTTTCTGGCTGTGTTAACTATCCTGTTCTCATATCCCACTGGAGCTGCAGGCTATTTGAAAGACAACACAGATTTGTTAAAGAAATGGCCCCCATTGACAAGCTTCTAGCAAATGCCAGAGTAGCTACCATGGTTATCATGTCTCTGTGCACCAGCATCCCCCATAAGCAGGGATCCTGTTTTTCTCCCTTAAAAATCCAAAATTATTTGATTAAAAAACTCAATATCCATGTTTTTCCATGATTAAAATGAAACACCACTATATATATATGTATTAGTTGAACAACATGTTTTATTGATATATTTACAAAATTAAAGCAATTTGGAAGCCTACCAGTGCTTCAATCTCTATAATAAAATAAATTCTAAATACCTATATATTTTCGTGCTTCATTCTGGTTTACCAAGGAGAAACAGAGCTCCCCCTTCCCTCACCGGGATGTGGGTCCAGCTGCAGCTGTGTCCCCCTTCCCCCCTCATGGGGTGCCCAAGTGAGGTGTCCTGTGCCTACCCAGCAGCAGCTGAGAGACACAACTCTACACTGCTACCACTGGTAGCCCTGTGCCAGCCATGTTGCCATAGCTGCTAAGGTGAGGCACTACAGTGGAGGCAGAGTGGAGTTGTGCCCCCTGCCCCCTCGCTGTTGCAAGGTGGATAGGGGGCTCCTCACCTTGGTGGCTTTGGCAATGCTGCACTCCTTCCCACACTGAGTCCTGGCCACTGGGCTGGGGAGGCAGCTCCTGCCAGTCCAACCAGGCTGCAACCCTGTGCACAAGAGAAGGGCCAGTTCCTCTTGCTTGTTTCCCAAGCTCCAGGTGTTGCATACAGGCAGTTGAGTCTGCCATGGGAAGCCCTAGGTTCCCTTGTGTGATAAGACGTGACCTTTCCTTGAGCTGTCATTGGAGAGGATTCACTTGGGCTACCTAAGCTTGACATGGCCTGGGCTAGAACTGTTAATTGACTGCCCGTCCCCCATCAATCTTGGTTTAAAGCCCTGTGGAGTAGGTCAGCCATTCTGGCCAAGAAGAGCTTCTTCCCTTGCAGAGTGAGGTGGAGGCTATCCCTTCCCAACAATCCGCTACCTCTCTTGCTGAATTGCAGACCGTGGTCAAAGAAGCTGAACCCCTCATAGTTTCATAGTTGGTAGGGTCGGAAGGGACCTGA
>NW_017728997.1:46318175-46323347 GCF_001723915.1 Gavialis gangeticus | reverse complement strand
ACAGGACCTGCCTCGAATGAACCTGTGTTGGTTACCCCTAAACATAACCTCCCCCACTGGCCCCTAGTGGACATGTGCCAGGATAATTCTCTCCAAAAAGCTTACCCAGGATCGAGGTAAGACTAACTGGCCTATAGTTTCCTGCGTCCTTCTTCCTCCCTTTTTTGAAGATGGGAACCACGTTGGCCCTCTTCCAGTCCTCTGGCACCACACCAGAGCACCACGAGTGCTCGTAAAGCCATGCCAGGGGTCCCGCAATGACCTCAGCTAATTCCCTCAGCACTCTGGGGTGGAGATCATCCAGACCAGCTGATTTAAATACGTCCAGTCCCTCCAGAAGTTCCCTGACTAGATCCTCATGGACCCTTGGCCTGGGTGTACCTCCCCTGGGGCCTGAGAGGGTCCCAGTGGGGGGGCTGATCCAGTCCCTGCTCAGAAAAATGGAGGCAAAGAAATTGTTAAATAGGTTACCTCATGATGGCACCATCACCAGAGTCTTCTGTTCACCTCACTGATGCATCTTTCCCTGCAGGGCCCGTGACCAGGAGGATGGAGGAAAAAACTACCTGTGCCCCCACACTCCTGAGCCCAACCCCCGGAGTCCTGTAGTCACACATGACCTGACTAGGTTTATTTGTGCCCACATAGATGAGTCACACGGGATGGTGGTCAGAGGGCCGGATGAGTTTGTGGATCCTCTCATTCACATCCTGGACACAAGCCCCAGGGAGTCAGCAAACCTCATGGGTTAAGGGGTCAGGGTAACAGATCACCCACTCTGTTCCCCTCAGGAGGGAGTCACTCACCACAATTACTCTGCGTCTTCTTCGGGGCACAGCTACTGATGGCCCTCCATCCTCACATGCTGGAGCCAGTGGCTCGCCTGGCTCTGCTGATGTGAGAGTTTCAAAACAGTTGTGCAGTTCCAGGGGAGTGGTCACCCTGGTGCAGTGCCTCTTTGGGCTGGAGACTACCTTCATCCAGGCAACCCCTGGCTGGACTTCATAGTGGCTCTTCATTTCACTCTCCTGGTGAAGAGCCTGGTAGTTGGTGTTGAGTTCCTGTTCTACCTCCCTAATGGTGGTGATCAGTAGACCTCTCTGAAAAAATCCAATGCAGTCCAGAGATTTTCCTCCATGTATGCAAGTGTGACACAGTCATCAGTGTATTGAAGGTCAAGGACGACTGAGCACTTTGGTCTTAGAGCAAAAACCTCCCAGACTAAAGAGCCCTCCATCCATTCAGTATTCAGTGCCAGTTCTGGAAGGAAGGCAGTCCTTAATGAGAACCAGGATGACTGTTAGAAAAATGGAGAACATAATTGGGATGATGATGCATCCTTGCTTGACCCTATTTCAGATGTTCTGTCTCCAATCCTCTACAAAGAAGAGTCACAATCATCTGCTCATGCTTCAAGATCTTGATGCATTTTTCAGAACATCCAAATCTGGCCAGTATTTTCCACAAGGCTTCACAATTAATGGAATCAAAGGTCTTAGTAAGGTAAATGAAAGCTGTATACAGGTTCTGATGTTGTTCCCGACACTTTTCGTGGACCTGGCAGGCAACAAAGATTATGTCAATTGCCCCATGGGATGGTCTGAAGCCACAGTGAGGTTCCAGCAGGACTTGCTCAACAAGAGGTAAAAGACAATTTACAAGGATGCAGGCAAGGATTTTCCCTGCTGTGGAAAGGAGGATGATCTCTCAACAGTTCCCACACACAGACTTATTGACTTTCTTGAAGATAGTCACAATGTTGACATTCCTCAGGTCCCCAGGGATCTCTTCATTGTTCCAAATTCAAAGAAAAAAGTCCAGTAGTCTTCTTGTTCTTGGTTTTCTTGATGGCACACCAGACTTCTTCTAGGACAGGAGAGATTTTTGAGGGATCCTCTTTGAGGGTGTTGGGGCATGCACTCAATGGTGGTATCTGTCACAGTTGACTCACAGTTCAAGAGTGCCTCCAAGTGCTCTTTCCATCTAGCTGGGACAGATTAATTGTCATTGAGGAGTGTTGAGTCATCCTGCAATTACAGGAAACTATGACAGTAGAAAGTTCAGCCACAGATGACTTTCTTGCCTGGAGAAAGCTATATATGTCATGTTTGTCAGCACAGAGCTGGATCTCCTTGGCTTTATCTTGCCACCACTGATTTTTGATTTCTCAGATCCTTCTTGGAGCTTTGGCTTTGAAGAGACGCTATGTCCTTCTTCTGCTGAGAAGAGGTAACATTCTGCCAAGCAGAATGAGGCCTTCTGTTCTGGTCAAGGAGGGCTTAGATCTTGGCACTGTTCTCATCAAAACCAGTTTTGGTGTCAATGGGTGGTGTAGCCAATGGATTCAGCACAAGTCACATGGATGGCAGTTTTAAACCCCTTCCATACTTCCTCAGTGTTGCCTTCACTTGTGAACAGGGCAGAGAACTTTTCATGGAGACACTACTGAAGATCCTTATGGACTTTCTGGTCTTAAAGAGATTTGGTGTTGAGAGTCCTTCACGTTACTTTTGGTTGTCTTCAATGTTCTGATGCAAGCTATGTCTTCATAATGGATCTGACCAGATGGTGATCTGTCCAGCAGTCATCAGTTCCTTGCATGGCTAACCTAATACGAACATGTTCGATCACAAGCTCCAACAATAACATAGTTGAGGAAGTGCTAGTGCTTACAGTGAGAGTGTCTCTAGGTAGTTTTGTATTTGTCCATCTGAAGATGGTGTCCTCTTTGTGAGTATTAGTTAGAACATAGTCAAGGATGGAGTCGAACTGTTCTTTAACATCGTCATCAGCATCAAGTGTTGAGGCATATGCAATGATGACCGTGGCATACTGGTTGTTGTTGAGTTTAAGATAGAGGGTCAGAAGATGTTTGTTAATGCACACAGGGAGCTCCATAAGTTGACTGATGAGTGGGTTCTTTATGGGGGAGCCAACATTGTGAATGCATCCGTTCTGGGCTGATTTTCCCTTCCAGGAGAAGGTATAGCCTTCACCCTCTTTCTTCAGCTAATCCTCATCCAGTTGCCTTGTCTCACTCAGAGATGTAATGATGTTATATCTCACTAGTTCCCTGGAGATGATGGCAGTTCTCCTTTCTGGTTGTCTGTTGTCTTGGTTATCCATCAAGGTACAAACATTTCATGCAGCAAAAATCATGCTTTTCTGATGTTTTTGACTATAGAGAGAAGGAGTGATCCCACTGGATGTGGTTATCCAGCCAGGAGCAGATAAGACAGCCTAGGTTTAGGGCACTCTCTCTAGCCCTTTCCACATGTCGGGTGAACAGAGCAGATCCTGAATAGGACTGCCCAGTCATGGTAGCAGCTGCCAAATTGCACCCCTGTCTCAACCGGGGTGCAAGAAGTCTACCAAGCTACCACTGCCTGCATGCAGATTAATGGGTGGAGACTGCCAGATTCACTGGTCCTGTCTCCATCACCACTGGCCCATCCCCACAGGACTTTGGTACAGGAGAGCATGTTGTTTCCTGTGGTAGAAGTCTGCAGTGACTTGGTTTAATGTGAGGAAGCTAGTGCGCAGCAACAGTAAATACATGATCTTGACAAGGTGGAGATCTGGGCCCAGTGGCAAGGAAGAAAAACCTACATGACAGGAGACCTTTCTTCCTGCAGTCTTCTACTGTCTGCAGCCATTGAGATCCTGACATCTTCTTCCACCTGATCCACCACTGAGAACTTGTGGTTGGACTATGTTTTGTCTGGAAACCTTCCTTCAGGCCTGTCTGCCATGGGTGACCCTGCCAGGAGTGTGAAACTTCAAGCAACATATCTCTGAAGGCCATCAGAACACACAAGCCTCACCACCACTACAAGGTCTTGGTCCACAGAGAGGAGCCAGGCTCTAGAATAGACTCAGTAGGTGTACTGTTAGGTTAACGAAGCTGAGCCACTATGCAGCCAAAAATGCAAGATTAAGGGGCCAGAAGGACTGTAAGCAAGAGGACATATGATTCTATAGACCACTCTTTTAGTAAATTAATTGCAAAACTTCCTCTTTTTTTCAAATTTGTTGCATATACATTTTACAGATTGACTTTCTGTCTTGATTTCGTACAGGAAAGATTTTCAAAATTTCAAAAATTCTTGTGGAATAAGAAAATAATTTCCCCATGCTACACAATGGATGCAAGACTCTTCATCTGCACTCTGGTTGCAATGAAGGTCGTATCTAAAACTTCTAGGAGCAAAAGAGAATGAAGAACAATATCTCTCAAGGCAATAAACAATTAGCATTAGACATAACCTACTGAAGATTACTGTTTCTTGCTAGAAATAGATGTGGCTGTAAAAAAGCGGTGGAGGGAGTTTAGAAACTGGTGGTAGTAGTTTGGTACATTAGAAAAGGTGAATACAAAGGCCCCCATTCTGAGGCTTCATCACAGAAGTAGCATTTGTTTTTAGGGAAAACTGAGAAAGATCTAGAACAAGGAGGCAGCGGAAGAAAATTTGGAAGATGCTCAAGGACACCTGGCTTGCTTCCCCCAGATTCTATAATTTCACTGGCCATACATGATCTCACTACAAGCCCACTAAACTGTGCACTGAACTTGAACAGGTGGAGAAAGTGCCTCAGAGCTGCAAAAGTCCCACCATTTTTAGTCTCTCAGAGCAGCTCAGTGCCTGCAGTTGTTATCATGATGCACATCTCCAGCGATAGGCCTGTGCAAATAGGGAAGTATTTAATTTGAATTTGGATTTGGCTGATTTGGAGAACAGTGATTTAATTCAGTGATTCGAATCACTGTCCCCATTTGATTCGGCCAAATCAGAATCAGAGAATTGGCACTGATTTGGCGCTGATTCAGAGATTCAAATTGGCCAGAGAGAGGCAGGCAAAGCTGGGTGGCTGCAGGTTCTCGCACAGCTCCTCTGGCTGTGCCTGCCTCTCCCCGGGCAGGGGGAGCTGCGGGAGAAGCCTCCATAGCGCCCTGCCCAGCCCCATCCCTGGGCCAAATCTCCTCCAAATCGAATCAGAGACTAAAAATTTGCACGGCCCTACCCAGTGATTCTACATGGCATCTTTCCACTGGAAGTGACTAATAGGCAGGCAAAAACCAAATTAGACAACCCGAGCAGAAGCTATTACTTACTCAACCCAATAAAACAGTACATACAAACAAGATTACAGTTTGGCCCTAACAACTTACCA
>NW_017728997.1:46311661-46313175 GCF_001723915.1 Gavialis gangeticus | reverse complement strand
TTTATAAAGTAATGCAAAAATTCTTCAGGGGCTGAAACCTGGCCCAGTGCCCTCGCTGCCTGCATTTAGCATTACACACACCTTCTTAACAGGCTTTTCTTAAAGGAAATGTTTGATAAAACTAGATGTTTCTTGCAGAGCTGAGTTATGTACAGTGACAAGACCTCTCACTCTGCTGGGACACTACTTAGACTAGCTGTTTGCTAGTGACAATTAAATGGCAAGAACACTGCTATTGATTCTGATAAAGAAGCATCCACTATGACTGATGTAAGCAATGTCTGCACTGCTCTGATAAGGAATTAGAATAATCTAGACTTTGCTGAGCACTGAAAGCTGAATGTTTACTGCTTCTCTTTCATAGAAACAAGAACTCTTGTTTAGCGCATTTGTTAAAAGTAGAAGAGAGCATTGTCATTGGGTAGGGCCAGGATGGGTAGGGCCAGGTCTTCTCTACTATAAGCCTCATTTATGCTGCTGTTCTGTCCACTGGAGTTTGCTGATGAAGATTGTGACTAGCAGAAAATATCTTGCACGAATAGAAGTAATTTACAGAAGCCAGTTTTGAGAGCTCGAACTCAAAATTCATTTTTAAGTTTTCCTCTTTATTGCCATAATCTTTCATAAAATGACTTCCCCTAAAAATTTCCCATGAGTTTTCTTTCAAACAACTTGCATCTGGAATCAGGTAATGCTTTTAGTAATTATCCTGTAAAAGCCCTGTAAAGGGCAAATGCCATGAGATGGCACTAAGAGGCCTTCTGGTTCACACCTTACAAACTTACTAGGAAGAACTCTCAGGCAATGAAGGCTAAAAGAAGTGGACAGCGGAAGCAGATGAAAGCCCAAAAAGTTGGAAGCAGGTGGCAACAGAAACAAAGAAATGAGAGTGCTCCCTGGAGTGAGAACATAAGAACACAGGACTGGAAGGGGACTCATGAGCCACTGGGCCTAGACCCCTGCCTTCAAAGGCAATAATTTGCCCAAAGGCCCAATTACCCAAACCCTCATGTACAATTACACAGAACAAGACCCGAATCACCAAAAATACCCTATAACTAGGGACCTACAGAATTCACAGTTGTATGATTTTTGTGCTAAACTTGAAATCAGGCAGGCTCCATGAAAAATGGTAGACTCTGATTTTGGCAGGCTTGCTGCAAAAAAACCCAAAAAACCCAACAACAAATCCCCAAGCTGCAAGCAGAGAAAAGGGCAGGAACCCATGCACTCCTGTAGCACCAGGCAGGGATAGAGGAGGGTTAGCAAATCAGAAGTTGAGCCTGTGATGTAGGCTCAGTCCAGGAGGCAGTCTGGGGCCAGTCAGGGAAGCAGGAGGGTTATGGCACCAGCTTTTAAACTGGCCACAGGCATGAAACATGTATTGCGGAGACTAACTGGTGGCTTCAGGAATGGTGTCTCAAGGTGGGCTTTGGCTTCCACAACCATGACCGGCACATCACGACAAGAGATATGCTTGGATGGGATGGGCTCCACCTTTCCCCTAAAGGTAA
>NW_017728997.1:46302005-46311650 GCF_001723915.1 Gavialis gangeticus | reverse complement strand
TCAGGTCCCTTCCGACCCTACAAACTATGAAACTATGACTGCACAAATACATGGAGACTGCAAGTACATGATTCCATATATCACGGACACCAGTTCCATCTTACAGCAATTCACTTTCTTTGCCCCTCCCAGTATTTGGCTGAGAAGATGGTTCTTTAAATTTTGCTCCTCTAATAATTAGAAATTTTATAACCAAAGGCACTGCAGATAAACAAAAGTTTGAGGGATTACAGAGAAGTAAGAGGGAAAGCTACACAGGTAGAAGAACATGCTCATTTGAGATTAAAAAATGAAGTTACTAACTAGTAAATGGAGTTCTTCAAATATGTTGCCCATATTGTCACATTTGAGCAAGTGTACTTAGCCTCTGACTAGAGACACTTTTTTTTTCCCAGTACCTGTACTGCCTGCTCCAGCTAATCCAGGTGATAAATGGTCGAACACAAGATCCCACCCCCAGTTTCCTTTCAACTGCAAAGTCTCAGAGAGGAATTTTCTGAGGAAGGGGGGAGGGAGTGCTGGATTCAAATGTATGTGGATATCACATCTCAAACAACTTCAATTACTGCTAACTTCCTTTTGTCCTTCAAGTGGTTGCAGCACATGTATGTGTAGATTTATATGTGGGAAACTCCAAAACAGTGTTGACAAACACCTGGAGGCAGAAATCAACTGGAATACTACTCTACCAAAGGCAGGACTACTCATGGAGGTCTCATGAATCAACCAGTGTTTAACGAAGGTGTGGGCAAAACTCCATGGTTCTGCCCTGCAAATACACATTACAATGATACCATGCAGTGAGGAAATAATAAAGTGTTATAAAGGTAGGTCTACATTGGCCATTTCATAGAAAACTGACAGAACTGGAGATCTAGTTGGAAAGTCTTTTAGAAGGAAATATGCGAACCATTCAATTTATTAGCTATGGGCATGAAGAAACAGACAGACCTCCTAAAAGCTTTGGTTCTATGTAAGTATAGGGCTAGGGCTCTCGTCACATTCAGGAAGTGAAGAAAGGCCTCAGCTAAGGAAGCAGAAAGAAGAGTGGTAGTAGAATCTGTTGACTGAGATGAAATTCATCAAGCCGTTTGATGCAGTACCACCTTGTCTAAAAAGAAGATTGTGTAGGATGAATCCAGCATTAGGAATTTGATCTTACTGACTCATCTGGCAGAGGTGATTACAACCAGAAAGACTGCCACCACAGAAAGATGCAGAAGCAGGTAGGTTTGTCAAATGGATCAAATAAAGACCAGATTTAGGTCCCTCTATGAGATGAGGTCCTTTACACATGGGAAGGCCTTTGCCAATTTACTTAGGACTCTCAGGGTTAAGAAGTGGAATACAATTGGGCAGCCCTCAATAGGGGGATAAGGGCAGAGATAGTCTTAATTGAATTTAATGATAAAAGTTTGAGTTCAATTGCAACAGACGGACCAGGGATGACAGGGATTAAGGATGGCACAGGGGAGATATCCTGTGACTGATACTATGATGAGAATCATGACCATCTGGAAAGGTAAGTGTGTCTTCTGGAGGCCTACTGCTGTAGGTCAGAAAAACCCTGGCACGCGGAGCAGATAGATATACTCTGTGAGAACCAACCAGTATCTGAGAGGTTAAGTGAAGCAGGTACAGGTCTGGATTGAGTGCTCTACCATTGTCCCAAGGCAGCAGGTCAGGAAGCAGGGGGGAGAGATGTGGTTTGACATATATAAGTATTGAAGACCCTGAAAGTACAGTTGGCTAGGCTAGAGCAGGTAACGTCTGTTCCTGCACCGTAGGGCACATGCAGATGCATCCACTTTGTCCTCTCATTCTCTTGTCTATTTGTGTTATGCCTTATTATAATCTTAGATAACAGGATTTCTGGGGCAGTTTCTGACTTCCTATTGTTTTTATAGTACCTAGTACAACAGACCCAAGGACCCTCATTGATGTCCTTGGATATTATCATAATAAAAATGAGTTGTGGAGTGTGGAGATGTAAAGACATGAGAGGGCTCATCTGAACATTGCAATAGGCACAAAGTTTGTAGCTAAACTATGGGGTGTGATGGAAGGAGGAGAAATGGAAAAAGCACAAGTCATCAGCCCTTTGGAGTACAAAGAAAGGCACATACTGTACTGCTGGCAGACCTCAGAGGGCTGGGCATCAGCCAGCCATACTCCAAGTATGCTGGAGTAGTATTTACTATGCTTCCCTTCTGCACCATGTTTCCTGAAATACTCTCTAAAAGGCATAAAGGCACCTGTGACAGGAGGCCATCCCCAGAGCCAGTCCCAGTATTAGCCCACCCACCTGTCTAGGGCAGTCCTCCCACCTAACTTTCCTGCCATGCCTTTCTTGTATAATAAACAGATGTTTCTATGTGGGAGGCTGCCCATTTAATGCCCTGATGCCAAGAGCGCTATACACAGCTGACCGTCCCTTTACCGTGTCCCATGTCTTGCAGATGGCATCCAAAATCACTAGCCACTATCCTCCCCCAGCCCCATTACTGGGCTGTACTAGGCCACTGGCTCAAAATATCCACTATTACTCCTCTGGCTCCATTGCTGAGCTACACTCAGACTGTGGCTCAAACTTGGCCTCAGGTATCCAGAGACGTACCTTGGTCTCATGCCCCCTCACTGGGGCCTCAACTCATGTCCCCTCACTGGGGCTTGCATTATCAAACTATTGGGGCTGGCCTATATGCCGTCCTTCAGGCCTCTCACACAGACCCTACTCTATGCGTCCCAGTGCAGCCCTTCAGGCCCGCATACATGGACCCTGCTCTACACCATCATGCGCAGTCCTTCAGGCCCCCCCGTGAGCCCTATGTGGCCACTATTCTGCCCCCTCATTGGGGCTATGGGGGCTTACACCCTATGGGCCTCAGGCATCCGTAGACATTCCTGGACCCCACTCTCGGCCTACGGCCCACTCAGGACTCAGGCATCTGTTGACATACCTGGACCCTGCCTCAGGCCCCACTCAATGGGCCTGAGGTCCACCTCAGGCCCCACTTAGTGCGCCTGGGCCCCTGGGCTTTTCTGTTGGCATGTGCTCCCCAGCCTTTCCCCTCCATGGGGTACCCACAAAGCAGTGGGGGCTGCGGCTTTCTGGCACCTCATACTTGCCCTTCACTAGGGGGCACAGGTGTGGCACTTCCTGGAACATCCTCTGCCACAGGCAGCTCCACCACACCATCCAACCTCAGCAGGGTGTAGTTTTAAGTCATTCCCCAGGACCAGGAACCTCCTCTATCCCCATAGTTCCTACACTTAACCTCCGGATATTCTGACAGCAGCAGCTCTAGCCACGCAATGTTCTCACTCTGGCTTTTGTAGCAACTACTGGCTCTACTTCTCAGGGCCTGCTCTTATTCTCTAGCAGCTAGGCCCTCCTTCCAATCAGGCTGTCCATGTGACTCTCCTGATTGGGAGTGCAGTCACCTGTAGACTGCTCTGCTGCCTGCTCAGGCCCTTAAAGTGGCAGGCACCAAGGGTGCCATCACTGCTTCCTGTCTCATCTCTAATAAATCAATCTGGATTTACTGGAGGTATAACAACCTTTTATATTTTTTTAAAGGCTGCTGATAGCTAATTAATTGTAAACAGAAGGTAGACAAGCCAGCCTTATAAAAACTTTTTGCTTCGCAGCAAATGAAAATTCACAAAAGTCAATATTCAACAACTCCTGTATAAAGGCTGCACCTCAACAGAAGAAAGAATTCCAACAGAGGACTGCACAGATAGTCACGTACTTTGCTTTGCTCTCCTCTGAGAGCAGCAGGAATTGGTCACGGACAGAAGTAGACTATCACACTTGATGAGCCAGTGTTCAAATCTAATTCTCCTACTGCACTCATGCTATGGGTATCCTCAATCCACTTTATGCTATGATATGCTTTTAGTATAACGGCCCTAATATACATATCAGTCCTGTGCAACTAAAAGACACATTTCATTTTCTGCATTTTTTCTACAGTGTAATCTTAATAGTTTTTCTTTAGATTCCATTCAGAGAACAAAGCTGAATCTAACAGTATATCTTATTAACAGTATACACTGGGTTAGGAACTGAAATATTTTAACCTCAAGCCATCCTTAATCAAAAGGTTTACAGTACAGATAAAAGTGACATTTAAATCAAAACTAAAAATAACAAGTTTTCATATTCCAGATAACAGCTGCCTGACAGCACATTTGCATATCAGATGTCTCTTAAAAGAACAGCCACACACAAGTGCATGATTCTAT
Organism: Gavialis gangeticus; assembly: GCF_001723915.1. Classification (NCBI taxonomy): domain Eukaryota; kingdom Metazoa; phylum Chordata; order Crocodylia; family Gavialidae; genus Gavialis; species Gavialis gangeticus. Next base: position 46,307,399 of record NW_017728997.1, on the reverse strand, counting down.
AGCAAGATTGCATGTGCGTAGGGCAGTTGTCCTTGACTGGAGTGCCATGCCATCCAGGGATGCTGCAAGAGCCTTTTAGGGATGGTGTAGTGCAGGCACTGCTGACACAACTATGACTGCTACTACAGCTGGGTGAAATTGTCCCACATGTCTCTGTTTCCAGGAGGAGTACACAGGATCATGAATGACTGGTGCCTCTGGAGACTGGGGTGGCACCATTTGTAGGCGGCAGCAAGCGGGGACTGTCCACAGACGCCAGCTGCGGTGTCAGCTGGGGGAGAGGAGAAGCGGCGGCAAGCAGGGCAGACACCAGTGGTGGTAAGGGGCAGGGTGGTGAACAGCAACCGCTCGCAGAAGCTGGCAGCGGCTTTGGCAGCAGCCAATCTCGGGGGGGGGCGGGGGGCACATGCCCCCCCTACTCGTCACCTATGTGCAGGATCAAATCAGGAAGTTCTGTAGCACTCTTGCCTGCTTTAGGTTTATCTAATAATTCTAAAACAGGAAGAAGCATGTGCTCTTGTTGCAGTTATTCCCAGTCTGGCTCTGCACAAGGCACACAGGACAGTTTCACCTGGAGGCAGTGGTAGCAGCACCCCAGTTGAGAACAGCTTAGGTAAACTGACACAGCACAGCAGTGATTCTCAACAGGGGTTATTTTAAATTTAAAAAATTATGGAATCTCAGCTGTTGATATGGTCAGTGACTGGCAGACTACTGACTGGTTCAGACTATGGACCTAGCAAAAGGCTGAGTTACAAATAACAGGTGCATAAGCTGGCATATAATCAGTAATCAATATACTTGCATTTAAGTCAAAAGCTGTAGCCTGGAAAGTAAAATAAGATTATGTTTATCAAAGCCACTAATATTAGACTAGGCCAAGAATGAGTTACTGCTTTGTGGAAAGCGCTTAAAAGTAACAACTGATGTCTTGCCTTTTGATAAGAATTGATTTATATGTAATTAGCTAGAATCCTATTGAAATAATAATGTGTCTTTGTTAACCTATTGTCAGCCTTGGCCAGCTTCCTCCTCCCTCCTGCATCTCCCTCAGGCAGTATAGGTAAGAATCTGTATTGTGCTATTGCAAGTAGCTAGGTAGGCAGAGAGACAAGTGCTTATTCTTGTGCTTTAGGGTGTAATCAGTAACAGGTTGGGTTATGGACCTGTCTCTTGCCTCTTTATCTGACTTGGGTGGTAGCACTATGTTACTGGCTAAGAGAGAACAGAGGATCATTGGCAAATGTAATTATACCTTGATTTGGTATACAAAAAGGATAATCACTGAGGCAATTACAACTGTCCCTTCATTCTGTGTCTATGCCTGCAAAGAGGTCCTGTTCATAGACAGGTTGTAGTTTTGTTTCTTGAAAGACTGAACAATGCCAAGATTCTGGTAACAGGAGGGGTGCCCTGAATCTAAAAAGACTGAGAACTGCTGGCCTAGGGTTAGGATTTACGAAGCCCCATTGCACATGCATGAATTGAAGTGCTACAGAATTCAGCAAATATTCCATTCTACTATAATAAAAGCCTTAGTCTGTCTGTCTGTCCATAACGCTTTATTTGCACTCTGCCTGGTTGTCTCAGTAGCCTGAAACAACCAATCAGACTGCTCCAAGAGCATTCTGGACAGGAGGCGGTGGCGGCGGAGCACCACCATGACAGCGAGGATGGAGGGGATGGAGTGGGGGGGCAAGACCAGCGCTGCTGTCCTCACCCCCCCCTCCCCGGCCCTGCTCCCTGGAGGCGGTGGCAGCACGGGGTGCTGGCTGAGGGGGACAGAGGGAATGGAGGGGCAAGCTTCCCCCCTGCTCCTGGGAGGCAGTGGCAGTGCAGGGTGTTGGGTGGCAGCACTCCATCCCCACCCGCCTTTCCTCCCCCCATCGTTCCTGATGGGCAATTGGCTAGTAACTTTAATAATGTTACCCTCAGAAATTTCTCTCCCTGTTCAGCTTGTTGCCCAAAATAAATCCACTTCCAGCCTTCAAGCAGCTACATGTGACAATAGGTGAAAGATGAAGGGGAGAGATAAGAAAAAAATCATTGCTTAAAAAAGCAAGATAGATTTTTGGCAACAAAAGTTCACAGCTCTATAAATAACAACTCAAAATCAGGTCAAAGCTAGGCACTGTTTGGATACATCCATCTCTGCAAAATACTAGCAATGGAGGGAAAAAAGTAATATAATTGCTATTCATTGCACAAAAGGTCTTTAGCTGGGATGCAGCAGTAGAGCCTCCTTTGATGTACTGAAGTTGTGTCACATTGATGAAGCAATTGTAAGCAATGTAGGACAGGTGAAGCAGGTAGCAATACCAATTAGAACTGAGGCTGCCTATGTATCTTCACTATTCAATTATAAGGCAGGGTCATACTGAGATATCAGAATTAGGGCAGCTACCTTAGTGCACTGCACTAAGCTGTTTTGGGAGAAAGTTGAGGAACCACAGAGCATAGTTCTGTGAAACAACGAGGTAGGCACTCCCCTGGTAAGTAGGATTGCTCAGTTCCAGTTCCTGCTGCTGGATTTTTGCATTTTATATTGGCCAGCAATCAGTTCAAAAATGAAAACAATTCTGGCAGCCGGAGTTAGAACTTAGGACAGCACCTTATACATTGGACTTCAGAGTCATGTTACACATGCTAGTATCATAGTACTTAGGGTTCCTGATGCCCAGCCTGAACCTTCTCTCTAACAAAGTGGTTAAGACACACCCTGAGAAGGGTTTAACTCCCTATTGCAGGGGTGAGAAAAATACAGCCCGATATAGCAAAATATGGAGGGACTTTCTCTGGCCCAAAGTGGGTCCTTTGGTCCCACCTGGCTGAAGTGCTGTCCAGCCCATGGAGCATCCTGTTGCCTCCTGGTCACACAGTGGGTCTGGGGTGGCTCCACAGCTGAACTGCCTTTCTAGGCAGCCCAGGAGGCAGCAGCTCCTTTCAGCTGCTGCTGCCACTGGTCCCAGCCCCATGGTACTAGCAGGGACCTGTGAGCACAGCCCCATCCCTGGCCTACCCTGTCCCCACTCCGGACTCAACCTGGCACAGCAGACCAGCTACAGACCAGCCACAACCTGCGCACACAGCCCCAACCCAGCCTGCCCTGCACTTGTTCCAGACTCAGTTGCCCATGCTGAGCAGCGGCAGCAGTGGCAGCAGCTGGGCAGAAACTACTTCTCAGCACAGGGGAAGAGCAGCCCCTCCCTATCGCCGCTGTCTGGCCCTTCTTACTGCAGCTGCCCAGCGCTGTGCCTGGGCTGCCCTGTGGCTCCTTTGCACTGCCACCACTGATCTGGTGAGCAGGCCTGAGGCAGCAGTGACAGCAGTGGAAAGGAGTGGCAGGGCAGCCCGGGTGCAGACACCAGGCAGCTGTAGCAAGGAAGGCCAGAGAAAGTGCCTTTCTACCAGGCCCAGTAGCAGCTTCTGCCCAACTGCCACTGCTGCTCAGTGTGGGCAAGCCAATCCAGAGAAGGCATGGGGCAGGCCGAGTTGGGGCTGTGCGTGAGGTTTCTAGCTAGTTCGGAGCTGGTCCACTCCACCCAGCTAAGTCCAGAGCAGGCACAGGACAGGCTGGGGTTGGGGTGGTGTGTGCAGGTCCCCGCCAGTACCACGCAGCTGGGGCCAGTGACAGTGGCAGCTAGGAGACACCACTGCCTGGGCTGCTTAGAAAGGTGGGGAGGGCCAGGGTCAGAGCTGGGGCTGTGCACTGTTGGTGGTGACAAGTGGGCTCCGGGCTGTTGTGGGGGTTGGGAAAGGGTGTTTACCAGCTCATGGCAGCTCCCCAGAACTGCCTATGTGGCCCATGGCCCAAATAATTGCTCGTCCCTGCCCTATAGGGTGAGGCAGGCCTAGAATTCAAGTCTTTGATTTTCTGGGCAAATACTCTTATCACCAGCCTATGAGACCACAGGCGAATCTAAATACTACCAGCAGCCTTGTTGAACAGTAAGCTTTATGCTGAGTTCAGTTCTGACAAGGTGTTCTGGTTCAAGTATGCATTTCAACATAACTGAAATGCAGCCTTGAGTCAGATGATTAAGCTCAAGGAAGAATTGGACTTCAGATACATTCTGATGCCTAGCATAATCAGAAGCTCCCTATAGGCACCTCCCTGATACGTGACTAGAAGCTCTGAACCAGCTCTGGAGGCACCCAGGTCTCCTCATTCACTATATAGGGAGCTTAGGTGCCTAACCCTCCTGAGGCCAGGGGCCTAAGCTTTAAGTATTATGACACATAAATAGAGGTGCCTTAGAAGGTAATTGGGATCTAACCTTAGAGCAATAAATGGGTAGATTTCAAGACATTTTAACAAAACTAGATTGATTTATTGACATCAACCCTGCCTTCAGAGTATGGGTTAGTTCAATAGTTTTGCACATGGAGGTTTGGGGTGTTCAGATGACAGAAGGCTTTAACAATTCATAGAACCATAGAAAATTCAGGTCAGAAGGGACCTCAGGAGGTCATCTAGTCCAACTCCCTGCTCAAAGCAGGACCTTCCCCAGCCAGGGGATATCATCCCAGCCAGGGCTTTCTTGAGCCAGGCCTTAAAAAACTCCAAGAATGGAGATTCCACTACCCCTCGAGGTAACCTGTTCTAGTGCTTCACCACCCTCCCAGTGAGAAGGTTTTTTCCTAATATCCAACTTAAACGTCCCTTGCTGCAACCTGAGATGATTGTTCCTTGTTCTCTCATCTGTCACCACTGACAACAGTCTAGCTCCAGCCTCTTTGCAACCACCTGTCAGGTAATTAAAGGCTGCTATCAAATCCCCTCTCAGTCTTTTCTTCTGCAGACTAAATGAGCCCAGTTCCCTCAGCCTCTCCTCAGAAATCATGTGCCCCAGCCCCCTAACCATTTTCACTGCCCTCCTCTGGATTCTCTCCAACTTGTCCATATCCTTTGTATAGTGGGGGGCCCAAAACTGGACACAGTACTCCGGATGTGGTCTCACCAGTGCAGAACAGAGTGGAATAACGACTTTCCTCTATCTGCTGGCAATGCTCCTACTAATGCAGCCCAGCATGCTGTTAGCCTTCTGGGCAACAAGGGCACACTGCTGACTCATATCTAGCTTAACTGTAACCCCCAGGTCCTTTTCTGCAGAGCTGCTGCTTAGCCATTCAGTCCCCAGGGGCATAGGATTCTTCTGTCCTAAGTGCAGGACTTTGCACTTGTCCTTGTTGAACCTCATGAGATTTCTTTTGGCCCAATCCCAAATTGTCTAGGTCACCCTGAATCCTAGCCCTACCTTCCAGCATATTTACACCCCCACCCCAGCTTGGTGACATCCACAAACTTGTTGAGGGAATTCATAGTTTCATAGTTTCTAGGGTCGGAAGGGACCTGAGCAGATCATCTTGTCCGACCCCCTGCCATGGCAGGAA
>NW_017728997.1:46298474-46301718 GCF_001723915.1 Gavialis gangeticus | reverse complement strand
CATCCACTACCACCCTCTGGGTGCGACTCTCTAACCAGTTGGCGACCCATTGGACTGTATGGGTGTCTACGCCACAGTCCCCCAGCTTCCTAATGAGAATGGGGTGAGAGACAGTATCAAAAGCCTTCCTGAAGTCTAGGAAAACTATATCCACTGCTACCCCTGCATCCAATGATTTAGTGACCTGGTCGTAAAAGACCACCAGGTTGGTCTGACAGGAATTCCTCCTAATGGATAGAATTCTAGGAGGATAGAATTCCTCCTAATGATTTCCTGAAGATGGTCCATAGTATTACAGAAAAGTAGGACTGCAAGAGAACTCATGAGGTCATTGAATTCGGCCCCTGCTTTTGAAAATTTTTAGGGATATAAAATCCATAAGCTCTCCAGGTAGCTTGTTCCAATGCTTGACCACCCTCATTGCCAAAATATTTCTCTTAATCTCCAACCTAAATTTCCTCTGCTGCACCTTGAGGCCATTGCTCCTAATCCTGATACCGCCCCCCGCCCCACAACAAACACAGAGAAAAGTCTATCTCCATCCTCTCTTATAATCACTCTTCAGGTATTTGAAGACTGTTTTCAAATCACACCTCAGTCTTCCCTTCTGCAGACTCACTAACTAGTTCTTTCAGCCTTTCCACACAAATGAGATGGTCAAGACTGAAAGGAATGGTTGTTTAGCTTATGGTAACTAAGACTCTTCAAGAAGTTTTGTTCATGTGGAATCTTCTCATTGTGTACATGAGATTTAACATGCACAAGTGGGCTCCACATGCACAACATTTTTCAATTAAAAAAACAAACAAAATAACCCCAAACCAAAACAAATCAACACCCCAAAGGTTATAAATGTTCCAGTTATTTCAAAGAAGTAAGACCCTGAAAGACAGCAAGGGAGAACAGGAGGATAGAAAGACAATAAGGCCACAACTAGATCTTCAACAGGGCATAGGGGGCTCCAGGACATGCTCATATCGCAGTCATCATGGGCAACTGGTGCCTCCTAATACTGGGGGGGCAACAGTGGCTGATCGCAAACTGGGGAGGGAGGTCCCCAGTGGAAGTGCCAGCGGCAAACCCAGAAGTGCCACTGGCACTTCTCTGAAGGGGGACATGGACAATCTCAGGGAGTGCATGTGCACCCATGTGCTCCCCCTAGGTGTCACCAATGACAGTCGTGTCCCCAAGCAATGTCCTAGAGACTGGCAGAAAGAGCCAGTCTTTCTGGATTTCTGCCTTTCCATTTTTTAATTTTTAAAAATGGCAAACAGGTAGGGAGCAAAGAGGGGTTAAGGTCTCATCAAGTTTATGCAGCCTTCGTTCACTGCATCAAACTATGAATATAATAGATCAGTATTTAATATCTCTATATAATAATATGACTATAAAATACTGGAGATAAGATAAAGTAGGGATAGATTGGTTCTATATAGGCATTGCTGTTTGACATTTAACAAGCAAAGAAGAATGGATAAAGAAAACACATTGCTTTTATCTGCTGGCAGTGTTTTTCTCTTACAGTTGTTTTAATTGCTTCTCTTTCTACCTCACAGTCACATTTGTACTAGTAAATCTATAATCCTACATAATTTCCTCAGAGTTTAAAGTTTCAGTTGACTCTTTAAAAGTTGCAATAAACAACAAAAAAAAGTCTCCAAAACTCCTTGGTCCCACTTCCTTATTATATCAGAACCAAAATATGTGGATTAAAATAACTTCAGTTAATAATGGTACCATCTTTCGCTTTCAAATTTGAAGTCTTTTTACAATTTGGACCACGTGCTTCTAATTCCATCATAGGTTCAATGAAGATCCCCTCTTTCAAAGCAGATCTGAATCTTTTTTGCATTGTCTTGCCAATACTTCTGGACACATTCTCCGGTGGTTTTCTGGACTGCAGCCTTAACTTCTATGGATGTCTTTGGAACAACAAGGCAAAAAAAAACCTGACCGGTTCACAGTGTCTGAATATTTGCTGCTCCCACTCATAGAAAAGCAGAAGGGAGCTCTCTTAACTCTACATCAACAACCAACTAAGTCTAGAAATCTCAGGTTCAAACAGAATCATGAGTAGCACTAGTTGCATTAGTCACTATGAATAATTTAGCCAAGAGATTTTTGACATTTTTCTTTATAAAACTTTTCCATAATTTGATTAATTTAAGCAAGTAGAAGCACAAAGTGCCATCCATGGAAAAGAACAGTTAGAATTACTCATGCATTTCTGTGTTCTAAATTAATTGCAACATGTAGGTAGACCTACCTGGATGTCATTGTAGACAACTCTATTCAGTATGCAACAGTGGTCAAAAAGGCAAACAAATCATTTATATTTTGAAAGGGTTAGAGAATACAAGTAAATTGTGCTGTTTTATATTTTCCCTTAAATATTTTGTTCAGTTCTAGTCACTCTATTTAAAAAAGAGATAGTAGAAAGGGAAAAGATCCAGCAAGAGGCAATGAAATTAGATTGACAGAAACACTTCCAAATAAGGGATAAAAGCAAATCACAGTATTAATTTAGAAAAATAATAAACATCAGGTGAAATTAAAAATGTATACAATAATCAGGAATTGTTTAAGCTAGGGGTGAGCAATTATTTGGACTGGAGGGCCACTTAAGGAGTTTTGGTGAGCTGTTGAGGGCTGGTGTGGTGGGGAAGGGCTGACCCAGCCTCAGCCCCCTGTCACGGCTGTTTACTGTGCTCAGTGCAGCGTGCAGTGGGCCAGGAAGATGCCAATTGATCCTACCTGGCCCTGGGCCTGTCCGCCCCACACCCACTGCTGAGGGTGCCAAATGGAGTGGGCAGGTGGGATCTCCATGGAGACTAGACTGGGACCCCCATGAGCAGGCTGCACTCAGCCAGACAGATGGGACGGGGCTGCAGGTGGGCAGGGAGCGGTGTCAGGGAGCTGGGCTGGGCAGGCAGAGCCAGGGCCATGATCGTGGGGCAGAGACAGTGCGGAACCGGCGCCCGATGCGGGAACATGTGGGGAGTGGATCACGGCTCTGGCCCATGCTGTCACTGCCCCATGATCCCAGCCCCGCCCTCCCAACCACAGCTGCCTGAGGGAAAAGCTGAGGAAAAGAACAGGACGCCACTCCCCACCCACCCACAGCCTTAGTTGTGATCATTGTCCAAATGCTTCAGGGGAAGGCAAAAAAAAAAAAAAAGAATACAGTGTTATTCATGACGCGGAAAAAAATTCTTCCTGGCCCCACTTGGCATCCAGCAAATTT
>NW_017728997.1:46292026-46293474 GCF_001723915.1 Gavialis gangeticus | reverse complement strand
AAAAGAACAGGACGCCACTCCCCACCCACCCACAGCCCCATCCCATCCAGCCAGCCAAGTGCACCCTGCCCGTGGGTGTCCTGCCCTGGTTTCCATGGAGACCTCACTCACCCACTCTGTCCAGGTCCCCCGGTGGTGGGTGCAAGGTGGTTGGGCTGGGGTCCCCACAGGTAGCAGGGTGGGGTGCAGCAGTGGCAGCCGGTGTGAGGGTAGCGTGAACTGCCACTACGGGGGCTGCTGGGAAATCAAGTCTGATAAGCACTCCACACCCACCCTGCCCCACAGGGGCGTCACCCCCACCCCACATCTCCTGGACACCCGAGAGGCGCGCTCAGGGATAGGGAGGGCTGCACTCCATACCAGGCAGCACCTCTGTGCCTGGGGGCAGTGCAACAGGCTGCATGTGCAGTGGCCCGGGCTGACCCTGGCACATGGGCTGGGTGGGACTGATGGACCTGGAATGGGTCCAATTGAATTACTTGGTGTGCTAGATCCAGCACATGGGCAGTATTTTGCCCATGCCTGGTTTAGGCCAACACTGCCATGGAGGGAGGGTCAGGCAGTGTTATGTCACTCCTATTCACTTCCCCAACTTTTCCCTCACAACTGTGGACTACAAATGAGATTATGGGTCACCACCTGGGGGCACTAATGGGAAAGTTAGGGGCCATCCAAAAGAACTGGATATATGTAAGATGGTGGGCAAGGTCTCACTTCCCCAGGGAGAGGCAGGTTGCGATAGGGAGGTTTGACTGAGGCTGCCACTAGACATATGGCACCCTACCTATGTCTAGCAGCTCCTGCAGTCACCATGCCAGAGACCAGCAATGTTGGCAGGATCGGTACCTCAAGAAGAAGGTAGGGAGTACAGCAGGGACCTGGCAGAAGCCTCCAGCCTCAGTTTCTTTCATGGACACAGAACACATGGCCCAACATGTGATGCATCTGGGGGAAGGTTACAGAGCACTCCACAAAGGCAAGACCTTGGGGGAGCACGTACTCCCATTCTGCCCCCGAATCTCCCTTCATCCCTCCCAATGTCTCACTCCTCCCTCACAACTCACACCCTGCCCCCTCACCATCCACACACAGCCGCCCTTGGGATGCCCTCTCTGCTTCCCAGTCTAGTCTGGCTAGATGCACCCTGTTCCTGTTCTTTGCCTACTTCCTCCGTTTGTTCCCAGACTTTCCGTGATTTCCCCCAGATGTCTCTCTTGTCCCTGATCTAGCCCCTGCCCTCTTCCCCTCAGTACTCCCTAAAGCACGGGTGGCCAACTTGTGGCACAGATGCCAAAAGTGGCACAGGCAGCCTCTGTGTGTGGCACATGGCAGAGTGGGGAGGGGACAGGCAGCAATGGAAGATATGGAAGGGAGCAGAAAGCAGAGCATCAGACCAGGCATGGAGCACAGGGCAGGATGCAGAAAGCAGAGCAGAAGATAAGGTAAAG
>NW_017728997.1:46285852-46287026 GCF_001723915.1 Gavialis gangeticus | reverse complement strand
AAGCAGAGCATCAGACCAGGCATGGAGCACAGGGCAGGATGCAGAAAGCAGAGCAGAAGATAAGGTAAAGGAAAAGAATCAGAGTGGCACTCATGGATAGTGCAGAGCTAATTTGCGGCACATCACCAGAGAGGTTGTCCTCCTGCATGCCCCCAAAGCAAATTGTCAATCTAACTGTAGTTGATTTCTCTGGTCCTTGGTTCAGTTGTGTCTACCTGACTTTTCACTACAGGTAGCCCTAGCGATGGCTCCCTCCCTGCAGGTGGTCATGGCCCCTGCTGCCTACTTTTATTGGCATCAGGTGCAAGAAGGTTGCTGAAGCACTCAACAGCCTTACCTGCACTGGAGGTAAAGTCCCTGTAAGTCCTGCTCTGAGCATCATTAAATTTTTCTAGCCATGCAGGGCTCTAGATGGTTACAGACACCTAACAGACTGTCTCTAGTTATGCAGAACCTGTTCATGACTAGGAACAGCTGATTGCAGAAATACACAGCTGATTCATGTGGCTATATTTAGTTGTATCCAAAACGTCCATGCACCAGTCCCCCTAGACAGGGGTAGACACACAGGAACAGAATTTAAAAACCTATTTAGCTGAGTAAGTTGTATATGCATGTGATTTATTCAGCTAAATCAGCTAACAGAATATCACCTTAAGTGTTGTTTGTTTATAATGTATTTAAAAATATAAGGGGACATCAATGAAATAGAAATGCAGCAAATTTTAAAATAATGCAAGGAAGTATTTTTAATGAACAAGCTATAATAATCCCATGGAATTTATGGCCCCAAGATATGCTTGAGATCATAGGATCACAGCAAAGAAGGGCTGGAAGGGACCTTGTGCAGTCTTCTAGTCCAGCCCCCTGCTCAAAGCAGACTGTCCCTGACCAAAATTTCAAAGGATGGAGACTCCACAACTTTTCTGTTTACCCTGTTCCAATGCTTACCCACCCTCAGAGTAAGAAAGTTTTTCCTACTCTCCAAACTAAATTTCCTCTGCTGCAGCTTGAGGCCATTCCTCCTAGTCCAGCCACCTACAGCAACAAAGGAAAGCCCAACTGCATCCTTTCTATAAACACCCTTCAGGTATTTGAAGACTACTATCAAATCCGCTCTCAGTCTTCCCCAGACTAAGTAGCCCTAGCTCTTTCAGGCTTTCCTCATAAATGT
>NW_017728997.1:46279009-46280852 GCF_001723915.1 Gavialis gangeticus | reverse complement strand
GACTACTATCAAATCCGCTCTCAGTCTTCCCCAGACTAAGTAGCCCTAGCTCTTTCAGGCTTTCCTCATAAATGTTTCATTTTGAGAAAAATCAATCAATCAAAATTAAGTCAATCATTTTTGGTGCTCTGTGGTGGACCCCTTCCAGTCTGTCCACATCCTTCTTGAAGTGTGGGGCCTAAAACTGGACACAGCACTTCAGGTGAGGCTGACCAATTCAGTATGCTGCTAGGTTTTTTGTTTGTCTGTTTGTTTTTTCTGCAACAAGAGAATACTATTGGTCATATTCAGCTTATGGTCTACTGTAAACCCCAGGTCCTTCTCTGCAATACTGCAGCCTAGCCAATCATTCCTCATTCTGTAATTGTGCATGTAATTATTCTGTCCCAAATGCAGAACTTTGCTCTTGTCCTTGCTAAATCCAATCTGATTGACTGCAGATCATTTTTCCAGTCTATCCACGTCATTTTGGATATAGACCCTACTGTCCAGAGTACCTACAACTCCACCCAACTTTATAAATCTATAAATTTACAAAGCATGCATTCAATCCTATTTTCCAAATCACTAATAAAGATATTAAACAACACCAGACCCAGGAGAGACCCCTGGGGAGCCCCACTTGATATCTCCTCCCACCTAGACATTGAGCCATTGATGACTATTCATTAAGCATGATGATCCAACCAGGCATGTATCCACTTTACCATACTTTCACCTAGTCTGCATTTCCTTAGCCTGGTAACGTGAATGTCAAGGGAGAGTGTGTCAAAAGCCTTGCTAAAGTCAAGGTATATCACATCCACTGCTCTACCCACATCCAGCAATATGGCAATCACGGGAGACTTGTGCCACCTTAGTCGGGGGGGCACATACCCCCCCCCCCAGTAACCGGTCAGCGACTACGGCCAATCTTGCCAATGGGGGGGGGGGGGGTTCCCCTGCACCAAACCTTACCGACCGGTGAACAGCTATGCTGCTCCCGAAAGCAGCTGCAGCTATTCCAGAAGCGGCCACAACCTACATCCAGCACTCGCACTCCCCAGCCAGTGCTCACAGGGGGCGCACCGGAGCTCCCACGTGCCCATCGCCTAAGCAGGGAGTGCAGCTGGTCAGGGGGTAAACCAGTGCTCTCAGGGGGTGCACGTGCACCCCCATGCCCCTCCTACGCAACGCCACTGATGGTAATGGTAGACTCCATCAGTCGCCATGGAGCTGGTGAAGTCTGCATGCAGCATGAATCAGTAACACTGTGGCCTCACTTACTAAGTCTCGGATTTAAGATGTGAGGTTAGCATGTGCACATGTAAGAATTTGTATAACAATACCCCAATACTTGCACCTAGCTTGGCTGAAGGCACCTTGGGTTGTATCCTGATCACAAGAAAAAAGCAACAGCCTTTTGGAACTTCCTAGCAGTGCACAAAAATGAACACAGACATTGATACAATAGACCAGGAGTCAGCAACCCCTGGCACACACGCTAAGCACGGCACTCAAGGCCTTTTTGCTCAGCACACCACTGCCAGCCTGGGCTCTAAGCAGCTGCTGCCAGCCACAGAGCCCAGGCTGCTCCCAGCAGGTGGCTGGGAGGCTGCCAGTCCTGCTGCAAGCAGACCAGGCTCCGTGGGCTGGCTGCAGCTGGAAGGCTGCAAAAAGCTGCTCCAGGCTCTGGCATGTTGGCACTCCAGCACCTTCCAAGGTAGACATTGTGGTTTTTCAGCACTCCGGCCAAAAAACGTTGCCAACCCCTGCTCTAGACCCTTCTGTATTGCCTGCTAGGCTGTGTGCATGGCAACAGCATTGAAAAGCACCTTGTTCAAATTCGTGGATGACACTAAGA
>NW_017728997.1:46278743-46278996 GCF_001723915.1 Gavialis gangeticus | reverse complement strand
AGAAAAGGATCTTGGTGTCATTATTGATTCCAAAATGAATATGAGCTGCCAATGTGGGGACGCGATAAGGAAGGCTAACGGCACCTTGTCATGTATGCACAGATGCAGCACGAGCAGGTCCAAGGAGGTGATCTTCCCCCTCTATGCGACAGTGGTCAAGCCACAGTTAGAATACTGTGTCCAGTTCTGGGCACTGCACTTCAGGAGGGATGTGGCCAGCATTGAGAGGGTCCAGAGGAGAGCCACTCACATG
>NW_017728997.1:46273949-46277731 GCF_001723915.1 Gavialis gangeticus | reverse complement strand
ATGCAGCACTGGCTGGAGCCATGCCCCACCAGGAGCCACCCCCCCCAAAAGCATTACAGACAGACACACAGACAGATGAACTAAGCCCTTTATATGTAGAGAATTCTATAAAAGTTTGCTGTGGCCTATTAAAAGTGAGTGATTTGCATTTTAAATCCTATAATGTTTCAGTCTGACACTCTTCCTTTAGAGGAAACATCCATATTCTCTAAATATAACCTCACATTTCTGCATGAGTACAGTAGCAATTTTTTCAAGATACAATGCAGTGTGTATGCCAAGCTTCTGAGATTAGAATCTGCTTCATATCTGGGAAAATGAATAGCCTGCAAAGTCCCAAGAGCAGAAGGGAACCTTGTGAGCATTGTTATATAGTAAGAACAGAGAATGTGTTCTCAATTCTTGAATCCTTATATTGACTGAGACTGTAGGGACCTTATTCAAACATGGAATTACTTGGAACTAGACATTATAAGAACTCAGCAATCACCATAGCATATCAGCCTGGCTGTCTATTTAGTTCAGTATCCTGTGACCAATACGGATTGTTACCAGCTGGTTTACAAAAAGGTTCAGAAGCCCCATAGCAGGCAATTTGAGAATAAAATCAAAGAATCATAGAAAATTAGCGTTGGAAGGGACTTCAAGAGGTCATCTAGTCCAACTCCCTGCTCAAAGCAGGACCATCCCCAACTATATCATTCCAGCCAGGGCTTTGTGGAGCCAGGCTTTAAAAACCTCCAAGGATGGAGATTCCACCACCTCTCTAAGTAACCTGTTCCAGTGCTTCACCACCCTCCTAGTGAGAAATTTTTCCCTAATATCCAACCTAAACCTCCCTTGCTGCAACTTGAGACCACTACTTCCTGTTTTGTCATCTATCACCACTGAGAACAGTCTAACCCCATCCTCTTTGCAACCGCCCTTCAGGTAGGTCAAGGCTGCTATCAAATCCCCCCTCAAGTCTTCTCTTCTGCAGACTAAATAAGCCCGGTTCCCTCAGCCTCTCCTTATAAATCATGTGTCCCAGCTCCCTAACCATGTTTGTTGCCCTCCGCTGGACTCTCTCCAACTTTCCCACATCCTCTGTATAGTGGGGGGCCCAAAACTGGACACAGTATTCCAGATGTGGCCTCACCAGTGCAGAATAGAGGAAATAATTACTTCCCTAGAACTGCTGGCAACACTCCTACTGATGCATCCCAGTATGTGGTTGGCCTTCTTAGTGACAAGGGCACACTGTTGAATCATTTCCAGCTTACTTTCCACTGTAACCCCAAGGTCCTTTTCTGCAGAGATGCTGCTTAGCTGGTTGGTCCCAAGCCTGTAGCGGTGCATGGGATTGTTCCATCCTAAGTGCAAGACTTTGCACTTGTCCTTGTTGAACCTCCTGAGTTTTCTTTTGGCCCAATCCTCCAATTTGTTTAGGTCACTCTCAATCCTAGTCTAGCGTATTTACCACACCCTTTGGCTTGGTGTCATCCACAAACTTCCTGAGTGTGCACTCCACCCCATCTTCCAGATGGTTGATGAAAATACTAAACAAAAACAGCACCAGGACCCTGGGGCACTGCAACTGATACCCATTGCCAGCTAGACACTGAGCCATTAATCATTACCCACTGAGCCTGACAATCCAGCAGTTTTCTATCTACCTTACAGTTCACTGATCCAACCCATACTTCCTCAGCTTGCTTGCAAGAATGTTGTGGGAGACCATATCAAAAATCTTTGTAAAGTCAAGGTACATCATGTCCACTGCTTTCCCCACATCCACAGAGCCAGTCATCTCATTATAGAAGGCAATCGGGTTGGTCAGGCATGACTTGCCCTTGATGAGTTCATGCTGTCTGTTCCTGATTACTTTCTTCTCCTCCAAGTGCTTAGAAATGGATTCCTTGAGGACCTGCTCCATGTTTTTTCTCGGGACTGAGGTGAGGCTGACCAGTCTGTAGTTCCCTGGATCCTCCTTCTTCCCTTTCTTAAAGATTGGCACTATATTTGCCCTTTTCCAATCATCCAGGATTCCTCCAGTTGCCATGAGTTTTCAAAGATAGTGAACAGCGGTTCTGCAGTCACATAAACCAACTCCCTGAGCACCCTCAGATGCACTGCATCTGGCCCCACGGACTTGTACATGTCCAGCTTTTCTAAATAGTCCCTAACCTGCTCTTTCACCACTGAGGGCTGCTCACATTTTACTCAAACTGTGCTGCTTGGAGCAATAGTCTGGGAGCTGACCTTGCCTGTGAAGACCAAGGTAAAAAAGGCATTGATTACTTCAGCTTGTTCCTCATCATCTGTCCCTAGGTTGCCTCCTCCAGTCAGTAAGGGACCCATATTTTCCCATACCTTCCTCTTGTTGCTAACATACTTGTAGAAACCCTTCTTGTTGCTCTTGCTAGCTGTAGCTCCAATTGCGCTTTGGCCTGCCTGATTTCATCCCTATATGCCCATGCAATATTTTTATACTCCTCCCTGGCCATCTATCTAAGCTTCCACTCCTTGTAAGCTTCCTTTTTGTGTTTAAGCTCACCAAAGACTTCTCTGCGAAGCCAATCTGGTCACCTGTCATATTTGCTATTTTTCCTGCAGATCAGGATGGTTTGCTCCTGCGCCCTCAGTAAGGTTTCTTTAAAACACATCCAGCTCTCCTGGACTCCTTTCTTCCTCAGACTGGCCTCCCAGGGGATCCTGCCCCTGAGTTCATTGAGGGAGTCAGAGTCTGCTTTTCTGAAGTTCAGGGTCCATACTTTGCTGCTCTCCTTTCTTCCTGTTGTCAAGATCCTGAACTCAATCATCTCATGGTTGCTACTGGTCAATTTGTCATCCACTTCTGCATCCCCCACCAATCCTTCTATGTTTGTGAGCAGCAGGTCAAGAAGATCATGGCCCCGAGTCTGTCTCTCCAGCACTTGTACCAGTAAGTTGTCCCCAACACTCCAAAAACTTCCTGGATTGCCTGTCCACTGCTGTATTGCTCTACCAGCAGATGTCAGGGTGATTGAAATCCCCCATGAGAACTAGAGCCTGTGATGATCTGGAAACTGTTGTTAGTTGTATGAAGAAAGCCTCATCTACCTCATCAACCTAGTCTGGTTTTCTATAGCAGACACTCATCAAAACATCACCCTTGTTGCTCTCCCCTCTAACCTTAACCGAGAGACTTTCAACAGGTATATCTCCAATTTCACACTAGAGCTCTGAGCAATCATGTAGCTCTTTTGCATACAGTGCAACTCCTCCCCTGCCTGTCCTTCCTGAACAATTTATACCCATCCATTACAGTGCTCCAGTCATGGGAGCTATCCCACTATGTCTCTGGGTATTCCAAACACATCATAGTTCCTTGACTGTGCAAAGACTTCCAATTCTTCCTACTTGTTTCCCAAGCTCTGTGCATTTGTGTACAGATACCTGAGTCAACTACCCGATTGCCCTACTTTCTCAGGAAGAATGAGGAGGCCTCCCCTTGTGCTTCCTCTGGGTCTCCCACTTCCTCATTTACCTCAGGGCTTTGGTCTCCACCCCCCAGTGAACCTAGTTTAAAGCTCTCCTCACTAGATTCATAGATTCATAGATTAAGGGTCGGAAGGGACCTAGTAGATCTTCTAGCCCGACCCCCCGCCAGGGCAGGAGAACAACAAAAAAAACCCCAAAAAGAGAAACGGGACTCAAATGAGTCCAGCCAGGTAGGCATCCAGCCTCTTCTTAAAGACCCCCAGGGTAGGGGCCAGCACCACTTCCCTTGGAAGTTGGTTCCAGCTCCTAGCCGCCCTAAC
>NW_017728997.1:46271212-46273275 GCF_001723915.1 Gavialis gangeticus | reverse complement strand
AGTCCGGCTTCTATCACAGCAGGGAAGTCCCGGTCCCTGCACAAGAAAACGGAGGTGAAGAATTGGTTAAAGAGGTCCGCTTTCTCCTCTGACGCAACCACCAGATTGCCCAGCGTATCCTGCAGGGGTCCCACATTACCCGGCACCTTCTTCATCCTCCCAATATATTTGAAAAAGGACTTTTTGTTATCCTTAATCTTGGACGCCAGTCCGAGCCTGTCTGCAGAGATGCTTTTCACTCTCTTCATCAGGTGGATTCTGTCTCTTCCTTGCAATCCTTTTTCTTAGAACAACATCCCATGGTCGAAGAAGCCAACTCCCTGCTGGCAACACCACCTGTGCACTGATCTGCAGGATGTATCCACTTCTGTCTGGACCCTTCCCTTGACTGGAAGGATTGAGAACTACACCTGTGTCCTCATCCCCTTCACCACTGCACTGAGCCCTGTAGTCACTCTTGATCTGTTCAGGGTCACTTCTGGTAGTATCATTGGTGCCCACATGGATGAGCAACATGGGGTCTTGGCTGTCCAGTAGGCCACCTTGAAGAGGGGAATGGAAAGTGAAGGTGAAATAGGGTTTAGTCCTTGGCCTTTGTTTTCAGAATTGTTTGAAAGACAACTCCAGAATGAGAACACTATTGCTAAGCTTGGTTTAACACTGCTAGAGACAGTTTCAGGCTGATGTCATTCTCGTATGAAAACAATTTCCTGACTTCATGTGCTACTTCTTTTGTTTGACAAGCTATGCTCCACAAACCATTTACTATTCATTAGTTTCCTACAGTTTATCTTTCCTCTTTGATCTCGCTCTTTATCTGAGTTTTCTCATAACTTCAAGCAGAAAAAAGTTATAATGTTATTTCATGACAAAATGAAAGCAATTCCATAGTGTAGCTTTACATTTATTGTACTTACCTTTGCATTTGTTGTCACTACAACTTATAGTATGTTTTTCTTTATACAATAAAAATATGTAACAAGTTTAATAAATACATTTCATCCCCTCAAGAACTGAAAAACTGATACATTTCCTTCAAACTTAAATAATTCTGAAATCTCTTTGCCCAGGAGTAGGCACTTATTTGGGCCAGAGGGCATAGGTGTGGAAGGGGAAGGCTACGGGGGCTCAGCCTCTCCCAAACACCAGGGCAGCCCAGCCATAGGCTACTGCAGCAGGGGGGGGAGGGGTGTGCACACTCAGATACCCTGTGCAGCCAGGATCACAGCCCCGATGTGTGGCTGTCCAGCATGGAAGATAAGTTTCAATCTAATTTCTTTGTGACTGGACTTGGGGGAAGGGGGGCAGATTGAGACACCCAACATGCAGGAGGGAGCAGGGCAGGGGCAGGGGCAAGGGCGAATCATTCACCCCTGCCACTGCCCCACTCCCTCCTGCACTGTGGGGACTATACCATGACCCAGCCCAGCAGGGGAGTTCACCATGAATAGGGCCCCAGCTGGGCTGGGTTGTGGGATGACCAGAGCCCAGTGTCTCATCCAGGGGTGCGAGGCGGGGGGCTCGCACCATTGTTTACACTGTAGGGGAGCCAAAGGGGGGCACGTGCCCCCCTCCAATCTGTGTGCGGGATGGAGGTGGCTGCCACTGCGGGCTGGGTTGTGCTCCCTGCCTCCGCACCATGCTGCCACTGCTTCAAAAGTGGCGCAACACCATGTGCGTCCCACTGCTGGCGTCACACCACTTTTGAAGTAGCAGCAGCAAGGCATGGAGGCAGGAAGCAGAGCCCAGCCTGCAGTGGCAGCCTTCTTCAGCAAGGCCTTTGACACCATCTCCCACCCCATCCTCATTAAAAAACTAGGCGACTGTGGCATTGATGCTACACAGTCAGATGGATTGCAGATTGGCTGAAGGGTCATACTCAGAGGGTGGTGGTGGATGGGTCATATTCAACCTGGGGGGAAGTGGGCAGCGGAGTCCCCCAGGGCTCGGTCCTGGGGCCTGCGCCGTTCAATTTCTTCATCAGCGATTTGGACGATGGGGTGAAAAGCAACCTGTTTAAATTCGCTGATGATACCAAAATTTGGGGTGAGGTGAGCACGCTA
>NW_017728997.1:46262794-46271140 GCF_001723915.1 Gavialis gangeticus | reverse complement strand
AGGGGGGACCTGGTGACTGTCTATAAACTCACTAGGGGGGACCAGAAGGGTTTAGGGGAGACACTGTTTCCCCTAGCGCCCCCTGGCATGACAAGGAACAATGGACACAAATTATTAGAGAGTAGGTTTAGATTAGACATCCGCAAGAACTACTTCACAGTTAGGGCGGCTAGGAGCTGGAACCAACTTCCTAGGGAAGTGGTGCTGGATCCTACCCTGGGGATCTTTAAGAAGAGGCTTGATGACTACCTGACTGGACTCATTTGAGTCCAGTCTTTTCTCCCGCCCAGGCAGGGGGTCGGACTTGAAGATCTACAAGGTCCCTTCCAACCCTACTTCTATGATTCTATGATTCTCTGCCCCATGCATAGATCAGGAAGCACATGCCCCCTGGGCCTCCATTTGTCCCACCACCCGGCCCAGCCAGGGCCCCACTCACCTCAGGCCCTGCTCCTGCCTGTGCCCCACTCCCTTCCTCACTACTGGAGCCTCAATCTGTGTCAATATTCTATCAGTTCTTTTCTAATTGCCTAATGAGTCAGCACCCTACCATTAGCAGCTGGTAGGAGGCATTGTTCTGAATGACAGGCAGTGGAACCACTAATACACTGTTTACAGAGAAATTCTTTGAAGGTTTTCAGAGGCATTGTAAGGTATAAGGTACATCTCAAGCCAGACTTTGTTTTGTCTCCTAGTGATGAATTAGAGAAATAGCCTGACCTGGGGAAAATCCCATCCGCAGCTGGGTAATCATTAAGAACAGTAACAAATAATCAAAAATTCTAGTTTGGTGGAAGGATAAGAGAGGACAGCAAATTCAGGGGTGAATGAAGTAAACTAAGGCTTATCAGGTGAAGCTGATAAGCTCTATACTGCTGTAAAGAAAATAAGAATAAGAGCCATGAATGTATGTGGGTGAAAATTAGGGAGGAAAATCTTGCTTGAACTATTTTAATAGGACTCAACTTTCTTACTCCATCTGAAGGCTTTTGTGTGGAATAACATAAAAAAGGAAGCTGTATTTCTTCTTTTAGATATCTACAATCCACAATATCTACTCTCTCCATCTTGCATTCTCCAAAGTATTTCAGATGCATCTGAAGCAGTAAATAGCTGCTTACTTCACAATATGTCTATAAGGAGCAAATGTACCCTGCCTTCTGCCTGTCTTCAGAAACACATGACTAAATACCTCCCTCTGAAGAATTCTGTAATGTCCTGATGCAAACAGTGCCTTGTTCAAACCAAGTTTGTGTTTGCTTGAGATTTTGGTTAGATCTGAACATTGAACAAAAATTTATCTGGTTTTGCCTCACACATTCAAAAGTCACTTTCACTAGGGAAGGGTTAATGCTTTAAATATCAAATTTCAATGTAGGTGAGTAGGGGAGTGCTTGCACTAGAGCACAAGTGGGCAAAATATGGCCTGTGAGCCACATTCGGATTACCAGGCAATTTCATCTGGCTCACAGGCAACAACCAACTAAGTGTACCCAGCCCCTGTGTCTCACTCCCACCCTCATGTGTGGAAGGGCCTGGGCCAGCCAGCACACAGCTATGGGGTAGGGCTGTAGTTGCCACTGCTGCAGCTGCTGGGGGACCTGCTTGGCTTCCCTGGGCTCCAGCGGCTCCTTGTCTTCCAGCTGTAGCACTCGGTCTGGGCAGCAGGTAGGGAAGCAAAGGGGCAGGGGGAGGGAGATCTGCAGCTGGTCAGGAGCATGGAGTATGGGGCTGGCAGGAGCGCAGAGCCCATGCCCAGGGGGGCTGCGGGAGTGCAAAGCTTGGGTGGGCACAAGGTATGGTGGTGAGGGAGGGTGGGGGAACCCCCTCACACACTTACCACCATGGCGCAGAACCCCTGCTGCCAGTGGCAGCAGCAATAGCAGGCGGTGGGTGCTCAGGGTGCATGTGACCTATGCAGGCACTGCCACCCAACAGCACGTGGGTAAGGCTACTGTTGCATGCGGTGGCAAGGAGCACAGCCATTCTACAAAGACCTGTGCCACTTCCCCCCAGATTCCTCACACCCACAGAACAAGGTGTGTTCCAGAAGAGTTGCCCACAAAGACCCCAGCAGGCTACAGCTCAAGAAGGCCTGGGGACACCATTCCCTACACAGAGGACACAGCTGTTCTGGAGCAAGTACTCTCACACAGCAAAGTGTACTGTACCAGCCCCCTCAACAGTGCAGCAGCCGCTGCACTAGTATGACTGGCAGAACCTGAGGCCAGTGCTCCCAAGATTTCTCCTGACAAGTCAGGCCATGCACAAGGACACTGCACAACTCATGATGGTAAGGTTTGTCCCAGCTCCATGAGAAGAGAAGACTAAGAGGGGACTTCATAGCACCCTTGAACTACATGAAGGGTTGGTTCCAAAGAGGATGGAGCTAGACTGTTCTCTGTGGTGACCAATAACAGAACAAGAAGCAGTGGTCTCAAGTTGCAGCAAAGGAGGCTTAGGTTAAATATTTGGAAAAACTCTCTCACTAGGAGGGTGGTGAAGCACTGAAACAGGTTACCCAGAGAGGTGGTAGCATCTCCTTCCTTGGAGGCTTTTAAGGCACAGCTCAACAAAGCCCTAGCTGACATGATGTAGTTGGGGATTGTTCTGCTTTGGGAAGGGGTTGCACTAGATTACCTACTGAGGTCCCTTCCATCCTAAATTTTCTATGATTCTACGATTCTATGACCATAAGAGGGAAATCATAAGAGGGAAATCATCCTTGGGGAAATCATGGAACCCCTGGGGAGAAGGGGAGTGGAAAGAATGAGCAGCAGAAATGCTGAAGCTGCCATATGCCATCCCCTGCGGTCACAGACCTCTCTCAGGCGGTTATGGACAAGAGGCCTACAAGGGGGTTGTGGCTGGGTGCAGGAGGGAGGAAGGGCGTTGGGTCCTGGGAATGCTGGGGCATAGGGAGTGGGTGAATTGCCTACTTTCCTCCCACCCCCGCCCTCCCCTGCTGAAGCCTGGAGCCTAGCCAAGGCACCAGGTTTCCCACACCCAACACACTCTTGGGTGCTTAAGAGAGCATGTCCCATTCATTGGGCATCATACATTTGCATAATTA
This sequence comes from Gavialis gangeticus, assembly GCF_001723915.1. NCBI lineage: Eukaryota > Metazoa > Chordata > Crocodylia > Gavialidae > Gavialis > Gavialis gangeticus. The sequence goes on along the minus strand of NW_017728997.1, from coordinate 46,268,067 downwards.
ACATGTCCTTGCCATTTATCTCAGGGCCATTATGTGCTCCATGGGAGACTGGAGTCTAAGCATAGGTACCATAAGCACTTGCATGCAAACAGCTCCTCCTCCTCGCAAAGTACTCATGGAAAGGCATTGCTAGCATTTACTGAACTCAGCAGGCAAATGATAAAGAGCAGTTTTGGCAAGGAGCACTCCCAGTTCAGGGATAGGAGACAGCACGCAGCTATGTCTGACAACCGCCGCAGTCATGGCACAGCAAGAATGAGAAAAAAAGGTCCCTTTGTCAAAATCCCCCCAGACCTGTCTCCCTCACAGTCCAGGAAAGGGACACATGTGAAGGAAGGATTCCTACATGGGAACCGTTATCTCAGCCACTTGGTTCTTGCTGCCAGGGTGACTCCCAGGTTGCGCACCTGGACAGTCTGACAAGCAGCCCAATAGGACTTTCTCCCCCTCCCCTCTGATCTGATCTGTGGGTGAAGTCCAATGGGCACTGGCTTATTCCATTTCTCATAGCACAAATACTCACTATTATTGACCTCTCAGGGCAATCCCCAACACCCCTCCTTGCAATCATGGCTCTATCCTAGCCATAGACCTGCCCGCCCCACCCCATTCCCCTAACTCCTGAAAGCTAAACAACTCCTTGTCTACAGGCTCCACACTTGTGCGCAGAAGACCAGCTTGCAGCAGCTGGCATAGTGATTCCAAGGACAGGTGGCCAAACACCTATAGAGCACATAAAAGACATGAATATGAGGCACCAGCAAAATAAAGAAGACTTTACACACTCTGCTCACACCCTCTGAGGTCAGGCTGCACACCATGGACTCCTGGTGCCAGGGGCTGCAAAACTAGGATAAGGAACAATTTGGATGTGTACAAGGGAAATGGACAGGCCAGGGAGCGCTTACACCTGAGCTGCCAAGTCACATGACCAGGGACTCCGGATGGTCACCCGCTGTTTGGAAGAGCTATCCTGCAGCACAGCAGAGTTGAGAGAGCCACAGTGGCATGATAGAGAGTTAATGCACACAGTCCTGGACTGCTTGGGGCCTACCTACAACATCCCTGACTGTCGCCAATGCTGGCTCCTGTAAAGAGTGCATAGCTCTCCTCGGCAGCACTGGTGGGACAGGCTGCTGCTCAGTCCCCCTGGAGAGCCCCACTCCAGGGACTCTTCCCTGGCGGGACAAGAACTGGGGTCCCAAGGGAGAAACCCCAGGATGAAGGCTGTGGGGAAATGCTCCCCACTGCATCCTGACTGGGAAATACTGGGGGCCAAAAGGGGTTCCGGATCAGGAGATGTGGCACATGGATGCCAGTGACCCATAGTCCGAGAAGACAGGAAGGCATCCAGTAAGGCACACTCTAGGGAGCAGCAGTGGGTGAGTGGAGCAGCTCTGGGCTGCCCAAAACTTGATATCAGGGCTGTCAGGGATACCACCACGTTTCCAGGCGCAACTCACTACCTCTAAGCACTGGTGGTCACCCTATATGCCCTAACACCCCAAGCAGTACCAAGCCAGTCCCAAAGGTATGCAGAGCTCAAAACAAGAAGGAGAGCACAACTCACCAGCCCACTGGACCAGGCGGTTGCTGGGGCAGCTTCTGAGCTGGGGCTGCTGGACTTTGCTGCTATCCACCTACCAGACAGGAGGCCCAGGGGGGAGCTCATCTGATCCACTCCTGGCCCGGATCCCACTGTGGGGGATAGGCAGGGATAGGCAGCCCCCCAGCTCAGGTCAGCTGCCTGACATGACCCTGAGGCATTGGTGGGGGCTGTGGGTCCATGGTCCTCAAAGTAGGAGACATGGCTCTGGGGATCAAGGGTCCCATGTGGAAGAGCCAGGAGTCCTCAGTACCTGCTGCAGTGATGCCTCCCAAACTGCACCCCACCCCAGCACAACAACCACCTCCCGGCTCACAGGTCTCTCAAAGAGACATTGGTTCTGGGATCAAGCAAGCTGTCCAGCTTCTACACAGATAAGTCCCTTGTCTTGACTCCAGACCCCTGAAAGTAGGTTGCCAAGTCAAAAGACCCCTACCCTGTGCCTCCCCTCCAAGGTTTCATGTTTGTTGAGTGTTGAGGTCACAGGCATTCCCCCTGACTGCAAATCCCCAGGTTCTGTCACATGATTATCAACTCCCCCACACACCACCCTCTCCAAAGTTTTGCTGTTTTGTGTTTATTGTGAGGAGGGACCAAGCTGAGACACAGCCAATATTCAACAGGTTTGGCAACCGCAACATTTCAAACTGAGACATGTCTCTTCCTTGAGCCACATTTCCCTGCACCCCCATGTATGCCCCTTGGGGATTGGGCAGGGAGAGGACAAGGGAAACATTACCTAGGCAGCCTGGGTTGTGGGCAGCATTGCCCATGATGCAGAACCAGAGGAGCCTGGGACAAAAGACCCATGGCTTGGTGCCAGGGTGGAGGCACTCAAAGCCCTCTGGCCCTACTCACCTGGGGAGGACTTCTGGTCCACACTGGTGAAGAGCTAGTTGGCCAGGGCTTCGCAGATCCAGACAGCCTGCCACTGTGGGGGCTGGGGCCACCAACATTGGCAGGGGGGTTGCCTTCTCCCCCATCCCTGAGCCATGTGTGCTGGTAGTGTTAGGCCCAGTCCATAACTGAAGTGTTTCTTCCAGCAACCCAGCTGGTCCCCATAGGGCTTCATGAGCCAAGGCAGGAGGGGACAGGCCAGGCCCCTGATGAGGATGGGGGGGGGCAATGATGTTGCTAATGAAGAAATTGGGGACCCTGGGAGCTTAGTGTCCATTCTCCATCAACCTTGGAATGGGTAATTGCACAAGACATGGTCACTGTCCTCATCAGGCATGTGAAAGTCAGTGGCCTACTTGTGCCCAAGATGATTGGGTTCTGTGTGTGTGTGTGCATGTCCCGGATGCCTGCATTCTATGTGTGTACATGCGTGTGTGTATCCCAGATGCCTGCAGTGTGTGTGTGTGTGTGTGTGTGGGTTCACACACAGAACCCAGGCATCTGGGAGATACACATACACGCACACAGAACCCAGGCATCCAAGATACATGTGCATGCACACACACATACACACACAGAACCCAGGCATCTGGGATGGATACACACACACACACACACACACACACACACAGAACCCAAGCACCTGGGACACATGCACACACGTACTTGGGAGTGCAGGGTGCACTGGATGCCATACGTGGGATGGCCAGTTGGTGGCTCATGGCCATGAGGGCACATGACATGGCGAGCCACTGCCACATCACATCCAGATGGGCAGCCGTGATGTCCCACAGCCTCTAGCAAGACTCTCAAAGGGCGATCAGCAGGACCAGCCATGGCTCTTGGGTCTTTCTGCTTGGACACACAGGCCAGGCCTCAAAGGCATGCACAAGTGACAACAGCAAGTAGCAACGGTGTTATGGTGGCCCACTGGGCTCCATTCAGGAGTCTTTGGCAGCCCAGGGAGCCATGGGGCACACTGGGAGGCATGAGAAAGCCCTTCCCTATCTGCTGGGTTTGGTCCATGCAGGCAGGCTCCAAGCTCAGCCCCACCAAAGGGCTCGCATCTGTTGTATTTGGTCCCGACAACATTAGGCATTGAAAGTAAAGCTAAAAAATTAGAGTGTTTCCACCTCAGACTTCTTGAATGATTGTACTTAGCCTAAGCATGTAAGTTTCTATCCCCAAATATGACTGTTTTTTTAGTGAGATGAACTCACTATAAAATGTGCAGCAAATGACATTTAGATATACGAGATGAACTTGTTTTCTAGCAAGTATATAAGCTCCTAAAATTAACATATTCCTTAAAATACTTCCTTCTATAATGCACGTAGATGCAGTCCTGTATACCTATCTTCCTGCCTGTTCTTTATTTGTACTACTACAGGGCCCTTTAAATAAAGTATTACATATGATGATTTGTATTGTAAAGACAGTGATTTGTTACAAAAAACAGCATGTTATCTTTTACAACAGCTACAGAGAGTGTTTCTCTTTTCAGCCTATAGCCATCCAGGTAGAGAACAGGTATGAAGCCCTGGCACTGGAGGGGCTCCTGAACACTCCACTGATGGAGGAGGCCAAGCCATGAACCAAAAAGGCTAGGAGTATACAAATCACTGCCTCACAAGAAAGCCACAGGTAGTTGTGATTGGTGAATTCCTTCAGCACAGTTTCAGCTACTTACTTGAGACCTTTGACCGGAGAGCAACATCAGGCTCATAAGTCGGTTGTGGGGGAAGGGGCATGGGGAAGGGACATGGGGGGAGTAAACTGACATCCTTGCGGTGAGGAAAGGAGTGTGGCTCTGGCAGGGACAGGCACTGCACAGCTGGGGTGGGACGAGGCGTGGGACGGAGCCACAAGTGGCTCATCCAGGGGGCACGGGGTGGCTCCTGCCACTGCATGTACCCCGGGAGAGCATGGGGTGCATGCAGATCTGTGCATTGGGCGAGGGTGGGTTGCTGCCGCAGACTGGGGCTGGGGTTGTGCCAGGCTCCTCCTGGCAGGGGGTGGGGGGGTTGGGCCAAGGCTGCACTTGGGGCGGGTGGCACTAGAAGGGGGAACTACAGGGTGGGGAAGGGAACTGCAGCCACCCCAAAATTTGCCATAGCCCCTTGTCACAGCGCTGCCGCCGCCCACCCTAACCACAGCCCCGGCCCAAACCCCCAGCAGGAAGAGCCCAGAGCCCTTGTCCCATGCACAGATCCAGGGGCATATGTCCCCCATGCCCTCCTGGCATGTGTGCAGCAGCTGGAGCTGCCCCTCCCGACATCCCCTGGATTAGCCGCTCACAGTTCTGTCCCATGCCCTGTCCTACCCTGGCTGGGCAGCACCTGCCTCTGCCCCTGCTCCAGCACCAACCCCACTCCCTCCCTCACCATGGGGGGCCTCGATCTGCACCCCCCCCCCACAATCCTTCCCTTCCCCCTTACCTCTTCCTCCACAACAGACTTACCACCAGATGCTGCTCTCCATGCTGCCAGGCCACATACCAGCAATCGGATTGGTAACAACCAATATGCGCATTAAAAATCGACCATTGGTATTGGCCCCCAAAATCTCTATCTGTGCACCCCTAATAATGATAATAGGATTTCCCCATCTAAGAGATGTTGTACAGATAATCTAATTGAAATTTGTGAAGCTCTCAGATAATGTGGGGATGAACATCACAAAACTCTATGGGGAAACCGGTTATTCTATATTCAATATAATGCTTGGATAGGCTACAGTAAATAAGGTAGAGGCCACAAACTGAAAGATA
>NW_017728997.1:46256036-46257794 GCF_001723915.1 Gavialis gangeticus | reverse complement strand
GCCATAAAGCACCTAAGAGAAATGAAGACATTGGCAGGAGGGGAGGCCAACTAATATCTTGTGAAAGGAAACTACATTTTGATTGCCAAACTGCAAGCCTAAAGAGCTCTACAAAATGGATCAGCTTTAAAGATATAAAATTGGTACCAGCAAGCAAACCACCTTTCAGCCACAGGGCTAGAAACTGAAAGATAGGAATAAAAATAAATATTATAACATCTTCCTCTTTCTCTAAGCATTATCAATCTGTACACTCAATTAGGCGGGGTTCTTGTATTTACTCAAATATAAAATGAGATTATTCTCCCCAATCAGCAGGGAGAAAAAGACTTCTCATCTTACATTCACAGACAAGGAAACCTCATTAAATACACTCCCTATCATTAAATTGCTGCCAAAAGCAGCACATGCTCAGTAATGAAAACTATAAAGTTGATTAAATGCAGCCACCACTGAGCATGACTAAGAAACACAGCGCCCATAATGGGCAAACATACTGTTTTGTTTTGTTTTCAATTTAGTCTGTCAGGCCAAATTAGCCAAATCAGTTCTGAATTCTGTTGACTGGGCAGAGTGCAATTGTTCAGGTCTATGTAGCACTACCACCAGCAAGTATCTCTTCAGTCTGGGGCTACCAATACTCCCAAATCCATGACAGGCATCCTACTTGCAAGCCCCAAGGTTCAGATGTCTCCAAGGCTAGCTTGCCCCTGATCAAAAGGCCATAGGAACAAGCTAGAGGGAGCACCCAAAAGCAATTCCTCATTACTATAAATAGTGTAGCCAATACCCTCCCTCAGGGAGGCTACAGAGGTGCCCACCTATAGTGCAATGGACAGATCTCTACCCTCAACTACGCCAAGTCATTCAAGGCCAGGAAGAATGGGATCTCCCCTGCCAGGTATGTAAAAACACCTGGGCCAAATCCATCATTATGCTGTCTCCCCTGATGGGAAACTTTTTTTTTTTAAACAAAACAACTAAAAGTTTTGGATGTGGTTGGTCGGGGTGAATACCCCACAATGTCTCAGGATGTGCCCTGCAAAATATCTCACCAGGCAAGCGGTTTTGGATTTCGTGTCCATTGCCAGCTTGGAGATCTGGCTCGTATACTTGGCCTCCCCACGGGGTGGAAGGCAGAGAAGGCCCAATGTACATCCCGTGTGCTTCTCGGACCACTCCCTTCTCACCCTCCGGGCTGACCTGGGGGGACAGCTGGAAAGAGGCAGAGGAGCATGGAAGCTGAACACCAGCCTCCTGGAAGATGAGCAGACCAGGCGCAGCTACAGAGAACACTACGCAGGCTGGAGGACCCTTCAGGATTTGTACCAGAACCAGACCGAGTGGTGGGTCAGTATCTCCTCTGGCTCTGCACCTGCACCTGCACCTGCACCAAGGAGGTATGGAAAAGGGTGAAACAGCTCTGCGAAGCGGTGACCGGCATCAGCTGGCTAACCAGCAAAGTGGCGCTGTATGGGCACCTCACCAAATACCAGGGGAACCCGTTGCCCTGTTTCAACCAGTTTGCATCCTGCATCAGGAGTGCCCTGTTGAAGGCCAGGAACCTCCTGCTATACAGATAAATGGACATAGAGCTAGTGGGCTACGTGAAAATGGCACTGAGCGAACTCCAGATCTACTACCAGAAATCGGTAGCAGAGGATGGAGAAGACGCGGCAAACGGCACCTGGCACAGGGACATGTGGCACAGGATCATACAACACCCCCCCCCCCCCCCCCCCAGGGAGGGGGGGGGGG
>NW_017728997.1:46241017-46251036 GCF_001723915.1 Gavialis gangeticus | reverse complement strand
CCCCCCCCCCCCGCCAAGTGAAGAGGTGGGGCGAAGGCAGAGAAGAAGAGGAAGAGACAAGCAGAACAGAGGACAGTAGCAGCGGGTCCTCCAGCAGGAGCTGGAGCGACAACGACGGAGAGGGCACTTGAACTAAGTATATAATCCTAGAAGCAGGGCAAGGGTGGAAAGGAAGGATGGACTGGTCTGAGGAAACAGCATGGACTTAGTTATTTTGTGTGTGTTACACACGTTGCGGATATTGTAATGGGTTCAGGTGGCCAGCGAGCCTTTGTACGGGTGCACGGGTGTGGTTTTTTGTAACGGGAAAGGTTTTATCCTGTTGTGGTATAATAGGTAGAGTGTAGATATATAAAACCTTATATACAGATACACATATGTTTTTACCAAAAAAAAAAAAAAAAGGTTTTCATTTAAAAAAATAAAGGAATCAGTAGCATAACTTCTCAGCCACCTTTGTCTAAGATCAAATGTAATGGCTGAACAGAGGCCTGGTATAATGCCTGGATTGTTCCTAGAAGTGCTAAGGGAACACTGGGGTGGGGAAGCAAGAGAAACTCTCAAAGCCCACAACAGCATTGGTGGTGGTCTTGGAGAGGAGAGTGACAGTCATGGAAAGGAAAGTAAGTCAAGAGATGAGAAGTGAATTAGAGAGCAGAAGCAAAGATCCAAAGTCTAATGGAGGATGGATAAAGGTGGGGAAGATGGCAGGAAGCACAGGAAAAGAGAAGGAGAGGAGTTCATGAGGAAGGAATGAAACAGGAATGAATGAAATGAGGAATGAAAGAGTTATTGAAGGGAAGAGAAAGACTAATAGGAATAATAAATCAGATCTGTGAAAGAATGACGATGAGAGGAAGTGAAGAGCAGCAGGTAATCTACACCTGAGTATAACAGCAGTAGTAACAGGGGAAGGAGAACAATAAATAGAAATGTATTTATAGGAAAAAAATATTGTTTGAAGTTTTGGATGTTAAAGCAGAATATTTGAATAGCCTGATCACCTTTCCTAACTGGAAGTCTTAGGAAATGTTGTATTGGAGCCAAGAAAGTTACAAGGATTTTTGCAAGACATATGTGGCAGTAGGTGAGAGAGAAGAATTTAAGGGCATAAGTTTTATTGCAGGAAAAAAGACAATAATTTTTGAACATGCATGGACATGCTTGAGATGGAAGAGGTAGAGAATGATTGGAGAATTATGTACAAAAAATTATGTATTTTGAGAAGATATATGATAAATACAGTATATGCACAGGATCATGGAGAGCTCAGGTGGTAATAAGGATGGATGACAGGAGTCCTGGTGGGATGATGCACTTACTGCCAGTAATCCAAGTAGGGCCACACCAAGGGTTTACAGTGTATTTCAGACAGCCTGAACTCTGTAGCAAGTGTGGGCAGGAAAGACACCTGGCTGCATACCGCTGGTATACAATATACTACAGATATAGAAGGAAAGAGCACGGGGTAGCCAAGAAATACTGAAGTGCGTTATTTGCAGGGAAGAGGGACATTTATAGCACCAATGCTCATGGTCATTTTCATATAAAGCTAGATCTCCAGGAGAGCAGCAAGACAGAAAAGGGAAAATGGGGAAGAAGGTGTTGATTCAGAATGCATGACAATGGAGGAGACACCACAAGAAAGAAGAGTGGAGGAGAAAGAGAGTGAAATGTCAATAGGCAAAATGGCACAGCTGGCAACAGAGGAGGAAAGAGAAGGAAAGATAAGTGGAACAAGTGACTTTGAGACAGAGGTAAGAGAAGGGAAAGAGGAGAGAATGATACAGGAGGAAGAAGGAGGAGTGAGGATAGAGAGGAGAAAGAAGGAAAGCCAAACTGGGAAAATAAATAAATCACATGCTATGAAGCTTAGAAAAAAGAAGGCAGACAAAAAAGAGAGAGAGAGAGAGGGAGGGAGATGGGTTGATGAAATGCTCGTTGGAGCTAATATGGTCTGACTCTAATGAAGAGGGGAAATGGGAGGGGAGGAAGTGGAACCTTTTTTAAATGTTAAAGCAATAAAACAACTGGGAAAGGCTATGGGAATGCAAAGAGGTGGGGAGGATTAGAGCTGACAGTGTCAAGCAGCAGCGTAGAAGATTTGTAAAGTGGTAAAGATGTGAAATTTAAATGGACAAGCATGACACTGCATATTGCAGCTATAAATGTCAAGAAGTGTGTTATCGAGGAAGAGGTGGGATAAGTTTATGTCCATATTGAGTGGGATAAAAGCGGAAATAAGTTTGCAGGAGTGTGGAATCCCATGGGAGAGGGCTTACAAGTGTTTTGTAAACAGATGGGGATGGGGGCCATTGTGGTGGGCAAGGTCAAATGCAAGCGAAGCAGCTGCAGTCACAATTTTGCTCAAGAGTGAGGAAATGGAAGTGCTGCAAGTGCAAGTGATTGTGGAAGAGAAATGCAATGGATGGTGGTGGAGTTTGAAAAGAAACCATTAGAGATATGTAATATATATGTGCCAGCTGAAAGAGAAGGAAGGATCTCCCTGTTTAAGAAATTAAATGTATATGTAGGCAGATGGAGGATAGGAAAGGGGGATAGGAGAGGGGATGGGAAGGAGGGAGAGTTAGATAGCTCATCAAAAGTACTGATTAATATAATAAAAGAAGGAGGTTTAAAGGACATATGGTGATTACCAAATGGGAGACAGGTGTTGAAGATTGATTTTTGTATTAACAATAACTGAGCTAGGGATTGAAAAGAAGGAGATCTTAGAGGTGACCTTCAGCGATCACCAGATGCTGAGAATGGAAGTGAGTTTAGAAAAAAAGTGAAAGTAGGGGAAAGGGATGCGGAAGTTAAATGTTCAGTTACTGGAACTGTAGAAAGGATGGAGGACTCTGAAGAGATACTGCTAAAGTGTCTGGGAATGTTGGACTATGATAAAAAGAAGAAAAAGAGAATTTTTCAGAAATTCTGGTTGAAGAGAAGCAAGAGAGAGTGTGGAAGAGTTAGAAGAACTGCAGGCAAGGAAGCATGAATTATTAAAGGAGGTGGTAACAGCAGTATGAGTGAAAGAAGAACTGGAAGACATAAAGCGACAGACTGAAGAATGGTTCAAAAGGAAAACGGCTGAGAAAATCTTTCTGACCAGAGCATCTTGGGTGGACAAAGGGAAAGGATGGTATAAGTATTTTTTGATGAATTTGAGGAAAAGAAGGAAAGAACTGAAAGTAGTGAGAACTAAAGAAGGAATCTGAATAGAAGAGAGTGTGAAGGTGTTGGACACAACGGTGGAGTTTTATAAAGAGTTGTACAAATAAAGGGGAGTGGATGGTGGAAAAAAGGTGTTCCTTGAGGGGATAAAGGAAGGAATAGAAGAGGGAAAGAAACAAAAATTAGAGAAGTTGAGTATGAGAGAGGTGGAGGACTGCTTAAAAGCTTGCAAGAGAGGGAAGGTGCCAGGAAGACACAGACTTCTGGTGGAATTCAATGAAAAATTTTGGCAATGGCTGGGGACAGATATAATAGAGACATACCAGGAAGTAATGGAAGGTAGGGAGATAGGGAAGGATTTTGCAGAAGGTGTGGTAATTATGATATTTAAGAAGGGAAATGAAGATGTGTTAGACAACTGTAGGCCAATAACCTTTTAAATGTAGACTACAAATTGATGGCAAAAGTATTGGTCAAAAGAATGTGTGACTGTTTAGTAGATGTGAACAAGAACAAATGTGTGCCATTTCTAAGAGGAAAATATACCAAACTCTATGGTTAATGAGAGATGTCATATAGGATGTACAGGAGAGGAAAAGAAACACGGTCATAATGAGTTTAGAACTGGAAAAAGCTTATGATAGGGTTGAACATGAGCTCATGTTTCAAGTATTGTGGAGGACAGGGTTTCCGGCAAAGATGATCAGATGAGTCAAAGTGCTATACAGGCAGTTCTCAGACTTACGACACAACTGGTTCCTGAAAACCACGTCTTAAGTTTAAACGTTGTAACTCTGAACCAATTTTCTCATAAGAAACAATGTTATAAATGGGGGATTGGTTTCTGAACCAAGACCCGATACCCTGTTTTCACTAAAAATACCCCAGAATTTTGTACTCAATCAGTTATAGATGAGTTATACAGCTACATTAATGTATTTATATTGTAAACAGCCATCATATTGATTTGGAAGGACTTCTTTGAGGTGACTTTGCTGGACTTTTTGAAAGGCTCTTGGTTGGACTTTTTGAAGGGTTCTTGGCTGGAGTCCTCTCAGGAGTCTTGGCTACAGGTTTTTTCTGGAGTCTTGTCTGCTTTCTTAAATAAAGTGTCCAAGGAAGTTTGGACAGATGTTCTCCAAGGAGATGAGCAACACAGCAAACGTGTTCACTGGTGCGATATCACATCAGATCAAGCGTTGTAAAGTTGAAACTAATGTCATAAAGTTGAAATAGGGTGTCAATTTATAAACGTTGTAAGTGCAGAATGTTGTAACTCGAAACATTGTAAGCTGAGGACTGCCTGTATGGTAAAGGCATCCAAGGCGTCCAGGACCTGGAGCCAGAGCTCCATGCGCACAGCAGAAGCTTCCTGCACCCCCGCCCAGAGTGGTGCGACAGTGCAGCTGCAGGTGAGCAGGGCAAAACAGCCCTCTGCCCCAGCCAGCCCACAGATGTTTGTTATGCTGCAGGCCCAGGTGCTGCACAGGGAAGGGGGCATGACAGTCGTGACTGCTGGACTCAGGGCCCACCGGCACCTCTGAAGTGGCCGGGAAAGTCCGCTCCATAGCCAGCCCCAACCTGGCAGGGCCAGACACTGGCCAGGAGGCCCCCTGTGGGGCACAGGGACAGGAATTATTCCCCCTCCCTCCAGTGTCTGGCAGAGGGGGCAGGAGCGGGACTTATTCTGCCACTCGGCAGCAGTTAGGGCAGGCAGACCTGGCTGCCGTGCCCCAGGGGCAGTGGGGTAGAAGGGAGAATAACCCCCCGCCCTACCCCAACCCCCTTCTTGAGGGGCCAATCAGCAGTGGGGGGGGCGGGGAGGGCGGCAGACCTGGCTTGGGTCCCTGCCAGTGGGAAGGGGGGAGGGAATTAAACCCCTCTCTGGCCAATTCAGCCCGGACTGGCCATGCCCCACTCTCCCCCCTATACACACAGCTCCCCTGCAGTCAAGAGCACACTCTAGCGCCCCTAGCGCCTGACCTTAGCAACTGCAGGCATGTACCCACATGCCTGTGCTGTTACAACCTGGTTCAACCTAGGAAACCTGTAAAGGTTGAATCAATTCAGGCTCTGGCTTTCTGAATGTCTGTCCCTAGCCCAGACGTCAGGGTGATTGAAGTCCCCCCATGTGAACTTTGGCCTGTAACTGAGACACTTCCACTAGCTGTTTGAAGAAAATTGTGCAGTTCCATATTAAAATAACAGCTTTTTGTACAAAGAAGGCATCATAATCTGTGACTATGAGGAGGTACACAGTATAAATTCCAAGAGTTCAGGAGAAGTGAGGGCTTGACAGAGACAAAATAATTTGGCAAGGGGAATAAACTCAAAACATGCTCCTTTTATGCAGAGAAAATATGATCTGTTGAGTAGGTCTGAACGTGTACAATCTGCATTTCATTTACAGGCTTTCAAGGCAATATCTTTAAAAGCACAGCAGAAGTGTGAGAAACAAGGCAAAGAACTTTCAAGCAAGATGTAGTAACAGCTAGCAGACATTTAGCTATTGATTCAGCAAAACTCTAGCATATTAAGTGCTTTGCTGAATCGGGGCCTTAGAAAACTGAAAGGAACCCACAAGAGATTTTTAAAATCTTTACATTAGAAAAGGAAGAACAATAATTTAACAGAACCAAAGAAAATTAAGTTTCAGAGAATACTTGAAAATTATTAATGCTGCAACATCCCAAAATTTAGGAACGCAGAACATGGCAAAACCTAGGGATTATTCCTTACACACCAAAAGAAAGGCAAATTCAATAAACTGAAGATTTTGCAATGTCAGTCAATCAAAAAGCCATGAGAACATCAGTAGTAACACCAAGCAAAAATGCATATAACTAAGAGGATCTCTTAATCCAATCTTGTATCTTGAAACTGAGGCATTCATCTGCACAAGGTGTTGAGAATATTACCAGAAAAGTCCTAGAAAGATTTTTCCCCCAGTGCCTCTCCCCTCCACCAAACTAAAATACACAGAGAAACCATAAAAATGTAAGTTGATGAGAAATTAAAATTCCATCTGGAACAGTAAAATTGATACACTGTATTTAACATGTACAGTCATAAAAAAATACTACCCATTAGGGCTGTGCAAAGCTTTGGGTGGCAATTTGCTTTGAATGAATTTCGGCTTGATTCGGAGGCCGAATCTCCAAATCCGAATAGAATCAGGAGACCAATTAAAAGATCCAAATCAATTCAAAGCTCCCCGAATCTTCGGAATCAATTCAGAACAGTGATTCGAATCACCGACTCAATCACTGTCCCCCGAATCGGCCAAATCTGAAGTGAATACTAGCTGCTTCACACAGGCCTACTACCCATAGCATTTGGGAAATGTAAGTCAGTGTTACTATCAGAACCTTACCATTTCCATTTCCTAACTTCAGTATGTTTCAGTTCTTGTCCTTAATGTTGCATTATACTTCCTGTACCAACTTAACAATAAGAAATGAAAGAAATCCCCTATAGCAGTAATACTGCAGGTTTGAAAATGAATAAATTAATGAATAAAGTCCCAGAAAATCTCCCACATGAAACAAAGTTGAAATGATGAGGCTGCTTATTTAAGAAAACTGCTTATTTAAGAAAGGTGATGAATGAAAGAAAGGAAAACCTGATTATATGTGTACAAAATAAAGAATAGTAGAGAGATGCTACACTGGAAATGTCTTTTTGCCCAATCTTATATCCCAAGAACCAGAGGACCAAAAGGGATCAAAATTAAACATAATTCAAAGAAATATCCACAATTAAACCATGGAACATTGCAACATAACAGTGAAGCCAATTGCTTAGCAAAATTTTAAAAAATAAGACCACGCTCTAATGGATAGCAAAAACTTTCAGTTACAATAATAAAGATTAAAATAAAAGGCAAAATGGAGAAGGAAGAGTTTTATAATAGAATATCAATTTTCTTCCTTCAGACCATAAACCAGGCTCTACCTACAGGATTAAGACGTTTGTTTCTATATTGGTCAACTATTTCAAGGCTGCCCAATGTCAAATTTCTTGCATCCCTTCTGAAGCATCTGCTCTTGTATCCTGTCAGTAACAAGACAGTGGGCTAGCTACGTGGACCACTGATCCAGCACATTTTCTCTAGCACAACCATCAGTTATGGCAAACAACTCACAGACTATAGGCTGAAATTAACTGTTTAATTCCAAATATCAAATAATTTGAAATAACAGGCAGATGAATAAAAATGAAAGTAATTCATGAAGTTAAGAAGGGAGTGCATTCATCAAGTAAACTGTGAACCTATTCCCAACCCAGAGAGAATGGTTTCTAAGTCAAGGAGAATGAACTCTTGTCTTACTGTGTCACAGAGCACCCTGGTGCTCTGCTCCTATACAGAGGGGAGGTGTGTAGCAGGACACTGAGACGCCTGCTACTTGTGGAGCAGCAAGTAAGGAGCCCAGCTGAGGGTTGCCAGGGCAACCAGTAGAAGTCAGCTGACAGGAAGGGGCAGGGCCTGGCCCCTATATAAACCCCAGGGCTGAGGCCAAGCAGGCAGTTTCCTGCTAGCAGCCGTAGAGGAAGGAGCTCTGCCAGACTGACCAAAGAGGAGAGGCTAGACCGCAGGTATAGCTGTGAGACTGGGGGAAGGATAGAGCACCCCTGATGTGGCAGGACTAAGGTTATAGCCAAGCAGCTCAAATTTATGTTGTAGCCAAGAGGCTTGAGTTTCTGTTTGCTGTTTACAACCAGTGGTTTGGGTGAGGCTATTAAGGGTTGGAGGAGGCCTCATAGGGGGCCAACGGCGGTGTGGGAATATCAGCCCCAGAGAGAGGGGCAGCAAGAAAGGTGCCACAGAAGGCACAGCATTTGGGGTGTACTGACCCCAGTGCCAGCGAGGGCACAGCATTTTGGGGGTGCAAAACCCAGCCCTATTACAAAGGGCCAGGCACGGCTATGGCCACCTGAGCCCATCTGCGGGGGGTGGGGTTCGAGACCCAGAGGAGGAGAATTGGGGCCAGACACGGCTACAGTCACCTGAGCCCACCACAGCATGACAAGCCCCAAGGCAAAGGGGGCAGCGTGTGACAAGCCCCGAGGCAAAGACGGCAGCGCATGAAGAGGGCCGTGGAGAGCCCGAGCGCCAGAGAGCGTGCAGAGAGCCAAACAGACCAAACAATGTCCAAGACATCAGCAAGGCTTGGGGTGTGGTAAAGGGTTGGCTGGAGCCACGCATAGCCCATAAGGCTGGGGTGCGCCGAGTCACACCGTACAGAACAGGGGCCAAGATACAACAGAGCACTGTATCCAAGAAGATGAAAGGCAGCCTCCCTTATATAAGATCAAGACGTGGCAGGAAAGAACGAGGGTGCTTTGAGACAAACTTGGCATAGTAGGGGGTGCTAGGGGAGATCACGGACACCCCTAGGACCCCGTGCCATGACACACTGCTTAGAAGGGCTCACGTAACTTACTTTTATATAAGGATTTTATATAGCTAGTATTTATCGATCTGTTTCAGAGACCAGTCAAAGCACAATGTGGCTATAACCCTTCTGTGCTTTGCAGTATGACATTGACCTTAAAGAAATCAAAACTGACTTACCACTAAAGTTGATTGTACTACAGATTTGATTTTCAAAACTACTCCAGACAGTGGCATAACAAGCTGAGCTGGCATCTAGGGCGAACTCTGTGGGAGAACAGGGCCTGAGTGCAACAGATGGGGGCAGGGGGGGATGAGGTTCTGAGGATGGGAAGGCGCAAGATACAGATTTTGAGACCAGGCACTGGTGAGCAACAGCCTTTCCCATCCAAAACCTTCCAACAGGCCTGGCTGAGCTGCTGCCACCATATGTGCTCTACCTGCCCTGGCTGTTGCTCTTAAAGCAGCAGTGGCTAAGAACTGTTTCAGAGTTTCCCAGCATGGCAATGCTGCTGGGGTGCATGCTCTGCAAGGGTGGGGTGCCTCTCCCAACTTCGCACCTAAGGCAGGTGCCACTCTTGTTTACCCTTAGTTACACTACTGATTCCAAGAGGATATAATCATAGAAATTGGAAAAAAAAATAAAACCCAGACACCTACTGTGGTGAGTACCACTTGTATGCTACTCTTTGGCCCCTGTGCCCAAAGCTTCTGTGTTTTTATTTCTGGAGACAAGACTCTTAAGGGTACTTTGCTACATTTTGGACAGAATTTTGGGTGGAATTCTGTTTCTCTTTGGGCATCAAAGTGGCAGTTTTCTAGTAGTCTATTTGGCTGTTTTGGGCCTTGGCTTTATGTTTGGGCCACATAAGCCAGCACACACAGACTTCATTGGCAAGCATAGTCCAATGGCCATATGTACACCAGGACTATGTACACACACACATAACCCAGGTATGCATATACCTGAACACAAATCCTAAAAGAAGCGATGGGGGAAAGGAAGGCTCATTCCATAGTCTAGCCCCCCAGCAACTCAGTCAGGGACAGGCAAAGTACAGCCCGCAGCCTAGATCCAGCCCACAAGGCCATTCTATCCAGCCTGCAGGGCCCCTAAAAATTTAGTAAATTAATATTTATTTGCTCCTGGCTGCCTGACAGGAGATAGGGGCAATAGGACCCAGGGGGAGCAGCACAGCCTCGCCCCACCCCCAGCCATTTCCCTGCTTTCCTGCCCCCGCAGTGCTACATGGCTCCCAGCTGCATCGCTGGACCAGGGAGCACAGGCCCCCACCAGTACCACAGGGGGTGGGGGGGTATGTGTGTGGAGGGGCAGAGTGTGTGTGTTAATAGGGTGAGTCCCACATGTACACCCCACCATACACATGCACGTACATCCCCTCTCGCACTGCCATACATGCAGACCCCCACACCCCCTCAGGCACCC
>NW_017728997.1:46232661-46240907 GCF_001723915.1 Gavialis gangeticus | reverse complement strand
CCACACCCCACATACCCACAGCCCCCCACAAACCTATACCTACCCCCCATGCCTCCTACCCACCTCACAATATACAAGAGTAAAACTTCATTTTAAGCTATGGTGCAATCACCTCTGTGTACACTACACAAACGCATGTAAATCAGGACAAAAGTATTTTTTTGAAATCAAATTAATGAATGTTGTAGATGTTCGATTTTTAGAATATAATTTGGTATTTTTCTGTTTCTGAGATGGCAAAATCCCTTGCTGAAAGGAGTACTTCTGGGGGCAAGGGGAGGGACTTCTGATGGCAAAGGTCAGGGGTCAGGGGGCAGGACTTCCAGTCACAAGATGGTGACCAGGGGGCGTGGCACCTGTCAAGGGGCAGGGCTACTCATGCTGCCCTGGACAGCTTGCCAAAACTTGGTAAGTAGCCCACCACCTGAAATAATTGCCAGATCCTGAACTAAGTGGTTAGGGCTAGAGATAGAGGGCATTTTTACACATGTGTGCTTTGAACTAAAGCTCATCAACTGTGTTTTATTTCAAAGAGCTCCAGTGCCATTTTTTCAGCATAGGGACGCACAGGGATGCTGATACACGTGACGTGGAAGGCTGCCAGATGGAATCAATTCCCATGCTCCAGAAGACTCAATTAATTGAGTCTGCTCCAATGCATCAGATTTCCAGCATGTCAGAGCAGGCTCCCAGCACGTTTATAGGACTCCAAAGATTCTAGGCCCAATTCACCCAGGGAGTTTTAAATGTTTATCTACCTGACTTTCCAGCACACTGCTCTAACTACTACACCACAGATTAGGTGTTGTTCAGAACCCTCTCTGCCACTCTTTTTGAAGGTGAGCCACTGGCCCTTGCATTTAATAGTCACTGGGTAGGGTGGATAGAGGACACTGGAGTGGGAAAATTTTTGCCTCATTGGAATCAAGGGTCCAGGCTGGGATGCAGGGCCTGCTTCCTTCCAGACCATCAAGCATCATACTGACCTACATATCCTCTAGCTCGCTCCATTCCTCCTGGACCCACATACATCCTACTTTGGCTATACAGGGGTCCAGCTTCCAAATAAGTGCTGGAGAGGGCTCTGAATAATGCACGACTTGTGGCACCCTGGTTAGAATACTGTGATGGAAAGTCAGAGGGATGCAAATTTAAACTCCCTCTGGGTAGAGGGGGCCTAGAACCCGTGTCTCTGATTTCTTAAGTGACTGCTTGAATCAATCAGGCCCTGAGTCTAAACCATGAGAGAGTACTTTTCTTTCACAGTCTAATACCTACTAATCACAGATTTTTGGCTGCCCATATTTTCAGGAATTAAATGCCAGTAGGCATCCACAACAGGTGTGTATATGTGGTCACATATATATATACAGCCAGTGCACAGCCTACTGTGTATGTTCAGTCTACATGTACCAATTTATGCATCCCCACTGCAAGCAGGACAGAACAAATCACCTACACATAAGTACCATTTTGGGCATTTCTGAGGATAGAAAACTTTCATTTAGATGTGCAAATTTCACACTATGTGGCCCCAAAATGGCAGTTAATGCAGCTTTCTTTCCCCATTCTCTGAAGTCCCTTCCACGTGGGGCATAATGGAGGTAAGCAAGAGAATTTCTAGGACTAAAAGAAAGTCTGGCCACATGTGCTTCACTTCCCTTTTACAGGTACCACAAGTGATGTGCCCAAAAATTGAGCTACCGAGAATCATTAGACACTTAAAAAAAATTGTGCACCATCTAAAAGATAGTGTGACACCAATTTGGTGTCACCAAATCAACACTACTTTTGGGGCAATTCTCTACCTCTGGACTCCACAAGAAAGAGCCTATTCAATCTCCCACTCCTGAGAGGCTCTCCTGCAATGCCAGGCCTGGTATTATTTCACAAGGGACAAGCCAGCTTTTGAGACCCTGGCTCTTCTCAATCCCTGGTTCCCCCAGGGATCTGTAGCAGTCCCATGTCTGAGAACTCCTCTTGTTTGGTCAGCTCCTGTGAAGCAGAGAGAGATTTCTTCTTCAAAAAGAGGAGGCAGCAGAGTGTCGACATCCCAAACAGCACAGGCAACTGCTTCAGAAGTCTTTATTGTGCCACTCCAGTTACTTCTGTCCTTCCTTGGATTCCCTTCTGTCCTCCTGGGACTCTCTCTCAACCCTCTAGCTCTCTCAAAACCTCACTCATTCTCCTCAGGCTCCAGACAGCTCCGCTTGCAGCAAAACAGTTACCGAATTTGATTCTTAACCTGGGGACAATGCTCACCCAGTAAAATGATACATGATGTCAGCTCTTCTCCAGATAAATCACCAAAGGCTCCAAAGAGCTACTAACCCATCTCACTATTCTGCATTACATACAAACTCACGGGCCACATACAAACTCCACAAACCTCTTTCCAGTGCCACAAACCGCATGTGTTGCATGTTAAATTGTGAGTGGTGCTGCTAATTTGCCCAGGGCTGCCTACTCCCTCATCTCAGGGCACACTGTGCCCCAGCCAGCACCATACCTAGGCTCCTGGCAACCCTGAGTGAACTTTTAGTATCGGGCCCCCCTTTGCCAGAGATAATGATAATAATAATCGGACAATAAAAATATTACCATTTTTGGGCCCCCTTTCTGTCCAGGCAGCAGCCACCTGGTTTGCCCATGTCCATGTCTGGCTCTGGCTCTGGCCCCAGCCAGCTGGGGACTGGCTGGATGGTTTCAGGGTGCCTCAATGCAGGAGCTCTGCAGTGTGTGGAGACAGGGGAGCAGGCTAGCCCTGGACTGCTTGCTCTCCTGTCTTCACAAGCCTTTTCCAGGCTGGCCGGGACACAGGGTGCCTCAGCATGGGGGCTGCCTGACAGCTAGCCCTGCACTGAAGCACCCTGTGCCCCAGCCAGCCCTTGCTGCAGCACCTGAAGCAGCAGGACAATGCATCTCACTGCAAACCACACAAGCAGGGGCATGCACTGCAGCACAAAATAGCAACACAAATTTGTGCTGCTGCAAACACACATCCCTGCTTGTGTGCTGGGCAGAGTGCAGAATCCTGAATAGAATAGGGAATATCATTGATCCTCAGCTCCCAAAAGAACAAGTTGGCTTTCAGAAAATGCAGTGCCTCACTGACCAAATTATATTACTTACACGTGACAAAGAAAATGGATTTGAAATGAGGCAGAAAACAGGCACGGTCTTCATCTCACAGCTGCCTATGACGTTGTATGGCATCTAAGGCCTCAAAAATAAATTGCACTCCATGATACCTAACTATGCACTTTCATCATAAACATGATCTCCGGCAGATCATTTAAACTCACTACCCGCCAAGGAGAAAAAAACAATACTAACGCTGAAGAATGGAATCCCCCCAAGGGTCAGTGCTAGCTAGCACCAATACTTTTCAAAGTATATAATCTCAGACTCCCCACATACAACATCTAAGCGGTATGTGTAAACTGACAATGTTGCCATAGTAGCCCAAGGAACAGATGTGACAGAACTGGAAAAGACACTGAGGACTGACATGGAACCCATCATTGGTTATCTCCACAAGTGGCGCTTAAAGTTGAACATCAATAAATCAGTATCATCACTCTTCCACCTGGACAATTGTCGAGCCAAGAGCATGCTGAATATCAGAGTAAGCAACCACATCCTTCCTCATGAGCATACCCCAACCTACCTAGGAGTCCCTTGAAATCATTCCCTCACCTATATACACCATATCCAAAAGGTCAGCAGTAAAGTCTCTGCATGGGTAGCTGCCTAAAGATGTTTAGCCAGCATGACATGGGATTCCAACTTCAAAGTGCTCAGAAACACCACACTTGGAATGGTATATGCCCCAGCAGAACACTGTGCTCCCGTATGGTCCTGAAGTTGTCACACTAAAAAGCTCAACCTGTACTTAACAGTGTGCTGAGACTCATAACAGATTGCACAACTTATACACACACAGATGTACTCCCTGTACTCTCGGGCATTAGACCAAGTGATACAAGACAGACGCTAACATCATTACTGGCAATAGAGAAAAGAGATGTTCAAAATCACTAGTTCCATTAACTATTAACTGAAGACCTGAAGAGATGGAGACTTAAGAGGTTTAAAAGTCGTAAACTTTACATGCTATATGTACATGAAGCTGACAAACTCCTGGAAGAGACTGGGGATGCTGAACCAAATCTATGAGCTGCAACGGAGTGGGCCAACTGCTGGGAAAGGTCAGACCTATTCCTACAGTATTTGATGACAACACCAAACAAATCCCCCCGTTGGGCATGACCTTAACAAAGAAGCGTGGGTCCAGCTGAACAGACTGAGATCTGGATATAGACACTTCAAATCAACACTTTACAAGATGAGTGTCTTGGACAGCCCCCTGTATGAATGTGGTGCCTAATGAACAGTACAAAATTTAATTGGTTAGGGTCAGAAGGGAGAACAAGAAGGGTGATGTCATGGTGGGTGTTTGCTAGAGACTACCAGACCAGGAGGATGTGGTGGATGAGGCTTTCTTCAAACAGTCAGTGGAAGTTTCCAGTTCACAGACCCTGGTTCTCATGAAGGACTTCAATCACCCTGACATCTCTAGAAGACCAATACAGCAGTGCACATGCAAACCAGGGAGTTTTTGAAGAGTGCTGGGGACAACTTCCTGGTGCAAGTGTTGGAAAGGTCACCTAGTGGCCATGTTCTTCTTGACCTGCTGCTCATAACAGGGAAGAATTGGCTGGGAATGTAGTAGTGAATGGCAACATGGGCAGCTGTGACCACAAGATGATTGTGTTCAGGATCCTGAGGAAAGGAAGTCAGGACAGCAGCAAATTAAACACCCTAAACTTCAGAAAAACAGACTTCAATTCACTCAGGAAACTGATGGGCAGGATCCCCTCAGAGGCCAGTCTGAGGGGGAAACGAGTCCAGGAGATCTGGCTGTACTTTAAAGAAACCTTACAGAGGGCACAGGAACAAATCATCTTGATAAGGAGAAAGACTAGGAAGTATGGCAGAAGACAGCTTGACTTAACAGGCAACTCTTCAGTAAGCTAAAACACAAAAAGGAAGCTTATAAGTGGAAATGTGGACAAACAACTGGGGAGAAGTATAAGAGTAGTGTTTGGGCAAGCAGGAATGAAATCAGGAAGGATAAAGCACGACGAGTTGCAGTTAGCAAGGGACACAATTGGGAGAGGTCCTAGATGATTGTAAAATGGCAAATAGAGTGCCCACCATTAAGAAAGGGAAGGAGGAGGATCCAGGGAACTATAGACCAGTCAGCCTCACTTGAGTTCCTAGAAAAATCATGGAACAGGTCATCAAGGACTCCATTTCCAAGCACTCGGAGGAGAAGGTGATTAGGAACAGTCAGCCTGGATTCACCAAGGGCAACTTATGCCTGACCAACCTTGCTTTCTATGACAAGATGACTGGTCTGTGGATGCGGGGAGAGCAGTGGATGTGATATATCTTGACTTTAGCAAAGCTTTTGATACGGCCTACCACAACATTCTTTCAAGCAAGCTAAGGAAGTATGGATTGGACAGAAAGGTCTTTAAGGTAGATAGAAAACTGGCCGGATCATCCAGCTCAGAGGGTAGTAGGCAATGGCTCAATGTCTAATTGGCAGCCCGTCTCAACTGGAGGGCCCCAGGGGTTGGTCCTGGGGCCAGTTTTATTCAATATTTACATCAGTGACCTGGAAGATGGTATAAAGTGCACCCTCAGCAAGTTTGCAGATGACACCAAGCCAGAGAGAGTAGTACATACACTGGAGGGTAGGGCTAGGATTCAGAGAGACCTCAACATATTGGAGGACTGGACTAAAAGAAATCTCATGAGGTTCAATAAGGAGAAGTGCAAAATCCTGCACTTCAAACAGAACAATCCCATGCACTGGTACAGGCTGGGGGCTAACTGGCTAAGCAGCAGCTTTGCACAAATGGACCTGGGGGCTACAGTAGACAGTTAGCTGAATATGAGCCAACAGTGTGCCCTTGCTGCAAACAAAGCTAATGGCACACTGGGCTGCATTAGTAGGAGTGTTGCCAGCAAATCAAGAGAAGTTATTCTTCTCTATTCAGCACTGGTGAGGCCACATCTGGAGTACTGTGTTCAGTTTTGGGACCCCCACTATAAAAGGGATGTAGACAAACTGCAGAGGGCAACGGAAGTGGTTAGGAAGCTGGGCCACATGACTTCTGAGGAGACGCTGAGGGAACTGGGCTTATTTAGCCTCCAGACAAGAAGACTGAGTAGGGATTTAATGGCAGCCTTGAACTACCTGAAGGGTGGTTTCAAGAGGATGGAGCTAAACTGTTCTCTGTGGTGGCAGATGACAGAACAAGGAGCAATGAACTCAAGCTGCAGCAAGGGAAGCTTAGGTTAGATATTAGGAAAAAACTCTCTCACTAGGAGGGCAGTAAAGCCCTGGAACAGGTTACCCAGAAAGGTTGTGGAGTCTCCATTCTTGGAGGTTTTTAAGACCTGGCTAGACAAAGCTTGGCAGAGATTATCTAGTTGGGAATGGTCCTGCTTTAAGCAGGGGGCTGGACTAGGTGACCTCCTGTGGTCCCTTCCAACCCTAATTTCCTATGATTCTATGATTCTAATTGAAAGTTACAATCTCTACAAATGTCCAGATGAGGTAGATGGACTCTGCAAGCTGAGTGACAGTACCAGACAGTGGCTCAGATTTATAAGCTGATATCTGACATCATACAAAAAAATAAGACAGAATGGCATGGGGAACCAATTAGGCAGCAACAGTGTCTGGGCTCTGGTACAAGACCCAAACTACCATCTCCCCTGTGATGGCCAAAACCAAAGAAATGAATAAGCAATAAATATGTGCTTCTTAGAGGCATTTGGAACTTTTGTCTAATATGAAGCTTGTATTTTTGTAACCCACAAATGTAACTTGTAACTGTTTGTGGAACTGACTAGGCCTCAAAGACAAAGCTATAGCTGTGAAATTAGCTGACCTAATAGTTCCTTCTCGCTCAGAATTTAGCCTTGATGATGATAAAAACTGGATTCAACTGCCTAGCTTATCCAGTACATTTCAAGAAAGGACAGCTCAAAAAAGCATAGTCAGAGAGTTCTGAAGGGGCTGGATTTAGGCAGGGTAATGTTAATTTTAAACCTGAAGATGCTGTGTTGCAATTTGCTTATTGGATAAACCCAAGTCTGGGTAGTAACCTTTTATAATTTTAACGCCTTTTAACCCCATAGGATAATAGCTATAAAACAAGATTGTGAATGGCCCTAAAGCCAGCAGATTAGCATAAGACTAGGTATAAAAAGTGCGTGCGTCAGGTGACCAACAGGAAAGGGAAAGAAAGGAGAGAACAGGACGGAAATTGCTGTTCCAAGCCCGGACTCCAGACTCCCGGTGTGAGTGAGGATCGGATCCTGACCAAGGGACATTCCCAGGTAATCCTTTGGACAGCGTTGATCGGGGACGCCTGACTTTGCTGGAATCAACTGGCACGCACCTGGCATTGAGGGACTGCCAATAAGTTGCCAATCCGTGTCTGTCTATTTGTTGTTTTAAACAGCCCAGGGGCTGATATTCTCGCAGTGCCTAGCTGGCCTGTGACAGCTTGATCCATTTATCTGTTGTTATTATCCGTTATTATTTACTATTAGCTCTTTAATACTGCATTATCTGCTTATTGCATTTATCTCTCTGTTAACTGTTGTGTGTGTAAACTATAATAAATTTGCCATTGTTTTACTCCCAACTCTGCCTCCTCAATCCCAAACCAAACAGCTGAGTGGCTAAATTGATATACCCACAGTGCCCAGCTGGCCTGTGACACCCCCCTCCAGTGAAAAGAGCATTTAGGTGTCCTGCTTATAAAACTATTTACATCACTTATTTATATCAACATATGCTCACACTGAGACACCCCTCACAAGTGCTCCCCACAAGAACTATAGGCTAGTTCACAGCCCACACAACCCTTTTTGTCACAGCTGGTTACTCCTTTTTCTTTCATTGTTCCCAAAAGTTTTTATTGGTGCAGGACAACCTGGGTACAATAATCTGACCCCTTGCAACAAGCATTAAGATTAAATGTATTAACATAATATAGCCCCATTAACTGATTCAGATTGCTACAGTCACCTTTGTGAAGGTCTGTATAGTAGCAAAAGCAATATGAGTAAGGGAATGGGTCATATTTAAACAAATGAAGAGTTGTTTTTATTCTGATTTACATTGTTATACAGGATGCCAAAATAAGATCAGCAAA
>NW_017728997.1:46203819-46227661 GCF_001723915.1 Gavialis gangeticus | reverse complement strand
CCATTCTTGGAGGTTTTTAAGACCTGGCTAGACAAAGCTTGGCAGAGATTATCTAGTTGGGAATGGTCCTGCTTTAAGCAGGGGGCTGGACTAGGTGACCTCCTGTGGTCCCTTCCAACCCTAATTTCCTATGATTCTATGATTCTAATTGAAAGTTACAATCTCTACAAATGTCCAGATGAGGTAGATGGACTCTGCAAGCTGAGTGACAGTACCAGACAGTGGCTCAGATTTATAAGCTGATATCTGACATCATACAAAAAAATAAGACAGAATGGCATGGGGAACCAATTAGGCAGCAACAGTGTCTGGGCTCTGGTACAAGACCCAAACTACCATCTCCCCTGTGATGGCCAAAACCAAAGAAATGAATAAGCAATAAATATGTGCTTCTTAGAGGCATTTGGAACTTTTGTCTAATATGAAGCTTGTATTTTTGTAACCCACAAATGTAACTTGTAACTGTTTGTGGAACTGACTAGGCCTCAAAGACAAAGCTATAGCTGTGAAATTAGCTGACCTAATAGTTCCTTCTCGCTCAGAATTTAGCCTTGATGATGATAAAAACTGGATTCAACTGCCTAGCTTATCCAGTACATTTCAAGAAAGGACAGCTCAAAAAAGCATAGTCAGAGAGTTCTGAAGGGGCTGGATTTAGGCAGGGTAATGTTAATTTTAAACCTGAAGATGCTGTGTTGCAATTTGCTTATTGGATAAACCCAAGTCTGGGTAGTAACCTTTTATAATTTTAACGCCTTTTAACCCCATAGGATAATAGCTATAAAACAAGATTGTGAATGGCCCTAAAGCCAGCAGATTAGCATAAGACTAGGTATAAAAAGTGCGTGCGTCAGGTGACCAACAGGAAAGGGAAAGAAAGGAGAGAACAGGACGGAAATTGCTGTTCCAAGCCCGGACTCCAGACTCCCGGTGTGAGTGAGGATCGGATCCTGACCAAGGGACATTCCCAGGTAATCCTTTGGACAGCGTTGATCGGGGACGCCTGACTTTGCTGGAATCAACTGGCACGCACCTGGCATTGAGGGACTGCCAATAAGTTGCCAATCCGTGTCTGTCTATTTGTTGTTTTAAACAGCCCAGGGGCTGATATTCTCGCAGTGCCTAGCTGGCCTGTGACAGCTTGATCCATTTATCTGTTGTTATTATCCGTTATTATTTACTATTAGCTCTTTAATACTGCATTATCTGCTTATTGCATTTATCTCTCTGTTAACTGTTGTGTGTGTAAACTATAATAAATTTGCCATTGTTTTACTCCCAACTCTGCCTCCTCAATCCCAAACCAAACAGCTGAGTGGCTAAATTGATATACCCACAGTGCCCAGCTGGCCTGTGACACCCCCCTCCAGTGAAAAGAGCATTTAGGTGTCCTGCTTATAAAACTATTTACATCACTTATTTATATCAACATATGCTCACACTGAGACACCCCTCACAAGTGCTCCCCACAAGAACTATAGGCTAGTTCACAGCCCACACAACCCTTTTTGTCACAGCTGGTTACTCCTTTTTCTTTCATTGTTCCCAAAAGTTTTTATTGGTGCAGGACAACCTGGGTACAATAATCTGACCCCTTGCAACAAGCATTAAGATTAAATGTATTAACATAATATAGCCCCATTAACTGATTCAGATTGCTACAGTCACCTTTGTGAAGGTCTGTATAGTAGCAAAAGCAATATGAGTAAGGGAATGGGTCATATTTAAACAAATGAAGAGTTGTTTTTATTCTGATTTACATTGTTATACAGGATGCCAAAATAAGATCAACAAAACAATGTTCTGGTGAACAACTATTCTCAAAGCCCAATTCCCCAAATTATCTATTTAGAAATCACGTACTTGAAGATATTTGCAACTGAAATGCATGTGCAACTTGAAAAAAAAGAAAAAGTTGGGTCATTTTTTGTCCTATATCCATTTTGAATTTGATTGTTTAAGCAAAGTAACATGGTGACTCAAGCTGCAGAGGGATAAATGACACATTAATGAAATTCACCAGTAACACTAAATGAAGGAGAGCTATAAAAACAGTGAGAAAACAGAAATATAAATGGGATCTAGAGCTACTGGAAGCCTGGGCCAAAAATAATACAGATATTCCCTTTGGGAAAAAAAGGAGGGGGAGAGACATGGGAAAAGATCATTCTGACAAAGCCCTTTGGGCAAGAGTATTCAACCAATTATATACAAGTCTAAAGAAAGAGAGCAGGGACTGCATTCTTCTGTATTCTTTCTAGTTACCCTCTTTAAATGCTATTAAAGAGATTAAAAGCTGTAAGCAAAGGCGTAAGAAAGGGATATTTCCATTTGTTTGCAGTAGAAGAAATCCCTAATAAGTTAGCAAAGCTACAATGTTCATGGTTTTAGATGCCAGTAGTGAATTTTGGCAAATGCAGCTGGATGACAAAAATTTTAGACTTTGTATTTTCACTTAGCCATTTGTCAGGCACAGATTTATCAGGCTTCCTTTTCAGTTCCTAAAACATATCAAGGAAGGTCTGGTGTATCACTCCGATACAGGTTATATAGGTGATATACTAATGTGGGGAAGTGCCAAACACAGCCAGGATGAGAGGTTTAAGAGATTTCTGGATAGGTATCATGAAAATAATCTGCAGCTAAATAAAAACAAAAGGTAGAGTGGCTCTGACAGAAAGAAATTATTTGTGACATTACTTGAAAAACATGTCTGACTCCAGTAACTCAAAACCTGTTGCAGTCACTTGAAATGGCCACACCAATATGCAAGTCTGAATTGCAAAGATTCCTGGGAATTGTTGCTGCATACATTTATTCTATGCAGATCAACAATAGCTGCTTTTTAAGGCAACTGTTAGGAAAAAAATAACTTAAATATGCCTGGCTGTCAAGACATGAAGCGACATGAACATTTGAGAGAATTTCTTACAAGACCACCAGGACTGAAGTACTCTCATTTTGGCCCCATAGCTCTTTCCTTCCTGGCTGCCCAGAGGACTGGCTTCAATAGGAGGAGGCATGCAGTGTATTTATATCTCTGCCTGCTCCATAGTGCTCCATTAATGGTTGGGCCCTTATGGCATTCTGCTAGGAGAGAAGAGAGGTGGCACACCGTGGGGCTGAGGGAGGGCCTGGAGCCCAGCTATCCCATGCCCTGAGCAAGGGCTCTAAACACTAGGGCAGATCTCGAAGCTGGGGCCAGCAGCTGCCTGCTGTCAAGGTAGAGGACACTGTCCCAGCCCACTCTCCAACTGACTGGTCGCTCCACCATTGGGTATAGAGGCTCCTTGCAATCTGAACCCAAACCATAAGTACCCTTGTGGCCTAAATCCAGCCTGAGGACACAGGTGAGTTTGACACCCCTGCTTTATATAGTCAAGAAGAACTGGAATTATGATGAGACAGGCATATTTTAGCTAGGTTTAAACTCCCCATGAAATTAACTGAAAGCCACACACTTTTTAGGTACTAAAGTATCTGTCTCTGGAGATGGCTAAGTTCCCATTACAGTGAATGGAGAGGTGAGCAGTTCTGAAGCACAAAGCAGAGTGTGCCTTTAGGGGTGCTCTAGCTCCCCACTAAAAGCATAGGAGAGTGTCTGCACAGGTATTTACATAGTTACATTAGCCACAAAAATGCCGTCTTAAGTCAGAGATACTGTAGTGGGTAATTAAGATATTGTCCAGGGTCTCTATGCAAATAGCCATGAACTCTTGAAAAAAAACTCGGCTGCGGGGAGCTTTGTAGCTGTTGGGAACAAAACCTCTGCTGGTCTGTAAGTAGATAAAACTGTTGTGGGGCAAATTCTGTAAGGACATAATCTTCAAAAATTAAGAACTGGGCCCCACGTTCCTTCCTACCCTGTCCATTTTAAGCTAGTCTCTCATTTCTAGGCCAGTCTACAGTGACCACTCCCTGATTTTTGCATTTTTATTTATAAGAGAAATCACCGTCAATTAAGCAACAGTGACTTTATCTTAGTATTCCCCAGACTTCTTCCTGATCTTATTGCATCCTACTCCCCAGATTTCTAGATACACCACACTTTGCTTCTTGAACTCTAAAATCACTCATGTCACAGTCTGTTAACCTAAGGTTTATAAACTTATATCAAACACTTCCCAATAACTGGGTACCACTCCCTACTCCTCACCTTCCAAAACAGTTCCTCCCCAGATTTCAGAAGTGTTAAGTTTTATTTTCCACATTATAATTCAGAACACAGCCTTCCAAAAGCACAGCAACCATAATGAAAATAATGAGTCAATGGAAAGGCAAAGATAGGGATGGTTACATTGATTACTGTCCTCTGGCTGGCTCAGCAATAGTTGACAAAGCACTGTCCAAAGAGAAACAAACAAACAAACAAACAAACAACAAATATTGTATTTTCTTCTTTTCACATGCTGTTCTGGTTTGTGAAGGAAGGTTTGCACAAGTAGGAGAAGCACAAGAAATTGTAGCACTGAGTTTTCTTCTATAAGGCAGGGTTGTTCAGCTGGTGGCATGCAAGCTACATGAGGCCTATGAGGGTTTAACAAGTGGCCCCTGCAGTCCCACCCATCTGCCACTGCCCCTATCATTTTGGCTGCAATAGCAGCCAGGGTCTTTGGGCTCCCTCTCTCTCCCCCAGCTTTTGCTGCCTGACCCTGCCCCAGGGAGCAGGAAGGGATGGGGCAGGGCAATGCTGCACAGCTCATGATGCCAGCAACCTGAAGTGGTTATGTGGCATGGTGCCATGGGAGAGTCCATAGGAAGCCGTAAGTGAGGCAAAGCCCCACGTAGGGGTGCCTACCCCCACATGCATGGTGCAATAGGGTGGAGGAGCACTTGTCCGCCTGTGCCACTTGCAGGCTTGGGGGCCTGTGCCCCCACTAGTGTCGCCCTGATGATGTGCAGCCTCTACTGGTACGGCCCCCAGCCACTTAGAAGTTGGACAGCCCTTCTCTAAAGCAACACCATTTAGAAACTGAAATTTCTGATACTGGGAATCTACAGGATTTGGGATTCTAGGGCTGGAAGGGACCTCAAGGGTAATCTATACCAGATGCAGGATTCACACTTCCTAAACCATCCCAGAAAAAAGTCTGTCTAGCCTCTTCCTTAAAATCTTCAATGGAGATTTCACAATTTCCCTAGGCAGTATCTTCTGTTGTCCTACTCTTCTTATAGATAAGGATTTCTTTCTGATATTTGATCTAAATCAGCTTTGCTATATTTTAAATCTAACGCCTCATGCCGTGCTCTCTGTGATGATAGAAGAATGTTTCTCGGTCTTGTTTGTAGTTTCCTTTCAAATAATTGAAAACTGCTATCATATTGTTGGCAAAGACCCGGCATACTCGTCACATGCATGGGCCCTTTAAATGATTCTGAAACTACTGACAGACCTGCAGCAAGAGAGGTGTGCCAGGCTGCTTAAACTGGCTGTTGTGGTGTAAGAAAGCAGGGAGATACATTTACATTTCAAAGTGAGCAACAGATGCTTCGTTAACATCTAGGAAAGCTGGGAATGACCATAAGCACTGATTGATGTAGCTGAATGCAAGGAATGTTACTTAATGCTATCATTAATAAATATATTTTTGTTAGAATGTTTACATAAGTTGTAAGAACCAAGCAACCTTATCAGACCCTAAAGTTCGGAGGTAACAAATTAATGTAAATGAAAAGAAAAAAGAAATAAGGAAGTCTTCCTTTTGGCCCATTTTGCTTTCTCAAAGATATGAATTTTTACTAATTGACACTTTTCTGGTCCAGGAGAGATCTGGTTTAATCCAGTTCTGAAAGTTTTAGTAAAAAAAAAAAATTTAAATAAAACAAATCCGGGATCATGTATTAGAATATTAAGATTATGTTTAGCAGCCATCTATAAGTAGGAGGTATAGGCTGTGGGGAAATTTGGGAACTTCTTCATGACATATAGTGGACTGTTTGCCTGTGGGATTGTGTGGAGGACCCCCTGCTGTGAAGACCATAAGCCTGGCCAGCTTCACACAATGGCAGCCAAGACCTGT
The DNA here is from genome assembly GCF_001723915.1 of Gavialis gangeticus. Classification (NCBI taxonomy): domain Eukaryota; kingdom Metazoa; phylum Chordata; order Crocodylia; family Gavialidae; genus Gavialis; species Gavialis gangeticus. Next base: position 46,221,641 of record NW_017728997.1, on the reverse strand, counting down.
ACTTAAGATTATGCTTTACCTCAGTTATTAATCTTGCTTGGTCAATTAATCGATAAACTTCTCACATTGGTTGGAATGACCCAAGGGTCTGTTTAACTTTTTTTACCTGTCCACCCCAGGTAATATTTGTTAACAATATACCCCCTTATCTCCTTTTCTCCTAGCTAAACATAACTAGTTTCTTCAACCCTTCTTCATACAACTTGCATTCTAACTCCTTTATCATTTTGATTGTTCATCTTTGGATCCTCTCCAGTTTCATTATATCCTTCTTTAACTGTGGTGCACAGAACTTAATACAACACTCCAAATAAGGCTTAACCAAGTGCTGAAAAGAATTATATTTTCAATATATCTTTCATATAGTGCTTCTATTTATGCAACCCAAAACTGGATTTGCATTTTTTGTAACAGTATCACAATGATTTATGGTAAATACGTGATCTACCATAAACCCCAGATCCTGCTTGACAGTACTACTGCCAGGCATGTTATCTTCCACTAGCAAAATGCCTGTCATGACGGACAGGGAGTGGGGCGGGAGGGAGGAAGGTGGGTGAAGCAGGAACGGAGACCTGCGGCCAGCTCCACGCCCTCCCCACACCACCCCAGGTATAGCCCCTAACCCCCCCCCCCCCCTCTGCCACTCCAGGTCCTACTTTGCTCCTAGCCCTGCTGCCGCTCTGGGTCCTGCCTGCTCCCCCCCTCCTGCCACCGTTCTGGGTCATGCCCTGCTTCCGCTGCCACTCTAGGTCCAGCCCCATTCCACCCCTCTTCCCCAATGCTGTGTGTGTGCAGGGGCATGGCACGCAGCTGCACGTGGGGGGGGGTGGCACACGGAGCAGCCACAGTGCAGGGAGCGCTCACTGGCTGTGTGAAGCGGGGAGTGGTTCTGGGGTGTGATGTAGAGCATGCAGGGGGGGTGTGGCACACGCCCTGGTGTGGGGAGCAGCCATAGCATAGGGAGCACCTGCTAGTTGCATGGCATGGGGAGTGGTCCTGGGATATGGTACAGGGAGGTGTGGTGCGCAACCACAGGGCATGGTACAGGGAGCAGCCACGACATGGGGGTGCAGGGACTGCCTGCTGGCAGCAGACCCAGAGTGTAGCACAGAGTGCATGGAGCAGGGAGCTGCCATGGTGTGGGGAGTGGCCGCAGCCTGCACCTACATGGCATGAGGAGCAGCTGCGGGGCATGACATGGGGGGCCATGGTGCTTCGCTACACTGGGGGGTGCGATGCATGACCGCAGGGCATGGCACAGGAAACGGCCATGGCACAGGGGTGCGTGGAATGCCTGCTGGCTGTAGCCCCGTGGGATGGGCAGCAGCTATGGGGCACACAGGGGGCATGATGCATGGCCATGGGGCATGGTGCAGGGAGGGGCCACGGTGCAAGGAGTGCCTGCAGACTGTGCCCATGTGAAGCAGCCCCAAGATGTAGCACAGGGCATGCGGGGGGGCATAGCGCATGGAGGGGTTAGCATGGCACGTGGGGGGGATGCCACATGGGCATGCAAGAGGGGAGGCGCACAACTGTAGGGCATGTTCCGGGGTGGCGTGGCATGATGCATGGGGAAGCGTGCCAAGCACACATGAAGAGGAAGTGGCATATGGTTGCAGGGCATGGCACGGGGAGCAGCCACAGCATGGCAACTGCCTGCCAGCTGCAGCCATGTGCCATGGGGAGTTGCCCCAGGGTGTGGTGCAGGGTGCTTGGCTGCATGGGCAAGGGAGGTGGCACACACCCGAGGGGCGTGGCGTGGGGAGTGGCCACAGTGGTGGGAGCACCCGCTGGCTATATGGAATGGGGTACGGCTCTGGGGTGTGGCGCAGGACACACGCAGGGGGTGTGGCACACAGCCGCAGGGTGCTGCACAGGGAGCGGGCATTGGGGGAGTACCCCACCCTGCAGAAACGTGCTGCAGCTAGCGGGCGCTGCCCGTGCACCCACATGTCAACTCCCCCCCGCCCCTGCACGCCCCATGGCTGCAGCCAGAAGGCACTCCCCATGTGGGGGGGGGCATGCCTTGTGGCCGCAGGATGTATGCTGTGCCCTGCGGCAGCATGCTGCACCCGGCGGGCCCTTCCTGCACCTACCACACCCCCCTGTGTGCCCTGTGCCCCACAGCCATAGCCAGCGGGTGACCCCCCCACGCGGGGGGGGCATGGCACACAGTTGCAGGGTGCTGCGTAGGGAACGGCCACGGGTGGCACGCCCCACCTTGTGACCATGTGCTGCAGCCAGTGAGCTCTGCTGGCACACCCCGCAGCCACTCCCTGTGTGGCACTCTGTGGCTGCGCACCGTGCCCTCCAACCATGCCACATGCCACACCCAAACAGGGCCATGCGCCATGCCCCCCCACTGCCCCGCCTCCACTCACCTCCCCTTCCCTCCATGTGGTGGGGCACAGCCTGGCTCCCACCGCCTCCGCCTGTGTGTCTATCTGTCAGTAAGGATACGGGCAGCGCATGTGCAGTTAGCCCAGAACATTACAGACAGACACCCACACAGCTGGAAGCGCTACAGCTTTTATTATATTAGAATTCTATATTTGTGCATTTGTTTTTTTCTTCCTCTTTTTCCCCCTTACATTTGTCTTTCCTGAATTATATTTTGTTATCTATTTCCCAGTTCATCAATTTATGCATATCCTTTTTAATTTTAATCCTAAACTGCAAAGTGCTTGAAACCACTCTGTTTGGTCATGTGCATACATGATCAATAAGCTCTCCAGTCCTTTACCTAAGTTATCAATAAAAATGTTAATCAGCCCCAAATCCAGAGAAGACCCAGTGGAATCCTTTTGAGAACTCTTGCCATTCTGATGTCAATCCATTTATAGTTATTTTTTTGCTTGTGGTCATTCAACCAATTATGAATCCACCTACTAGTAATTCTATCTAACCCACAATTCTCAATCATACTTACTAAAAAGTCACATGGGACTGTGCCAAAAGTATTACTAAAATCTAGGTATGACACATCCACTGCCTTTCCTTATACACCAAACAAGTTACTAGGTCCAAGGAAGAAATCAAGTTAAAATGTCATGGTTTGCTCTTTACAGAACTGTGTAGGCAGCTAGTAATCACCCTTCTGTCTTTGAATGTTTACAAACTTAATATTTATAATTTGTTCTAATGCCTTCCTGTCGCAGAGCACTCAGGTGTCCTGCGCCTGAGACCAGAAACAGCTCAGGAGAGACCCCTAATGGCAAGAAGGGGGAGGCCCAGCTGCCAGTTACCAGGGCAGCCAGAGTCACAGGTGCTGGTTGCCAGGACAACTGCTGGGGAGCCAGCTGAGAGGAAGGGGCAGGGCCTGGCCCATATAAGCCCAGGCATGAGGCCAGTTCTCCTCTGGCAGCCGAGGGAGGGAGGAGCTCGGCCAGTGTAGACGGAGGGGAGAACCCTGACTGCGTGAGCAGCCCCTGGTCGCTGCTGTGGGTTGGACTATTTTCCCAGTAGGGACTGAATGTTGTTTGGCCAGACGGTTTAGCTTTTTATGGTATAGCCCAGGGGCTTTGTGTTTTTGCGTTCGCTGTTTTAACCGGAGGACCAGGGGAGGCTATTAGGGGTTGGAGGAGGCCTCATAGGGGCTCCACGGTAGCATGGGGACCCCAGCACCAGAGAGGGCGCGGCATTTTAGGGTACACTAACCTCAGCCCCAGAGCAAGGGGGGGGGCAGTGAGAAGCCCCGAAGAGAGGGCCACAAGGAGCGAGAAGCCCCAGAGAGAGGGGGCAGTGAGGAGGAGGTAAAGGAGAGGGCCAAATCACAGCAGGGCCCAAGTCAAAACCACGTCAGTACCATCTGCAAGGCTTGGGCTGCGGTGTAGGGGAGGAAAAGGAGCTGCAGATAGTGCCCCCTGGCACTGGGGTGCATAGAGTGGGCAGCCTCCTGCTAATTACATCAATCAATTAATCAATTAAGATCAAGGCTTGGCAGGTGAGTAAGCAGGCGGTTGGCCCATAACAGGAGGGCGGAGTCACCAATAGGAAGACTCCAGTAAGGATACTTCTGTCACACTTCCCAAGTATTGAAGTGAGACTGTTTGTTCTGTGATTCCCTGGATCTCATTCTTCTATTTTTAAAAAACGGACATTATCTTACCTCTTCTCCAGTTCTCTGAGACCTCAACTGTCATTAATGAGTTAGCAAATAACATTGTAAGTGGCTCTGATATTCACTCAGGACCCAGGGAAGAATTCTGCTACATCCTGCTGACCTAAATTAATTTACATTGTGGGGAAAAAAATTCTGCCATGGTTTTTACTTATTGTAATCTGCATCCCAATCTCATTTAAATTAATTTAACAAGTCTCTGTGAAAAATGAAGCATGGGATGCACTGAGAAACTACCTTCTTTGTGTCTTCTGTTAATAGCTCACCTTTTCCACTATGATCAAAGCCATGGCTTGCCTAATCTTTTTTTTCTAACTATTCTTTGTTGTTTTGAACAGCTTTTTCTAGTCATGACTGAGTTTTTGCTACTGCTTTCCTAACTTTGTCCCTACACATTCATACTGTTCTTTAGTATACTTTCTTAGTGACAGGCTCTTCCTTCCATTACCTGTAGAGTCACTGGCTGCTCTTTAAGATAATTTTTTTAAAGATACCTTTATGACTCAGGTATTTGAAGATTCACATTAACTTAAGCTTAAGGGTCTGCCTATACTGCAGCAGCAGCATGTTTGGACCAAGATGATCCTCAACTTCCTCACCCTCACTCATGGGTGAATTGCTGCATATGGATCATACCTGTGGACAGGGGTAAGCAAGGTATGGAAGAGGATACTCAAACTCACCTTGGCTATGACACACCACTATGATGGTGTAGCAAACCCTAAGTGAAAATAGAATGTAGGTACCTAAGTTATATTTGTGCGTTTGAAAATTTTACCCAAAATTCTGACACTTCATTAATTTTACCTAGGAAATGTATGGAGATTTTAATATTTTTCAACTATTTGCCTCCCAAAGAGTGGCAAAAAAAGTTACCTGTCCTGTGTTTCAGCTAAGAATTTATATGTACTCACAGCCAGAGATGGAAATAAGACTGATCAAGTGATTCAACGAATCCCACGCACCAGCATGTCCTCAGTACTGTGTCACTCGGCTACCCCAAACACTGTCAAATCTGCCCACAGGAATATCATGCATATATTTTACACATCCCACATCAAACACTGCAAGTGAAACACTTCACAAGTAGACAACAACTTGCAAACAAGTATTTTCACTTTTCTCCCACCAGCTAATCTAATGAAAATATCAGTTTCCAATACTGTCAGGCATTCATTCAAAGCAAAACTTAACACCTGCATCACTCAAAAACTAAAATATCACCATTCCAGTACTGCCACCTGTCACTGCATTCAGCTCACACTGTAGAATAAATTCTTCACTCCTAGGACACTTCCATGCACATAGTACTTCCCTGGCTCAGGAAATCCATGAGCTCACCATCTGAAAACAGGAACCTAAATGAAAACTGTGCCTCCACAAAGGACTAGCTTGCCTACTGAATATCATAACTTCCCTTTCTGCCCCTACAAGCCTCAGATAAACACAAACATCCACTGATTAGCCAGAAGCGTCACTGTTAAAAGAAACAAGGATGCTAACCATTCATGGATACAGAAGATGAAGATACAATCTCCAGGCTTTAGGAAAGGAAGACATCGTCTAAAATTTGAACTTAGACCTGCAAAACATGTTCCCTCAGGACACCAATCTGTTTCTTTGCATCTTAAAAATTTCAAAGATGATCAGGTATTAAATCATTTTATTACCCACTTCCTGACTTGACATTTTGAATAAAATTTTGTAGAAAAATAGAAGCAATTACCTCAGTGAGATGGGGGTTAGGGTTGAATCCACATTGGTTGCAGACCTTGTTGTGACACTGTGTGCAGGTGTTGAAGTTTGGCTGGTTAGGGGAGGAAGTGAGTTCTGTTGTCTTGCATATAGGACAAAGAGTGCTGCTTGGAAGGGGCGCAATTTGTGGGACAGAATAAGGTGAGGTAGGGGTGCTGCCTCGGTCTGGTGAAACAGAGGGAGACCGTCCTGATTTTTGACTTCTGGTATCCACTTGGAGAGTCCTCCTAGGTCCATCTGCCTGTTGGCTGGCCTGACCATGACGCCTCATATCTCTTGTGCTCTCACCAGTCTGAGCAGGCTGTGTAAGGGATGGGGAAGTTGATCTCTGTCCTGCTGGGTGATCCAATTGATCTGGTCTTCTGGGTGTACTGAAATATCATTAAAAATACAACATGTACATAATCCAAGTTTCACAAATTCATATGATTACAAATCAATTCTGAAATGCAGTTCCCACAATTATGGCGAACCTTAAGTCACCACAGCTACTGCAGGTCACTGGAGACAGACGTACAACCCTTTTCACTTTATGTGCCTAACTGACCCATACATAGCCACATAACTGCAGTTTTTAGTGCTAATGCACAGGGGTGCTCAACCTCTGGTACACCAGCCAAATGTGGCTCACAGAGCCATAGGTATCTGGCCCACGGAGCTCCCCACACATTAGGAAATGTGGTGGCAATAAATATGCCCATGTTCCCCTGCTGCCAAAATTCCCAAGCCCCAAGCAGAAGGCTGGGGCCAGGTCATGCCCCCTCCCTCCACCCCTGCAGGTGAATGAGACCAGGCCCGTGTCAGGCTGGGACCATAAGCCAGATCTGGCCTGCACATGGCCTGAGCGCTGCCCATTCGTCCCACTGGTTGGAAAGGTTGCATACCACTGACTTATGCATAGTTTTAGATTCTATTTCCCTTTCTGGCAAAAAGAATCAGCCTGCTTATGAACTGGCTGGAAAAAGAGGTTCCTCCTACTTTTTAGCTGAAGAAACTAGTGTTATAGTACTTGGCAATGGAGTAGAAGACCAGGGTTCTAAGTACCCTATACCCAGACTGGGGTTAGAACCTACATCTCCTGCTAGACAGCAAAGTACCTTAGCCATAAGACCAGGCCCCTCTCCAGTTTGCCTCTTGAAGCTGGCCTTACTGTACTATGCATTTAATATTCATTGGATAGAAAGTATTGGAAAAGTTTCCACCTCCCCTCCAGGGGAAAAAGGAACCAGGCTAGAACCTAGGGCCCCCTTGACTCGAGGGCAACAGCGGTGTCACTAGGCGCGCATCTGAACATGTGCCCATCAGAAGCAAATTTGCTTCTGATGGGAGCAGTTCAGTCTAGGGCTGCTCCTGCCCTGATCTGCCGCCCTGCAGCAGCCAGGGGGGAGCTCCAGGTTCCCCTGGGTGCCAGCCCCAGGCTGGCAGGGTGCACGGAAGGTGATCCTGATCTCCATAGGGCAGGGAGAGCTGTCCCAATTGCTGGGATGGGTCCTGATCTCCAACAAGGCTGGGAGGCAGCTGCCCAGCAGCCAGGACAGCTCTTCCCACCAGCCAGGACAGCTCTCTCCACCCTGCAGAGATTAGAACTGGTCCTGATCTCCATGTGGGTAGCAGGAAGCATCCTGCTGAGCCAGGACAGTTCTCCCCACCCCCTGCGGTCCCCTGCAGCTTAGGCTGACTGGGAGAAGTTTGCTCCCAGTCAGCATCTATACTTACAATTCGGTGCGTTGCTTTAAGGTGCTGATTTCTAGTACCTTTATCTGCAGGTCAGGGCAGGGATACTCCTGTCCTGCTCTCCTACAATATAGCAGCCAGGGGGAGCTCTAGGCTCCCCTAGGTGCCAGCTCTGGGCTGGCAGCGGGCAACAGGGTCCAGCCTGGGTTCCTGGGAGTGGGAGAAGAAGCTGTCCCCCCTCTGGGGCAGCTGCCTCCCACTCTACCATCCCTGCTCTGAACAGTTGCCTTCTGCCTGACTCCCACTCTGATCTTGGAGTGGGGGTTAGGATAATGTCCCCTGCCTCTGTAGCAGGCAGCTCCTGGGCCCTGGCTCTGGGATCAGAGCCAGGGCCCAAGAGCTGCTGCCTGCTCTGGGGGCAGGGGACATTGTCCCCTCCCAGGGTCCAAGATTGGAGTAGCAGGGAGATGCCTAGGGCAAGGGACAATGTCCCAGCCCTGGCTCCAAGCTCTGAACCGGGGCTGGCAGCTGCCTGCTGCCTGCTGTGGGGCCAAGGGACACTGTCCCAGGCCCCTCTCCAATTGGCTGATCTGAGTGGGGGCTAGGAGTCAGGCAGCTGCCTGGGGGAGAGGGCAGTTCTCCCACCCCTACTGCCTGGCTAGCTATGTAACCATGCACTACTGCGCATTAGATAATTTACATTAAATCTACTACCTGTATTTACAGGTAATGGAAAATTGTGCATTAATCTATTTCAATGCAGAGTAACTGCTGCTCTCAGTTACATAGTGATGCTTTACTGCACAGTAAAGTGTCTTGTGTAGACACACTCCTGAGTACTTAATCTCCTAGCCTCACATATGTCCCTTGCTTGGCCACCCAGTAGGCCTGTTTAAGAGCAAGGCTGGATACTGGGTCTGAGCAAAGGTTGGTGGGTACTGTACTTTGCTGGGAAGAAGGAAGTGTAGGTTCCATACTTCTTGGGGTGCCTAGAACTCATTCAGGTACATACACTGAAATAGGATTAACTTGTAGTAAAGCCACCCTGTAAGTCAGGGGTAGGCAACATTTTTGGCTGGAGTGCCAAAAAACCTACAATGTCTAGCTTGTAAGGTGCTGGAGTGCTAGCATGCCAGCAAAACAAAACTGTGGTGGAAGGTACACGGTAGGATACACTGCATATTAATATAGTTAATAATCATAAATGTTGCTTTTTTCACAGTAAATATCAGGTTTTCCAAAAATTCTAAACCTGGTGACAATAAATAAAACTTAATATACTACCTTTGTATGCCTTCTAACTGTAAAATTTTCTGAAGCTCATGCAAACCAAAGGCAGGGCAAACAATGTAAACATAAAAACAGAAAGCAGAAAACCAGAAAGAATTGAATTATTTGAAGTCTGTATAAATCTGGATAAGTATTTCCAAGAAGTCAATCAGAGCAGAAAAACACACATAAAAGTGAACAATATGAATTGTTCAAATCTAGGAATGTAAAGTAGAGAGATCAAAATAAACCGAATATGAGCTTTTTTAAGAAAGTAAAAAACTGACCAATATTAACTGGTTTCAGACAGCAAAAACTGAGTATGAAATGATTTCACAGAGCAAAATAAACTGAATAATACGCAACATTAAAAGCTCAGTTTGCACAGCACAGGCATCAGCACCAACAGGCTACTGAGCTATCTGCCACCCAGAGCCAGGTGCTTCCCCCATATATGCAGAGGGGGAGGGGCTTCCAACGTCTGAGGCAGTGCTGAGCGCTTCACAAAGCTTCATAAAAACTCCCAGCGCTGCATCAGGCACTGGGAGCAGGGGCAGGAGAACGTGGGCAGGGGCGCAGGGACACAGTCTGCATTCTGCTGGCCCTGGCCTCAGTGCCTGTGGCTGAGTTTGTGAAGCTTTGTGAAACAATCAAGACCGCCTTTCGTAGACAAGTCTACGAACTTCACTTCATAAGTCTACTAGATACAAAAAATCATGGACTAAATATAGACATTGGATTTATGGCAAATTATAACCGGCCTGCCATACAATAACCCCAGGTAACCTGTCTCTATTTTACCAGCTACATTCTTGTATCACCAGTTCAACATTCCCCCTTTCCCCACCCCACCTGTCTCACACCTATTGTCTCCTCTCCCTCTGATCCTCACTGCCATGCATTTGCATTTTCACAGACCTGAATTTTGCATATTGGTTTCTATTCTACCCAAGAAAGCACAAAATTCACCAGCAGGCTCTCTCTAAGGCTGAAGAAAGGTGTTTGTGCCCAAAACCTTTCAAAGAACAATTTTCCCAGCTATTTAGTTGATCTAATAAAAGATATCACAGCTACCCAAAGAACATTGTCTGCCTATGTCCTTAGACCAACACAGCTACAACCAAGACCCTACTACACCAGAAAAATTCTCATTTGGCCTCTTAAAACCAGATTCCAGCCACTTTATGCTACCTTACCAATACAAATGGCCAGGAACAGGAGCAGAGAACCTACCTGAGCAATGAAGTCCTAACAGAAACATTTTTGACTTATGAAAAGGAGAAATGTTGAAACTGGTATTTGTAGCTGCTGTCTCTCTGTATTTACTAATTAGCTGTAGCTAGTAGCTAGGAAAGTTGGCAGTATCTAAAGGAGCACTCAACACAAAACACAAGTATGTACACACACTGCCTTTATTGCCTGTATTTATAGAGTTCTCATGATAGGGGAGAAACACCACAGAGAAGTGCTAGGTTCCAGGAAGCTTAATCTTTAAAATATTTTGAAGTTTTATCTTTCTGAGAAACAGAAAGAAAGAAAGTTCTTCCCTGTTCCTACCTGTTACCCTCCTCCCTCACAGAATCCTGGAAAGGTTAAAAAACTTAAATTCTCACCCTTAAACATCTTCAACAGCCTATGATATTCCAAACATATTACAGGTTCTATACTCCCCTATATCTAGCACATATCCACACATTTGACTACCTCTCCCCACTGATCTTAAACTAAATTCTAGATTTCAAATTTAACCCATATTGAACTGATTTCTGAAATAAACTTTGTCCCTTTACCTTCCCAGTTCCAGTGAATTTCAATTGCAAAAACTACCCAAAAGTAGTTTCCATGCAGGAATTAACCTACACCCTTTTTTTACACATACTGCTTAAGTATGTTAATCATATATCACATGTCTCAAGGGAATGTGTTTGTGGCAAGAGAAGATGACATTGGTAACTTAGATCTATTTAGTTACATAATCTGGCACAATACACTTATCAAACATTTATGAAAAAACATTTCTCCTGAAGGCAAAAAGTATATAATTTATACTGCCTAGGACCAAAGGATACTTAATGTAAAAAGTATGTTTCAGCATCTTAACTAGTGCAAATAGCAGATTTACACCAGCAGAACCTGGCCCAATGTCTATACAGCAATAAGGATAAAAAGAAAATCTAAACACCTACAATACATGACACTCAAAAGAACACTTTCTGCTAAATGTTAACTCATACAAAATAAATATTAGTCCTTAGCGCTTGCAAGTATTTTGAACCACAGACTTCAAAACCCTTTTTCCAAAGGTGGGCCCCAAAAGAATAGAAAACTGACATCAAAAAAAAACTTTTTTCCTTAAATGACTTGCCCAAGACTGCATAGCAAATCTCTGGCATTGCAACTAGCTAGCCAAATAGGGGCCAGATCCAAATTGGTAAACTGTGTGCCTGAATAGGACTTAAGCAGAATGTAGATGATGACATTGCAAAAACTAATCTGTAGGCGTGCCATGAGCATATCAAATGCACACCAACAAACACAGACTGAAGTGGTGCTTTCACTGCTCACCTTTTATACATGATTTGAGTGGTTACTGCACTTACCCAAGAAACGGAACGCCTGGGTCCTAGGCCCTCCACAGGGAATTCAAAACCATAGTGACCCACTTCTGTGGAAAATGTGGTAATCACAGGACTACAGAACAGTCTGAGTGGAGGGGTACCTTCTATTAAACCTGGGTCACTGTACAGGCAGACAGGCAGGCAGGCAGGAATCATAGGGCCCAAAGGAGAGCAAACTAAAGGAAATCTAACTTTGTAGCCTAATGGTTCAGCCATTCAGCTGAGACTTGGGTTCTGGCCCCTGATCTCAAGATTATTATGGCTTTTATCCAATGATTATCTTGGGTAATGTGCATGAATTGTTCCAGTTCCTGACCCCAGGACCCTTTACGAAGACTTGATGCAATGCACCCTGCTGATAACTAGGGCTGTCAATTAATCACAGTTAATGTGCACAATTAACTCATTAATTGGTTCTTGAGTTATTTTTTTTTAACATGTTACTCATGCATGTGGTTTTGAAGCTTGTGCCCAGGCTCCACTCAGCCACCTCTGGGCTGCCCAGTGGGGCAGCGCTGGCAGCACAGAGGACCGCAGGGCAGTCCAGGCATGTGCATAGACACAGACATGCACACGCAGCCTGCATGTAGAGCAGCACTGTGCCAGTAAGTCTGTAGAAGGGGAGGGGCAGGGGGAACGAAGGGCTGGAAGGAGTGGTCACAGATAGAGGCCCCCATATTGAGGGAGGAGTGGGGTAGAGGCAGAGGTGAATGGGGTCCTAGTGCCAGGTCATGGGATGGAGATGTGGGAGGCTCATCCAGGACACAGTGGCGGGGCAGCTCCCTCCTGCTGTGGGGGCACATGCCCCTCAGATTTGTGTGCAGGGCAGAGGTGGGCTGCCTGCTGTGGGCTGGGGCTCTGAGCCTACTGGCTTTGCCCAAGACCTGTGCACTGACCATGCCACATATACCCTACCTACCCGGCAGCAGGAGGCACAACATAGCATTGCGCAGCTCCTGGGGCAAAGGCAGCAGGGCATAGAGCCCCAGACCGCAGCAGGCAGACCACCTCCATGCCACATAAAAATCTGGGGGGCAAATGCCCTCTATAGCTCCTCTGGGGGTGCACGCAGCGGTGGGGAGTTGCCCCCCCCACACCCCTGGATGAGACACCCACGGCTCCATCACATGACCCACCCCACCCCAGGTCCCCATTCACCCCAGCACCTGCCCCCGTCCCACTCCCTTCCTCACCATGGGGGCCTTGATTTACCTGCTAGGTGCTGCCTCTGTGTGTCTGTATGTGTCTGTGTCTGCTCCTCCCTCTCAAGCCACAGCCCCCCCACCAGCTCTCCTGCTGCCCCTCACTCCTGACCCGCAGTACCCCACATCCTGCCAGGGTGGGGAGCCCCCCCCAGGCTCCAAGCCACACACACACACAGCCCAACACCTTCACAAATCCCTCCCCACACACGCACCCCACACCTACCCCCCAACCAAAGTACCTGCATAATTTGCATAATTTTGAATTTTTATGCATATAATTTTGAGTTTTTCGCTGTGTGATTAAAATTGCAATGAATTGTGACTCATTTTTTTAATTGAACAACTAATTGCTATCTAAGTTTTTAATCACTTGACAGCCCTAGTAATAACCCGTAACTTTGCAGTAATGGATTAACCTGCCTTCAGGGAATGCTACTCTTTGTCCTCAGTAGCTAGAGTTTGACTTATACCGTAAAGCATGAGAATCTGCATCCCTTATGAAACTAACTTATTTTTAAATTTTTAATACTTTGCATTACAACTGTATATCCTTGTTATTCATAAAATTGGTCTTCTTCCTCATTGAATTCTGAAAAATTCTTGATCTCAATAACATCATGTGGCTATAAGGACTAGAACTTACATGTGATCTTTGAAAAGGTACCTCCTTTTATAAGTGTAGAATTTTCAATTTTTCCATCTCACTGAATGTTTCAATGTTGTTCTCATTGTTCAAGAAATTTTAAAATTTTAGTTTTTTGGTTTGATTTGGAATAAGCAACAAAAAACCTACCATCAACTAGAAAGTCTGGTTTGCAAACAGCTTGTGTCAACTAAACATAAACTGTGGGCACGTCTGCACAGGACGCTTAATATGCAGCAGACTAATTCCACTGCGCATTACCGCAGTGGGCAAAGCCCATGCTAATGCACAGTAGATTTAATCTAATGTGCAACAGCATCACTTAAAAAAGTTCATCTGCACTAATGAGCAGTAGAACTGATTATGGCGCATTAAGTTAGTACCTGTCATCACAGGTACTACACTTAATAGGCCGTAATTATGGTGCATTAATGAATGTGTAGATGTGCACAGTTTGTAGTTTTTATCTGTGAGGAAAGTAGATGGGGAAAAATAAATTTGAGTGAAATATTTGTTAACAGCTCTTGGAATATAAAGGACTAAATCCTATTTCACTTCCATAGTTGTACAAGTGCAGTTTTGGCACTCATGCTGTTTGGGTTCTATTTCCACTTGGGGCAGGGGATACACGCATATCCACTGGAAAGATACACGCATATCCACTAGAGAGAAGAAAGTTCCCCTTATCTTTTAACTTAATAACCTAATCATTAAGGTACATCCAGATTTTAGCCCCCATGAGCAAGTCTGAACTTGCATTTCTTACTTCCCAGAAAAGCGCTCTGAGCGTGAAGCCACCATGGTGCACAACTGGGAGCTCAAGAACCCAGCTGGCAGTCAAAGGTAATAATTGCAAACAAAGGGTAATTATACATGGATCAAAGCCAGAATAACAGAAGGTTTCAAATGAGGTTCCACAGGGGTCTTTCCTGGGTCTGGGGCTATTTAACATGCTTATTAATGATTTGGATACCAGATTACAGAGGTGTCTAAGCAAATCCTAGATAACATGGAACTGGGAAAGACTGCGAATACACTGGAAGCTAGGAGTAGAATTCAGAAGGATCTTGACAGACTGCAAAGAAATAATGGCATTTTCAACGTAGAAGAATGTCAGGAGTTATACCTAGGGAAGAATAATCAAAAGCCCAAAAATGGGAGATAGTTGGCTGGGAGGTAGCATTGCCAAGAAGGATTTTGGCCTTTTGATGGATCAAGCTCAACACAAGTCAGGAACGTGATGCAGTCCTTTAAAAGAAATCAAATGCAGTTTTGGGCCTCTTCAACAGGCATATTAGGAATAAGACACACGAGATGATAGTGCCATTCTCCTCAGTGCTGTTTAGGCACTGATAAACGGGTCAGAAGACAAGCTATTAAGAGGAAAAAAATTGAGAAAACTAGGCATGTTTAGCTTGGAGAAGAAGCAATTAAGGGGGAAACAATAGCTGCCTTCAAAATACATAAAGGGCCACCATAAAGAAGAGGCAGAACACCAGGCAACTTGGTCCCTCCCCAACGTGCCCTGCGTATCAGGCAACCAGGTCTCTCCCCAGTATACTTCATAAACAGTCAACACACAGCACTACTGCCTGCTACCCAACAGTCCAAACATGGGATCACCAAAATGGCACACTAATAAGCCCATTCGTGGGTGCTAGCCCACCCTGTACTCTCCAATTTTGTGGTGCCCCCAATGTGGCAGCAGTTCACTTGTGGGACCCCAATGAAGGGTCTCTACTGCAACCTCACTATTCCCTTTACAGTTGCCATATACCTTGCATGTCATATTAACTGGCAGGCCAAATGGGCAGTGCCCAGGCTGTCCTCAGGCCATATCAGGCTGATGGTCCCAATCCAGCATGGATCTGACTGTACAGAGGGAGGCAGGGGTCATCTTGGCTCTAACCTGGCCCTGTGGAGGAGAGGAGGTGGGTGGCCCAGCCCCACAGGGGAAATGGGTGTGGCTCAGCCCCAATCCACTCCTTCAGGGGGAAGGGAGACATGCTCCAGCCACAATCCAGCCCTGTAGGGGAAGTGGGTCTGACCCAACCCTGCCGGGGTGGGAGGAAAGGAAGCTTGAGCCACCCCAACCCAGCCCCATGGGGGAAAGGGGGCATAGTACCGTTCCATCCAGCCGTAGGGGTGGGAGGGTGGGAGGAGGTGGCATGACCTGGTCCCAACCTGTCACACAGGGTTCAAGGTTTGGGAATTTGGCAGCAGGGGAGGGTGGCCATATTTGTTACCACCGCTCCCCTGCTACCAAATTTACCCATGTGTGGAGAGCCCATGGGCCAGATTCCTATAACTCCGCGGGCTGCATTTGGCCCACTGGCCAGAAGTTGACCGCCCCTGGGCTAACCTATCAGGGCTTTGCCTTCCACTCTAAAGCACGTCCCAAACATTAAACCAATGCCCACTGGGCAGAGGCAGCACAGGGCTAAGATCCAGCCATGCACGGGTGCTGCAGGGCCCCTGAAGCTGGAGCCTGATCCCAACTGGGTAGGGATTAGGCAGAAGTGGCACACAGGGCTCCAGGGCCCAAACCCAGCACCCAGGGGCAGCTCAGGACCCAAATCTGGCCCTCAGTCCAGACCTGTAGCAATCACCTGGCCCGCAGGGCAAAATTGTGAGCACCACCAGTATACATCTTAAGTCCATGGAGGTCAACTTTTGGCAGGCCTGCCACAAATCATCTGTGTACTCTCACTAAGCACGGCTCCAATCCCATTCTTCTGCCTGATCTGCTGTGCTCTGCTTTCTGCCCTATATATTGTTGTCTCATCCTAGGGACTAGAAGAATGTCAGCATCATGATTACCTTCAAGAAAGAAAACTTTTGTGTAGGAACTATCAAGGTATTGCTTCCTGTTCCACAGAAGGAAAAATCCTTGCCCACATCCTCCTGAACTATCTTCTACCTCCAAGACTGAAGACTCTACAGCCTCTCTGGGAAACATGTCACACTGGTTTACTACCCTCCTCATGAGAAACATTTTCCTGCTGTCTAACCTAAATTTCCCTGCTGCAACTTGAGACCATTGCTCCTTGTACTACCATATGCAGTATTGCCAACTCTCATGATTTTTGGTGTTGCTCTGAAAGTCTACACTTCAGGAATGTGAAAAACGTAGTTCTTATATATGTGTGCGTGTACACACACACACACACATACACACACACACACGAAAGAGCTAAGTTTTTCACATTCCCAAAGCATACACTTTAAGAACAGCATCAAAAATCATGAGAGTTGGCAACACTGCATATGCCACCACCAAGAGCAGTGTAGCTTCATCCCCTTTAGAACATTCCTTCAGGTCGTTAAAGGCTGTTATCAAATCACCTCTCAGTTTTCTCTTCTCCAAACTAAATAAGCCCAGGTCCCACAGCCTCGCCTCATAAGTTTTGTGTCCCAGACCCCTAACCATTTTCATTGCCCTCCAATGGACACTCCAATTTGTCCAGATCTGTAGTGGGGGGCCCAAAATTGGACAAAGTACTCCAGATGTGGCCTCACCAGAGCCAAACAGAAAGCAAGAATGACTTCCCTCAATCTCCTGGCAACACTCCAACTAAAGCAGTCCAGCATGCCATTAACTCTGTCCAATTTTGGGCCCCCCACTACAGATGTGGACAAATTGGAGGCTTGTCAGTGAGGCCCTAAGGCACCATGACCCCAAGGGGAGGGGGGTTCAGGAAGAGTGCTTGCTACTCAAGGGCGCGATCCTAGATGCACAAGCTAAGGCTATTCTGTCTCGGAGGAATAGCAGCAAAAGGGCACAGCAGCCCCCTTGGCTCAGCGAAGAACTAGTGGACCTCCTGCATCTAAAAAGAAAGACCTACAAAGGCTGTGATGGAACTCCAACTGGCTACTAGGATCAAAGATAATAAAAAGTCCTTTTTTTAGATATGTGGGGAGCTGGAGGAAAAGCAAGGGCAACACTGGCCCCCTGCTAAACCAGATGGGACAAATGATGACCGACGCCCAGGAAAAAGCCAACCTACTAAATGGGTACTTTGCATCGCTCTTTCACCAGTCCCATGGAACACCTCTGCCCATCACAGGACAGGGAGGCCCGAGTGAGGGAGAGTCCTTGGCCTCCATCAATGCTGACCTCATGAAGGAACACCTTGAGAGGCTGGACACCTTAAAGTCAGCTGGCCCTGACAATCTGCACCCCAGGGTACTTTAGGAGCTGGCTAGAATCACAGCTCAGCCCCTGGCACTCTGATGAAGTGCCTGAAGATTGGAAGAAAGCCAGTGTGGTGCCGATCTTCAAGAAAGGGAGGAAAGTGGATGCGGCTAACTATAGGCCCAGCAGCCTGACCTCTGTCCTGGGGAAGGTCTTGGAAAAGATTATCAAAGAGGCCATTCTTAATGGACTGGCTGATGGCAACATCCTGAGGGATAGCCAGCATGGGTTTGTTGCGGGTAGGTCTTGCTTGACCAATCTTATTTCCTTCTACGACCAGGTGACCTATCACCTGGACAAGGGAGAAGAGATTGATGTCATATATCTTGACTTCAAAAAA
>NW_017728997.1:46194866-46198351 GCF_001723915.1 Gavialis gangeticus | reverse complement strand
GACAACAGGCTGAGAGTTATGGGACTCTTCAGTCAGGAAAAGCGTAGGCTCAGCGGCGATCTGATGGCCGCCTATAAGTTTATCAGGGTGTCCATCAGGATCTGGGGGAACGTTTGTTCACCAGAGTGCCCCAAGGAACAACAAGGTCTAACGAGGTCTACAGAGCTGTTGCTTAGCCAGTCAGTCCCCACTGGTGTGCGTGGGACTGTTTCATCGTAAGTGCAGCACTTTGCACTTCTCCTTATTAAATCCCTTGAGATTTCTTTTGGTATAATCATCCAATTTGTTGAGGTCTCTTTGAATCCTAGGCCTACCCTCCAGCAGATGTACTACTCTCCTCAGCTTGGTGTCATCTGCAAACTTGATGAGGGTGCACTCCATCCCATCTTCCAGGTCAATGAAGAAGAAATTAAACAAAATTGGCCACAGGACTGATCCCTGGGGTCCTCCACTTGAGACCAGCTGCCATCAAGCAATTCACTACTACCCTCTGAGCCCAACGATCCAGCCAGTTTTGTATCCACTTTATTGATCATTCATCCAACCCATACCTTCCTGAACTTACTTGCAAAAATATTGTGGGAGACTGTATCAAATGTCTAGCTTAAGTCAAGGTATATCACATTCACTGCTCTCCCTGCATCCACAAAGCCAGTCATCTCATCATAAAAAGCAATCAGGTTGGTTAAGCATGACTTGCCCTTGGTGAATCCATGCTGACTGTTCCTAATCACCTTCTTCTACAAGTGCTTGGAAATGGATTCCTTGAAGACCTGCTCCCTGATTTTTCCATGGACTGAGGTGAGGCTGACTGATCTGTAGTTCCCTGGATCCTCCTCCTTCCCTTTCTTAAAGATGGGCACTCTATTTGCTCTTTGCTAATCGTCCAGGACCTCTCCAATCACCAGGAGTTTTCTGCAGTCACATCAGCGAACCCTCTCAGTACCCTTTGTGATGAAACCCCCCTCTCTCTGCCCTCCCTTGGGTCATTCCAGGAGTACTCCTCTCTTTCACTTGTTTGGCATTTGGTTCAGGCTGATCAACCAGGTGACCTAGCCAGATAAATTCCTGAGGGGAGGGGGGAACACTCTCTTTCTCCAGTGGGCATTTTGAAAAGCCACAAGTAAAGTATCTCCAGGCTGTGGCCTGGATGAATTCCTGTAAGTAAAAACTTGGAAATTACCTAGGAGTTAGGATTTATATCTAGGCAGATGCGTCTTAAAAGGATTCTCATGGCCATGACTGTTTAAGACTCTGATTGATTATGTTTATTCAAAGTTTATTCTGACTTCCTTGTTCTACTTCCTCCCCCGATCAATAAAGGTATTGGATTACAGTGTGCCTGGCTGTTTCACTGTAGGGGTGAGAGGCAAGCCTTTTGCTTCCAGCCTGGCCTCAGAGCTTGCCTGTTTATGTTCTCTCAGTCATACCTGAGGTTATCTGGGGATGCTTTGGGCTGAAAGAGGTACCCAGAAATATTACCAGTGGGCAAAGCACCCCCAATGCTGACAGGGTCTGTGTGCCCCAGGCAGCACAGAGCCCTAACAGAGACCAGTGCCTGGGTGGTGGCAGCATTACCCCAGGCTTGCAGGTGTTCTCCAGGAAGGGGGCTGGCTGGCTATCGGCTCCCCAGGGAAAACTCCCAAAGCGTGGTTTGAGGCCTGGCACAGAGAAGCGGATGACTCTGTGTAGTAGTACCCCCTACTGTACAACCACAACTCTAGGTGCATTGCATTCAGCTCCATGGACAGTAAAAACTCTGTTAACTGACACCTTACAAGCTGGCATGCTCTATTAATGGAATGCTGTCTTGTAAGGCAAAGTGAAACCGGAAGTACCCACCATGGCACTTACAGTTTCTTCAAGCCCCCACGGCCTGGGGGCATAAAAGGTTGCGCGGGGCCCACCTCCATGTCCTGTGGGGCCCTCAGGGCCCACAGGAGGGGCAGCGATGCCACGGAAGGGGCGGCAATGCCCCAGATGCGGTGGGAGAAGCAGCAGCCCAAACAGGCAATTTCCCAGGGGATGCTGGATAATGGAGCTTTTACTGTATATCCATTTTTTCTGAACAGTTTCCACCCCCCCACGTTCTTTCACCACTGTTGGATGCTCGCCTTCTCCCCAAACTGCCATGCTAGGTGCAGTAGTCTGGGAGCTGATCTTGCCTGTGAAGACTATGGTAAAAAGAAAAAGGCATTGAGTACTTCAGCCTTTTCTGCATCACCTGTCAGTAGGTTGCCTCCCCCATTCAGTAAGGTACCCACACTTTCCCTGATCTTCATCTTGTTGCTGACATACTGACAGAAACCCTTCTTGTTGCCCTTCATGTTCTTTGCTAGCTGCAAATCTAGTTGTGCTTCAGCCTTCCTGATTTCATCCCTGCATGCCTGAGAAATACTCTTATACTCCTCCCTAATTGTTTGTCCAAGTTTCCACTTCTTATAAGCTTCCTTTTTGTATTTTAGCTTATTGAAGAGTTCCCTGTTAAGCCAAGCTGGTCTTCTGCCATACTTGCTAGACTTCTTGAGCATTGGGATGGTTCCTGTGCATTGGGATGGTTTGTTCCTGTGCCCTCAGTAAGATTTCATTAAAATACAACCAGGTTTCCTGAACTCCTTTGCTCCTCAAATTGGCCTCCCAGGTGATACTGCCCATCCCCTGAGGGAGTCAAAGTCTGCTTTTGTGAAGTCCATGGTCCTTGCTCTGCTGCTCTCCTTACTCCCTTTCCTCAGGATCCTAAACTCAATCATCTCGTGGTCACTGCTGGCCAAGTTGCCATCCACTAACATTCCCCACCAATTCTTCCCTGTTTGTGAGCAGCAGGTCAACAATAGCATGGGCCCTAGTTGGCTTCTCCAGCACTCGCCAAAAACTTGCTGGATTGCCTGTGCACTGCTGTATTGCTCTCCCAGTAGTTGTCAGGGTGACTGAAGTCTGCCATGAGAACCAGGGCCTGTGATCAAGACACTTCTGCTAGCTGGTCAAAGAAAGCCTCATCCACCTCATCCTCCTGTTCTGGTGGTCTATAGCACACATCCACCAGGACATTCTTGTTGCTCTCCCCTCTGACCCTAAACCAGAAACTTTCAACAGGCCTGTTTCCAGCTTCATACTGGAGGTCTGAGCAATCATACATCTACTATTTTACAGGAAGTGCAACTCCTCCTCTTACTTGTCCTTCCTGAACAGTTTGTACCCATGCATGACAATATTCCAGTCACGTGAGCTATCCCATTAAGTCTCTGTAACTCAAAACTAGGGGTGCAGCGATAGGGATTTTTGAGGCTGATACAGATAGCTGACATTTAAGGAGGCATATCAGTCAATACTGATCCAATATCCAATACACTGCCTGCAGCAAGTAAGTCTGGTGTGGTAGGAGGAGTGGGGAGAGGGAAGGCAGGAGGAGGGGCAGATCAGGGCCCTGCTGTGACGGAGGAAAGCAGGGGCTGGGGCAAGCACTACCCAGTCAGGGAGGGTGGGTG
>NW_017728997.1:46190585-46194855 GCF_001723915.1 Gavialis gangeticus | reverse complement strand
TAGCTCCCTCAACACCCTGGGGTGGAGAGCATCTGCACCCACTGACTTGAACACGTCATGCCTTGATCTGCCTCTCCACACCCTTTCCCTTCCCTGCCCCCCCAAGACTTACCACCTGGAGGCAGCTCTCCGTGCTGCAGGCTGTCTTCACTGCCTACATGCTGCACTGCAGCTATGCATAGCATGGCATTTATCAGCCCAATTACCAGCCACTTAAGGTCGATATCTGATATAGATAATTTTCTTTATATCGGTACTGATCCAATATCAGACTTATGTATTGGTAAACCTCTACTCAAAACACATCATACCTCCATGACTGTGCAAGGACTTCCAGTTCTTCCTGCTTGTTTCCCATGCTCCATTCATTCATGCCCTGACACCTGAGGTAACTAGCCGATTGTCCTTCTTTCTCAGGAAGAATGACAGCCTCACCTGCTCCTCCCTAAAGACCAAAGTACTCAAAACCACCATCTTTGACCTTCAATATGCTGATGACTTCAAGATCTTTGCATGCGCTGAGGAAAACCTCCAGACTGCATTGGATCTCTGCAAACTCAATCAAGTGGCAGCCCATTTTGAGATAAAGCTTCTTGCCTTTGAAGCAGAGAAGAGAGAGCAGAGGAAGGAAAAGGAGAAGAAACCCAGGCTGAAGCCAATTCTCCCATGTAGAAAAACCTGTAATTTCTGCAAACAGATCTGTAGCTCAAGGACTGGACTCTTAAGCCACCTCAAGACCCATCAATGAGCCATAGCAGAGATCTTCCTCGAATCAAGGGATTGCCAATGATAATATGCTGCTGCTTGCTGCCTGTCCCCTCCCCAAACTGCTGCAGGCCACACACTGAAGCAGCCTGTTCCATTTGTGGCACTCATACCCCAGGTTGGTCATTCCCCATCTTAAATAATGCCCTTGAAAGTAACAACACTATTCTGGATTATATGTTTTAGTAACAGGAGACAGGATCTGAGGCAATGGAGTTGCATCAATGTAAGTAAGAGGAGCTTTGGCCTGCAGTGTTCAGGACAATCAGAAAACATAATTAACATGCCTGGTGCATGTGTGCATCAGGGGGATGTGTAGTGAGACACATCATTGCAGAAATAAGATTTCTAGAGACATTTAACAGTGCAGAGACAGCCAGCATCCCTTAAAACAGAACTGGATAGTAACACAGGGCTGAAGAATGCTGAATATAGTGCACATGTGCTGTATTTTTTTAAACCAAGGCTGTCCAACTTCTGAGCAGCTACACTGCAGCCACACCCATGTGGACTGCATCCTCCTGAGCCACATGCTGCACAGGCCACACATCATGCTGCATGAACCCCTTTCCTTCCTACCATACTTCATCTCTCTCTCCTTCACAAACACACACAAAACCATGACAGCACCCCTGCAGCCCACACCTGGTTCCCTGCACTCTCCCCCCTGCCACACTATTCTGGCACCCCCACACTGTGTAACATCCCAAGGTCCCCCCAAGCTCCTTTGCTGTGGACTGCATTGGTCCATAGGCCATGATGCTATGTCCCCAGAAGCAGGAGTAAGAAGTGGAAGCTGAATGAGGGAGGAGGAGCCCAGAGACTCCAGTGACAATGAAGGAAGCCCAGGGGGGCCACTGGTTAACCTCTTGGGGGTTCTCTATTCTATTCTACTCTATTCTAAAAGGAAAGAAAGACCTTGAGATTTGCTATTATAGGTGTTGCAGGCTTTTTTCCCCCCTTCTTTCCAAACACTGGCATGTACTCCTTCCTGTTAGGGATTCTGGGTAGTATTTTCTAAGGCGGCTTTGAGCATGAAGTAGTACTGAATGAGGACACTACTGAAAGGCTTTCCAAATAATACAATCTGGGAATCTATTCCAGGCACCAAGGAAGGGATTTTCAAGCACCACATGAAGAAACCTGAATTCTGTTCTTTGTGCCATTTATTCAGTTTTCCCAGTGACTATAATAAAAATGGCAGAATCCACTTTTGAAGAAAGGTCTAATTTCCTTCCTCCCTAGTACCACCTCTCGGAACCACAAGCACCCTTCTGTCCCATTGATAAAACTCCTTCTTAGATGTTCAGTGGCCTAGCTTCAACACAGAAAGTTCTATCAATCCTACTTATGGCCTGTTAATTAGAATACTCTTCTGTAATGTGTGAGGTCAGGTTGAAATTCTTTCATAGGAAAATAGTCCTAGAACCTGGATTTCCTGGGCGCTTGTACATGTGACATTAGGGACTTGTATACATGAGTAAAACTGCCTTTTTGTGTGGCTTAATGGCATCACACTTTACATATATGCGAGTTTTTGGCAATTTAAATGAATAACATCATCATAAAGTAATCCCCATCTCAATGCAGTTTGCAACAACACAACTTGGAACAGTGCAGCCATCATCTGTCTCATGTACATCATGTTAATTCACCAAATAATGTGTGGTGAGCCCCTCTGTAGATCTGGTGTTGCTACAGTTTTTGTGTAGTGAGACCCCTTGTCCATCAAATTTTGCTATAATGTTCAGGTATTTGTGTATAATGAATGTTTTAGGACACCAAGGGGGAGCCCTGGTGAATGCCACTGACTGATCTGCATGAGCAGTAGGTGTGCCCGCTTTATAAATAGTGGGTGAGTTCTGTCAGCATTCATTCCCTCACCTGCTCAGCAGTTCAGACCATGTCCTGCTCAGAGCCATGGCATACACAGGGCCAAAGGACCTAACAGAGCTAAAACACGCCCAAAACAAGCATGGCTACAAAATACAAGAAGTTGCCACTGGTGCAGACAGAGCCCTATCCCTGCCTTGACTGGCGCCAGCATGTGCCTGGTAAACACTGCCCACTGGTGCTAAAAGTTGCAACAGTAGCAGAGTATGTCTGCTGTCCAAACTTTTCCCAGACACAACAGGGTGGAAGCGGAGGTAAACTTCCATTGGCCCTGTCACCTCAAGGCATAAATTGAGAGCACAGCGCCCTGGGGCACCCCTTGTTGACCCAAGATGTCTGATGGTCAGAGGAGAATGGAGTGGACTAGGGCACATAGGTCTAGGTCCAATGGGACCTTTGCTGAAACAAAGAACCTGCTGCAGATCCTGGGGGGACCCCGAGATTGTGTGCCAGTTTGTCCGCAGCCTGCAGGCCAACTGGCACATCTACCTTGACGTTGCCAGAATAGGCGAGTTAGGGGCACAACAGGATGACAGTCCAGTGCTGTTTTCAAGGCAAAGATGCTGTGGGATGTCACCAGAGCATAGGGCAGTGCTTTAAAGACCCTAGAAGTTAGTGGGCAGGGCTGTGGGCTGTGCCTGGAGGTTCAGGGCAACGTACAGCAAGGCAGTGCACATGTGGCTAACACTGGTGGGCACCTGTCTGCAGCCACCCAGGGCCTGCTACCACCCACACCCAGGCACCCCTTCTTGGTCATTTTGGGTCAACCACTTCTCATCTGCTCTCAAGATTTTCTAAGTACATCTCTTCCCCTCATTTCTTGATTTGCAGCTCCACTTGCAATACCGCCAGTGAGGACATGCTGGCTACCAAGACAGGCTGCTACTGATGCATGCACAGACAGGATC
Organism: Gavialis gangeticus; assembly: GCF_001723915.1. Classification (NCBI taxonomy): domain Eukaryota; kingdom Metazoa; phylum Chordata; order Crocodylia; family Gavialidae; genus Gavialis; species Gavialis gangeticus. The sequence continues at coordinate 46,191,289 of NW_017728997.1, read as the reverse complement.
ATGAATGCCCTCAGGGACTGCAAGCATTGGCTACATGAAATGGTGAGACAGATCCATTTGGATACAGGCAGATTCGTGGCCATCCAGCAAGACAGGAATCGTGCTGAGTCCAGGAGGTACTCTCAGACCCAGGAAGACCAGCAAATAATGACTGGGCTCCTTGCAACAATTCTATACCTACTGGTCATCGGCCCTGCTCTTGCCCAGGCCAGTACAGAACTGCATTCTACTATCTGCTAGCCATTAGGATCAGAAAGTCTACCTTAGAGTCTACCTTAGAGCCCCAGTGTCTTTTAGTTAGAAATGATTATTGCTTAGGCTGATTTTTTTCATGACTCATGCATTGTTACAGTAGTAAAAAGAAATTCCTTCAGTAATTATGCACCATTTTCTTATAAAAGTTGTTCTGTGGTTTGTTTAATTATGGTTAATATATGGTTTGTAAATAAAGCTGTCTATTAGCTTTGTTCAATTCTTCACTTCATGTTCCCTGTGTGCAAGAGGGGAACTGTGGAAGGGTGTGGGGAGGGGGTTTGCTGGCTTGTAGAAGGGTAGGGAAGGGAGTTTGCTGGCTTGTAGTGCAATTAGCAATTAGTCAAGCCTGCCTGACTGGTGTTGAATTGTCTTTGTTCTCCATCACTGCCAATCATCCAGTCAAACTCCTCACCCCTGAGAAACTGCATGCTCTCACCAGAAATATTATG
>NW_017728997.1:46178368-46185585 GCF_001723915.1 Gavialis gangeticus | reverse complement strand
GGGAACTGTAGAAGGGTGTGGGGAGGGGGTTTGCTGGCTTGTAGAAGGGTAGGGAAGGGAGTTTGCTGGCTTGTAGTGCAATTAGCAATTAGTCAAGCCTGCCTGACTGGTGTTGAATTGTCTTTGTTCTCCATCACTGCCAATCATCCAGTCAAACTCCTCACCCCTGAGAAACTGCATGCTCTCACCAGAAATATTATGCATGCTGTGCAGCACCCACCCAATTAGTGCTTCCTACATTAACAAAATTCTGGGCCAGTCCACCACCAACCAGCTTTGGTTTGGCCACTGTGTCTTTCTCCGGTCACAATAATAAAAGTCTAGGCCTTGAAAGTCCTCCCCACTCCCCCCCCCCCAAGTTCCCCCTTGGGTACGGTGGCCAGGGAGCAGAGAAGGTGTATGCACTCAAAGGAAATATTATGGGAGCTATGCAGCACCTCGATTACTGCTCACCTCCGTACCCTGCAGTACCCACATTCTGGGCAAAACACACTTCCACTCAGTCCAGAGATGGGTGTCCTATTTCATTAGTGAAACGTATCTAAAACAAGCCTAGTTTTCTTTAGTTTGGCTTACCTTTCCGCCACAACCCATGCCTCTATAACCCTGCCCATGACAGCAGACACATTTTTATCCATGTCTGTTTTAACTTCACCAAAATATTTTATTGTCTGTCATGGAAGCAGAACCTAAAAAATGGAGGAGCACAATTCCTACTCTCCAGTTTCCTACAGAAGCAACAGCATTCGCACCTAAAAACAAACCGCCCGTCATAGGCTCTTCTTCCCCCCTACACCCCATGCCCCCTCCATTTCACCATCCCCTTCATCCCTAAAGCATAGTGGCACTCTCCTTGGCTTGCTCAAGTAGGAGTGCCCCTTGCTCGCAGGCACAGTGGTTGCGGCTGAGGTTGTCACTATGGAGGATTCATCACGAATACGGGTCTCTATGAGAGTCAGCTCATGGATGGAGCATGCACAGTGGATGTCACATAGATGGTCCCAAGGGGGAGCTGCTCACAAATGGGGGCCAGGGTCATGCGTCCGAATTGCTCTTCTCTAAACATGCCCTCCATTTGCTGGGTCTCTGCAATATCCTGATGGCATGATCTGGTCAGGTCAAGGAAATCCCTTGTGCTGGGCATGATCTCCAAGTGAGCTGCTGATCTTTTTTCCCTCTTCAGCCTTTCTATACACCTCCTGAAGCTTGTTCCACCACTCATCAGCAGACTGTGCTCACAGTTCGAAACCACCACCAAAGCCTCCATCATGGTTTCTCTTGACCGTTGCTGCCTGCAGTGGCGTTCATGCATTTGCTCATCTCCAGTCTATGCTGGTGTCTGTGCTTCAGGTGCACATCCCAAAATTCCAGCAGATGAGGTAGCTGATAACAGGAAGGGGGGGAAAAAAATCTTCATGGTCAAAGATCTTGTCCCCACTCCTTCTAGTGAACGGACTATTGGCAACTACCAAGCAGCAGCACCCCTGCCACTTGGCAAATTAACACAACCACCCATAAAGGATGATTATGCAGGAACCCTGATGTCTCCCCAGTCCACTAAGGTGTTCACTGTACAAATTCCTGCTGCTAAATGAATGAACACTCCCCCCCACAGCAACTTTGAGAGGGCACAGCACATCCACCCCCATGTAAGTGAAACATTGCATTACTGCAGGCAAGAGATTTCAGACATTTTTTACTGTGATATTACCTGGTAGCTCTGGCACCTTGATGTCTGGCATAGCCCTTCATGTGCTAATGGAACCTATTCAAAAAGGGCATGGGGACCTCACACCCACATTTCTTCCCTAGTTTCTGCCAGGTTGGGGGCATGTGCTAGGGTGATACTTCACATGGCTAGTTTATTCACTATTACGCTAAGTGCTATTACCTGCAGACCTGGGCAGATCATGGATTTCTGGGGTCACTGAACACTCCAAATTTTTAGAGGAGCGGTTGTTACAGGAAATCGGAGGTGTATAGAAATTGAACTGTAAACAGCAGGGCTGTTATAATGCTAATGATCCTATTCAACAGCCCTACCTATTCAACCTCTTTAACACAAGCTAAAGCTCTAAGCTTTGGTGCTCAGAGCAAAACAGTAGTAACCATTGTGTCCTGCATGACAACACAGATAACTGTTGTTATACAGGACACAACAGTAGTAACTGTCATCTCCTGCATAACAACAGTAGTAACTGTTGTGTCCTGCATAACAATATGGCTTCAATGAATAGTGATGGAATCTGCAAGGAGAAACACATGCTGCTGGATGCCCAGGAGGTGTCCAACTGGAGAATGGAGGCACTCGATAATGTTGAGATACTACTACTGAACACTATGCAGGCTATGATGGACCTTCTACAAAGGCACCAAAGCAGGGTAGCAGCTTCTCAGGCCTTGCTATACCAATCAATGGGCCATGAGCTGGAGTCTGAGAACTGAGAGGAAGCCATGGATCTTGAGGCCAACAGGTTCTGTGGGTCAATGCACAGAGCAATGATTGCAAGGTCTAGGCCCACACAAGCAGGTTTGACTGGTGAAAGCGCATTGTACTGTCAACCTGGGATGATCAACAGTGGCTCAAGAGCTTCTGCATGAGCAGGAACACATTTGTGCACATAGTCTCACTGCTGTTGCTGCACACCGAGTGCCAAGACACTGTCGTGCATCACCTCATTACAACAGAAGAGAGGGTGGCCATGCCCATCATGAAACTGGCCACCCCCCACCCCCGCCTCTACTTCATTGGGAAACAGTTTGGCATGGCTCCCTGGATGGCTGGGGTGGCGCTACACAAGGTATGCCAGCTGCTGCAGGACGTCGCAATGAACAGCTTCCTCCATAACCCCAGGGAAGTTGCTGAAGGCTTCAAGGCCATGGGATTCCCTACCTGCGTGGGTGCATTGGATAGTGCACACATCCCAGTCCTATCCCCATCCCAGGGGAGCCACTCATTTACCAACAGGAAGGAATTTGCCTTGATGATCCTCCAGGCCATAACTGATCACTGAGGACATTTCACTAACATTCATACAGGCTGGGCAGGCAGCAAATGATGTACGTCTTTCAAAACTTGCCGCTGCCTGGCATGATGGAGAAAGGACAATATGCACCTGGGGTACCCAATGGAGTGATCTCGGATGTTGCCATGCCCCACTTACCATAGTAGGCATGGCATATCCCCTCCTGCCATGGCTTACAAAGCCATATGGAGAAGTTACTGACCACCAAAAGAAGATATTCAACAACTACCTTAGCAAATGCCAGATGACTGTTGAATGGGCCTTTGGCCACCTGAAAGCACGGTGGAGGTCACTAAACTACAGGTTCAAGGTGTAGCCAAAAACATTCCAGCATCCATTGTGGCAGCCTGCATGATTCACAATATTTGCAAAACCAGGGGGAAGGTATTCAGCAAGTCTGGGTCTGAGAAAGTGCAGGAGGCAGCGGCCAAACACAGACGTGGGCAGTCAGGGCATGGTCATAGGCAGTGGAAGGGTGGGGTGCTAACCAGGCTCAGCCCCCACAAATGTAGGGGGCCATAGGTATGGCCAGCGGGCAGCCCTGCTGCAGCAGGGGCAGGGGGGGATAAAAAAAAAAAAAATCAATGATTTAAAAAAAAATAATAATTATATATATATATATATATATTTATTTATTTATTAAAAACAAATTAAAGAAATCATCAATAAAATACTAAGTTTCTTTCTCATTTAAAAAATAACAGTTACAATTGAAACTCATCACAAACATGCTAAACCTACACTCACAGTCTCATAAAAATGAATGAATGGATCTGTCACATTCACATTGAGTTACCTACCAATCATACATGGGCATTCATTTCAGTTTTTCATCTCATGAAAATGGCTCCAGCCTGTCTGTCCAGCCTAACTACCAGCTCTTGCTTCTTGAAAGTTCTGAGCTTTCCATTTCTGTTTCTTAGCAGACTAAAGTCACATGTGCAAAGACACAGGCTGGATAGGATTGTTGCTATTCTGTGCTTACATAGTGGTGGAGCTGGGCCAAGCAAGGCAGAGGAGTTAGTTAAGACACTATCTTAAAAAGACAGAGACAATACAGGAAAGGACGGATGCAGAGTAGAAAGGAAGAGTGGAGGGGACTGGAAAGAAAAAGAGAATACATTATTCAGTAGTACACACACAGCTTCCTATATTCCCCCACACTTTTGCCACAGAAAAACTGCCATGGCTTCTGGGCGTAAGAGAGACACTATCTGGGAATATTTTGAAGAAATCCCTTCCCTGGGTAAAAAAGGAAAACATGTCAAGTGTAGGCAGTGCAAGGAGATGCAGGGTCAAGTTGCAAGAATGAAATATCACAATGAAAACTGCTTATCGGGAGAAAATGATGTGGATGAAAATGTGGAGATGTCTGAAGAACAACGTATATCAACTGGTTAGTAAATTAAATAATTCACTTTACAATGCATCATTCTTTGAGACTCTCTCTATGCCTTTTAATATAAGTGTGATTTAACAAGTAAATTCCCAAGCCGCTTGCTATGTTGAATGTTGCTAGGAAAAAAAGTTTAGCTTAGCTAATCCTCATGGCTTGTTTAATTAGTTAACTAGGTTTAGAATCTATCACCCAAGTTTACAGTACAAAAAGCTGCAGTAAGAGAAATCTAGAGGTGTCAGTTGCCACTGGGTGTCATTTTCTTATTTTATATTACATAATACACGTCCCTTATTTTGGAACATTGTGGCCCCAGACCATAATGGTGATGCCATAGGTCTATTCCTAATTTTACTTCAGCATAACTCAGCTTTCCCTAAGGAACCCCATCCTATACCTGTTTTCTCAAAAAACAGAAGTGCCAGTGAGTTCAATGGGGCTTACTCCAAAATTAAGTGCACTCTAAGTGCAGTCAGTCTTAGCTTTTTTTGGTAATTCAGAATCAAATCTGCATCCTTGCTGGAAAAAAATGTAAATGATTAAACCGAATAATAGAGCGAGAAGAACTGACAAAAATGACTATTCAAAAATAATTTTTATTTCAGGATCCCATTTAAGCATAAGAGACTTTGACTGTCTATCTGCAACAGCTTCAAAGTCGTCCGTTGGTACTTTTAGTGGCAATGCTGCAACTAAACATATTTCAGACAAAGTATCAGTAGCAAGCAAAAGATTTCAATTATCCAGTAAAACCAACACCATGGATGGGTTTGTAGTAAGGACAGCAAATACCAATAAGACACCATAGATGAAAAGATTGCGGGGTTCATTTATGCCACAAATACTTCATTGACATAGCTGAGTCCTTACAATCAGGCTACACTCCACCTGGCAGAGCAGACATTGGTGGAAAGTTGCTAGATACAGTGTATAAGAAGGAACTTGAACAGTGTGCAAGAAATACTGAGGGGAAATTTGCCGATTTAAGCCTTGATGGGTGAAGCAATGTATGTAATGACCCAGTAATTTGTGCCTGTGTGACAACAGAAGGTGGGGCTGCATATCTCTCAGAAACAATAGATACAATCAGGAAATGCCCATACAGCAGAATATTTAAAAGAAATGGCAGTGAAAGCTGTAATAAATTGTGAACAAAAATTCAACCATCTCATGCGCAGTTTTGTTACAAACAATGCTGCAAATATGGCAAAGATGAGAAGATACTTAGAAGAAGAAACAGAAGGATGCTCCTTAATAACATATGGCTGCAGTGCCCATTTAATAGATCTTTTAGCCAAAGACTTAAGTACTTCTCCAGGAATTAAAAAAATATTGTTGAAGTCACAAAATACTTTCACAACAACCATTTTGCTTCAGCTTTACTGAAGAGAGCAGGAGGATACAAACAAATCCTCCCTCAAGATATTTGATGGAATTCTGTGGTTGATTGGTTTTCAACAATTTATTAAGAACTGGCCTATTCTCATAACGATTTGTGAAGAAAACCATGATAAAATAGACAAAAGTATCTCAATCAAAGCATCTAACATTGGATTAAAGAGGAGTGTAGAAAATATGCTCAGCATACTGAAGCCTATATCCATAGGCTTAAACAAACTTCAGAGAAATAGTTGTTATATTGCTGATGCTGTCAAAATTTGGAAGGCACTTCAAGAGACATTGAAGAAAGAAGTACCTAACCAGAAAGCTAAACTGCAGGCGATAAAGAAGTGAATGGATCAAGCACTAACTCCACCTCATTTTCTTGTGATGATTCTCAACCCCAGATATAAGGTCAATGCTTAACTTCTGAAGATGCTGCTGCCATGGCATGGGCATTAAGCCTGTGCAAGTCGGCAATGATCTGATCCAGGTTTGGATCTGGCCGCTTTGGATGCCAGCGATCCAATCCGGAGCTCTGGACCAGGTTTCCACTTTGATCTGGCCAAAGCGGCTCCAAAGCTGCCTCGGAGATCCAGCCATAGGGTATAATGGGGAATCAATTAAATGGATGAAAGCTGCAAGGATGGTAGCCCCTGCTGCAGCCATGATGCCAGCCAGCTGTCAAGAAGATTGGTGCGGGGGTGGGGTCTGGCTTCTGGGGCCCTGCACCTCTAGCTGCTGACAGGCAAAACTCATGACACAGGTGCTTGTGGGACTGACTGTCTGTCTTGGGGCAGTTGATTGTCTGTATTGATTATTTCCTCTCCTTCCTCTGCTTTTGTAGGTTTTAATTGATGGTAATTAACTGGCTACATTAGCTAGGTACTGTGTATTGAGCTGGTCCCTGAGTGAATTATGATTGACTGGTAACTGGTAACACAGTAGCTTAGCAGCCAGGCCTGCAGTAGTGTCTCCCATGCCCCAAGACAGATGCAGTCAGTCCAGCAAACACCCATGGCATGAGTTTTGTCTGTCAGCAGCCAGAGGTGCAGGGCCCCAGAACCCCTGCACTGATCTCCTCGACAGCTGGCAGGATTTCTGGCTGCAGCAGAGGCTACCATCCCTGTAGCTTTCATCCTGCTGTGCCTTAACACACACACAGGGTCACCCATGGCACAAGTTTTGCTTGTCCATAGCTTGAGGTGCAGTTCCCCCTGAACCCCTGCACCAATCTTCTTGAAACTTGGCAGGCTTTGCGGCCTCACCAGGGGCTACCACCCTTGCAGTTTGGATCCCCATGTTGTAACACAGACTTGACATGAGTTTTGCTTTGAAGAATTTGGGGTGTAGTTCCCCACAAACCCCTGCACCAATCTTCTTGAAACTTAGCAGACTTTGTGCTCTCTGCAGAG
>NW_017728997.1:46172079-46173368 GCF_001723915.1 Gavialis gangeticus | reverse complement strand
GCTACCACCCCTGCAGTTTGGATCCCCATGTTGTAACACAGACTTGACATGAGTTTTGCTTTGAAGAATTTGGGGTGTAGTTCCCCACAAACCCCTGCACCAATCTTCTTGAAACTTAGCAGACTTTGTGCTCTCTGCAGAGTCTACTACCCCTGCATATTTCATCCACATCGGACAAAAAACAACAAAGTTATAGATATTTTATTGTTTCCCCCATTATACCCTATGGCCAGATCTCCGAGGCAGCTCCAAAGTGCTTCAGAAGCTCTGAACCACTTCGGAAAGCCTAACAAAGTCAGTGCTTCGATCCAGACATGATGCTTCGGACACCAAAGCACAAAAGCATCTCAAAATCACTCCTCAGTTGTGCCAGTCATAATAAATTTCAGGGCTGGAGAGGAAGCATTTAAACAGTACATGTTTACTACTGATGTTTTGAACAAAGTCACTCCCCTGAACTGGTGGAAATCATTAGCCAGGCACCTTGAAACAAAGTTCCTTCAGGTGCTAAGCCAACTTTTCACAGCAGTCACTTCCTCTGCAGGGATAGAGAATATTTTCATCAGTTGGTGTTATTCACTCAAAGCTAAGAAATCAACTGGGAGTTGAAAAAGCAGGAAAACTCATATTTCTGTTTCAGTCTATGAATAAAAATGACAGTGGGAATGGGGAAGATGAGATCTAGTTGTAGAAGTTTTAAGGATAGTGTACATGTAGAGTTGTGATGACTTGTCTGTTAGAGTTAATAAATTTGAAAATTAAAAAAAAAGTTTAAGGACAGATGTTGTAAAATGCTCTATTGAGTTGTAAATTAACATGTTTTAGCAATCAGATTTGCACCATTGTTTAAGAAATATGGGAAGTACTATCAGTGGGAAACTTGATTTAAATCAGTGATTTAAACCAGGGTTTTCTCTTGGTGATTTAAAATCAATGATTTAAATGGCCTTGATTTAAATCAATCCACCCTGAGCAGGAGGGAGGAGTGCGCACACTCAGATACCCTACGGTGCCAGGATCGCAGTGCCCAGCAGGCAGGTTAGTTTCTTTCGTTACCTGGGCTTGGGGGGGAAGGGACGGCAGATTGAGACCCCCCCCACAATGCAGGAAGCAGTGGGGTAAGGGGCAGGGGCAAATCATTCACCCCTGCCCCGCTCCCTGCTGCACTGTGGGGAGTGTTCCATGACCCGGCCCAGCCGGGGCCCCATTCACGGTGATTGTTCTATGACCCAGCCTGACACAAGGAAGCCAAAAGGGGGGGGGGGGGGGGGGGGCGGCGGGAAGGGGGG
>NW_017728997.1:46170861-46171949 GCF_001723915.1 Gavialis gangeticus | reverse complement strand
CACTCCCCCTCCCATGGCCCTTCCCCCTCCCACCTCCCCTTCCCTTACAGACTTTCCTGTGGGGGGAGTCAGCCCCCCCAAAAACAATTTTCTCCCTCCACCTATGGGCCTGGTGCCTCCCAAGACCTGCATGCAAACACTGGTCAGGGAGCCATTGTGCAAAATTGCCTGGCCACACACATTCTGGTTGCTGCAAATGGAGAGGGTACTGTAGGCCACCAATTAATCAGTGCTGAACGCTAAACTCTTCAGCAGTTACCATTAAGTATTTCTATAAATAAAATAAAAAACTTCATTGCAACATTTCTGTCCGTCTCATATGTACATTGTCTCTAGTGAAGGGAGGGGGCAGGCTGTGGTGACAGTGAGAGGTGGGGAGCCAGACGGGGCTGAAGTCTAGAGATTTTCCTTTGATTTATGTGCCTGGGGGATGGAATGTAGTGAGGATATTAAAATGCATTACCTACCATGGGTCACATTAACTCAACATCCAATATGCACGCAAAGAAATAAGAAATTCACAGGGTGCCAATTTGTGCACACATTATAAGCATTCAGAGAATAAGCACCCTGTTTAGAGATGGGAGCAGGGCAGGGGAGGCAAGGGCCCCCCCATTCTGTCCAGTCCACTGCCACCGCCTCCGGGAAGAGCAGGCCACTGGAGCTGGCTTCATCCTGTTCCCCACCCCTTGCTTGTTGGAGGTGCCAGCGGTGTCAGTGTGTGTGGGGGGAAGCAGGGTCAGGACACTGCGGGGGGGGGAAGGCGGGGTGCGGCCACCGGCACTGGCCTCAAGCTGCCCCCTCCCTCTTCTATCATCACCACCTACAGGGCTGACAGTGACGGTGGGGGGAGAAGCAGGCACACCATGGCGGCAGGAAGGAGTGGGCCTGGGCCCAACATGGGGGGGGCAGAGGAGTGAGCCCGAGCTGGGGGAGAAGACAGCCTACCACAGTGGTGGGAGGGAGCAGTGGGCCTGGCCTGATGCGGCAGCAGGAGGGGAGGAGCAGGCCTCCTCCCCCTCCACCCCAGTCAGGCCCAGGCCCACTCCTCCCCCCACCCACCTCCCCCACATCAGCCCCAAGCCCAC
>NW_017728997.1:46169444-46170414 GCF_001723915.1 Gavialis gangeticus | reverse complement strand
CCCACCCACCTCCCCCACATCAGCCCCAAGCCCACTTCTCCCATCCCCCTGCTGCCATGGGGTCAGCCCGGGCACGCTGCTCCCCCCTCCCTTCCAGGGTGGCCTGACTTCTCCCCACTCTCGGAACCAGTCTGCCCCCACATCAGGCCTGGGCCCACTTCTCCCCTCCCCCTGCTGCTGTGGCAGAGATAGGGAAAGCAGACCCAATGCAGCAGGAGAGAAGGGGGGAGTGGGCCCAGACAGTGGGCAGGGGGGCACGGGGTTCCATCCCCCCACTCTCCTCCCCCCATCATTCTTGATGGGCAATTGGCTAGTATATATAAGAAATTCACAGGGTGCAGACTTATGCACATATTATACGCTCTCAGAGAATTGCAACACCCTGTTCATAGGGCATGTTGTTTGAGTGAAATAAAAAACCCAAGTGGATTTATACGTGAAATAGAGTTACTTGATGACACAGAAATAGGAAAATAAAAAATAAGATGCAATAAAAAATAAGAATGTTTATTAAACATTGGTATAAAAAAATCCAACAAATTTAAAAAATGTGTGTAAACAATTTAAATTAATTAAATTACACAATTAAATTAATTAAAATTAATCAAACCCCCGCACCTCTGCCCTGGGCAGTTGCCTGCTGCCAGGGCTGGCTCTGATTGTAGAGTCCAAGAAGGGACAATGTCCCCTTCCTCCACAGTAGGCAGCTCCCAGCCCTAGTTTAGAGCTTGGACATTGGAGATGGCCCTGGCAGCAGGCAGCTGCCTGGGGCCAGGGAGCAATCTCAGTTAAGACTGACAATCCTCATCCCCTCCCCACCCCACCCCCAAACACACTCTCTAGCACTCAGAGCACCATACCCACCAAGACAAGTGCAAAACCCTTGGAGTGCTTGGAGACCCAGGGTGCAAAAAACAAACCAAAAAAAAAATGGTGGGGGGTGGGGGAAGACGTAACGTTCAGGATCTCT
>NW_017728997.1:46161222-46164444 GCF_001723915.1 Gavialis gangeticus | reverse complement strand
GGGGTGCACTGATAGAGATTTTTGGGGATGATACCGACAGCTGATTTTTAAGGAGGCATACTGGCCAATACCAATCCGATTTCTGATCTGCAACTCTTCAGCTTGAAGAGCTGCATCCAGCTGTTAAGTCTGGTATGGTGGAAGGGGAGGGAAGGAGTTGGGGGGAGGGGGCAGATCAAGGCTCCTGCAGAGAGGGAGGGAATGGGGCTGGGACATGGGACAGACTTGCAAGTGGCTTGTCTGGGCGGCTGGGGGGCGGGGGAGGGGAAAGGCGTGTGCCTCCCAGATTATGCAGCACAGGGTGGGCTGTAGCTGCAGACTGGGACCAGCACAGGACAGAGGCACAGCTTGTCAGGGGTGACTCTCACTGCTGCGTGCAGCTCGTCTGGCAGTTCCCACTACTCATCCAGAAGGGCATGGAGGGGCATGTACGCCCTTGGATCTGCCCAGCTGGGAAGAGCCCCGCCCCAGCGCACCCCGTGCAGATCTGGGGGCACACCTCCCCCCTGCCCCCAGTGCCCTCCTGGGCAAGCGGCAGGAGCAATGGACAAACTATGCACAGTGGCAGGAGCCACCCCCCCTCTTCCTGTACCCCCCCCAACAAGCCACGCCTCCATCTTACACCCACCCTGGCCATGGCTGGGCAGCCCCAACCCCACACCCTCCTTCACCACAGGGGCCTTCATCTGCCCCCCCAACACCCCTTCCCCTCAGCACACCAGACTTACCAGCTGCACACAACATCCCACACTACTGGTTCTGCTCCTCACTGCTTACGTGCTGCACTGCACTTGCATGCATGCACGGGCATTTATCAGGCAAATTATCAGACACACTGGGCCAATATCCGATATAGAAAATTTTCTTCATATTGGTGCTGATCCTATATTGGACCAATGTATCAGTACACCTCTATGTAGTGCCATGCAGAGACATAGCTAGTGAGAGGACTAATTAGTGCTGCTAAGAGACAGCACTGATTAGCTCACCCACAGGCTGCACAAGCATGGCTACATGCTCTGGAAAGGAGCAGAGATTCTGACACATCTCTGTGTTCTTACTAGCTAGCTTCAGACAGCTCCCTACTCAGCAAGGTTTCTTAATCAATCCTGTTGAAGCATCTAAATCTCTCTACACCTTTTAGGTAGCTCAGGCACCTAGGGGTCTGGATTCCACTTCAGGAGCCAGTTACCTATAGGGCTGAAAACAGGTACCACTTTTGTGCCTCCGTAAAAAATTATGGCAGCACAAAGGCCAAGCAAACAGATGTTCATCTCCCTTGTCATGCCACAAAAGCCCAAATTTGTGGCCATAACACAAATGGTACAAACTTTATGCTGTTTGAAGCATGTGTCCATCTACTTTAAGGTGGGAGAGTACAGGTAACTCAGAGCTGCCTGCACTCTCCAGCCACCTGTCAGGTACTCCCAGTGGTGTCAAGTTATACCCGCACTACTGCCAGGCGGGCAGGGAACACCTTTCCATGGCAGCACAGCGCTCCTGAAGGCCACACTAAGCTGCCCGGCTCCACCCTGTCCTGCCATGCCAGGTCCCAGCTGCTGTGCTGCAGAGACCCTCAGGGTTCTGCTCCAGCCATGTTGCCTGCGAGGGTAAAAGGTGAGGGCAGGCTCCACACTCCACTCCAGCCACAGCAGAGAATTCTCTTTAATAGAGAATTTGCTATTTTTAATCAGGGAATTTAATTTTAAACTAAAAAAACCCCCAGGATCCTTGCTTATCACCAGGGATCCTGTGTTTTTTTTGTTGTTTGTTTAAATCAGAGAAAGTCACAAATTCTCCCATAAAAACCCCAAATCCATTATTAAAATTAAAAGCACCCCTGCAGCCCCCTAGCCCTGCTGGTGTACCTCACTGCCCCCACAATAACCCCCCACCCTACTTGTGCCTCTTGCCCCACCCACAGCCCCTGCCCCCTGGCCCTGCTGGAGGCAGCCTCCAGATGCCAGGGCTACGGGGCTAGGAGCCAGCTCCCTCACTGCTCTGCTTGCTCGGGTTGGGGCGGAGTCAGCTCCTGGTCCCCCCAGCCCTGCCAGTGCCCCCAGCCATGATCTGCAAGCCCTCAGCCCTGCCAGAGAAGCCCCCAGCCCCCTGCAAGCCCCACCTACCTCAGGCTCCAGGAGCAAAGAGTGAAGCTGAGCTGAGCAGAGCCGTGGCTGACAGAGCCTCAGGCCCCACCCTTCCCCCTCCGGGCAGGGCTGGGGGGTTCCCACCCTGTTTGCAAACAGCTCTTGCAGGCTGGAGCTCAACCAGCCTGCAGAGCTGTTTGCAAAAGCAGGGAATCTGTGGGTTTCTCTGCTAAAAGGAGAAATCCGTGGTTTTCTGTTTTTCTGTGGGAAACGGAAAACCAGGATCTCCGCTTATCATTAATATATCATTCGATATATTGTAGAAACAGTCCTAGTAAGATAATTTTCTTAGCACTTATATTTAGTTGTTCCTTACTTTCTTTTTTTTTTTTTTCACTGAAAATTTGGGACTTTCTGAAATGGGTCTCAGGGAGATGCTGAATTTAGTATCCATACCTCAGCTTGTCAAGCTGATTGCAGCCAGGCAACACATCTCCATATGGCATAAGTAAGGCTTATGCACCATTTAAATGTAATTTAAGACCTATTTGATGGGATAAGCAGATCTTGAAGTATACTTCACCCATTGTGAGCAAAGTTAAAACAGTCTTCATATTATCCTGAACCACAGAATGATTACAATCCTATTAAATTGCATGCAGACTGTTCAAAAGCAGCAGGATGCTCTCTCACCAATTTCACAAAAAAGTTAACATATTAAATCAAATCTGCAATCTTTATTATTGTTTAAAAACACATCAGTACTCGTTTTATAAGACCTTTATGGCACTAAAGACTTAAAAATCATGGCCTATGAATCTGTTAGATATCATTCAAGCCTTCATCATTCAGAGCACTACCCTCCTAACTTAACAGGCAATCATGCTTTATTGTGATGACCTGTGGTCTTTGCTCCCTGATAAAAATCTGTTTATAGTATTAGTATTTCTGAAGTACTGAAAATATACACCAGCTCAGTTCACCTCTCCCAGATTATCCAAAGTACATAAAACCATTCCTTCCCCCCCCTCTACATATTAATTAGAAAAAGACTGTTCTTGGCCCCATGAATTACTACATTTCTCTTTCAACTTCCTTTCTCTCTCTCTTTTTTTTTTTTTTTTTTTTTTTTTTT
>NW_017728997.1:46158923-46161141 GCF_001723915.1 Gavialis gangeticus | reverse complement strand
TTTTTTTTTTTTTTTTTATCATCAACCCTCAAAATTCTGATACAGAAATTTATCAGGAATATTTTAATTTGCTTCTATAATATTGTAATTTGGTTCATCATTTGAGGGTGTATTTTACAAATACAATTATTCTTTTTTTCTTCACTGTATTAGCATTGACTAAATAACCAATACAAACTTACTATGAATGAGACACAGGCAAGGAGCCAGAATAAGGAAGGAACAGGTTAAAGAAATACTAAATCATTTTAACGCATTCAGACTAGCAAGACATAAAGAAACATGCCCAAGGGACCTAAAGGAACTAGCAGAAGTAGAAATGAAACCAGTGACTGCTAGCTTTCCAAAACAGATGAGATACCAGAGGGCTGAAAAAAAATGCAAACACATCCAGGTTCTAAAGAAGGGAAACTTATAAATTTAAACTGGCAAAAATAAGTTAAATCTCTAGTAAGGTTTTGGAACAATTAATAAAAAGGCAGTTTGTAAGAACCTAAAGTATTACCTGGAATAATTCATAGCAGTAATGCCAACCCCACCGTGCCAAAAATCATGTGACACACTTTTTAAAAAACAAAATCAAGAGATTGGCATGTAAATCATGAAATGCTATTTTTGAAGTGTGTGTGTGTGTGTGTGTGTGTGTGTGTGTGTGTGTGTGTACGTACGTACGTACAGGGGGTGGGGGTTGTTTGTGAAGGTGCTGGGAGCTGTGGGTGTGCGGGGGGTCCCCACATATCCTGGTAGGATGTGAGGTACTGTGGTCAGGAGTGAGAAGCAGCAGCAGGGCTGGGTGGGCTGTGGCTTGTAAGTGAGGAGCAGACAAAAGGCACAGACACGCAGAGACACTGATAGCACCTAGCTGGTAAGTGGAAGGAAAGAGGGGGGGGAGAAGGAAGAGGTATGGAGGGGGCAGATTGAGGCCCCCACAATGAGGCAGGGAGGGAGTGGGGCAGAAGCAGAGGCAGATGGAGCCCCGGGGCCAAGGCGGGTCATCCAGGTGTGGGGGACAGGCAAGGCACCCCACAGCAGTGCATACCCCCAGGGGAGGTATGGGGTCATGCCCCCCACCCCCACAAGGCAGAGATGGGCTACCTGCTGCAGACTGGGGCTGTGCCCTGCTGCCTTGCCCCAGAAGCTCAGCCATGTGATGCCATTGCTGCCCGCCAGGTGGGCTGGGGATGTGGGGCACACTGGCACATTCCTGTGCCCACCCAGTGGCAGGAGGCACACTGGAGTCATGCAGCTGAGCTCCTGGGGTAAGGCAGCAGGGCACAGAGCCCCAGCTCATAGCCCGCAGCCCACTTCTGCCCCCCCTCCCACCTCTGGATGACCTACCCCAGCCCCTGCTCCTGCCTCACTCCCTCTCTCATCGTGGGTGCCTCCATCTCCCCTTCCCTCTCCCCCCGCCCCTTTCAGCTGGGAAAATCCGGAGATCTGAGGGCTGGATCAAGAGACAGAGTTGGAGTTACTTTAACTTTGAAATCCCGAGTCTTGCAATAGTTTTGTGGCAGTTGGCATTACTGTAATAGGTAAAATATTCCAATCAAAACCAAAGCACACCAAATTAACTTCATTTCTTCCTTAAGAAGATAACAGACTTAGGGTCACTTTCTGTTTATTTTGGTCACTTAAGCAGTTTCACTGAAGTTGAAAGGGCTACTTACATGAATTACCCAAAAGGAGACTGCCTCCTAATGAACAAAGGAAATGTAATAAAAAAAAGTGTATTTTTTTCTTTAATAAGGCATCTGTTACATTTGTCCTATGGAAACCAGAAAAAGGAGGATTTAATAAAACTACTAAGTGTATACAGGATCCCTTAAAATGCCAAAGAAATCATTAACAACTCAATTTCAATTCACTCTCAGTTAATGAATTCAGCATCAAGCTGCATCACAGGCTTTGGCTCTGCATACATTTCTAATTGCAAAGTTTTCAATAATGCCTTGAGGGAATAGAATGGAGAGTTTGTTATTGAAGGAGCCTATTTCACAACAATTTAAGAACCTCCTTTAATGTTCTGAACACTTTCCATCACAATGCAAGTTGAGAGGACATAATTACACCCAGGACACCCGTAATCGTTTAACTGATAAGTGCAGTGATAACTGGTTAGTTTACCGATTATTGTTCGGAAGGAGTCCGCCAGGGAAGAGGGGGAAGAGAAGCTGCGTAAGACGATCCATTGGGGTGTGGGAAGAAAATATTAGAACTT
>NW_017728997.1:46153652-46153923 GCF_001723915.1 Gavialis gangeticus | reverse complement strand
TACTAGGGGTGCACTAGGGATGTGGGAGACAGGCTGTATTTAATTTGGATTCGTATTCAGCCCAAATCGGGGACAGTGATTCAATCCATTGATTCACATCACTGTCCCCCAATTCACAGAAATCGGCCAAATCTGAATCTAAAGATTCAATGCTGATTCAGAGAATCAACAATTCACCCATAGACATGGCTTTAAATGTTTTTTCTACATACCTTGAGGTACCAGGCATGCTGCGAAGCTGGGGCGGATGGAGCATCCCACAGGAGAACTG
>NW_017728997.1:46148265-46148652 GCF_001723915.1 Gavialis gangeticus | reverse complement strand
AGCAGAACTGGAAGTGGACCGGAAGTGCTTCTGGTCCACTTCCAGGTCTGCTGCTAAGCGCAGATGGGGCCCAGAGTGGGTAGCAGGAGCATGGTGTCCCAGCTGGCAGGGGCTCTATGGAGCTCAGACAGCTCCCTCCTCTCCCTGCCGATGTAGCCCAGCCCAGCCCAGCCCAGCCCAGCTCCACAGACCCCTGCCAGCCCAGACCCTGCGCTCCTACTGCCCCACTCCAGGCCCTGCTGGTGCTGGTCCCCAAACACCAGTATCGGCCCTGCACTTCTGCTTGCTTCTACTCCCGGACACCACATCCAACTCACCCTTACCATATGCTAAATGTCTCTTACATGCAATAATACTAAACATGTAAAACTCTAACATAAAATAGTC
>NW_017728997.1:46132922-46143265 GCF_001723915.1 Gavialis gangeticus | reverse complement strand
TGCTTTCCCACCCGCCCACTGGTCAAGGGCTCAGCAGGAGCCAGCCCAGCCCTGAGGGCTGGGGCAATCCCTGCAGTATTCCCCTGCCCCTCCACTTCTTACCTGAATTTCCCATGCCAGTGCTGCCACAAAAATCACCCCACAGTCCCAAGCCAGAAGCCCTTGCTGGCAGGAGTTTCTGGCTGTGGCAGGGGCAGGGCCAGACAGGCCCTGCTGTGGCAGAAGCCTGCCGTGGTTTCCCCTGGGTCCTACTGCCCCTGGCTCTTGTGATCTTTGACAAGAGCCAGAGGCAGATGAATATTAATTTTCTAAATTTTTTAGGAGCCCCATGGGCTGAATACAATGGCCTAGCAGGCTTGTTCTGGCCTGCAGGCCATATTTTGCCCACCCCTGGCCTAGGAGGTCATAGGAAAACAGTGGGCAGCCTGACTCATGAATTAAGCAATTACTTGCTCATTCACAGGTGCTCCCTCCCTCCCAATCCAGAGCTTTACATGGGTTGTGTTGTCTGGCTGGGCTTGCCACTGCCTCCTCCTCCTCCCCGCTCCCATCCCACAGCCTTAGGAGCAGCTTCCAGAAGCAGCTGTGTCTTAGGTGCTGTTATCGGTTAACCACTTAACTGATATAATTAGAGAAGGTTAAACAGATATTTTTGGAAACAATATTTACATCCCTAACTTCAATATACCCATAAGGCATTCAAAGGCACAGCCTGTCCTTTGACCTTATAGTTTTTTCATTAAAAATAACGTATATAATATACCATCGCAGATATATGTATAAGGAGCGTATTTTAATCTGAGGTTGGAGTTCATGCTGGGATATATTGGACAAGTGCATTCAGCAATTGTTTGTTGCAGGCGTGAGGGGTTTGAGTGTATTCAGGGGTTGTAATATACAGCATGTGAACCGAGGTTGACATGAAACTAATATATTCATGCCTACTGATTTCCTTAACTGTCACTAGCATTAAGTAAAATGTTTCAGCCACTTCTAAAATGATGCTAGGAAATAAAATGTTTTATTATTGTTTTAAAATTCTTGGGGACTTTTGCTTAAAATTAAGTGCCCCCAGATTTTTCAACACAGAATTAAGGTTGCCCAGTGACTTGTCAAAACAGCCTAAAACTTAAATCCCTGAAAACCAGGAAATATAAGAGTTAAGGTATACATCCCCTCTTACAAAGCTATATTAACTCTACCTTTTGTGCGCTGTGCTCCAGCACAAACACACATACTAGCACTCTGTGCAAACACATGCTTCAGAACTCTTTGGAAACAAAGCACAGGAGTATTGTAAACAAAGTCCAACACCTCATTGTAGAGGCACAACTCAGGTTAGGTTAGCTTTAAGAAACAGGAGCAATGTAGTTAGCTTAATAAGCTCTGAACCTTGTTACAAACCACCCCACTTTTGCTAACCACTCCTTTTCACTCTTGTCCCAAGACACTTTCATCACTTGCCTTTAACATAAGGCTCTTAACCAGGGCGCTGAGGCACCTTGGGGTGCCCTAAGAATCCTTCAAGGGTATCGCAGGGTGCTACACAACGTTAGCACTGTTAGGTGCGCAGCACTGTTCTCAAGATAAACCCAGATATTTCAAATAAGAATTCATAGTGTTAAAAGTCATTCTGACCTGCTATGGTCTTTCAAAGTTCTTTGCAACAAAATAACTGCTCTATTATTTTTCCATAGTCAAAAAACTAGTGAAAGGCAGAGCTGGCACATTTTGAGGGATGTCTTGGGTCTAATGAAGGGTGCTTTGAGTTTAAAAAGGTTGAGTGCCATTTCTGTACCCAAAACCCTGGGTACCACTGTTATAAATAACACCAGGTAGCTGACAGTCTCCATGAGAAGCAGCAGCCCTCATGCATCTCTGTGAGAGGCTCTGTGGATGGGGGGCAGGGATTGAGCCACAGATGTGATATGCCTTTAGAAAAGCTTTTGACATAGTTTCCTACAACATCCTCATCCTAAGGAAATGTAGATTAGATGAAAGCACTGTAAGGTAAATACACAACTGGCTGGATCACTGTGCGCAACGAGTAGTCATCAATGGTTCAATGTCTGGTTAGGAGGAGGTATCAAGTGGGGTTCCCCAGGGGTCTGTCCTGGATCCAGTATTGTTTAACATCTTCATTTGGATGGTAGGATTGGCTGCATGCTTAGCAAATTTGCAGATGACACCAAGTTGGATGGAGTTGCAGACACTCTGGAGAGTAGGGCTAGGATCCAGAATGACCTGCATAAATTGGAGAAACGGTCCGAAATCAATTAAATGAAGTTCAACAAGGACAAGTGCAAAGTCCCGCACTTAAGACGGAATAAATGCATGCACAAATACAGACTGGGGAATAATTGGCTAAACTGAAGTATAGCAAAGAAGGACCTGTAGTTACAGTGGATCATAAGCAAAACATGAGCCAAAAGTAGGCTTTTGTTACAAAAAAGCCAACAGCATCCTGAGTGGCATTAACAGGAGTGTCACTGCAAATCAAGGGAAATGATTCTTCCACTTTATTCAGTACTGGTGAGGTCTCACCTAAAGGACTCTGTCCAATTTTGGGCCCCACACTTCAAGAAGGATGCAGACAGATTAGGAAGAGTCCAGCAGAATTATTAGAGACCTGGGAAGCAATGCTTATGAGGAAAGGCTGGAAGACCTATGGTTATTTCATTTTGGAAAGGGAAGATTGAGCCTGGGATTTAGTAACAGTCTTCATACCTGAAAGGCGATTATACATAGGATGGAAATAGAGCAGCAGTGATCAAACTATGGCGCACAGGTCAAAACCAGCCCACAGGACTCCCTGCAAGTCCAGAAGTTTGGTGAAAGGAGACCAGTGACAATTAATACTACCACTGCTCTCCCATCACCAAATTTCCAAGCCTCATAGACCAGATGATGTGGCCTCACGTGCTGGATCTGGCCAGGATAGGACCAGGGCAACAGATCTGATCTGGTGCACATGGGGCCGAGGTCCAATCCAACACACCCAGTCTGGCGCGTGCAAAGCCAGAGGCCAGGGCTGCAGCAACAGGCCCAATCTGGAATGTGCAGGGCTAGGGAAGGGCCAGGGCAGCAGAGAATCTAGCTCATGTAGTACTGGGGTCAAGGTCAGAGCAGCAGGCCCCATCTGGCACCTATGCCTGGGGTCATGTGCTGGATCATGCCCATGCACTGACCACACACTGGATGTGGCTTGCACACCAACTCTGCATCAGTCATTTGGCTTGCAGGGCTGGAAAATTTGGGCACCACTGAGATAGACAATTCTCTATGGCTGTAGGAGACAGGACTAGGAACAATGACCTCAAATTGCAGCAATGGAAATTAAGAGTGGAGATTAGAAAGAACTCCCTCTCTACGAGGGTGGTTTAAGAACTGGAACAGGCAACACAGAGGACTTGGAAATGCCCAGGGCTGGAGATTCTACTAAAACAGGTTGGATAGACACTTGGCAGTTTTAACAATCTTAGTGCTCCATAGTCTCCCAGCTGTTCAGATGTCCTGCCAGCATGCCACCACTGCTTCAACACCTCCAGCACTTGTTATATTGTGTGTATTGTTCCAAGTCTACTCTATATGTAAATCAGCTCTACCTTCTTTGTTACTCCAGGAAGTGGGAAAGCAGTAAGCCTCAAGTTTTGCCTGCAAAACTACGAGTATGTCCACACTCAAATTTCCTTTATGAAGGCAGAACCTTTTTTCTGCAAGCAGCAGAAGCCTCCTCCCAACTCAAAGAGGCTGCCAGAATGCATGCTAGATGTGGATGCTCTGCTAGCAGCCATGGACCCTTAAATAGCTGATGCCCCCCAAGATGCATAGTACCTCTGCTGGCAGCTGCCCTGGTTGAGCTACACTGCTTGGCAGTAGCTGCACAGGTGGACTTCTGGCAGTTTTCCTGTGGCAAAGGCTGTCTGTCAACAGAACTTCTGTTGGAAGAATGTTTATAATGTAGACAAGCCCCCAGTGAGATGTTCTCACCTGAATGAGATCCCTCCACAGAGAGGAATACAGCTTGAAACAATAAATCTGGGATGTGTTAATTTATCTCACTCCCTTTTCTCCAGCGCTAGCATGCTGATCTCATCCCCTCCCCTGATCCAGGTGTGCTTTGTGCTCTAGAAGTGCCACTCTCAGCTTCTCATCCACGTGATGGGCAAGACCCTTTATATTCCAGTGTATGCATAGGAAGAGGAACCCTAGTTCACAGGTCACAAGGCCAGGGCCCCACAATCCTTGCTCACATGGCAGTTCACAGAGACACCCCTTTCTAATTAGTTACAAAATTAGTACTCTTCAAGATAGTTATACTACTCAGAATGCATTTTCCTGAGTGCAAAGCTCAGATGAAGCAAGGAAACTGAAGTTGAATGGGGAACCCAGGATGGGAGGGAAGACATATCTGAGGAAGACCCAAGAGAACAGAACTGGAAATAGCTGGGCAAGGAAACTGGAACTGGGGGCAGGAAGGGAGGAAAAGGCCGGGAACCAAACAGTAAGCCAGAGAGGTGGTTAAGTGGCGTAAGGAATGTGACTAGAACTGGATAGGCGAGGAAGATGGAAACAAGGGGCGCTTACAAAAAAGTTACATTTTTCATGTGATCAGGCCCCTGAAAGTGCTCTACAGCCATGATGTAACACATACACACGCTCCAGAGCGCTTTTAATATAGCCAGCCACATAAAAAAAAAAAAAATCAACCCTGTCAAATGAGGTAATAGTTGAAGGCGCTCCAAAGCAGAGCACCGTAGGCAACTTGTGTTCCCTCCAAAGTTAACATTTCCCACTTTGTGGGGCTGTCAGCAAGGGGGTGGAGGGAGAGGCAGAAAAGGAAGTGTGTGTGTGGCGGGTGGGGGGAGAATGGAGCAGCCAGCAAGGAAATGCTGGCTGCTCTGCCCAACCTGAGCTTGGAGAGGGGAGTGCAGGGTGGAACAGAGCCCCCCAGCCTTGCAGTTCTCTCCTTCCCCCCACTCCCCAGCTACCCTGACTCAGGTATTTGGGGAGCTGAGCCAGGTCTGCAAGGCAAGGGGATGCCATTCCACCCTGCCCCTGCACCCCCCCCATCTCCAAGGGCTCTGCGCTTCTGCTGTCAAGAGGCCCAGGTGGGGGTGGGGAAAGGGAGCCCCCCCTCACCTCAGACACCCCCCCCCCACCCCAAGTAGCTGGGGTACTGGAGGGAGCTGGACCAGGCTCAAGATGAAGAGGCTCCCTTACCCAACCCCTGCCTAATTATGAGCAACTGCATGCCTCTTAAACGGACCTTCCCACTCCCATTTGTGATTAACCGTTATGCTTATTTGCATTCCAGCCCCTCTCAAGTTTTTCATCCCTCACTGCATTGCACTTTTGTTATCAGTAGGGGTGCACTAATAGAGATTTTTGGGGACAATACCGATTGCAGATATTTAAGGAGGCATATCAGCTGATACCGATCCGATTTCCGATACAGCTGCCTCCAGCTGGTAAGTCCAGTGTGGTGGAAGGTGAGGGGGCAGGGAAAGGCCTTGAGGAGGCAGACCAATGCCCTTCACAGTGAGGAAGGAGGCAGGGGCAAGGCACTGCCAAGGGGGTGAGGGAAGCAGAGCCAAAGCTCATTGGGATGGGGGGGAGGGGAAGGTGGCTCCTGCTACTGCTTGCACCCCAGGAGGGCATGGGGGGGCATCGTGCCCCCCCAGTCTGCGCAGGGTGGGTTGCACAGAGCTGTTCTCAGTGAGGGCTGGGCTCGAAGCGGGCACCAGCGGCACTGGAAGGATGTTCTATGCACCACAAATTTCACTACCACTCCGTTTCCAGCACTGCCACCACCAGCCACCTAGCACAGCCCTGGCTCAATGCCCCATCTACACCCATGAACCGGGAAGAACCAGGCCTATGCCAGGCAGCTGGTAGCACTGGGAGCAGAGCAGTGGCAAAATTTGGGCTGGATGCAGCATCCTCCCAGTGCCAGTGGCGCCTGCTTAGAGCACAGGACCAGCCGAGAAGAGCCCTGCACAGCCCCAACTGCAGCCCATCCCACGCACATCTCCCCGTGCCCTCCCAGAGTGCAAGCAGCAGCAGGAGCTGCCCCCCCACTAGCCATGGCTCTGGCTTCCCTTGCCCTATCTGGGCAGCACCTGCCCCTGCCCCCTCCTTCACCATAGGGGGCACTGATCTTCTCCCTTCCCTACCCCTTCTCTCCCCACTCTCCTTCCACCACACCAGACTTACCAGGTGGAGGCTGTGCTCCTCGCTGCCCAAGTGCTGTGCTGTGGCTACACATAGCATGGACATTTATCAGCCAAATTAAATCTGCCCCACTGGGCCAATATAACAAAAATTTATTGTATTGGATATCGGTACCGATCCAATAATCGGACCAATGTATCGGTGTACCTCTAAGTTATCAGGTTACTTGTTCACTTATTGTTTTTGTGTTTGTTGAAGAAAGCCTTCTATTATTTTCTTAAAAGACCTTTATTGATCATTTAATGTAGATAAATACATATTTTAAATTTAGTTCATGGATCAGCTAGGCAGTGGGCCAGGAGATGCACATAAAACAAGATAAAGTCTGTGCGCTGCCTGCAACTGTTGCTTCCACCAACACAAAAGGAAAAAATACAGAAATGTCCACTTTACACAAACCTCAGCCTTATAGGCAGGCAGATGTACTGTATTTTTATGGATCTATCAAGTGCCTGTAGCATATCAAGGAACTCTTGACAAGAGGTGTTCGTGCTGTGCTCTTTACGGCTTGAATGTGGTGCCGTCTTCTTTCCTAGTTTTTCTTATGAATTTGTCCTAAGTAAGCAATGGAAGTTAAAAACAAGAGAGACTTCAGGGAACTCTCCTCCATACTGCTGCAGCAGCTGTCCCACATATCTCTTGAAAAGACATGGCATCACAGGACATTGTGATACCTTTCCTCAATTTAGCATATCCTAAATTAAGCCCTACATAATCTGGACACAATCTTGATAATTTGTAAATTCCTGTACCAATTCTTTTTATTCCAATTTTGTCCTGATCTTACCAAGTACTGATCTGTCCATAGATCAGTCTAAGCTCCAATTTAAGGTTTAGAGCAGGGGTTGTCAACCCCCAGCACGCGTGCCAAGCATGGCACACAAGGCCATTTTCCTCGACATGCATTGGGGCCAGGGCCAGGGCCAGGGGCGAGGAGGCAGCAGCTATTTGCAGTCTCCGGGCTCCAGCCGGCCCCAGCTCTGGGTAGCTGCTGCCAGCCAGGAGCCCAGGCGGCTCCCAGCAGATGGCTGGGAGGCTGCAAGCCCTCCCAGGAGCAGCCCAGGCACCATGGCTGACAGCAGCTACCCCAGAGCTGGGGCCAGCTGCAGCCAGGAGGCTACAAACAGCTGCTGCCTCCCTGCCCCGGCCACAGCCCCAACGGGTGCAGTGCCAGCATCTGCTGCCTTCCTGGAGCCCAGGGCTAGGAGACAATTGGGCCCAGGGCCAGAGGGAAGCAGCTGTTTGTAGCCTCCCAGCTGCAGCCAGCCCAGGTTCTAGGTACCTGCTAACAGCCATGGTGCCCGGGCTGCTCCCAGCAGCCAGCTGGGAGGATGGAAGCCCTGCTGCAAGCAGCCTGGACTCCATGGCTATCAGCAGCTACCCAGAACCTGGGCTGGCTGCAAACAGCTCCTGCCTCCCTGCCCCGGCCCTGGCCCCCTTCCAGCCCCAGCTGCCTCCCAGCCCCAAAACTGGCCCCGAGGAGGCAGCAGATACTGGCGATGCTCCCTCACCGCCATTTCTGCAGAGCAGCATTGGAACCTGACACAGCAGGGCACAGAAAGCTGCCAGATGCTCAGAGCTCCCTACTGCCCTGGCCACACTTCCCTTGTGGGCAGGGGCAGCAGCAAGGGGCACAACCTTGTATGCTGCCTATGCTGCTCCCATGCACACAGGGGAAGCGTGACCCCGCAGCATAGAGGTTGCAGCAGCAGGCAGCTTCCCTGCGCAGCCCCTCCGTGTGCTGCTGGTCCGGGTCGCACACAGTGTGCTCCGGAGGGCCCAGGGGAGGACAGCAGGGCTGGAAGCACAGCATGTGCAACCCGGAGCAGCAGCACACGGAGGGGCCACACAGGGAATCTGCCTGCTGCTACAAGCTCTGCGCTGCCTGGGCCACACTTCCCATGTGCACAGAAGCAGCGTAGGCAGCAAGCAAGATTGTGCCCCTTGCTGCTGCTCCCACCTGCAAGTGAAATGTGGCCAGGCAACAGGGAGCTCGGAGCAGCAGGCAGCTTTCTGTGGCCCCCTGCTGTGCCCTGCCGTGCCGGGTCCCACATGCTGCTCTGCAGAAGTGGCAGTGAGGGCAGCACAGTAGGAAGTATCACCAGTATCTGCTGCCTCCCCAGAGGCTGGAGCCGGGAGGCAGCAGCTGTTTGCAGCTGGTCCAGGTTCTGGGTAGCTCCTGATAGCCACACAACCTGAGCAGGGCTGGGAGGCAGGGGCACAAGCAGGGCATCCTGCCACTTACCCCTTGCTCTCATTTTGTTTTTCTGGCATGTCAGCACTCCAGCACCTTCCAAGGTAGGCATTGCGGGTTTTTTTCAAGCACTCCGGCCAAAAGACGTTGCCTACCCCTCATTTAGAGGGACTTTTGCTGCTGTTAACTTTATTGGTAAAGCAAGGGCACACAATGAAGTGAAAACACACACACACACACACACACATCCACTGCTGACCAGTAAAAGTGGATAGGATCATGCTCAGAGAGCACGGTCAGGGCATGACGTGTGTTCAACCTTGACCAAGTGGGTTTCTTTGTAGCCTTTGGGAGAAATGAAAAATAAAAACGTTGTTCTCTACTGCAGAAAAACAAATCTAAGACACAGAGCTTTCCCTCAGACAAATCCGCAAGCTAACAAAGGTAAAAACTGCTGCAGAAAATCTCAATCATCTCTACCCGTGCCGTCTTGGATTAATCCAACTCTCACCCTAAACTTAAAACCAACTTGTTTTACTCTTTGAAAAACATTTTTGTATTTTATAAAGTCAGAGTTACTGCTATAAAGAGGAAGTAATGAAACCAATTAACTGTTTTTCCCAAAAATATCAAACAAGCCCAGATGCCAGAAATACTAGGGAAACCAAGCTATAATGTGGAACAGAGCTATGTGACAGTACAAAAAATCCTGACGTTGCAATTCAATTTGTTTGTGACTGAGCAAATGCAACTCTAGACATTCTAATGGACTTTCTGCAGCTGTGAAAATTGCAGCTTCTTTTTATACATCTTGTAATTGCATCTTATAAATTTCTGTTTCTCTCACTGTTTGGGTCTTTAACTCTCAGCTGGCTGAAGCTCCCAAAGGAGCCAACAGCAGGTGCATAAGAAAGCAAGAGAAACAAGTCAGTGGGGAGGATATAGAGGGAAGGGAGAGGACAGAAACAAGAGGCCAGCCCGTGTCACTTCTGTAGCTTTAGCTTGTAAAAGCTGTAAGAATAATATACTGTAAAAACTAACAGCCTTCATCTACCTCTCTCTTTAAGGCTATGTTCAGAGGCATTCAACAAGCTTCACACACTAGTTCCTGCCTCCCCCCCCAAAAAAAAACCAACAACAAAACAATAAATTCTTCACATTCACTGACCTTTGTGTACCTAAAAGAAATGTCTTTATGCAGACAGTCTTCAACTTAGTGTTTTGAGTTACAACATTTCGCACTTACATTTATAATTTGACACTATTTCAACTTTCTGATGTCAGTTTCAACTTTACAACACTTGATCCGACACCATGCCATGCCAGCGAACAAGTTCATTGTGTCACCCATCTCCCTGGAGAACATTTGTCCAAACTTCCTTGAAGAAAGTGTCCAAAAAAAAAAAAAAAGCAGACAAGACTTCAGAAAAACCTGCAGCCAAGACTCCTGAGAAGACTCCAGCCAAGAGCCCTTCAAAAAGTCCAGCAAAGTCACTTCAGAGAAGTCCTTCCAAAGCCATATGATTGCTATTTACAATATAAATACATTGTGGCTATATTATTCATTTATAATTGATTGAGTACAAAATTCTGGGGTATTTTTGGTTAAAATAGGGTATCGGGCCTTGGTTCAGGAACCAACCCCCCATTTATAACATTGTTTCCTATGGGAAAATCAGTTCTGAGTTACAACATTTCGACTTAAGGTGCAGTTTTCAGGAACCAATTGTGTCGCAAGTCCAAAGACTGCCTGCACCACCACATACAGTAGTCTTTCCATTCTTGAAAGTAAGGAGTCATAATCACATGTGCCTGCTGCAGAGGTTATGCTAATTAACTCTGCTGTAAAATAGTACTGTCCAGGACAATACTATCTTATGGAAGAGTCATTAAGTGAGATCAAATGCACATGCAG
>NW_017728997.1:46122138-46127922 GCF_001723915.1 Gavialis gangeticus | reverse complement strand
CTGAACATTTCCTGTTTTAGGTGTCTTAACATAGCAAGAGACTGTACCAGAGATTCACTCAGAGCCAGTGTAGATGCTGCATAACCTTTAATGCCTTTAGCAAATGAGATAAAGAAAAGAATTCCATTACTTTTTGTGTACCGAAATGGCACTTATCCACCCATGCAAGTAGACTCTTTGGCAGTTACACACAGAGTGCAATTCTATTCATTACCTCTGCAATGTGGATGCATAAGTGTACATTTGTACACTGTGCATGTCTAACAAGCTATGCACTGAGCAGACAACTATGTAGCTACATAAGCATGTACAATGATCTAAATCCTGGAAACACCAAGGAGAAGGAGGGTGCTCCCATATTTTAGCCCCACTAGCTGAGAGCCTAAGGCAGTTGTGCAGGAAGTTAGAGTCCCAGGTTCTCAGCCCTCCACTCAAAACACAGATGGCTTGAACCCAAGTTCTCTGTGACTTCCTACTCTAACAATGAGACATTAGGCAGAAGTTTCTGCCCCTTTGGGAAGAAGGGTTCAAGCTAGAATCCAGGGCCCATTCCCTTGCAAAACGGCAGTCTCACTAAGCTACAGTCTGTCTGGCATGGTCTCTTCCTCCAGGCTCCCCAAAACTCCTTCCCTTGGCTGCCCATGAGGCCAGCTTTAAAGAAGGGCTGGGAAAGAGACTGGATAAAGCTCAACTTGGAGCCTGGCAGTCAAAGCACTATGCTGGAAAGTCAAAGAAATAAACTTTCAAATTCCTGTTGGGCATGCAGGGGAGGAGGGGTGGGAGGCGAAGAGGGAGAAGCTCAGCTAGATCCTGGGCCTCCTGGATGGGTGCCCTAATTAGAAAATGTCTTGCATTTGGAAGCTTGTCTAACTCTATCCCACCAATGCAGTTGGTGCAATACAAGATAGACATCAATCCTTGTCTCTCTCAATTCCTGGACCATCACAGCTACATCTCACTGACACTGCCCTAATTACTGGACTTTTAAGTTAAAATATAGGAGAGGATTCTTAAGAATCTAATACCCAGCAGTCCTGGGTTTTTGTCCAGTTACGATTTTGTGATTTACACAAGTACATTGGTAATGGACATGTAGTCATGTATAGGCCCAGCCAATTTATGGCCTACTATGCATGCTCAGTATACATACCCATGTTGTGCACAACAGAATCACGAACTGTGTATAGGTTCCAAAAATGTCACATAGCTGAAAAGTTCCCATTTAGGCACACTTAAGACTCTTGTTGAATCATCTTATCTTTCAGATGATCTCTTAGAGTCTTACCCTCTGCAAATAAATACCATGGCTCTCTTGATATCTAAGAAATGTAAATTTCATTCACTTCGGTGATGTAGAATTCATTCACTTGAGTAATGTAGAATTCAGAACCCCCGCCACCGCCTGCCAGTCCAGGCCTGCTCCACTGCAGCTTAAATTGCTTTAGTCTCAGGCACACATGTAGATAGTGCACCTGGGAGTAATTTACTGCAGTTCAAACTGTTCCAGAGTTCATTGCTTCGTGCAGATGCACCCAGAGAGTAGTAACCAACATGACACATCCAGCTTCATAAGGAATTTCTTCTTGTAATCTTCAATTTTTTTCCATGGACATTTAATATTGCAGAATCTCTTATTCCTCATTAAATTTAAAAGATACGAAATTAAGCAGCAAGCTAGACACCGTATCAGATAAAAGAGGTTAAAATTTAATTTCCTTATGACCCTTCTGCCAGGCACCAGTCAGCAGCAACAAGGGCTGGGTTCAAATTTCAGGGTACCCAATAAGTTCTCATTATGGCTGGAGTCCCCACCCAGAATTCAGGGATAACTGAATTTAGATGGGGTGTCCTACATAAACAAAAACCCCTCCTCACAAGCAGTTTGAACATAAAAGGACAGATTTATTACAGAAGGCAAAGGCAAAGAAAACACCAAATGCAATTCAAACACCCTTAACTACAAAGTATAGTCTCTATGCACCCCTTCTGGGGAGACTCCACCCATGCGAAGGCAGTCTGAGACATGGGGGCTCACCCAATGGGTTAGTTTTGGGGGCCTGCACCCCTATACCTGCTACTTGGAAACAAACTGGACAGGGAGGCCCTATTTTACGAGCTGTTCTTTGGGGTTTGCTGTACCCCACGGAGCTGCTAGTGTGATGCAAAGGATCCCATATTGTTCCCTGGAAAAAACCGTAGGGCACCAATCTCCACTTCCACATAGTGGCTTTGAGGGGGTGACTGCAGCTCTAATCAGTGTACCGCACCCCAAAATTCCTAGTCCCAATCCCACAGCTCCAGTTGGGGCAGGAAACTACAAAAGAACTCAAAGAAGAGCCAGACTTGTCCTGCACTGGGCCCTGGACTAAGTAACCAAAGAGAGCCAGGCCTATTTGCACTGGGTCTGGGCTACAGCTAGCACCCAACCACACTGTTTGGTGGGACATAAAAGCTACAAAAGCAACAAAATATGCCAGGCCTCAAGCCAGGCCCAGAACTGCTAGCAACACTGCCAGGTGCCAACCCTGGTCAGTTTGCTCCAGGGATGAATACCCCTAAGGTATTATCCCACTCAACACCCAAGAAAATGAAAGGAGGGCCAGGCCTATTTGTGCCAGGGCTTGGAATACAGTAGGGCTCAGCCACATAGCTAGGCTGAGACAAAAGAAATTGCCACAGCAACAAAAAGTACCTGATCTAAAACTGCCAGGCTTTAATCCTGGTCAGTTTGCTCCAGGGATTAATACCTCCATTAGGGTTACCAACTCTGAGTCGATGCTGAGAAGTTTCCAGGATGCCAACATGCCCACAACAACACAAATATGCCCACGTGCTTGTGTACATCATTTACAAATTACAGTGCATAGACTTTGTTAGGAAGGCAAATGCACATTACTATTGCATGTTAAAAATCCACTAGACTACTGTATAAAATCAGATTCAACATCTAATATTTAATTTAATGAATGCCCTTTCATTTATCTCCAGGGTGATTCTCAGCAGTCTCCTGGGGGTTATATCTAATTCCTGGAGACTCCAAGGCAATCCTGGAGGGTTGGCAACCCTAACCCTCATGGTATTATCTCACTCAAAACCTCAGGGAAAACAAAAGTGGGGAAAGAAGAGGGAGAGAGAAGAGCCTCAAGCCCTGAAAAGACTCTCCCTTTACCTGAGGCTTTTCCTTCACATTGCTCCAGCTTTCTTCTCCAGTGAAGGGGGAGCACCCCCATGGGAAGCTTCTCCCCAACTGGCATTCAGCTTTGCAGCCTTCAGCAGCCCCAAGAGAGATTCAAGCCTCAGTCGAGCAATACCTATATGCCTCATCATTACATCACCCAGCCTAAGGGTCCCAGCCTCTCTCTCAACCAATTAATTAAACCAAAACAAAAAACCCACTGCCCAGCCTAGCTAGTCAGGCTAGGGGCCTGGTCTTCATGCTTACGGTACATAGCAGGGTATGTTTACAAAGGGCCTAAATAAAAGGGCCTATTTGCCTCGGGTATCAAGACACTGCAGGGGGCTTTTTTGCCTAGTTTCTCCTCAGATTACCCAAGCAGGGGAGGAGACAAGATGCTCAACTACAGAAAACAATTATAATACATGCTGTACAAATCAGACACATAAAAAACTCATAATCATATTTAAACTAAGACGCGCTCTGTCTTAGTTTGTACATTGTGTTTGGTGTTATACTTATGACAACTCCAAGAGGCGTTTGTCCTTCAGATGAATATTAACAAAATATGTACATGGGAGCTGAAAACTCTTTACACAGCCCCAGATTTCTTTGCTCTTCTTTTTGTTAGGAAGCAGCTACAATGGCATTATTTAATAGTCCACTTGCCAGCCTACATCTGACAAGTATGGTTAAATTCTATGATTCCTTCTACTTTTATAGATAGTTACTGTTTCAGAGCTATGTCTTCTCCTTAAAATGAGGAATCACTAGGCATCTCTAAAAATTGTAAGAATTTGTTATATTCCCCAGCTGTACTTCCTTTAGCAATTCACTTTTCTGACTTTTTAATCACAGAACTGAAACCTTTATGTCTAATGGGATTAGTTAGTATTGCCAACACTCAAAAAAGTTAATTTGATGTATCAAGTTAATAAGAGTAAAAGGTACTAGCCTAAGGCAGGCAACACAAAGCAACATAAATTCAAATCAATGTTAATGCAAGATCAGTCACCAGTAAAATACATAACATTATGACGGATGAAGACTTCAATATGACCTTCTTCAGAGAGATCTGGCTGGACAACACGAGAAATACTGTTTAATACCTCCTCCCCTCCTTCTGTTCATCGCAGACACAAAAAGGACAAGAAAGTAGGAGGACTGAGCACAGATATTGACTTCATGACATACTATACTCCAACTCAGTGAGGGCTAACCTTTTTTGCATGCATGCCCCAAATTAGCTCCATACCCTCCTTCAGTGCCCCTCCAATCTGCTGCTGTGCTTTAGACTTCCTTCCCTGTGCTCCCTGCCTGATCTTTTGCTTTAATTTATGCTTTCCAAGCTACCTGCCATTGTGCTGCTCATCCCCTCTCCAGGCTGCCATATGCCAGAGGCTGCAGCATGTGCCTGAAGTGGCATGGTCAGGTTGGCCATGCCTGATCTACCAGATTCTTGACATGCTGCCTTCACACTGCAGGTGATAATGACCCTCCTCCTCTTTGATAGGTCTTGATTTCCCATTAATCAAGCTTATTTTCTTCTGTTGTTTGTCTGTTACCCCTGAGAATCTCTCCTCCAGTTTCACAGCCCTAGACATGGTTTTAAATCATCCTTGCTGCTTCTTCCCTCAGATCTGTGGAAAAATACCTTGCAATTCAAAACCTCATCTAACTTTATCCCCACCACATAGTTGGTCCAATAAAAGACACCACCCACAGAAATCCCTGCCTCTCATAATTCTTGGATCATCATGGCTACAACATCACTCCAACACTGCTTCTCTCTTCTCCAATTTCAAGTTTTTAGATAAGACAATGTCATTTGAATTCAGTCATCTAATGATGGAAAACAAACCAAAGCTAACACCAATTTCATGCTCACTTACAGACCTCCAAGGATTCAAGGGTTCATGAAAGGAGCTGACTGAGACACTGTCAATGGTGGTAATAAAATGCCCCACACTTGTTATCCAAAAATTCCTCAAAATCCACTTTGACAAGGCAATAAGTATTAAAAATTCATAACTAGATTTTTTGCTTGCATCTCTAGAGTTCCCACAAATCATCACAGGTCCAGATCACAGACCCAGTCAAATATACGGGAGGCTGAATTAGACATATACCTAGAGCAGGGGTGGGCAATTATTTCAGCTGGAGGTCACCTTAATGAGTTTTGGTGAGCTGTCAAGGACCACAAAGGTAGCTCTGCGCCTTGACAGGTGCCCTGATCACTGCCTTGGGACTGGAAGTCCCACTGCTAAACCCTGACCTTTGCCACCAGAAGTCCCTCCCTTGCACCCAGAAATACTTCTTTGGAAAGGGGGTTTGCCACCTTAGAACCAGAAAAAAGTAATATACTAAAAATATATATCAAACATCTACAATAAAATATTTTCATTTCAAAAAATATTTTGTCCTGATCTGCATGCATTTACATTGTGTGTATAGAGGTAATTGCATAATAGCTCAAAATGAAGTCTTACTCTTGTATATTATGGGGGAGGGTGGAGGGGTGTGGGGGGGGTACAGGTGGATGTGTACGTGGGGTGTTGGTGTGTGTGTGGATGTGGATGTCTGTGTGGGGTTTGTGGGGAGTGGGAGGG
>NW_017728997.1:46116471-46117138 GCF_001723915.1 Gavialis gangeticus | reverse complement strand
GTGGGTGAGGTCTCTGTGAAGACCAGCCTGGAACCCCTGTGGCAGGGTGTGCTTGGTCGGGTATATAGGATGTGGATGTCTGTGTGGGGTTTGTGGGGAGTGGGAGGGTATGGGTGTGTGCGTGTGCATATGTGGAGTGTGAGGGGTATGGGTGGATGTGTTTGTGGGGATGTGCGAGTTGGTGTGGGGCTTGTGGGGGCTGTGGGTGTGTACAGGTAGGGTTTGTAGGGGGGATATTTGTGGGGAGCTGTGGAGTGTGTGGAAGGGGTTGACTGTGGTTTGTGGCTTAACTCTCCTCTTCAGGCAGAGGGGAATGTCCATTAAAAACAGACAAACTAATAAATGCAAGGGTCAGACTTCTCACCAAGACTGGGGAAATCTCCACAAGAACCATTACAAACCTAATCTTCTTCCATACCAAGAGAAAAGTGCACTTCTTCAACTTTGTCTTTGCTAGTATAAACACTTAACATGGTGAACATATACCATATTTATTCAAAACCAAAATTACACCCCTCCACCCCCACCTCCTGCAACAGAGAAGAAAATCCTCATTTTAAATTTGAGGACCAGCCCAGAGCAAGTAGTATTGTGGCCCTGGCTCCAGGCTGGGGGCCAAAGCCAGAGATGAGCCACTGCTTGTCGGGGTTGGGGGGGGGGGGGGGAA
>NW_017728997.1:46108157-46116384 GCF_001723915.1 Gavialis gangeticus | reverse complement strand
TGGGGGGGGGGGGGTGGAAGAAGAATGTGTAGAGGGCAGCAGGGGAAGTCATGCAGTGGCAAGACCCCCACAGGGGAGACCATAGAGCAGGGGGTGCATGAGAGAGACCCACTATGTAAGGCTTGGAGGAAGAACGGGGGGGAAAACTGGCACCTGTCCCCTGCCTTCCTCCCTATTGCTTACATTTGGCTCTGGCTTCTGCTGGGGCTGGAGCTACTGCCACTGCCACTGCTTCTGCTTGGCTGGGGTGGACCAGGGCTAGGGCCAGGGTGACTGACTGTCCCAGAGCCAAAGCCAGAGACTCTCAAAAAGTAACAGCTGCTAGTCTATGTTCAATCACTTCTAGAACATACTATGACACCCAAAACATGAGGCTGATAGAAAAAAATTAGACCAAGTTATTAAAATAACAGTATCAATGGTAAAAATTGCAATTACTGTGACTTCTTTCACATTTGAACTTAAACAAGCAAGATAACTAATACTTGTGCT
Organism: Gavialis gangeticus; assembly: GCF_001723915.1. Classification (NCBI taxonomy): domain Eukaryota; kingdom Metazoa; phylum Chordata; order Crocodylia; family Gavialidae; genus Gavialis; species Gavialis gangeticus. The sequence goes on along the minus strand of NW_017728997.1, from coordinate 46,115,892 downwards.
TGCTGCTGAATAATGAGATACTTCCAACTTGTTCACTTTTGTTTTCTTTAAATTGAGATTAAAATATACACCTAGAATTAATACATTTCCTGACTTTCTTTAGGCTGCCTTCAATCTGTTTTTCCAAAGCTATCCCAAATATGTGCTTATATTTACTTGGGCTTCTGATGAAACCAGATCATTATTAGCTAGTACAGAGTAGCTGCTTGTACCTAGAAGCACAAGCATTGGTCTTCATATGGTTAATACAGTTCATCCATTTTGGATGTTGCCAAAATAGAGAAGAGGCGGCAAGTATTGCTGAGGTTGAGGCAACCTGGTAATTTTTTGGAAAGTAAAAGAGAATAGCTTTTCTACTCCTAGAGAATGATTGATATTACCAGAGACAAGAAATAAACTACAGGGATGGGCAAATGTTCAAGGTTCCTGATATTCATGCGTTCACAAAGCAGAATGTTTCTTTTTTGTTCCTCTGCAAGTATGCTTCACACAAAAATCTTTATCATGTTAATATATGTGCAAATGTGCATCCCTCTTCTATTGACAATGATCTATAAATCCAACCACCTCATTTTAAATATGGAGATACAGAAGGTAAAATCCAATAATAGGAAAAAACACTGCTATTTAGTCAAAGTTTCATAGAGAATAGGGTCAGAAAAGAGCATTATGATTATCTAGTCTAACTTCCCATGTAACAGGGGCCACAACTTCTGGCTGAAGCCAAGTATTTCTTTCAAAAGGAGGACAGGTCTTTAAATAAAAACTTCAAACAGCAAAGAACCCACCATATGCTTGGATAAAGTCTATTAAAGTAATGTTCCAACAATGAATTAAACTCACTATTAAAACCTTGTACTTCACGTCCCATTTGAATTTATCTATCTTCACCTTTGAGCCACTGCAATTTATTTTGCCTTCACTAGCTACATTAGGGGTGTAGGTTGTAGCCTTGTTGGTCTAAGGACATAGGCAAACAAGGTTCTTTAGGCAACTCTGATACCTTTTATTAGACCAACTTAAATAGCTGGAAAAAAATTTTAGTAAGCTTTTGGGTTCAAAAAACCCTTCGTCAGGCTGATGAAGCATGTGCAGTTGGCGTGTGCTCTTCCTGGATGGAATGAATAGTAAAGAAGCCAGAGGCTGGTGTGCATGCAAGACAGGCAGTCAGTGAAGATGTAAATTGAGGAGTCAGTGGGTGAGAAACAGGCTGGGTGCAGGGGAAAGAGAAAAAGGGGATGAATGTAGCAGTTAAATAGTGGAGAGGTACTTGGGAAGTCAGAGGTCGGGCAGGTTATAATGCGTCATAAATCCAATGTCTATATTTAGTCCATGATTTTTTGTATCCAGGAGGAGCCTTAGCTACATTAGAAATGTTTACTATCAAATATCTTCTCCCATGATAGATATTTATAAAACTTCACTTACAGATCTAGTCACCCCTTAATCTTGTTTAATAAGCAAGATTAAAAAAACCCAACTTATTAAGTCTCACTGTATGGCAAGTTTTTTCAGACCTCAAATCTTTCTTGTGCCTATTTTCTGAACCCGCTCCAATGTTTCAGTACCTTTTATAAATTATAAAAAACAAAAGCAGACAATTTCAGTGCTGTGCACAATGGTAACATCACCCTATTCCTATTCAGAATTTCCCTGCTTATACATCACAAGATTCATTAGCCTCATCTGCCATAGCATTGCACTTGGAATTAATGTTCAGATGGCTATATACTGAAAACACTTGAATTCTTTCATAGCTTTTATTTCTCATAACAGTCCTTCATCCTGTGTGTGTGGCCTGAACATTTTATTTCTACCCATACAACCTTGCATTTGCCCACATTAAAACATAAATGACTATACATTAGTGCAAGCTTGTCAAAGCTAAAGATTAAATTTGAATAAACTTCCATTTCAAAAGAGAAGATCATCATCTCCCAACCAGTTGGATTTGTTTTTACTACTCTGCAAATTTAGTTTGCATTCTGTGAAAGATCCCAAAGAACCAAGAAGGTACTCAACCCTGCAGCTCCAAGAATGATATATAGCATTCACTCCTATTTGCAATACCATAATACCTACTCACAAATACATGGGAAGACAAGAATTAGTGCACTCAAGAATTCTATTTAGCCAAGAAGTCAGAAGGAGAATTCTGTTTCTCTTTACATCCCAAAATAACACTTGCCCAGCCATGCAAGTGCATGTTCGGTTAGCTACACAGTCAACAATCCAATTCCATATGGCTACAGAGGATGTGCAGTAGCCTGTGCTCTGGCCAGGCAAGTATGCACTACTGTATGTACATAAGTAGGTGAGCACGAGTCCCATATCTGCACCAGGATGAAAAAGCCTAAGTCTAGTTAAGGGGTCAAGGAAAAGAGCCCTCTCATGTTTCAGCCCAGCAGACTAATGGGTTAGGCACTCACCCTGGAAGCTGGAGACCCTAAGTTTAGACTCCTCAGAACCTAGAGTGGGTTTAAAACTAAATTTCCCACTTCCCAGCACAGTGTTCTAAGAGGTGAAGGAAGGTGGCATCACCACACTCCTTCCCCCAAGCTGTGCAGTACATGTGCAGTAAGCTCTCAGAACAAACTGGCTTGTCAGCATGGTATCTACTGGAGCTTGTGCTGGCACAGTTCCAGAGCCCATGAGGCGAACACCACCACCACTCACCCACTATTTTCCCCCTACAATGGAATCAGGCAATAGGCACAAGGACAAGCAGCAATGGCATTCACCATGCTGATAAACCAGTGAGTTCAGAAAGCTCACTGCACAGCTGAACAGGGTGTGCCCATATGCACCCTCCATACTTCCCCCAAGACCCTCTGAAACACCAGGTGATAGGTTAAGCATTAAACAGTCCCCAGTCCAGCCATCCTCTTGAAGCTGGGTCACTAAACAGCCAAGAAAGGGACTGATGTGAGACTTGAGGAAGAAAACAAGCTAGGCAGCATGTGGTCAGGGAAATGACTGCTGCCCTAGAAGGCTTCTAGCTTAGCCCCTAGCTTCCTGTGGGCTAGGAGCTTCCATAATACCCTCCATCCACCTTATCCAACAACTATTAAATGCAAGATGTAGTGGCTCAGCTTTAAAAGCTTCACTCCCTGACTGCTCAGTAGCAACAAGTTTTTGCCAACCTACAGTTTTATGACCTACGTTTACCCAGGTACATGCGTATGAAGTGTGTACCTGCGTGGCCAGAGTGCAACCTACTCAACATGCACACTAGTAGTGCAGACAGGTAAACATATAGAAACAATTGCAAACTATGCAAGTGACATTTTTGGCTGGGTGCCATTTGGGCACAAAGTGAAACAGGATTCTGCTATTAAACTGTGCAAGTGTAGTGGCTTTTGCAAATGTTAGTTTGCAAAGTTTCCTTCAGTCTACCTTCACCACCTTTTCCTGTCTTTTGAAATTAGCTTTGTTCTCAATCTTCTCAAACTGTTACAACTAACACATGTATGTGCGCCAAATTCACACCAATACAAACAATATCAGAACTAAATTTCAAATTCTATTCAACGCACTGTCTCTATGTACTGTTTACCTGGACTTCCCAAGCTGAGCTGGACTCCAACCTTCACACTCTGCTAGGACTATTCTTTCATTTCCTAAACAATGTACTGCTTTACAATTTCTTACAATGTTCTGAAGGGAGAAAAATCATTAAGTGATTTGATACAAAGCAACCAACACAATATCTGCAAATAAAAGGCCCAGTCCTACAAAGCCTTGTTGTTCTAGGATTACTCCTTTTGAACAAATGGAGCAACTCATGCAAAGATCACTACTCATACGGGTTACTGCTCAGTTCCGTAAATCTTTATTCACATGAGTAATCTGTCCTTAGTTTCACTGAGCTATTGAGACTCCTTGAATTTACAAAAGACCCCAGTGATTATACATTTGAGAGTGTGGATCTAGTTGGAACCTTTAAAATGCATAACTAAATGCCAAAAAGCACTCTGCAGCAAGGGCTGGAGGGAGTGGGAGGAGGCATGGAGGAAAGAAAGAAATTGATTGCATGTGTTGAGCAGGGTGCCAGATAGACACCCAAACCACTCATCTCACTGCCAAATCCACAGTTACCCATTGCCTACAGCAAATCGATTGGTGGCAGTCAGTCATAGGGGTGAGTGGCAGCAGTTGCAGTAAAGCAGGTGGGACAGTCTTCACTAAATTTAGGAAATGCAGCCAAGGCCAACATTCAGTGGCATGGAGCAGCAGAAAGGCAGCAAGAAAAGTCACCGGACAGCCCCCAATGGGGCTAAGCCACATCACTTAGGCTCACCCTTTGTATGAAGTTGCCTGTCCTTGGTTTATAACATCAGGTAATTTCGAGAGAATACGGATAGATCACCCAAATCTTTAGGGAACTCTATTTCACTAGCTTTGTCTTTTTGGATCTCCCCATTCCTATTCCATCAGTTTTACACAGATGGATGTTTCCCATTTACCACACTAGACTGGTTTGGATAGATCTATTATAATATATATTTTAGAAGTATGTTCCTGCATTTCACAAATATTATTTAAAAGTGTTGAGCAGAAATTAATCCTCCTCCAAAAGCTTTATCATTAAGAACCCTAAATATTATCCCTGCTCCCTACTTTCCTACCATATAACTTCTATATCTTAATACAAATTAGCAATTAAAAAATTGCATGTGGCACTAGAAGGCAAGGCACAGTGGACTGCAAGGCTTTGCAGTGAAGCTGGTAAGAATACAACGTTATGGAGTTGCACTGGGGGATTCAAACTGTGTGCAGGTTCAACCTAGAGTGGCCTGGATTTGCAGTGGAGTGTTGCACTCCTATTTTTCCTCTCATTTATCTGAGAGAAGCTGCACTCTGAGGAACATTGGGTTTGTTACAGTGAAATCCCTCTCTCCTTCAGCATCCCCAAGTACAAACCCCAATTTCTATTCATCCTCCTAAAATGCAATAATTCATCCCACATCTCTTAACAACTCAGTTCCACCCCAAGGTGAGCTAATAGAACAAGTAGCCATGGTACATAACAACAAAAATAAGGTGGAGGTGAGGGATACTGGAAGACAGAAGAGAGTCTGGTGCTATGCAGGCAGTTGGGAAACCCAGTGCAGCTTCTTGAGCACCAGAGCTCACCATCCCCATTCCCCAAACTGCATCACAACTTCCAGGCCCTTGCATCTGTCATTTATATTTACCATTTTTTCCTGAAAGAAGGCAGCCCTTTTGGAGGAACACAGATAAGAGGGGAAAGGATGTAGTCAGGCATGTTTTATGTCCTGCCCTATTCAACACAACTGAACAGAACACTACTGTCACAAAATGGGGTGTTTTTCAAAATCAAAATTTGTAATAGGATGTCAGATTCCAGAAAAAATTTCTGTTATCAAAACAGCAACAAAACTAAATCTCAGTTTTTCTGAACTTGTTCTAGATCAGGAGAAAAACAGATGCTGAAATACCAGAATTTCCCATGGAATGAAAACTTTATTTTCTCTTTTGCAGCAACAAAGGGGAACTCAGAAACAGATTTCACACTGGTGGCTTTTCACTAGAAAGAGAATGGTGCTTCTGCATCAAAGCATCAGTATTTAAAGAGCTTTGCAATACTGCTCCACTGCACACCATAGCAGCAGTGTAACAGGAAACCCTCAGTACACCGATGCCTCAGCACATAGGTACTTGGCTTTCTATGGCGACACTGCTGGAGAATCTAGGCAGCGGCACCAGGGCAACCTTTCAAGAAACAATGCCTTCAGAGGAAAGTAAATAAACTCTCACTCCAAGCCACCAAAGCAACCTGCTAAACTAAAATGTCTTTCCAAAGCCCTGTTCACTGCCCTCAAAGCCTAGATTATTCTGCCATCTCCCACCATGAAAACATCCCTACCTGATGTCTCCACAATCCGCCAAAAATATCCTTTAGTGCTCAGCCTGCCCAACCCACCCCTTGGTTCACCAACCATATTTACTTCTGAGCTGGGCTGTGCACATAAGGCACACTGACAAGATCAGACAATTGAAATAATTGGCACATCTGAGCAGTTCTATTGGTTCATCTTGACGTAAATCAATTAGGTTGTCCCAAATAGTTTGCTATGTATTTAATTTAAAAAGTTTCAAAAGCAGCCTACGTCCAAGATGTTACCACACAGAAAGACTGAACATGATGTATAAGGAACCTATCTTTGCTTAAACAGAGTAACTTGAAGAAAACAGGGAACAGTTTCAAAAAGAAACATTTTAACAGATTCCTCTGCAAATTGGAATACATGTTTGCTAAGAAAATTCACTTGTTGAAGAACCAAGTCAAATTTTGACACTGCATTCAACCATGAAACTCTAAAATAAGAAGATTATTAGTTCTGCTTTAGGTGCAAATTTTAGTGTGATCTTAACTATTAAGAACATCCTATTTTAATTTCTAACCAGAATTCCTTATTTTCTGTACTCCAAATAAAGCAACAGGCACCATTGCTACTTCTTTTAAAAATGTTTGTTACCTGCATATGTCATTTTAACAGATCACACACCCCACATGCTGTAGGCAAAGTGCACAATGACAAAGTATACTGCATTTCATTGTAACTTTGTTTCTCACATACGCTTTTCTCATACATATCAAATGTATGTGTGTTTTAGGCTTGGCTAGCTTAATAAAATGCATTCAATCTTATTCCAAAATATAATCCCAAAACATTTCACTTTTGTTTTGTATTTAACACTGTATATATCCCAAAAAAGATTTACATTGGTTATTTCCCTATATAGGTGTACATCATTTAGGTTACATAACCACTTTTTTGTTCCAAGTCACAAATCAGATACAGTTAGGGTAGCCATATTCGGGGTGCATGTTCCTATATTGTACAATTGAATTACTGCCACTGCTGTTCTACAGTCTAGCAGTCCTATAAAGTAAGTGATGAAAGAAGGCTAGACATAGACAATAAACATGGGAATGATTTTTCTGCCTCACTCTCCATCCTGACACCAGACTGGATCCCATCACTCCTAGCTTCCCTACACTCACAGATGCGGGTGGAGAGCTAGCAGAGAAGGCCAAGGGCATCAGGCCAGTTCTCCTGCCTTTTCTTCTAGTTCCCCCATCTACAATGTACCTCTCCGCTCTCTCCCGAAACTTCTGCCAAGGCTGTGTACCCCATTCTATTGAACACATGGCATCATTCACATTCTTTCCTAGCTCCTACTCTGTCACATACGTCTAACCCACAAATATAAGCTGCTCCCTACCCACTCCCTTACACCTCTTCATCTCTCCAGCTGCCCCCTGTTCTCCCCTGCCAGGCTCCCACCCTGTTCCCTACAGGTTGCACTCCTGCCACTCCCCAGGTTTCTAACAGCTGCACCTGCCTTCTCCCCAGTTTCCCCCTCAATGCCCTTTCCCTGCATATAGACCGTACCATGCTACCTCCCCTCCTTCTGCTGTATACAGTCTGCATTTCCATCTTCTCCTCTGAACACATTTCCTCCCCTGCACCTGCTCTTCCCTGGCTCTCCCTGGCCTCTGCACCATACTGTCTCCCTTCAGGCAGCACCCAGATCTCTCCTAGCCACTGTCCCCACATGCAGGCTGCACTCCTGCCTTCACCCCATTTCTCCACCCCACACAGTCAGCACGCGGGGTTCACCCTTCCTTCTCACATTCTCCAGGCACGCTTCACACCATCATCTCCCCTTACACCCCTGCCAGGTGTGGCTGGGGGAGGGGGGC
>NW_017728997.1:46106918-46107188 GCF_001723915.1 Gavialis gangeticus | reverse complement strand
CGACCGCGCGCAAGCCTGATGCCCGCCCTCAAAGAGCGCGCCTGGGATACGCGCGCGACCAAGCCAATGAGCAGAGGCGGCGGGCTCGGTCCCGCCCCCAGAGGGCACGTGAGCGGCCCGGCCAATGGCAGCTGGCGCGGTGCCGATCACCGCAAGTGTGCGCAGAGCCCAGCCAATGGCAACGTTGGGCTGGGCCGTCCCGCCGAGTCGCTGTCGCTGCCCAATAGGAAGCGTCCCCCACCATCCGGCCCGGAGGCGGCGCCCGTGGTG
>NW_017728997.1:46082550-46106740 GCF_001723915.1 Gavialis gangeticus | reverse complement strand
GTGGTGCCCGCGGCCTCCCCGGGCCTGCGCTAGCGGGTGTGGCCGGGCTGGCCTAGGAGGGCGCCCGGCTGCCGGCAGCGCCGCGGCCCTGGCCAGTGAAGGGCCCGCAGTGAGGAGGCCCTTCCCCCACGACGAGGACGATGCCGACATTTGCGCAGAGCTCGGCCTGTAAAGACCACACCGCCACCGCCGTCCTGCCCCTACGGCCGGCACGGGGGGTCTGCGCCACCCCGTCACCCTCCAGCGTGCGCACCAGATTTCCCATCCAACGCTGACATTGCAGGCAGCTTGACCAACAGGCGACGTGGCTTACTCCGTGTACCTTTTAATGGGATCCATGACTGCTTCATCCCTGCTTGAAGGATGTAATGAGAACCAGTATCCCCCTAATCCTTCCACTGGCATACAGCCTCCTGAGCTCCTCCTTCCCAGCCAAAGCCTGTTCCCTGCACAGTTAATGGAACAATACCCTTCCTTGTCAATTCCTCCCACTGATCTAGAGTAAGAATCTAGGTTTGGCAACCATCGATCCTTCCAGATCGTGGTGTATGTGTGAGAGGTCACCCAGACCTTCACTGCATGTGCCTAGGCAGGAGTTTTGGAGGAGTGGATGATGCCTAGACCTCCCATCCCCTGTTTAGGCCACTGAGACGGAACCCAAAGGCCGGGCTAGGTCCAGACAGCTGGTGCCTCCACGGCTGTAGTTCAGGGGTGGGCAAAATGCAGCCCACCAGACCATTCTATCTGGCTTGTGGGGCCCCTAAAAATTTAGAAAATTAATATTTATCTGCCCCTGGCTGCCTGTCATGCGGCCCTCGATGGCTTGCCAAAACTCAGTAAGCGGCCTCCACCCAAAATAATTGCCCTCCCCTGCTGTAGTTGTATAAGCATCCAGGAATTGAGGCTGGGTGTCCTGTGACAGACAAGGATTCTACCACTGAACCACAGGGGACTCCAAAGAATCTAGAAATACTTCAAAAACTCCCACTGGAGAGGATACATTCAGGAGGTTATTGCAAGCCTGTGACCTTGCTGTCATCCCTGCTACAGGTGACTCCAGTTTTGAACCCTGTTAACGAGTCATTGGAACATATGATGATTTTGTTTTCTTTCATGTTACATTATATAAATAGCATTAGTAATGCCATCATTTTCATTCATGGTAAAGGATTTAATTAAGGCAAGATATAACTTAGTCCTGACACTTAAATCCAGAAAGGTTGTGTAGACCAGACCTCACTTTCCCTCTTTATGTACATGGTTAGTTAATACAAACCTGTACCCAACTAATCCCACCCTGTGTGCATATATATTTCCTTCCAATGGGAGTCCATACCAGCCCCAACTTCAGCATGCTTGCAGTACCACTAATGAGAGCCCATAGCTTCATGGTTTCATTTAACCCTGGGGCCAAGTATACCTTGGACTGCGAAGTGGGAGCCAGGCAAGGGTCATTTTGCCTCCACCCTCATAAGCTTGAGCCTAAGAGAATTTGCTAGGCTGGATCCCCACCCCTCACAGCTTATGATTTCCACTTTCAAGCAGCATTCAAGGAGAAAGAGATCCTGTTGAGCTTATAACAAATATCCTCAGTTGGACCATAGTCCAGCCACTCAGCATGATATCAGAGATCATGATCAGTGTGTAGGCCTAGTGGTTAAAATAAGAATATGTTTTTCTTTGTACAATGAGTACTTCTTATATGGCGAAAGTGAGACCCAGTGAAAACAAAACCCAGTAGTGACATTGTTGTCATCTTTTTCAAAGGAAGAGCACACTAAATACTAAATATATTTGTAAACTCTGTTGTCCATTATAATCATTATTTCTCTAAATTCTTTTCTTGCTCTTAAATATAGAACTATATTGTAACTGTCACCAGATGCAGCCAATAGTACTAACTGGTAGCAACTGCCAGAAGTCGCCATAAATTGCCAGAAGTCAACCAAATTTCCTCTTAACCTCCTTCAGTTCCCAAGACACTGGACAGGTTTGTTTCCTCTCTGCCAGCAGGAGCCAGAGCTCCAGCTCTGATCAGTTAATGTTTGTAAAAGAACAGTCCATTTCAGTCAACCAGACCCTGCCCCTCTTCACAGAGAGCTCTCTCAGAACACTTTCTCTCTGGGCCAAGCTGTCATACATACCCCAGCCCGACCTAGGTAGTAGGATACTGTTTTCTTCCCTCAACCTCAGATGGTAAGCACAACTGCTGGCCACCACCATTTCCCCAGCAAGTATACTCAAGGAGGATTTCACTGATCTTTCCAGGATGAATGCATTTTGAAAAGTTCCCTTCAATGGTACAGTGGGATTACAGAAGCAGTTGGCATAGCTACAAGAATGAGTGCAAGTGCCCAAATTACAATAGTAGGAGGCAGTTATTAGCATATCCAATGCAGTTTGTGTCCAAGTGACTACATTCCTTCATTAGGACTTGGAAGATTCTCTAAAGCACAGAAATCCTTCTGTCATTCAGATTGAGAGCAAGTCTTCTACAGTCATATCTAATTTCCAAGAAACATCCACAGATGCCACCAAATCCTAGCATCTGACATCCATGTCCAATAATTGTCACCAATGAGCTCAATCAGCAGCTACTGACTTAAAGTAGGAATCCCTGGGTAGTTCTGGCCTGTGCCAGCCAGGAGGGCAGATTGGTTGGAATAGACTTTCTGGTTTTTACATCTATGAAAATCTCATCAGCTGCCAGAACTGCCACCCAGCGTTCCAAAACACTACCAATTGGTGCAGCTGCCAGTAACTGCCATTAGCTATCATTGACTATGTTCACTGCCAGCAGCTGTCAGTAACTCAATGTATTTTAGCGACTGCCATTAACTGCTACTAGTTACTGTTGATTACACAGGCTGCCATCAGACACCAGTAAGTACCATTAGGTTTCATTGTCACAAACCACTAGTGATTGCCATTAATTGCTTGTAAGTCTTAGTAGTTGAGATTACCATCTACTGCAGGGGTAGGCAACATTTTTTGGCCGGAGTGCCAAAAAACACCACAATACCTACCTTGGAAGGTGCCAGAGTGCCAGCATGCCAGAAAAACAAAATGAGGGCAGGGGGTACATGGCAGGATGCCCTGCTTGTGCCCCTTGCTCCCCCACCCAAAGCCCCTGCCTCTTGCCCCCCAGCTCTGCTGTCCCTTGCCCCCCACCCGAAGTCAGAATCTCCTAACAGATTGAACAGTTACTTCATACAGTTCTACTTATCTCAAAGAAAAAGCAATGCTTATTGGTTTAGAATAGAAAATGAGAGATACACATGATAGATGTTATGCAAATTATAAAAGGACTAGGGTACTAAGTTTAGTGAACAAGTTACATTTTAGAAAGCCTATATTCTGAAACTGATTTCTATAGTTTCAAGAGCTCTCTGGCAGCCTTGTTGCATCTCTCACAAGGTTTGTGGTGGGCTTCTTCTGTCACCCAGCAACATTGCAGATTCCTGGAAAGGAAACATTTCTCCAGTTCAGTATATTAGGGCTTAAATGCATTTAGATTAAAACAGGGAAGTTCTTTCACTTGTAATATAAGTGCCCCCTTCCTTTTATTTTATGATAAATACTTCTTTCTTTTCTTTGTGCAATATTAGAAGAAGAACAATTTGCATTTGACAAAAGATTTTCTTACTCAGTTACTTTGAATAAAATTGACCAGCATTCATTAGCATGTTGGTTTCTCTCACCTCTCTTGGAATAGAATAGCTCTTACCATACAAATGGAAAAAACTTATCTCCAGGTTTTTTCCTGCAATAATATAATGAATTTCCAGATCCACGTACTGAAACTGTTTTAATAATGAGAAGAAGAATTTACAACAGTAAATTCAATAACCACATAGTTTCCCAGCTTAATTTCCAAACTAAATATTGACTTCACCCATTTGTATATACCGGGTATAATTCTTGTCAGGAAGTCAAGGCAACAACTGCTGCAGTAAGCAACTATCAGTGTTATTTTCACTAGCTGCTGGTTTATGCTTTGATGTTTAGTCAGCTGGTATTTACCTGCCTAACCCTTCTAGATGGCTGACTTCTGACTTGAGTACTTCATATTTTAGTCAGGGATGGGAGGAATCCATCCATGCTTCTTAATCTTATAGGCCAGAAGCACCTCTTTGCATTAGAACAAAAAATGGAGTGTCATAGCACCCAATAACAAACTAAATAGAGCAGGCTGTGTAATTACTCATGATCTAATCCAACCACTTTGTAAGCAATAGAATGCCTGGCCAAGGCTAATAATAGGACCCTAAATTTAAACGTCTAAATAAAGTAAATAGTCTGATTTTCTTTCTGAGCTCCTTTTGAGTATAAACTGTGAGACACACTTTTATCTCCCTTTTCCCACTTTACTGAACTGAAAAACATATTTTTTAAAAATAAAAATAGACTTTCACAATTGTCTCTCACTTTTTTATATACATTTCCCCTCCTTCACCAGTTAGAAAAAAGGGGGAGAGGTAAAAGAGAGAGAAATATGGGGGGGTTGGGTATCACACAAATCTTTGGCTTTGAGAGATCAATATTAAATTAAATGAATATTACAGTTTCTCTTTTAGAAATATGATTCAAAATGGAACAAAAAAATAAAATCAAGTTTCCTATAGAATTTTAACGAAGTCACATTTTCCAGTGGAACATCTTTTTCTCCCAGTGGAAAAATGTTGACCAGCTGTTAGTGCAGTGTTCAGGAAACACTGGAGAGCTGCAGGACAGAGAATCCAGAAGCAAAATAAAGAGGAAGAACAAAGCAAGGTGAGTACTCCCTTGGAAATGAGCAAGTGTGATACACAAGAGGGACTGGGTTAAACAGGGAAGGACAGCAAAGACATCACCTTCATCACCTTCAAACCACTCAGAAATTTCAACCAGTGCAAAACAAAGCCTGGTTGCTTACCAGTGTATCCTGTAGGAACATTTCAACTTCTGCTCTGAAATTTCTCCTGCCTTCTCATTCATTTCTAGGTGCTCTTCCAAGTATTGACTTTAGACAGGGATTTTCTCTGTGGTGCCCTAATTCAGAACACCATCATTATCCAGGAAATCATTTAATCCCCACTTCAAATGTGTTCCTGAATAGGGGAATATCAAAGAAGAGTCATGTTCTACTCTGGCATTTGGGATCAGCAGTCTGAGATTACAATCCCTAGATATTTGCAGCTGCCTTTCCCAGCCCAGGACACTGGAATTCACCTTTCACTGCCTCTCTTTAATCAGGCAGAACCCATGGTACTTGTTTTCAGGACGTCCTGCAAAGCATATTTGCATTGACTGATCAGAGGTGAGTGTGCTGCAAGGGGATCAGTTTTAATGTTGTCATTTGGGTTAATTCAGTTCAGTGTTTGGCTACTTTGCTTGTACTTTTGATACTTGTTTAGTCTCACCAGCTGTCCCACTTCACTCTTAATTTAAATAACTTTAGTGACTGAGATGTGGTCTGATCTATCTGCAAATAATCCAATAATTTGTTCTTTCTGGTAATTGTGGCCTGTTATAAACTGGTTAGGGGGGATCAGCAGGCGCTGGGGGAGTCCCTGTTCCCCCGAGCGCCGCAAGGAGTGACCAGGAACAATGGTCACAAGCTGGCGGAGGGAAGGTTTAAGTTGGACATCAGGAGGCGCTACTTCACAGTCAGGGCGGCTAGAGTCTGGAACCAGCTTCCAAGTGAGGTGGTGGAGGATCCCACCCTGGGGGTTTTTAAGAGGAGGTTGGATGACCACCTTACTGGGGTCATTTGACCCCAGTGCTCTTCCTGCCATGGCAGGGGGTCGGACTAGATGATCTGCTCAGGTCCCTTCTGACCCTAGAAACTATGAAACTATTTCCCAGGCTTGTGTACTTCTGCCTTCAGTACAATTAATTCATCACTTTATGAATCGTTGCACTATTACTCATAATTACTTGTACTTTCTTTTGATTCTGTACTTAATTCATCCCTTTCCCTTTGAGTTGTTCCATAACTCTTTTGGCATTGGACTGTTTAAATCATTCAATAAGGTTGAACAGATCTGAGGGGAGAAAAGGAAGTGAATCTAAATGGGATAGTAGGGATGTTTTATGTCATTTCTTCTGGAATGAAGAGAGAAAGAAAATATACAGATAATATGCTGGAAATTCAAGCTAGAGACAAGGGAAGGAGGATGAGCTGAAAGTTCTTGATCACTTCTACTGAAGCTGCAAGTCACAACCAAAGCAAGTTTTCTTCACAGCTAAACAGGGCTGGAGGGAGGGAAGGGAAGTTCACATTTTTTCATGGACCTTTGGTAATTAACCATTGCATCATAGAAAAGTAGGGCTGGAAGGGTCCTTAGGTCATCTAGTCCAACCTCCTGCTCAAGGCAGGACTTTCCCTATCCAAGACATCCCATACAAATGTGTGTCTAACCAGTTTCTATAACTACACAACACGCCTATCACAAATCTACAAGGTACATTGCCCCAAAATGACCAAGAACAACCTAACTTGACATGGGTAAAGCAAGGGGATGAGGGCTGTCAATGTCCCACTAGTGCAAGGGCTGTTAAAATACACTTGAGAGATCCAAGAAGACCATGCCCTCCACTATGGAAAACGGCAAAAAGCAAACAAAAAAACAGTCCGTGCTGATCTGACCATGTGGTAAAATTGTTTTCTGATCCCAAGTGCGGTAATCAGTCTGACTCTGAGTAGAGGAACCTCATGCATTGAAGAAACTGTTATATTTCACCCAATTTTTTACAAAAGTAAGTTTTGGAGGTCAAATACCAGTAACTAAATGTTGACAAAACCTACAGAGTTGCAACTACCCTAAAATGTATGCTACCTTTTTAGGACAAGCATCATCACCCTGTAAAAGGATACCTCTACTGCAGTCATAATTATGAAACTGCCAGCACACCTAAATAAGAAAAATTAATAATAAATAAAATACAAAGGACAAGAATTCAGAAACAAACCTCCCAGGCAATGCTAACTTACCCTACTGTATCTTTTATAGTTAGTCTCTGTAGTTGTGATAATCTGAGGCCTTCCGCTATAAATGGATATAGTCAGCCAAATTCAAACTGAGCAAGAAGTCTGGCGGATTTTTCATCATTTAATGTCTTTTAATCAAACTTGGATGTATTTCTAAATAGCAACTTGTTGGACTACACGAATGAAATTCCAAATGAGGGGTTTTGTGAAAGGTTAGACAGGATAGTCAAAATGGGCCTTCAAAAATTACACAATGCTGTGATCTTTTGAATTATTTTTTCCTTAGGCTGTGATTTCCCATAATTGGCCTCATCCTACTATTTTGGTGGTATTTTATGTTTGAAAGGTTGATTAAAGTATATGTTTTTTCCAATTTATATTTATTTTTCAAGTTTGTTTTCATCCCTTGAGACTTAAATGGAAGGCCTTTCCAGCTGGAAAGGTTCCAATTGGCTTGTTGTCAAAGGCCCAGAATCTTAAAGGTTCCTAATTCTGAGTGATTCCACATACCTTTAAGGATCAATTGCTCAGCAATTGCTGAGTCGGGGCTGGGAACTGTCCCAATCAGGGGCAGATCCCAGCCCTATGCCCCAGTTGGGTGACCAAGGCATGGGACTTGGAAAGAGCTGCAAGGTTGGGGTGGATCCCAATTCACTGGTGGGGCAGCTAGTAGCAGCTCCCCCACTGGCTGATCAGGGCAAGGGGCTAGGACCTGCCCCTCCCCTGCAGCTCTTTCCAAGTGCCCTGCCCCTGACCAGTGAGCCAGAGCCAGAAGCAACCTGCTGCTGGGGCAGGGAGACCTTGTCCCCACCCTGGCAACAGGCAAACGGCAAACACCCCTCCCCCACAAGTCCATTTATGTGGCTGGAAAACTGTCATTTATGTGCACAACAGCATCTAGCCCAGGGAGACGCCATGCAACATAAACAGACTTGTTGGCTTTCCACCATATGAATTTAGCTCACACATTAATGACCCGACTGCACAGCAAGAAATTCAGTCTTTGAACAAAAACCTTATTACTTATTTATTGTTTTAAAAGAGTAATTAGCCCAATGAAAATGTAGCTATGGTGTCAGGAAATGCAAGTGTATTAGGCTATTGTTGGAACACTGGAACCATTGGTTCATACAGAGATATACATACAGAGTGCATCTCTCTCAATGATGGGAAAAGTCTTTTCCTCAAGAGATTCAGCTCCCTGCTCAGAGATAATTACCTCCATGAAAGTAATTGGCTGCCAGTTGCTTTCTTAAACACTAGGAAGGGACGATGAAAATGTCTCTAGTTAATAAGTTAGTACAATGTTTTCTTCTTTAAGTTTAAGTAATAAGACCATAATACAAGCCAAGAAATGTTTGGCAATTCAAACAAAGTCCCTGAACTCAGTCTCTTTCCTGTGATGCTTAAGGTGCTGCTGCACTTACAAAAATCCACATGTGAGGCATTGTTAAAATATCTTCTCCAAAATTCAAACTGAAGTCAAAATTCACCAGTGCCAGAGGGTGAGTTTGTCCCCTCTCAGAGTTATTGAACAGTGGTGTTCAAACCCCTCAGTTTATACAGGAGGTGTAGAGATGCTACATGATATTGTTTCTTGTTGGTAAGAGTGGATTTGTTAAAACAGCCTTCTTCTCAGTGACCATTATTATTTAACTTTCCTCAGGAATGGCTTGAAGCATCTTTGAAGGAAAGCTTTCAACATTGATCACTTAGCTATCTTGACCTGGTTGTGGAATTTGAAGATTGTGGCTGATAGTTTCCTGAGAATAAGGAAGAATCCCCCATGTTCATTGTTTGCCAGAAACCAAATTACTAACTAATTTGGTGAATTCTGAAATGGAAGGACTGCTCTAACCCTGTCTATAACCCTCTAAAGTCAGGAATTATAATGGGGCATTGTGGCAGGCCTGTGCTTACCGTGTCGCTGCTGGCCTGCTCTGCCCACCTAAGTGTGCTACACCAAGGTCTAGTCATCTGCCATGACTTGATGTTACTTAAAGTCCTACTGGAGGATGTTGTTCAGTGTTTTCCCAAACCCTGGGCACCTTGGCTGCTGGTTCTTCTGTGGGGCCCCTTACTTCCCCTTCACCCCACCCCTGTCCACTCAGGCATTATGGCTTGGGTCTCAGTGGGATCTGGACATACTGTAGGCACAGTCTGTTCTGCCTGGGCAGTCTGTCTCCACCCCACTTACCCAGTTGGTTGTCCACATGTCTCGAATTGGAAAAATGAACAACTTAATGATACTAGAACTTAAATTCTCCTAAGGATGCAAGTGAGCAGGGCAACAGTGCTTACCATGTCAGGCACCTCTTCTTTGGCTCATCCTCCCCTATGTGCAGGGTGCATTGTGTGGCCATAGAGTAATTCCTGCATCAGGGTTGTGGCCTCAAGAGTACTGGGCTCTGGATTGACTGGCACCAAGCCACATGTTGCATCCTGTGGGGCAACTTCCCATGCCCTTGTTTCCCCTGGGGCCTGGTGTTGCCCAACCGTGGGTCTCAGGGCCTGAAAGCATACCAGCATGGTAGGATCTGCCAATGTGTCCTGGGCCACCCCTGTCCCACCCTGACCACCCTACATGTACCTGTGGGAGGCATCCAGTGTGGGTGTGGTCTTGGCAGGTTCTAAGCCCCTGGCTCCATGGGTGACTGCCCCTCCACTGATGCCTGGGCCCTTCTTTTCCTTGCTCCAGTCTGCGTAGGCCATGTCCAGTTTGTGTGGGCTCCAAGCCTTCAAAGAATGAAGGCTCAGATGTGGCAGGGAAATCCCTGCCCGGCAGTCTGCCTGCTTGCAGATCCACCAGCCCATGCCAGCCACAAGGGAGGCTTCCAGAGGTGCCACGGGTGCTCCCCCCTTTCTGCTTCCCATCATGCATGGCCACCCAGCTCCTTTGGTCCTAGAAGCCTTGAGGGGCCAGACCAGTCTGCAGTCCTGCTTCTAGCCATAGGATGCTGGAGCAGCCTTGTGCAAGACCGGCCACCTGTAGCCTGGCAATGCAGTGAGTGGGGTGCAGACCTGCCACAGGCACTGACAGAATCTTCATTTAATAGCATGAATCAGAAAAAAAATCTCACAATAAGCTGTTGTGGGAATAAAGAGGCAGGACTAGTATCAGTGTTAGGCTCTGAGACACTGTTGCTACATTTCCAAAGTGATTATTTATAAAAAAGTCCAATAGTTCACAAAGGTCTGTTTGAATGGTAAATTCTGCTCACAAAGATTGAGCAGTACAGAGCCCTTTAGGATATACAATCTGATCTGAAAAGAAGAGAAAAAATTGGGGGCAGAAAGAGTATGGCATGGAAAACCTCAACAAAAAGGGTCTAAGGAGACTGCAGAAAGAGTGTCATGACTAGGGACCTACTTAATTGATGGTTTTACAGATTTCACAGAAACTGTAAAATATGGGATTTCCGTGAAATCCACAAAATCAATAACCCCCGCTTTAATAAAAATAAAATGCTGGCTCTCCAGTGGGAGCCACTGGTCGTCACTGCCAGGAGGGGAAGGCACTGGCTGTCAGGGTGACATGAAAGGCAGCAGACAAGATGGTGGCTGCTCTCATCCCTCCTCCCACCTCCCCCTACTAGGGTCTCTCCACCAATCAGTATTGAGAGGTAGGGCAGCATGAAAGGCAACCAGCAATCAAGATGGCAGCTACCACCATGTCCCTCCTCCCCCCGCTCCCAGGCCTCTCCACCAATCAGCACCAAGAAGCGGGGCTGCTGCAAAATACCCACAAAATTGGCTCTGTGCACTACAAGTGAGACATGAAAAACCCTTTGTCTCACTGTGATCTGGGTAGATCCCTAGTCATGACAGACTTAAGTGCCCTCAAACATATTCTATGCCTGACTAACCATCAGAGTGGTTTCAGAGTAGAACAGAGGTTTGCTTTACCACGTATTGAGGATCAGAATGACTCCTGATAAGGAGACTTGTAACAGAATGCTAATGGCCTGTTGGCATGGCTTTATCCAGATGCTGCATGTAAATTTTTACATTATGTAAGAATACCCTGTAATAAAGACATTATAAATGCTGTCAGTAGCATCTCCATTGCAGCCTCACTGGGGCTGTCATATGAGCCTTTCCAAAAATAAAAAAGCATTCATTAAAGCACTTGTAATTAAAATGGTGTCCTTGCAAAGCCTTGTTGCAAAAGAAGTATATCAAGAATTATTTCTCTCTACTGGCCACACATAGAAATCAGAGTCTGCAGAATGAAGCTAGCAGGCAACTTGATTTATCATTTCTAGCCAATAACTAGTGTTACCAACTCTCAGAATTTTGTCAGGAGTCTCAAGGTATTTCGTTCCTATTGCCCCAGCAGCTGGAAGACATCTCATTATGAACATCTGAGTTCTTGGTTTGTAAGAAGGAAAGTCCTAGCCTTCATGATTGTAGAGAAAGATTTGAAAATGGGACCCAAAGACACCCTGATGGCTCTAAAAAGGAGGGCAAATAAAAAGAGCTCCATTATGCTTTCTATTAAGAGCTCATGTTTTTTTGGGCCCTGACTGGTAGATATTAAGAACCTTTTCTGCTCAAGCCTGAGGGCATTCCAAATTTGATGTTCAGCCGTGGACTTTCGGGTTGGCATTTTTTTCCCTTGGTTATTTAATAGGGCTGTGAGAAGCTTCAGTCCCTGATTCAATTCAGCAGAGATTTGGCCCAATTTGGTGGCCAAATCTCCAAATCCAAATCAAATCAGAGGACTCTTTAATCTCTCCAAAATGATTTGGAACCCTCTGAATTGATTTGGAGAGATTTGGATAGATTCAGTGATTTGAATGTTGATACAGCTGTAAATGATTTTTCTACATACTTCTATGTACCAGGCAGCTTGTGAGCACTGCAATACTGAGGCGCATGGACTGTCCTGCAGGAGCCTGGGGAGCTCCCCAGTGCACTCGGCAGCAGATCCAGAAGCAGACTAGAAGCACTTCTGGTCCACTTCCTGGTCCACTGGGGAATGCGCAGGGGCCCCCCCCATGCTCCCCCAGCTCGGCGACTGGCACCTCCTGGATCTGTGAGGGCACCTAGGGTCCTGCTGCAGCCGCTGAGCTCGGGGGTCATGGGGGAGCCCCCCAACGCGCTCCCTGGCAGACCCAGAAGTGGACCGGAAGTACTTCTGGTCCACTTCTGGGTCTGCTGCTGAGCATGCTGGAGAGCCCCCTGTGCTTCTGTGGGATGCTCCGTGTGCCCCAGCACTGCAACATTCATGAGCCACGCCTGCTACCTCAAGGTATGTAGAAAAAAACTTCTAAAGCTGTACCTGTGTCCGAATCGCTGACTCACTGAATCAGCATCGAATCTTCAGATTCAGATTTGGCCGAATTGAATCAGGGACAGTAATCCAAATCTACTGATCAAGTCACTGTCCCCAATTCTGGCTGAATCCAAATCCAAATGGAATAGGGCCCGTTTCACACAGCCCTGTTATTTAAGTGGCCACTTTTTGGACAGCTACAGGGTATTTTTGGTACGTACACACCCACATATATTCTGTTCCCAGGCATACAAACAACTACATACATGCCCAAAATGGCAATAACAGAGAAAGTGCACATTCCCATATTCCCCCCACAAGTTGAGTGGCTAGCCATTCACTTGGGGAGCCAGAGGTGCTGTGTTTTGGGTGTACTCATCCAGGTGGGATTTCAACCCAGGACTCTGATTTTCAAGTACAATCTTCTAGCTACACTGCCACAGGTCAGCCAATACACAGCCCCATTTTGATAGTCCTTGTGAAGCTGACTCCCTGGGCAGCCATGAGAGGGAGATCTGTAGGGCCAGGTGGAAAGGAACAAGCCAGGGGGTGTGTGGTTCAGCGAGGTGGCTGCTGGGCTGGAAGAGGGTGGCTTCTAGAGTTTCCTGGACTATTACTCCCAGTGAAGCAGAAGCTTCCTCCTGCACTATCCACGACCCTTTTGTCCCAAAGCAGTATTTTGGTGGCTTAGCTTGAAAAGGAGAACTGGAGAACAGTGGCAATGCATAGGCGGTATATAGGGGTGAACGTGCACCCCCTGAGAGTGCTGGTGCACCCCGACAGCCAGTGTTCCCTGCTTGGGCAATGGGAGAGCAGGCAGGAGCACTGGTGCCCCCCCTGAGAGCACCGGCCAGGGACTGGGGGCACCAAGAGAATTGGCGCTGGTACTTCCAAGCATGCCCCTGGTACTTCCAGGTCAGCATGATCGGCTGTGAGGGGACCCCCCGCCCCAGTTTGCACAATTGACTGCATGGGTACCTCCCTCCCCCAGTTGCTGACTGGCCACTGGGGAGGCAAGTGCTCCCCCGACTCAGGAGGCACCAGCCACCCATGCTGGAGAAGGAAGTACACCACTGTGCACACTTCAGGGGTTAGGAAGCATGTGCCCCCCCCCCCAAATTTTGGGGTGGGGGCAGATGTGGGTTACCCATTGTGGGTTTGTGGTTCACTGTCCTGCTGCCCTCCCCCAGAAGCCTCATGTGGCCACACCACTATGACAAGGTGCCCCTGCCTGCCCAGCAGCAGTGGGGACGGGCGGCAGTGCATAGTTGTGCCCCCTGCTGCTGCCAGGCCAGCAGAGGGCACCTTGCCATGGCAATGTCGCCAACACAGGGCTTCCAGGGGGAAGGCAGCAGGGCAGGGAGCCCTGAGCTGGTCACATCGCTATAGCCATCAGTAAAGACTTATTTTTGGTGGTAAAAACTGAACTCATCAAAACAGTACTCGGAACCTGTTTGTCTGGCTGGCTGGTATATTTGCAGGAGTGTTTTGGGGGATGGTAAAGCTATTTCTGAAAGTGTCTTCTATATGCTTAGATAGATAAACTTGAAATCTCTTCTAGTCCCTTTTCTGCCTCATTAAAGTTTCTCTTCATTTGCTTGCTTTCACAGTTTTGTGTCAAGCCTACTATATGTGCAGTAATCTTAACCATCTTAATTGCAAGGTGCTTAAAAATCAAAACAAAACAAGGAATAACCTACTTGCTCAACTTGTGCTGCACTTGGGGTGCAAATGCCTCCACGCTGAATTCATTTCCCCTCACACTGTGCTATTCATTTGCAGAATATTGTACCCCTGCATGGGCTCATTCATCGCACAGCAAGCTAGTGGACACCCAACTGCATGCTACAATACATCTTGTGTCAGGCACTTTACACCTCACTCCACTCCCATGGTTACCAGTCCTCGGTAACATTGCTTCCCTTCATCTCCACCGTACAAGTGCTGAAGTAAATTTATCAGCTAGACTCAACGATAATCCTGTGGTGCCAGTGCATTTTCGACATACTCCACATACCAATAACCCAGATCCCCTTAAGGAGTCCAATATGGTCCACCCTTTCAAAACCCTTTGACTCTTCCTTACTTACTTACTCAATGACATGAAAAATGGTCAGCACAAGTACCAGTCAATCACCACATCATCTCTGACCCTACAATCAGTCAAGCAGGGTTTAACTGGCCATGCCATTATTGGGCATTTCAGACTTAGGCTCAACCCTATACCAACAGGGCCTTGCAATGACAACAAATGCCCTTGTGGACAAGTTCAAACCATGTCTCACATTGTTGGCTCACCTCCATTTACTATGCTACTTGGTGGCCTTCAGACTCTTCACAGTGGTGATGACATTGCCTTAAGATAGCTGAAACAATATGCTGAGACCGCATACACTAAATAAATAAATTGTAATTCTCTGCAATTATGAGCTGGAAATGCAAAATAAATTAGAACTGTTTTTTGTACTTCATAATGACACACAGAGTGAGTTAGTTCAAGTGTGACCATGATGTAAGATTTGGCTAAGAAATATGTTCTAGATCTTCAGGGGAACTTCGGTGTCTAATGTTGGACCCATTACCCAATCATGCCTAAATAGATATTTCAGGCTAAACCCTATTTCACTTCACATGCCTAAAAGGCAGTTATACAACTGTGTACCTATAGTTTTTTGGCACTTACGCAGAGATTGTGATTCCACACATGCAAGTGCCCATATGCTGAGTATGCTCAGAAGAGCTGTGATCAGCCAGGAAGATAGGTAATGCTGTACACTCACCCAGGTCAGAAGATTCTGGATGTTTTCTGCATCCAAAAGGAATTTATTTTAAAAGGCTCCTCATTTCTCAAAAGATTCTGCAGCAGACTTCAGTAAGGAATGAAATTTTGTTTGAAATTAACAAGCATGTGTGGTATTTTTATGGATGAAATCATGAAACTCTGAATGTATCTAAGTATCTTCATACAAAAAACTAGAACTCTTGGTTCCAAAACGATACCTTTTATTAGACCAACTGGAAAATGGCAAGAAAATTGCCTTTTTCTGCAAGCTTTCAGGATCAAAGTCCTTTTGTCAGGCTCTGGGAAAAGTGTAGATGGTACAAGATGGGAAAAGGTTGCAGAAAAGGACAATTTTCTTGCCATTTTCCAGTTGGTCTAGTAAAAGGTATCATTTTGGAACCAAGAGTTCTAGTTTTTTGTATGTCTTCTTGTCTCAGACCAACACGGCTACCAAGTACACCTCTAAACATCTTTCTCATTCCTTGAGTTACTTTAGCTTTCATGCTTCACTAGATTGGAAGTGGGCTTTGTATTACTTGGTGTTTAGGATTAAGTGGTTGTAGGAGTGCTACATCCGTTTCACTTGCCCTAGAATCAAATGACTACTTGCATCATTTTGTGTAGGATAGGCAACTCCAGGAAGCAGTGCTGCTATGCCACCTTATGGCGATTTTAGGGTAAGACTTTCAGACCCTTTTAACTACAAAAACCAACCAAGTCAGGAATCATATAGTTCAAATACATGGTTTTCCAATTCAAGTGAGCTCCAAACTAGCATCATAAGCAGTGTGTAGACAAAATGAGGGACATGTGTGCACAACACTTTAAAGTGGGTTAAATGCTTTTGCACCGCTCTAATGGGGTTGGTGTTTGCACGCGTCAGTGGCATATTGAGCAGTAATTCCAGCCACTGTAGCAAATTTGGCAGCATAATGCACCTTAAATGACTTGGGGTGCAGCAAACTAAGACTCCTCTGAGGAGTCTTAGTTTGCTGCCTTACAGCCATGGAGCAAAGCACTGGACACTGTGCAGCTCAGGGGCTCCGCAGGAAGCCCATGCAGGCAGCCTGGCAGCATCCTGGGAAGGCAGCTCCACCCAAGAAAAGCAGCAAGCTTGATATCCCCACAACCCAGCCATCCGGAGCCTGCCTACCTGAGTTGTGCAGGGGCTGGTGCTTCCCTCTGTGACTGTGATGCCCTACAGGACTGCCCAAGCTGGGTGCCTGTGGGCAGGGACTGCTTGGAGGGAAACACCAGCCTTCCCCCTCCCTCACTATAGCCCAGGGACTGCTCCACCCGCTGGCAGCTTGCCCTCCCCGCCACCAGAGAGGCAGGTAAGTTTGGGTGTGTGCACGACAGGGGGGTTTAAGAGGGTCCTAAATTGAAGCAGTGTTTTTAACCTCCCACCACTTCAGTTTAGGGCCCCTGTTTTGTCTACACATGCCCATAGTGCAATGTTGCTTTAGTCTGAAAATGTACAAGTAGCTAATGCTTTTCTTCTTCTAACAGTATTTGCCTCAGAAACTGATGTCATGAAAATCTGAAACAAAATGCTTTTAGAAAAAGCAGCTTTTGTCAATTTTCAAGTGTCATTAAATTTCTCTCTTACTAGGAGATCTGCAGGGCAAGGGTAGGAAATAAAGAATGATTTTCAATATTATGAAGTGACTAACTGCTATTCCATAGTTAAAGAGAAGCTGAGTTTTGTGTGAAAGCCTGGATTCAGCCATTTTACTCAAAATGAAGAACACGACAATTCAATTTTGCATAAAGGTGTCTAAGGGCTCCTTTCATGTCGAAGTCCTGCTCAACAACATAGTAGTAAGGATGCTCACCAGAGATCCATGTTTTCTGGTTCCCACAGAAAAACAGAGAAAACCCCCCCACAGGTTTCCTGTTTTTAAGTCGGGGAAAATGCAGATTTTCCCTTTTAGCAGAGAAACCCATGGATTCCCCACTTTTGCAAAGAGCTCTTGCAGGCTAGCAGAAGTCCAGCCTGCAAGAGCTGATTGCAAAAAGGGCAGGAAACCCCCAACCCTGCCTGGACGGGAAGGCGGAGGACGAAAAGTTCAGGGCCTGAAGCTCTGAGTCAGGCGAGGCTAGGCTCAGGCTCCAGGAGAAGAGTGAGTGTAAGGTAAGTGGGGCTTGGGGGTCCCCTGGGTACTGCCGGCCCGAGGCGGCACACCATGGTACCTCCCTGCCCCCCCACCTCAGCTCACTCCCTGTGCTCACTCCCAGGAGCAGGACCGGGGGGTAAGGGCAGCAGTGCCCCTCTGTGGGCTACGCACACCGGCCGGCCGCTGGGGGAGGGGGTTTGGTGGCCACCACTGCACTGCCGTGCCACCACCACACCACCACTTCCATCCTGTGGATGGCCACACTGCTCCGCAGGCAAGCAGCAGTGGCAGCATGGGGTTGTGGCGGCGGCTGTGTGCTGCCCAGCTGGGGGGAGGGGCCTCGCATACGGTGGCCGGACAGGTGACATGCAGCCACCACCACCCCATGCCACTGCTGCCATACCACTTGCCTGTGGTAAAACCAGGATCCCTGACAAATGTGGGTTTTCCAGAAAATTTTGAATTGGAATTTTTTTTTCCAATGCCCTAAATAGAATGTGATGTGATTTACTATGTTTATTTGACTTATATGTAGTAAACAAAACTAAAAAAAAGAAAAAAAAAGCACCGCATGTTAATTTTACATCCCAGTAGCCCCCAGTATTTGAGCTGAAACATTTGATTAGGAAATAAAATTAAATACAGCACACTTAATGTGGTTTAAGTGTTATATTCAAACAAATTCAAAGCTTTATGTGGAAAGAAATTATTTTTATTGGAATACTTGTCAAAATGTAAAGACAATACACAATAGCATGTACTCCCCTTACATTGTTTGTTTAAAAGTTTAAGGAAAATATATGAAGGCACTGAAAAAACTGTTGACACACTAATTTTAGCACACCCACAGAACTGTGCATGATATGCTATGCTTTGGTTTTGATTTGACCTGCACAGCCAATTAGGTGAATTCATAACTTGATTTTTGGTTTGGATTATTATGTGAGTGTATTTATCCTCCTGTTTACAAATCAATAAAACCTATATGTACTCTCTCTCACACTTCCTAGGGATAACAATAATGAAAAACAATAATTACAACTTTCATAGTTTCATAGTTTCATAGCAGGTAGGGTTGGAAGGGGCCTGAGCAGATCATCAAGTCTGACCCCCTGCCATGGGTAGGAAAGAGTACTGGGGTCAAACAACCCCAGCTAGGTTCCCATCATCCAGCCTCCTTTTGAAGACCCCCAGGGTAAGAGTGAGCACTGCTTCCCTCGGAAGTTGGTTCCAGACTTTGAAACTGCCAAGCTTGCCTAATATTGTATCGGCATCAATTCATTGTTACTAATGAATTTTATGAAACAATGAATTCTTAGAAATAGAAGATTTCCCACAGAAAAATAAAGCACTAGAAAATTTTGGAAAATTTTCCATTTCCATTTTGGAAAATTTTCCTCCCCACATCTCTGATCCCTGATACTCACCTACCAAACAGGAGACCCAGCCTCTAGGTCCTCCTTAGCCAGAGTGGGCTTGAAGCTTATTTCATGCTTCCTCACCAGCCAGTGTTGCTCATCCCCCTTGCATGGGGCTTCATGCTCCTCCGTGCCTCCCTCAGTGCTGTGTTGCCCAGGGGTGTCATCAGCCCCTCAGGGCCGTTCCCTGCTGTAGTACCTGGGGCTTCTGTTGGAGCCCTGTCTCCCCTTCGTGGCATCCCCAGGGGCTGCTCCTCTCTGGTGGAGCTCTTTGGCACCCCTCTGCTCCTGGGTCTTGAGTTCCCCAGTTAGCATGCCAGCATTCCCCAGCAGATGCAAGGCTTCCTGCTCCTGTCCTCAGGGTTTGTGTCCCCCAGATCTTCGGCTAGTGCCTCCCCGCCAGTGTCCAGCTCTCCTGCCTGCCAGCATCCAGCTGCATCCCCAGCTGCTTTTTGAGCAGCCTGTGCCTCTCAGGCCACGCCCCCTGTGCCCACTGATTTGCAGGCTCAGGCAACTCTGGAACTGCCAAGCCTGCCCTATAGTTTCTCCAGCTGCTGCTCTTTGCCATCCCTGCAGTAAGTATTGGGGCGTTTTGGGAGGGGGTCTGGGGCAAATTTGTGGGGAGGGCTTTTGCCTCCCCTCTCACAATAAAGCTAAAACCACTCTGCCTCCCTGGTAAAGTTGCCCCACTGGGTAGTCAAGATAGGAAGGTATGCTACAAAAAAGCAAGCAAGAGGAGGCCTGTGGCTTAGTGACATGGGCACAACCATGGGGGCTGGGGGAGGAAGAGAGACCCTGTCCCTACTCTTACTGATGTTCTGCATTTGGTAGTCCACAGATAGGCAGCAGTGTGGGTGGAATGCAATACTGGCCTGTAGCAGGACTGGGCCCCAAGAGTGGCTGTGATGCCCCCTGGTGACCCAACAGCTGCTGCCCTGTGCTAGCTCTACATACTCTCCCTTTACACTCACCTGCCATACCTTGATGTAATGGTCAGTTTTTCAAAAGCAAGCTGCCCAAGAGTCCTAGAGCAACCTTTTTAAATAAGTGTACCCCCAGCAGCCAGAAGGGGGTGGGGGAGGCACAGCCAGTTGGATGCCGAGTGGGGGAGGGCAGGGCACATGGCCAGTTGACACCCCCTGTCCTAGAGTATGCCTTTGTTCTACCTTTGCCGGCAGCTCCCCCTCTGGACCCCACTAGTTCAAATCCAGTTCTTCACTTAGACAGGCACCCATGGCCTTATGGACTATTCACAGTCTCCAACTTTCTCTACAGTCATGCCTATGCCTTGAAAATTTTACCCAATACCATTCTGTCCCTTGTAGAGGCTTTGGCCCTCTCAACTTCAGCCTTCCTTTTCTCTGGCTGCAAGCCTTCTGCCGTGGCCCACCAATTTGGATCTGCCTTTCTTAGCTTCAGTCCTGTAAGTCAAGAGTGTCTCAGAGCCTCTGGCCCTTATCTTTCACTTTGGGCCGCTTGCCCTAGAATTTGCCTTTCTGGGCTGCTGGGCTCCTGGTCCCTAGCCTCTGCCCTTCTGGACTGATCTCATCTCTCACAGGCTATGGGTCCCTGACCCTGGTAGCTTCTTCCCCTATAGCTTGCAGGTTCAGACTATCCTGCCTGCTGTCATGCACTGGCTTTATGTGCTTCCTAAGCCCTGCCCCATCTGTTTAGGTGACCCTGAAGTTCCCCACAGGTGTTCACTAACCTGCCTGCTTTCTCAGTTAGGGCTTAGCTAAGCAGCTTACAGTCCCTTGCTTCTGGGATGCCTACCTGGTACAGCTTGCCACTCTGCTTCCTCTCCCCAAGGGAGTTACACTCTCAGGGTAAGTCCTTGTCTGCAGCTGGCTGCCTGTCTGTTTGCTGGCATTCAGCTCATTAATAGCTAGCTGGTCTCCTGGCTGCCAGTTTCCCTACAGTCAGCATATTGTATGCAGTAGTCCCTTGCCTAGGTGAAGGTGTGCATCCTTTCTTTAATGCAGCTCCCTGTCTCAGCAGCAGGGATTCCTGGCTGCCTGCCCTATGGCAGCTAGCCCCTATTCAGCTGCTCCGGGTCCTAACTGCAGCATTCTCTCTCTTTAAAGTGACAGAAGTCTCCAGGCTTTCTGTCACACCTTTGTACACAGACAGATTTGTACTCTTCCTGGCTCCATGTATCTCTGTGTCTGGGCAAGCAGGCATACTAAGGTTCAGACATTGCTGCCTCCAGAGTGGCCACCATGCTTGACCATGTTGTGACCACTTTGTACTAGAAAAGAACAGATATCTTCTTTCACTGGTAACACCTACACAGTCTCCTCCAGGGAGATGTTAACTCTACTGGGTGTCATTAGATACATACTAAGAGTGGCTTTGGCAGAGGCGTAACTAGCTAGTACTGTACCCTTGGTTGTGGTGGCACATGGTGCAGGGGCAGGAGCCAAAGATTTGCTGCAGTGCAGGGTGTGTTTAGGAGGAATGTTTTCTTTTTTTTTGCCACCAACATGGTTTCAAGCAGCCACTGAAACACAGAATTTTGGCAGCAAACAAGGAGGTGATATTCCACACCCCACTTCCCTCCCCAACATAGCAGCAGACCTCCAGCCACTGTTCCTGTACCTTGCACCCCTGCTACTCTGCCCTTCCCACACCTAGAGCCATGGTTGCAGGTAAGGTGCAGGGTGAAGGGAGGGTAAGATGCCTCACTAGCTCCATTCTGGTGCCTCCCTCTCCTCCTCCTCAGGCAGCATTTGGGGCTCATGCCCTGCTAATCCATCCATCATTATCCTACTGGCTTGTGTGGCTATATCACTTCCTGACAGAACTCTGAGAGCAAGGTCTCTAGGCTCCGTAGAAACAGAACAGCTTCCTGAACCTGGCTCAGGCCAATTAGAACAGCAGTGTCATCTTGTGATAGTTACAGATAGCAATGCCCAGCCAGCACAAAACACTACTCTTAGCTTAACCAAGCAATGTTCCAGGCCCCAGACCACTCCAGGTAACAGCCCAGCCAGCCTCTTGCTGTGTTTCTGCTTCTCCAGATCCAACAATTCCCTCCTGAGTTCTGCCTCCACTCTCTGCTGGTCATGCAGAGGCTACACTTCCTTTCCCTTCATGGTATCAATCAAAGTGAGCCTTCTGCAACTATCATTCCCTAAAATTGGATCTGTTATCATCAGGGATCTGGGTTTTCCACTGACTGTGGAAAAAAAGTGGATTTTCTTTAATAGAGAAAAATGCAGATTTTCTCTTTTATAGGAGAAAATCACGGATTTTCCCCTTTAAAGAGAAAAATGTGGAAAATTGTGATTTCTCTTTGCAAGCTGGCTGAGCTCCTGCCAACCTGCAAAGGGCTGCTGGGAGTGGGATGAGGGTGATTGGAGGCAGTGGGGCACCATGTACATGTGTGCTTGCACATGCATATGGCAGCTAGGCAGTGGTGGAGCAACTCCCACAGCTCCCTGCAGGTAAGGCTATGGAGCTGGTGGGAGAGGGGGGGAGGGGCACAGGCCGCACATTCAGGGAAGGGGGGCAGAGGTGAGTGGGTGGGGCTTGCACGTTAGGGCTATGCGAAGCTTCAGTCCCTGATTTGATTCAGTGGAGATTCAGCCTGATTTGGTGGCCAAACCTCTGAATCCAGATTGAATCAGAGAACCCTTTAATCTCTCCAAATCATATCGGAGCCCTCTGAATCAATTCAGAAATATTCAGATTCGGACATAGACACAGCTTTAAATGTTTTTCTACATACCTCTAGGTAGCAGGCGGCTTGTGAGTGCTGTGATGCTGTGGCGCATGGAGTGTCCCACAGAAGCACGGGGGGTCCCCAGCACGCTCAGCAGCAGACCTGGAAGTGGACCAGAAATGCTTCCGGTCCACTTCCAGGTCAGCTGGGGAGCATGCTGGGGGCCCCCCTGCACCCCTCCCAGCTTGGTGACTGGTGCGTCTTGGGTCTGGGGGCCACCCGGGGTCCCTCTGTGGCTAACTGCCGAGCTGGGATGGTGTGGGGGGGCCCCCCATGTGCTCCCCAGTGGACCGGAAGTGGTCCACTCTGCAGCGGACCCAGAATTGGACTGGATGTACTTCTGGTCCACTTCTGGGTTTGCCACTGAGCACATGGAGGGCCCCCCAGCACTCCTGTGGGACGCTCCATGTGCCCCACCATCAGAGCGATCATGAGCCACACTGATACTTCGAGGTATGTAGAAAAAACATTTAAAGCTGTGTCTATGGCCAAATCGCTGATTCTTTGAATCAGCATCAAATCTTCAGATTTGGATTTGGCTGAATCGAATCGAGGACAGTGATTTGAATCAACTAATTGAATCACTGTCCCCGATTCCGGCTGAATCTGAATCAAATAGGGCCCATTTTGCACACCCCTAGTGCACACATCCCCCAAGATTTCTGTGCCCACATTAGGCATGGGACTGCAGCTGGGCTGGACCAGCTCCAGGCAGAAGCTGCCTCTGCAGCCATTGCTGCCAAACCAAAGCACTGCCTGCCTACCTGGCAGCAGCAGGGGGCACAGCTCCATGCTGCTACTGCTGCTGCTGCTGCTTCCACACCTCACCATGACGGTACTCTGGTTCCCACCCACTAGGCCACAGAGGTGGCTCCTGCCTGGAGCTCATCTGGCCCCACTGCAGCCCTGTGCCGTGCTGTGGGTACAGCAATCTCAGGGGCATATACCCTCCCTGCCTTCCCCACACACCCACTCCCTTTCTCACACATTGGGGGGCTGGGGGCAGGGGGCAGCAGGTCAGGAATGAGGGGCACCAGCAGGGTCAGGGGACTGTGGTTTGGGCAACAGCATGGGCAGGGGCAGGACAGTGGCATATTAGGGCTGCTCAGCACCACAAAGCAGTGTGTGTGTGGCGGGGGGAGGGGGAACAGTGACAGTTGGGCCCATGTCTTGGTGAGCAGAGGGAGCAGGGGGAGTTCTGATTCTCTGTGATAAAAAACCCAAAATCAAAAACCAAAATTTGCCAGTGTCTAGAATTTATTTTATTATAGTGATTGAGGCCCTAATAGGCTTCCAAATTGCTTTACAATTATACATATATCAATAAAATGTTATTAACTGATACCATGTATATACAGTGGTGTTTCATTTTAATCAAAGAAAAATGCAGATTTTGGGTTTTTTAATCAGAGAACATGAGATTTTTAAACAGAGAAAACCAAGATCCCTGATTATTATTAGGGACTTACCGAAATCATGACTTTGCAGATTTTGTGGAAAACACAAAATCTAGCATTGCCCACAGAAGTAGGCAATATCCATGAAGAAAAACCCAACTGAAAATATAATGATGGCTCCCCAGAGGGGGCCAACAATCCTCATGGCACTGTGGCCTAGCCAGGGGGGAGGGGGAGCTGTTAGCACATAGGAGAGACTGAAGTGGCTGCTACCCCACCCCCAGCTGCTGATTGGCTGAGAGGGCTGCCTGTCATGTAGCCACACCCCCTCCACCAATTGGTAGTGAGGGGTGGGGCCACATGATGGACAGCCCTTGCAACCAATCAGTGGTGAGGGGTAGGGCTGCATGACAGAAAGCTGTTGCAGACAATCAGCAGCAAGGAAGAGGCCATTGGGGACCCATGAACAACTGGTGCCTCCTGAGACTGGGGGGGGGGGGG
>NW_017728997.1:46075782-46082301 GCF_001723915.1 Gavialis gangeticus | reverse complement strand
GGGGGGGGGGGGCACCATTTTTAGGTGGCAGTATTGGCGGTGAGTGGAGACCACCTGCTGACAGTGGCAGAGGTGGGGAGTGGTGTGTGGCGAGCGGGGGACTGCCCACAGATGCCGGTGGCAGTGGTGAAGGAGTGGGGGAGTGGTGAAGAAGGAGCAGTGACAGCCTGCAGAAGCCAGTGGTGGTGGCAGCGGCAGCCAATCTTGGGTGGAGGAGGGGCATGTGCCCCTCTTACCCCCCCATACAAGTCATCTATGGGGGGCCCCTTGGTCAATCAGATATGTGAAGGGGAGCTGGCCCCAATAAGCCTTCAAAAATGGCAGCCGGCCCTGTGATCTGCCTGCAAATTTGGCCAGCTGTCTCCTTGGGATGGGTAGATTCCTAGTTATCATGTCAGGTTCATACTGGCGGCCATTGACTAGCTCATTTGCTTGTGTGCATAACTCATGTGCTTTATATGGCTGTACTTGGCTTTGTTGACTCAAAGAAAGGGAAAGTGACAGAAAGGAGGCAGGGATTTCAGCTGGAGCACATGTGCAGGGACCAGGGCAAGACAACTCAGCTAGAAGAACTGTAAGGGTTTGCTAATAGAGTGTGGAAGTTGCTCAACGTGCCCAGGAGCTGATTCTGAAGCTCAGTAGGAAGTTTTGGTTAATGAACTTGGCTGGTGCCACCTCTTCACCCTCCAAGAACTGAGCCCATCAGACCATAGGATGAGCCTATAAAGAGGAGACTATAAGGGACAACCTGCTCTGGAAGCTCCACAGTTGGTTGGTGCAGGATCCAGAGGTATCCACTTGCAAGGGATGACTCCCTTTTCTGTACCCTTTGGATACTGGCTAAGGGTTTCTATTTCATGAGTCATCTTAGTAATCTAAGGACTGGTATACTGCTGACCATGGAGACCCCAGGCTGCTTGCTAGCTGTCAAGCTTTAGAGAGGATGTTCTTCACCAGCCCCAAGGCATCTAGGTGACACCTGCTATACAGGCAACTTTTGAGTTACGAGAAACGGCATTTATGACATTTGTAAATTGACACCCTGCTTTGAGGTTCCCATGCTGGTTTCGCCTTTATGACGGTTGACACAGCTGCATCCAACTGGTAAGTCTGCTGGGGGGGGGCGGGGGCAGATCAATGCCGAGGGAGGGATTTGGTCTGGGAACAGGGCTGGGGCAAGTGCTGCTGAGGGAGGGAGTGGGATGGCTTGGGCTGCTGTGCGCTGCCGGTCCAGGAGCTGCTCACGTGGCAGCTTATCCAGTGGCTCTCCCCACTGCTCCCACCACCAGTCTGGGAGGGCATGGGGTGGGGGCACCTCAGGATCTGCACGGGGTGGGCAGGGCCAGGGCTATGCTGGGCAGAAGGCAGAAGGTGCTGGGAACGGGGGCCATGCCCCCCGCCGCTTGCCCAGATGATGCGAGACCGAGCCACTGCAATGCCTCTGGACAAGCAGTGTGCTGTGGCGGAAGCCGGCCTGGCCTCTCCATGCCTCCCAGACAAGCAGTGGTTTCATCCCAGCTGGGGGAGTGGTGGCAGGGCATGGCAGGGGGCATGTGCCACCTGAAAACTCATTGCAGCCTCCACATAACCCCCACTCTACTGCCCGCCCAACCGCGATCTGGAAGTACACTCACCCCCCTTGTCCTGCAGTCAGTCGCCCAGCTGGGATGAAGCCGCTGCTCATCCAGGAGATGCGGGCAGGCCAGGCCAGCTCCTGTCACTGCATGCCTCTTGTCCGGAGGTACTGCAGCGGCTCAGTCTCGCGCCAGCCCTGCGCTGGATGAGCGAGCGGCAGTGGGGCACAGCCCCCACTCCTAGCGCTTTCCGCCTTCTGCTCAGCGCAGCCCCAGCCTCTCCCACCCCAGGCAGATCCTGGGGCACATGCCCCTGCCCCATGCCCTCCTGGACTGGCGGCGGGAGCAGTGGTGAGAGCCGCTGGGCAAGCCACCACACGAGCAGCTCCTGGACCGGTGGTGCGCATCAATGTGTTCTGCTCCACCCTTCCCTGGCCAGTGGTTGCCTCAGCCTGGGTCCCAGCCCCAATCCCTCCCTCACTGCAGGGGCATTGATCTGCCCCCCATGTCCCTTCCCTCCCCCCCACCACAACAGACTTACCAGCTGGATGCAGCTGTGTTGACCATAGTAAAGGAACCAATCCCCCTTTTATAACATTGCTCCAATGGGAAAATAGGTTCCGAGTTACAACATTTAGACTTAAGATGCAATTTTCAGGAACCAATTATGTTGTAAGTCTGAGGATTGCCTGTATATCATTGTCTCACTATAGAGACTGAGACATCACCTCTGCATGAAGAACAAAGAAGAATGGATTTATATGCCTGTGTTAAAATACAGCTGTTTAAATACTATCTTGGGAACTTGTATTTGTACTTGAATACATGCGTCAGCATCAATGAGGAAAATTCTGACTGAGGAACACAAGTAAATGAACTAATAGTTTTACATTAAAAGTAATTCATAGTATTCAGAATACATACATTTTATACTATCTGTAATCCACACTGTACACTAAATAATTGCTTTCCTAATAAATTGTATAGCACTTTCTCTTTGAAAGTAGATTGGGAGTCATTAACACTTACTTATCAGGGTTTTATGTACCATAATCCTGAGGTTTTACTCCGGGTTATGCTCTCAGCAAAGTTTTGAGGAGACAGAAACCTGGCCTAGGGCCCAGCCTATACCACCTGATTTGCCAGCAGAACCTTCCTTTTCTGCTGGCAAAGTCGCACCACCTTTGCTGCTGTCCAGCAGCCTGTGAAAGGCATATGTAGACACTCCTGGAGCTATGCATAGTAGGGCTGTGCGAGGCTTCAAACAGAGCTTCAGATCTGGGGACGCTTCAGACATTTCTGGGTCCAAAGCAGCACACCCGGTTGAAGCACTGGCCTTGTTCAGCTTCCCGAAGTGGTTCGGAGCCACCTCAGAGATCCGGCCATAGGGTATAATGGGGAAACAATAAAATATCTATAACTTTGTTGTTTGTTGTCCAATTTGGATGAAATTTTCAGGGTTGGTAGAATCTGCAGAGAGGATGAAGCCTGCCAGTTTCAAGAATATTGGTGCAGAGATTTGGGAGTTTGGGGGAACTGTACCCCAAATTCTTGAAAGCCAAACTCATGTCATGGCTGTGTCACACCACAGGGGGTTGAATTTGGCAGGTTTCATGCTCTCAGCAGAGGCTACCATCCCTGCAAGTTTCATCCAAATCGGACAAGAAGAAACAAAGTTATGGATATTTCATTGATTCCCCATTATACCCTATGGCCGGATTGCCGAGCTTCGGAGCTGGTTTGGCCGGATTCCATCCAAAGCGGCCAGATCCAAAGCCGGATCGGATCACTGCCGACTCGCACGGGCCTAATGCATAGGCCTGTATGCCTGTGCAGCATGAGCTATGGGTGACAAACAGCACCATAACTTGAATTAAGTATATGCTATCCAAGCCACAACCAAATTGCAGGGTAAGTGTGGATGTCTGGTTTGTCCATTTTCAGGGAACCTATCAAAGCTGCAGAAATATGACTGAACAGCAAGCCATGGGCCTGTATCCTAAATACTCTGAATTACTATTGCATCCTAAAACATGAATAACTAATATGACCAAATGTATTAATAGTTATTTTGCTATAATAAATGTATTTTTGCTAACATGTTCAAATGAATATGGACACAAAGAAGGCCTTGAGGATGGAAAGAGTGAAGCAGTCTTGTCAGGCCACAGAGGCAACGGTTAGTAAATAACTGACCAAGGGCCAAAAGGCAAGCCGTAAAGAAGATAAGAAATCTTTCCTTTTGCTATATCAAAAATATAAATTTCAATTGATTAACAAGCTCTTGATTAAAGTAAAGATTACCAGATGATTAACAGATGCAGGTCAGACCACCTAAAAATAAAGAGCCTTAGCTAAGGTGATTCCTTGAGCCCTTTCCCAGGGCTGATTGCATCCAGCTCCAAAAGTTCCAGTGACAGAAAGACATGTACATAAAAGCAATTATAAATCAATTATTAGCATGTCAAGTCAACCATCTATACATATTGGGCCCGGGGCAAGTGAGAAATTGGACCTTTCCTGAAGTTCAGCAGAAAACAAACAACTCAGCAACAGTCCCCAGGAAAGCAGAGACACCTGGCCAGCAGGAGGAGCCATCTCAGGTTGGAGGCAGTTCAGACATGCTTCTCCCTGCAGTAATGGGGCCCAGCTCTGTTCCACATTTCCAAAAGCTAGAGATGTAGTCCTCTTGCTGGACTTGGCATGGGCTGCTTGCATTTGATCTGTGGCACTCTCGCACCAAGAGCTAGAATCAAATGCCTGGAGAGAAAAGCCACATTGTGGTGATCTTTTTAAAGCAATTCCAGTCAAAGTTGGACTGAGCACACGCAGTAAAGTCTCAGCTGTTTGTCTTGTGAGGCGGACTATGGAAATGAGGTAGAACGTAGCGCCAAAACTGCTTAGAAATCCATCCCTCCCCACTCTGCCCACGGTTCTGATATGCCCCCATATCGAAAGCTGTGAGCATCTTTACCACTTTTTCATGGAGAAGGAAGTGTAGAAGCGTGGGAATAGATATTTTCAGAGAGAGAGAGAAAATAACTATGGGAGCCTAGGTCAGTCTGCAGGCATTTTGTTTTTACCATGTGAGGAACCAAAGTTGATCATCATTTTTGAATGGAAGATAAGGTAGCAGCTTCTGGAAATCGTGATGCTGAAGTTTTTCCAGGGGTCATGATAGCATGGCAGGGAATGGGGCCAGGGCAGGGAAACTGCAGCTTTAGAAGTTGACATCACCAGGAAGAAATGTAGCAAATGAAGATTCAGTAGAAGATGAGATACAAGAAGAGGGTAGAACCTGATCATGAAAGCCTTAAATGTACAGATCCCCTCTGATTTCCTGTTTAATTTCCCTGAGGGAGACAAGGTGCAGCTCTGTCCTGCCTTCTACCTATATGTAGTCAGAGCAGCCCTGAGGTTTCCCCAGAGAACCAGCCTCTCCGCCTTACCCTTCATTTCTTATCCTCTACTGCCACCACGTGGTCTTCCCCTTCTCCCCGACTACCTTCCTCCACTTCTTATCCTTGGTATGCTGCATGTGGCCAGAGGTGCAGTGAATAACCTACTTCCTGCATCAGCTGAGTACGTTGTTAAACACACTGACAACGGACACTTCAGAGGCCTGAACCTGTATATCCTGTCTGTGCCCAAAGGCTGCGACTAGGCTGCAGGGCTCTAGGCTGTATATATGCATCAAAAGGGACTGTTTGACTCAAGGGAGACTTGAGCAACACAGACACAGGAAAAATGGCTATGCTTGTTTGCTTGGGAGGGGAGGCAGGAGAGGGGCAAGGGAGGAGAGTCAGTAGCTAGTCCATGGTCATACAAGTGGTCTGGCCCAAGAATTCAAACCAGACACCCTGAGTCCTGGCTTAGTGGCCCAAGCATAAGGCTATTCTCCTTATCCAAGCTGGAGCAGAATCAGCAATTCAACCAGGTGCTCCACCATCCTGGCTAAGCACCTTATCCATCCCCATCTCTTATACCAGCAGCCAGGGGAGAAATCCATAACAGTGAGAGAAAAGTCATGGCTGGATCTTCATTTTCTTTCCCAAGGGAGGAAAAGCTTCACAGACTTCAATAGAAATAATACGCTAAGGTAGGGGCTGGGGAGAGAGGGTGACAAGGTCAAACATTTAATTCATGGGCCAGAACCAGCCTGTGGAGCCCCTCTGTGTGGTCTTCCAGATTACTGGCAAACTACTAGAAGTATCTTCCTTTTTTATTTAAAGGAAGTTGAAATTTTCTTGTATCCACATGAGTCCAGGAGCTGGAGACTTGCAGTCAAACCACAGTGCATTTAATACAGCTTGGATGGTGAAAAATCAGGTGGTCAGTGTTTCAGGTTGTCATACACCAGCCCCAGCTGACACTTTCCCTTCAAGAAGCGTGACTCAGTAAAAAAAAATTAAAGTGAAATAAAGTTAATTACATTTAATTAAAAAATGAAACTAGTCTCTAGAATTTCATAAACATAAAAAAGGCCTCTGATAATAAAACATAAACGTAAAAAAGGCCACTAGGAAAACAGCATCTCAAAAACATCCCCTTTACCTTTCAGTCTTTGGCAACAACAACAAAACGAGGGGCTGAATTAAATGATCTTATGAGGTCCCTTCTTCTACTTTCCTGTGACTATGACAGGAGCAGTCAAAATATGCCCTAGGGGCTGAATCCAGCCTAACAGCCAATTTAATCAAGCCTGTGGACACCCACTAATTAATTGTACCCCACTCAGCTTGCATGCCTCGCTCCCACCCTTGTGTGCAGAAGCATGAATGCTATGTGCCCTTGGGAGGCTGGCGAGCTCCCGCTGCCAGCGGCAGCAAGTGGTGAGCTCCTGCAGGCAGCCCTGGCACTGTCAGCGGTTGGGGGGAGGAGGAAAGCTAACAGTGTGAAGGGGAGTAATGAAGGTGATGGTTTGCCCCCCCAACTGCTAATTAGC
>NW_017728997.1:46068488-46070782 GCF_001723915.1 Gavialis gangeticus | reverse complement strand
GTGGGGGGGGGGGCAAGCACCGACCACCTGTAAACACCACCAGCAGCAGCAGCAGTGGCTAGTGGCAATTTGAGGACTGCTTGCAGACAACACCAGTGATGTTGGTGGCAAGGGGGTGGGTGGCAAGTGGCAATCACCCGCAAGCACTGGCAACAGTGTCATTGGTGCTGAGATATATGATGTCTGAGAGCAGGCCCAAAAGCCCACAAAGAAAAATACTATTAAGAGACAAACAGGATAATCATAAGCTCTCTCTATGCAGTATGACATTGGAATGTGAGCTGATAAACGGGGATGGTACAAACTGAACCTACCTTGAACCCACTAGCATAAGTAACAGTGCTGAAAAGAAAGTTGCATGTTTGATGATAAGGAAGATGCTTCTGTGTAAGAACTGCTCAAAGCCTATTATTGTGTAGTTATAAAAATTAACAAGACCATAGATAATAGTATAGAAATTATCTACAAAGCAGACTTAGTGCTTCAAAGACACAGCTGGAACAGTCAAAGATACCATCCTCCTCCCTATTACTTAACATTTCAAAACAAGCAGATAGCCAAAAGCCAGTTTGAACTAATTAAGAATTTTCTCATACTAACCTGATATCTTGGGAAGTTCCCACCTGCGCTCGTATCGTGTCATGTGCACTAGAAGTTTTAACTAACCATAGAGGTTAAGTCAATTAAGTGTAGAATCTGTGACACAAAACTGTCTATATAAACTTGCTTACTTGTTATCAAGGGGGGGCTGGTTCTTGGAGGAGATGGGCTACTCTTTGTTATTGTATGCATGCTTTCAATAAAGAGCTTTGAGATAAGACCTTGCTAGTGTTGCCTGTCTCTTGTGGTCAGACAACGGACCTGGGAAGTTGGGGTTCAAGTCCCTGACAGTGCCTTTTTGCAGGGGGTGCACTGCCAAGCTCAGGGGTGCACATGCACCCCCTACGCATTGCCAAAGTGCAGAAGGGCCTGACTCAGCCAGCATGCAGCTTCTGGGCAGGGCTGCTGCTGCCACTGCTGCAGCCACTGGGGGACTTGCTCAGCCTCCCCAGCATCCAGTGGCTCCTCCTCATCTCCCTGCTGCAGCACTCACTCCAGGCAGCAGGTAGGAAAGTGGCAGGAGTGGGGGGAGCTGCAGTCGGGGCAGGGAGTAGTGGGGGAGCTGCAGCTGGGTGGGGCAGGGGCCATGGGACTGGAGCTGGCAGAAGTGCACAGCCTGTGCACAGGGGTGGTGGGAGCATGGAGCTTGGGTGGGCAGGGTGTGGGAGTAAAGGAAGGTGGGGGGGATGTGGGGACTTCTCCCACACTTTCCCCATGGCACAGCTGCCCCTGCTTCCAGCAGCAGCAGGCAGCAGGCCCTCCTGCCACTTGTGGCCGGCACAGGCACTGCTGACGGATCGTGTGCGGCTCTGGCCAGAGCTGCATATGGCAGCAAGGAGTGCAGTCAGGCCAGCCCATCTCTGTCATATGGGGCTCCCTGCAGTGCACGTGCAGCTCGCTTGCGCACCACCAAGGGGAAGCCCTGTGTGATGGAGCTGGCTGCCTTCCTCGCTCCCTGTGTAGTATTGCAGTGACTGTAATTGCTTTGATTGCTTATATTATTTTTCTTTTTATGTAATGAAATATTTAACCATTAAGATAAAGTTAGTCTTGTTATGATCTACTTTTTATGATAATTTGCTCAGTCATTATTAGTGTTCTGGAATTAACCATCTATTTTAAATTTCTTATTGCTTAGCATAAATATTTTGGACATATTGGTCTCATGATTTTAGACATATTTGACCTATTGGTCTCATGACTTTACAACTTAAATTTAGTATAAGGAAAACACTGTGTAAGGGTTTGTGGCATGTCTGGCATATGTGGAAAGAGGTAATGAAAGAGTGAATGATGTATGTATGTGACAACATGGAGGAAGACAGTCCTCTTGCAGCAGGTGAAAATAGCCTTCTGTGGTTTAACGGTTAAAGGTTGCAGTGACATCAAGTCAGCTGTTAAGGATTACTATGTACTAAATCATGCCTTCACCCTGATGGCTGAAGACTACAAGCAACAATCCCTCTGAAGATTGCAGACCGCAAAGCCAGAAGATCATGTCCTACCAATCCCAGCCTGCCAACAGGACAAGGAGGATGACCTTCACATCTGACTCAGCAGAATCCATAGGCTTGTATGGATCACAGCTATCACTATAAAGAATGAACACAGAGAAAAGGCTTTGGGTCTGTCTACCTGCAAGAAGGAGTTTTGGGAAAGTCCAACAAGACCTGACTCCATTCCTCGTGGTCAGT
>NW_017728997.1:46062382-46063488 GCF_001723915.1 Gavialis gangeticus | reverse complement strand
GCTGCAGCAATGTCGAGTCAGCAGTTAAGGATTACCAAATACTGGATCATGCTTCACCCTGACAGCTGAAGATGGCAAACAGCGCCCCCCGCCCCTGAAGATTGCAGACCACAAAGCCAAAAAATCATGTCTTACCAATCCCAGCCTGCCAACAGGACAAAGAGGATGACCTTCGCGTCTGACTCAGCGGAATCCATAGGCTTGTATGGACAGCTATCACTATAAAGAATGAACACAGAGACAAGGCTTTGGGTCTTTTCCACCGGCAAGAAGGTGTTTTGGGCGTGTCCAACAAGACCTGACACCATTGCTCTGGTCGGTCTGGCCAGCCACCAGACTGACCTGAGCAACTTTAGAACTTGGTAACACTTTAACCTTTGCAGGACTGTCTAGCTATTTGTGTGTGTGTGCTTGTCTCTTTTGAATGAATGAATGAATGAATATGCATGGGAATGAGTGAAGCAAATAACCTTACTGTTCTTTATTCTTTTCATGTTGCATGTTTTATGTTCCAAGAAATGCGGCGTTGTGCCTTATCGCCTGATAAGATTCCGGCTTGTTTTTAATTCACACTGTACGCCCTGTGCGCACAACACCTACCACTATGTGCAAGTCCCGGGACTCTGCCAGAAAATATAGTGGGGAGCCCTGCCCTCTGCTTCTGTGGTGGCAGGGAGCAGGAAAGACAGCTGGCTCCATTGTGCAGGTCTTCCCCTGGGTGGTGCGTGA
Organism: Gavialis gangeticus; assembly: GCF_001723915.1. Classification (NCBI taxonomy): domain Eukaryota; kingdom Metazoa; phylum Chordata; order Crocodylia; family Gavialidae; genus Gavialis; species Gavialis gangeticus. The sequence continues at coordinate 46,062,759 of NW_017728997.1, read as the reverse complement.
CTGCTGGGAGCTGCATGTGTGCCATGGGGAGCCCCGTGTGATGGAGGCAGGCCAGCCTGGCTCCACTCCTTGCTGCCATGTGCATCTCTGGCTGGAGCCATGCAAAGCCCCACACTGCCCCTACATTCCTTCACACCCCCAAACCCCACACACCCACACCCGGCCCCTACAACCTCCCCCCACATATACACACGCTCTGCAGCATACCCTACACTCCCCCACACACAACCACACCCTCTCACAAACCACACACACACCCCAACCACACCCCACACACTCTCCCACACACAATATCCCACATCAAGCCTATCACTTCTGGCTGAGCCAGAGTGCTGCAGTTTAGAAAGATAGCCAATCTTGATTTATATCTATCAAAT
>NW_017728997.1:46051446-46052332 GCF_001723915.1 Gavialis gangeticus | reverse complement strand
GTTATAGTAGGCGTTTGACTTTTAGTATATTATTTAGGGGTTTTTTTGATTCCAAGATAGCAACCCCCTCATTTCCCCCTGTCCCAGGAGCATTTCAGGGGCAAAGGGAAGGTCTTCCAGTGACAAAGTCAGGGATTGGGGGCAGGACTTCTGGTTTCAAGATGGCAAGCAAGGGGGCGGGGCACCTGTTAAGGGGTGGGGCTATCCTTGTGGCCCTCAACAGCTCACCAAAACTCATTAAGCAGCCCTTCAGCTGAAATAATTGCCCACCCCTGCTCTATGATCTTCCTCCAGCAGCAGACACTGCATTTCCCAGAATGTTGTACACACACATACACATTCACGTACAGTGCGCGTACAAACACATGGCTGCAGGGGAGGGAAGGGATAAGGGACAGAGCATAAAGTGCCCCTCCTGCTTTAGGTATTGCCCACCCTTCCTTACCCACTGCATTTCTTTGCCAAACTACATCCAGCTCCAGAACCTCTGGCATTGGGGAACTCTTAGGGAATATCTAAGCCCAAATAATTCAGCTGTTTCACTGAATGATGCTGAGGAAAATACATTGGTTTCCTCAAATTAAAAAAAAAAAGTTGTTGGATTTTTTTTTTAAACCGGCTGTAGTATCTCTGGGCTTTGAAGCAAGGCTTGCGATTCGGCAGTTGGTCTGCAAGACAGGAACTTTGCTATCTGAACATTGACCATATACAGTCCAGTTTTAGGACTTTGGCTAGTCAATTGCCAATGACTTCTTCCGTTTTAGCCATTGAAGTTTTTGCACATCCCGTCCTGACTATGCTCCACTCCCTCCCAGTTCCTAGAACTGAGGAGGTTCCACCTCCACCGACCATAGATTCATAGATTCATAGATTAAGGGTCGGAAGG
>NW_017728997.1:46050517-46051435 GCF_001723915.1 Gavialis gangeticus | reverse complement strand
CTCACCCACCTGCTCCTCCAGGGCACTAAGTCGTGCACATAATCCAGCCTGAGAACAGAATGTGAACAAGATGAACTTTGTAACGGTTGCTCTCAGCCAGGTCAGATCTGGGCATCACACATGTGAGCAGGAAGCCTGTTCCTCCTATATTCTCAGTGATAGCCCCTTCACGACATGTGCAAAGGGTGCCAAAACCGGGGTGAGAGGAGCCACAGGATTGCAAGAGTTTAGTGCAAGTGCAATTGGAAATGTAAGAAGATTGGGGCTTGCTGGGCAAAGGTCAAAATATACTGGCTGAAGGGATTAATCAGGAAAAGTAGAATGGGAGGAACAAATAGATCTGACAATGAACAAGAGTGGGTGTGGGAGAACTGGGACTAATCAGGTAGATGGGGCAAGGAGCTGGGGGAGAGGAGAGGAGACAGATCAGATGAGGAGAAGTATGGAAATGGGAAGGGACTTGTCAATGGGAGCACACCTGGGTGTTGAAGAGTGGAGCCTTCTAGTCCCAATCTCTTGCTTCTCCAGGGAGACTAAGATAAGAAGCACAAAGAATAGGAATTGAGACTGAGGCAGCAAAAAATAACAGGACTGGGATGAGAGAGAGAATACCAGGACACATAGGTTGGAGGGGATAACCTGTGTCTACTAAAATACACTCCTTTCCTGCCAGGATTCCTGGATCTTACCCTTCCTCTGCAGTGTAAGTGTTTGCAAAATCCACTCATGGGACATGTCCACACATTCAGGCATGTCAAATAGGAGCACCACAAATTTGAGCTGGGGATTTTTCCCTCAGCACATGTACCCGGACATGCACTTTGGTGTGGGGCAAGTTGTACTACTTGGGGCAAAATAACCCTGCCCAACTCCTCCCGGATCTACAGCCAGGGGGAGCTAGAGGCTGGGGCCAGCACC
>NW_017728997.1:46040118-46045517 GCF_001723915.1 Gavialis gangeticus | reverse complement strand
GGAGGAACAAATAGATCTGACAATGAACAAGAGTGGGTGTGGGAGAACTGGGACTAATCAGGTAGATGGGGCAAGGAGCTGGGGGAGAGGAGAGGAGACAGATCAGATGAGGAGAAGTATGGAAATGGGAAGGGACTTGTCAATGGGAGCACACCTGGGTGTTGAAGAGTGGAGCCTTCTAGTCCCAATCTCTTGCTTCTCCAGGGAGACTAAGATAAGAAGCACAAAGAATAGGAATTGAGACTGAGGCAGCAAAAAATAACAGGACTGGGATGAGAGAGAGAATACCAGGACACATAGGTTGGAGGGGATAACCTGTGTCTACTAAAATACACTCCTTTCCTGCCAGGATTCCTGGATCTTACCCTTCCTCTGCAGTGTAAGTGTTTGCAAAATCCACTCATGGGACATGTCCACACATTCAGGCATGTCAAATAGGAGCACCACAAATTTGAGCTGGGGATTTTTCCCTCAGCACATGTACCCGGACATGCACTTTGGTGTGGGGCAAGTTGTACTACTTGGGGCAAAATAACCCTGCCCAACTCCTCCCGGATCTACAGCCAGGGGGAGCTAGAGGCTGGGGCCAGCACCTGTCCCCCTGCCCGCAAGCCTAGACCAGCCAGCACACTCACTCAGCCTGTCCCTGGCCCTAGCTCTGGCCCCACCAACATGGCCCCCCAGCAGGGGAACCACAACTATGCACAGGCAGCTGTAGGCAACCCACAGGCGTGAGGCCTGGACCTTCAACCACTGGCCCTTCCAGTTTGGGTGGCGGGTCCCCCTTTCCAGCACTCACCCACAGGCATGGGGTGAAGTGCCAACTACCCAAGTGGGAGAGCCTGCACTTTGAGACCTTGGTGCAGGCCCTGGTTTGGGTCGTGGGGGCCCCCAAGATCATGGCGGTCTCCTGCTTTCATGGCAAACAGGGTTTTTTCCTTGCCTCGGAGACCGCCACACAAAAGGCAGTGGAGAGAGGGCTCACGGTAGAGGGACAGTACATCCCCCTTGAGCCCCTAGAAGAGCTGGGGACCTGGGTGGTCCTCAGCTCTGTCCCACCCTATATCCCTAATTGGGCCCTGCTCCCCCAGCTCCAAATCCTGGGGAGGTGGTGGCCCTGGTGGTGGCCTTCTCACTGGGGTGCCGAGACCCCAGCCCCTCCTACGTGCGCTCATTCTGTCACCATGTCATAATCCAGTTGATGGCTGGACCACGGCTGGAGGCTGAGGGGTGCCTGGCAATTCCTTTTCAGGGGGCCTTGGTGAGGGTGTTCTATACGCTGGGGGACCTGAGGTGCTTCTACTGCCATGCCCCAGGGCACTTGTGTCACGAGTGTCCCATGGGCTGGATGGGGAGTGCATTTGCAGGTCCCACTGGTGTGAGGGGTCCCCCTGCCACTAGCACCCCTCCCCCCCCAGGCCTCCCGGTACCCCGGCCACAACTCCCAGCCCCCCATGATCTCAGGGGACCCTGCCCCCCAGCCAAGTTTGGCAGAGTCCAATTTTGGCAGAGTTGGGGAGGGGAGCAGCAGCCAAGGGGAGACAGAGAGCGGGGGCCCCCCTACTCCCAGCCATGCCCCTGCTGTAACTGCCCCCCCAACCCTCACCTTCTCCTAATGGAGCCTGTCCACCTGAAGACCAACCCATGGCTGAGTGGGTGCAGGTCCTCTCTGACCACAAAGTCAAGAGGAAGGCTCAGGTGCAGCTGGAGCCCTCTGAGGTAGAGGACCTCCCTTCCCTCCCAAAAACACCACGTGGGGTGAGGGGGGAGAAGAGCGGCCCAGCTTCCTGGGGCCTCCTTTGCTGCGCCTGACACCCCACCCCTGGGAAAGATAAAACAGGTGATCCCAGTGAAGGAGGCTTTGGGGCTGCTGGACAGTCCTGAGCAGGAGCCCCTGAAGGAAGCCCCTCACTCTGCTGGCCAGGGCCAACCCAATGGAGGGTCTGGCTGTGGAGCCCTCCCTCTGATGATCTGGGGGAGACAGAGAACCTGCAGCTCACCCCAGTGAGTCCTGAGGCAGAAGATACCCTCCCCCAGGACCTTGAGGCAGGCACCGATGCCACCCCAGTGTCTGATGGTTCTCCTCCCCATCCCTCGCATAAAAACCTCACTACCAGCCTGCCCTATGGTCCCACCCTAGAGGGGCTCCAGGTGGTGTCCCCTGAGCAACAAGCCAATCTTGTTGGGACCCCACACAGACCCCCCAGAGCTCCAGCTCTACCCTGCCATCTTGTGAGGGAGCCTTACCCCCACCCTTACCCACACCCCTATCCCGAGGGGCTTTACTGCTCTCCCAACCCCAACCAGAGTCCAGGGTCTTAGTGGACTGGGGCGGGGTTCAGATGGTGCCTGAGGAGCCTGCTGAGCTCCAGGACCAGGAGAAGGATGCCCAAGAACTGGCAGGCTCTATGGAGCCTGCAGATCTCTCAGTCTCGGTGGTCCCCAGGGGCAAGCTACTTGCATTTCTTGACTGCGAGTACACCCGGCAGTCCACCAGTAAGGTGCAACTTGCCTTGGACCACTGGGGAGATTTTGACAGTGTCCTTGCCACTGTGAAGGCGCTGGCAAGGGAAGACTAGGGGCCCAAGAGCTGCAACACCTGGGGCATGCAGGCCCCTACTGAACCATCTACTTCACCCCCACCTCCAGCCATGAGGTCACTTAAGATCGCAACCCTGAACGTCCATGGCTGCAGGAAGGGTTTCCGGAGATGCTGGGTGCTCTCCTTCCTTCAGGAGGGGGCGGTACCCCATGGTATTCTCGCAGGAGACCCTGATGACTCTAGCTGATGAGCCTAACTGGCAGCTGGAGTGGGGAGGCAGGGTCTTTTTTAGTGACCAGGCTGCCATGGGTGACCTCGGGGAGATCCTGACAGAATACTCCTCCCTGGTGGACATCTGGCGTGCCTATCACCCTAACGCCCCCCCTGCCTTCACCTACATGAGGGTGGGGGAGGAGCAGGCATGCCATTCCTGGTTGAACCAAATTTATATCTCATTGCCACACTTTACCCAGGCCCACTCCTTTGGCATCCAGCCAACCCCCTTCAGTGATCACCACCTTGTCTGGGCCCAGGCCATGCTGGGGCCTAGGCATCCGGGGTTGGCCTACTGGCATTTTAATGCCAGTCTGCTGGAGGACATGGGCTTCAGGGAGGCCTTCCAAGAGTTCTGGCTGGCCTGGAGGGAGCAATGGGCAGCTTTCCCCTCAGTTCAGAGATGGTGGGACATGGAGAAGGTACACATCTGGCTTTTTTGCCGCGGCTACACTTGGGGGCACACCTGGCAGAGGGAGGTAGTCCAGGAGCAGCTCAAACAGGAAGTGCTGGACCTGGAGCTGGAGAGGCATCTGGCCACTGACCCAGCCAACCTGTCCCTCTGTGGAGAGTGTCAGGAGAGGCAGGAAGAGCTTTGCACTCTGGACGACAACCACGCCCATGGTGTTTTTCTACTCACATGTCCAGCTTTTCTGGGAGATGGATTATGGCTCTCACTTCTTCTAGGCCCTAGAGAGGAGGCAGGGGGCCAAGAAGTACATCACTTACCTTCTGGCAGGTAACGGCACTTCTCTCAAGGATCCAGATGAGATGCGCCAGTGCACGTGAGCTGCCTACAAAGAGCTCTTCTTCCAGGATGTGACCAATGCCAAAGCCTGTTGGACCCTGTGGCAGGGACTCCCACAGGTCAGCATGCATAACCAGGACCAGCTGAAGGCTCCTCTTACCCTGTCCAAGCTTTCAGCTGCCCTCCGCCTGATGCCTGGCAACAAGGCACTGGGCATTGATGGGTTGACCGTGGAGTTCTACCGGGCCTGCTGGGACATCCTTGGCTCAGACTTCGCCATGGTCTGAACCAAATCTGAAGGAAGTGGGGAGCTCCCTCTGTCATACCAGAGGGCCATGCTGGCCCTCCTGCTGAAGAAGGGGAGCCCCTGCAACCTGACGAACTGGTGTCCCATGTCCCTCCTCTGCACAGACTACAAGGTGGCAGCGAAGGCCATCTCACTGCACCTGCAGTCCATGCTGGTGGACATGATCCATCCCGACCAGATGTACACGGTGCCCGGACATTCCATTTTCAAAAACTTGTACCTGGTTTGGGACCTCCTGGAGTTGGTGCGCAGGGAGGGCCTGTCTTTCACCCTCCTGTCCCTGGGCCAAGAGAAGGCATTTGACAGGGTGGATCACAGGTACCTCACAGGCATGCTATGGGCTCTCCAGGTGCTGTACACCTCTGCAGAGTGTTTGGTCAAGCTCAACTGTACCCTGATGGAACCCATCCCGTTCAGGTGAGGGATGCGTCAAGGCTGCCTGTTGTCAGGCCACCTGTATGCTTTGGCCCTGGAGCCCTTTCTTGTCCTCCTGAGGAGGCAGGTGGTGGGGTTGATGCTCTGGGAGCTGGTGGTGCAGCTGGTCCTGTCAGCATACATTGCCAATGTACTCCTTGCAGTCCAGGACCTGGGTGACCTGGTGCAGGTGGAGGCCTGCCAGGCATTGTACTCAGCAGCCTCCTCTGTCCGGGTCAACTGGGTCAAGAGCTTTGGCCTGACAGTGGGTGATGGGTGGCAGGTGGGCTCAATCCCCCCCGTGCTCCATGGAATCTGCTGGAGTGCAGACTCGCTGCTGTACCTGGGGGTCTACCTGTCCCCCACAAACCACCCCCTGCCAGGGAACTGGCACTAGCTGGAAGCAAGGGTGGTGGAGCAGCTCTGGGCACGGGCAGAACTGCTGCGATGTTTCTCCCTGCATGGGAGAGCACTGGTGTTGAATCAGCTGGTCCTGTCCATGGTCTGGCACTACTTCCACACCCTGCCAGTGCCCCCCAAGGTCCTGATCGGGCTCCAGGGATGGGCATTGGAGATTTTCTGGCCAGGATGGCACTGGGTTGCTGTGAAGGTTCTGAGCCTTCCCTTGTGGGAGGGTGGCCAGGACCTGGTTTGCCTGTGCAGCCAAGTCCTGACATTCCATCTTTAGGCCCTACAGTGACTGCTATACAGTGTTGGTAGCCATGCAGCATGGGGCCACCTAGGGTGCGCCTTCCTCCAGGGGCTCCAGTATGACTGGTAGCTCCTCGGCCTGCGGGGCTTCTCCCTACAGGACCTGCGAGGGCTGCTGGAGTTTTACTAGGACCTCCTCTGGGCCTGGAGGCTGGTCTCCACCTCCAGGTCCCCTGCAATGCTCATCCAGGGTGCCCACCTGCTCATCAAGCTCCTCTTTTGGAACCCCAGCTAGAGGTGCCAATGGCACAGGTGCCCTGGTTGTGACAGAGGCTGGTTCTGGGTTGGCATCATGTGTATTGGAGACCTCCTGGACTACAACAGGCAGGTGATGCAACCTGCTGCCTAGTCCAGGAGGTGAAATCTGCCTTACCACCCGACACCCTTGCCTTTGTTGACCAGGT
>NW_017728997.1:46034693-46035118 GCF_001723915.1 Gavialis gangeticus | reverse complement strand
GTGGGTGGGGGCACTCCCCCCCCCCCCCCCCCCATCCTCCAGACTGCCGGAGTTTGTCGTATGTCTGGTGCCTTGCCTGGCACCAAACCAGTCCAATTTTCCACCATCCATTGCTGCTACCTCTACATGCTCATGCGTCGCACGATACACCATGCTGCCTTCATGTCCTGTCCAGACATCAGGTGGTGGGACCTGCTTGGTGAGGGCGTAGCTGGGGTGTCCCAGTGACTGAGCCTGTACTCCACCCTTATACCACAAGCCACTGGGGACCTCAGCTGGCAGCTCCTCTATGAAGCTGTCGCCATGGGTGTGTATGTGGCAAGCTTTGCAGACACCCCAGTCTCCTGCCCCTTCTGCAGGCAGAAGGAGACTGACACACATGATCCTCGAGTGTGCCAGGCTGCAGTCCTTCCACCTCCAGAATC
>NW_017728997.1:46024837-46029693 GCF_001723915.1 Gavialis gangeticus | reverse complement strand
AAAGAATGGAACTTTATGCCTAATTAAAGGTATGATGCATGCAAATACCACACAGTTTACTGTATTCAGGTTGGAAGCAGGTTAATTTTCAATAACTTTGTTTTAATTTCATTAAAGGTATTAGTTTTACTTACTGTAGCTCTTTGTTTTGCAGACATCTTGATGCAGACGTCCTTTTGGATTTCTTTTTAATCCCTTCACCTTTTTATTTTTGGGCACCCTATCCACAGCCCCACCAAGTCCTGGGACCTCCTGGTCAACCTCCTCCTGGCTCTGGCCAAGTAGGCCCTATACATGACCAGGAAGGAGGCTTTGGCCAGGAAGGTGCCCGGGGACTGTGGGGCTGTGTTCCTTTCACTCATCCACATGTCTCCAAGTGGAGCACCACTGAGCGGCATCCACTGGCTCCTTGGATGTCTTTGAGGACCGGTGGGCACTGCTCACTGTTCCCCTCTGGAGCACTTATTTTCACATGACCCACACAACACTCCCACCCTGGTTTTTGCTTTTGTTGTCCCAAGAAATTTAGTTGCATCTTTCACCTATTGGCCCCATGTAGTAGGGGCTATTAGTTAGCTGGGTGGGCCTTAAGGCCCACGTTAACTTGGACGATACAAATAAACAGGAGCTTCTGAGGCCCAGCCACTTGGTATCTAGGGACACTACCCCTTGTGCCAGACGGACTGCTGAAGCAGCATCCCTAGATCACTTTTTAAAATACACCAAAATCCATGTTCTTCCACAATTAGGACAAAAGACCATGAGAGACAGGGAGATCAGTTGGGCCATGTTTTATTGCTATATTTACGTTAAAGAAATGTGGAAGCCTACCAGCGTCTCTATCATCATCATAAAATAAATTCTAAATATCGATATGTTTTGATATTTGCTTATTACACAATAGGTATGTGATGGGGAATGTGGAGTTTGCAAGAGAGGGGTGGGAAGGCATGTTGGGGGATGTGGGTCAGTGTGTGGGTAGAGGTGGGGAGATTGGGGGGGCTGTGGGTGTGGGGGGACTGAGTGGGGACTGCTGAGGCCCGGCCCTCACAGGGCACAGCCCCCACAACACAGCACAGCACAGCACAGCACATGGACTGCCCCTCCCTGCAGGGTCCCAGCCACCCTGTGCAGGGCCCACAACTTATCCCTGCAGCAGTAGTGGGTGAGGGGCTCTCCGGGCCTGCTGCTGCCAGCACTCCCCCACAGCATGGCACAGCCCTGAGTGGCTCAGAGCCAGTGTTGCTTGTGCTGCTCGTAGCATGACTGGCCTGGCTCGCTGCGGTGCTGTATAGCCCTGTGCACCTTCTGGGAGCACTGGGCCCACTGGTGCTGTCACCTGGGGGCCAGCACTGCTCGTAGGGACCATGTCTCTCATTGGCTTGGGTCCTGCCTCTGGCATCAGCACTGCCAGACCCTCAGTGCATGCAGGGAGGAGGCGCATGGAAGGACCTGGCCCAGTGCAGCTCGCTAGCATGACTTGGCACCAGACAGGGACATGTGACTCTAGTGCAGCCACATGCTAGCTGTGTGGCCCGGGTCGGGTCCGGTCGAGTTGGGCTGGGCCAGTGGGGCATGTTTTCCATAAGGCTTAGGTGGCAATGCGCTATGACCGTGGCTGTGCACTGCTGCCTGAGCCGCATGGAAAATGCACCCTGCCTGAGCTGGCCCGCCGTGGGCCTGGCCGTGCAGCTACTATGTGGCTTCACAGAAACTACGCATCCTCGTTCAGTGCAAAGCCAGGCTAGCAGCCTGTGCCAGGCTGGGTTGGGCTGTGTCCTGCTGCACGCTTTATGGAGGGGAGCGGGGGCTGCCGCATGCCTGCCCTCCTAACTGGCCCCTATGGCAGCAGCCTCCAGTGTGGCTGTGGCTCTGCTGCAGGCACAGCCAGCGGTGGTATGATGCTGTCACTGGCTGTGCCTGCAGCAGAGCCACAGCCACACTGGAGGCTGGGTGGGGCAGGCGTGTGGCAGCCCCCGCTTGAACCCCTCCACAAACCCACCACTCCCGACACTCCCCTCCACTCCTCACACCCACACCCACAAACCCCTCACCACCATGTCCCTAACTTACCTGTGACAGCACCTGGGACAGCAGGAGCACCATAGTGACACCCTGGTCACAAACCAGTGTCTCTCTTGGAGGACTGACTCCCAGGTTGCCTCAAGGCACAGTCAGGGACTGTGCCCTGTCCAGCTTCCCCCCCCCAGGTATTTTTTGATACCTGGATATCTGATTGTCTAGCAGGGCAGGAGGAGTTTAGGCAGGTTCTAGTATACCCCAGCTTGGAGGACCTCCGACGGGTGGCTTAGGAGCAAAAAACAGAGTTCAACCCAGATAAGAGTGAACAGGTGGTCTGGGATAAGGGACTCCTTTATTGCCCGAGTGCCTAAAAACCATGCCGAGCCCTGGGAGCCCAATCGCCAGCTCATGGTACCGTTTAAGTTCAAGCAGCAACTGCTCACCATGGAGCATGACTTACCCTATGCCAGTCACATGGGCATGGGTCAGACCCACCAGCAGCTCCTGGCAAACTTTTATTGGTTCAAGCTAGCCCAGAATGAGATGAACTATTGCAGATTGTGAGACAACCCCACTCTTGCCCATCCAGTGGCATAAGAGAAAAGCTCCCCTATAGCTCCTCCCTATCATTGATCAAAACTTCCAAAGACTGGGAATAGATATTGTGGGCCCTTTAAGGCATGAGACGCGTAGAGGGTAGAAATACATCCTAACTCTTGTGGATTTCATGGCGTGGTACCTGGAGGCAGTTGCCCTAACCTCCACAGAAGCTCCCATGGTCGCAGATGCCCTGACAAAGATCTTTTTCCAGCTGGGTTTCCCCTCCGAGATCCTGACTGACAGGGGTGGGAACTTCCTAGCTGAGGTGGTAGAGTGCTTATGGAAGTGCTGTGGCATTAAACACCTCAAGACCACAGCCCATCACCCACAAACTAATGGACTTCAATGGGAGCTTGAAGGGTATGCTGAAGGCCCATGTGGACTCTAATCCCAATGACTGAGATGAGAAGTTTTGTTTAGCGGTACCGCAGGAGTCTACCGGGTTCTCGCCCTTCGAGTTGATGTTCAGAAGGCAAGTCAGGGGCCCTTTTGATCTTGTGAGAGAGAAGTGGAAAGGAAAAATCTCCTCCAAAACATCAGTGGTAGAGTATGTGCTAGGCTTTTGTGGTAAGCTGGCTGAAATGAAGGTGGTGCAAGAGTCCTTGGCACAGGCCCAGGAGAAGCAGCGTGTCTGGTATGACAAAGGGGCTCGCTTATGTATCTTTGAACCAGGGGATAAGGTTATAGTTTTCCTGCCGCTAAAGTCAGAAAAGCTGCAAGCAGCTTGGGAAGATCCCCATATCATCCAGGACAAGCTGGATAACGTGACTTATGTGGTTGCTATGAACAACTCGGGCAAAAGGCCTAAAGCGGTACATATAAATATGCTTACATCCTATTATGACAGGAATGATGTTGTACTGTGGATTACTTCCACTGAAGCATCGCCCAAGGAACAACAGGAGTTGGTCCTGTGTACTGACTGGGACGGAGAGGCAGGGGTAGAGGAGCTTTGCCTGCCTGATAGTCTTTCCTCCCAGGACAAGGACAAGCCGCGCACAGCTCTCCGAGATTTTGAAACCGTGTTCTCGAACAGATCAGGTAGAATGGACCTGCTGTAGACACTATAGATATGGGCAGCCATTGCCCTATCCATTCAATGCCCTACCCAGTCAATGGTGGGGCAGGAGGAGATAAAACACAAGCTTGATGACATGCTAGAGTTGGGGGTAATACACCCTTTGATGAGTCCCTTGGCCATCCCTATGGTACTTGTCCGGAAGCAGGATGGGACCATCAGGTTCTGTGTGGACTACAGGAAGTTGAATGCAATTACTACCCCCAATGCTTACCCTATGCCCAGGATGGACTCTCAGCTTGACACCCTGGGCCAAGCCAAGTTTCTCTCTACTCTCGGTCTATCCAAATGGCAGATGGCACTGGATCCAGATGCCATAAACCAGTCTGCCTTTACCATGCCTTTTGGACTGTACGAGTTCACAGTCCTACTTTTTGGTATGCACAATTCTTTTGCCTCTTTTCAGAGACTGATTAGTAACTTGCTACAAGGAGTTGATCAGTTTGCAGCGGCCTACATTGATGACATTTGCCATCTTCAGTTAGGAGTTTGAATCATGCCGGACTCATTTAACCACTGTAGTAGATAGGATCAAACAGGCTGCATTTACAGTGAAAGCCAAGAAATGCCAGTTGGCATTACCCAAAGTGGTGTATTTGAGACACCGTGTGTGGAGAGGTGGGGAGGGGACACAATCACTCTGATGTGGGATAAGATCAAGGCCATTAGAGACTGACCACCCCACAAACTAAGAAGCAGGTCAGAGACTTCCTTGGTCTGGCTGGGTACTACAGAAGGGTTGTCCCCAGCTTTGGGGCAACTGCCACTCCCCTGCACAAGCTGACAAGAAAGACAAGCCTGATGAGGTAGTCTGGAAGCTGGGATACCTTGAAGGCTGCTCTGATCAAACAGCCAATTTCAAGGGCACTGGATTTTGAAATGCCCTTCTGTGTGGCCACCGATGCCTTGGACACTGGATTTCATAGTTTCATAGTTTCTAGGGTCGGAAGGGAGCTGAGCAGATCATTTAGTTCGACCCCCTGCCATGGCAGGAAGAGCACTGGGGTCAAATGACCCCAGCAAGGTGGTCATCCAACCTCCTCTTAAAAACCCCCAGGGTGGGAGCCTGCACCACCTCACTTGGAAGCTGGTTCCAGACTCTAGCCGCCCTGACCGTGAAGTAGCGCCTCCTAATGTCCAACTTAAACCTTCCCTC
>NW_017728997.1:46021631-46023978 GCF_001723915.1 Gavialis gangeticus | reverse complement strand
CAGTTCTGGTCCTTACTGAGGAAGACAGAAGCAAAGAAGTTATTAAATATGTTGGCTTTGTCGTCTGGCGTGACAACCAGATTCCCCGTCTTGTCCTGCAAGGGCCCCACATTTCCTGGGGCTTTCTTTCTTCTCCCTATGTACTTAAATTAGATTTGAAGCTGTACTCCTGCAGGAGCATGAAGGGACATGACACCCTATGGCATACTTAAGCCAAAAGCTGGTTCCCCATGCGTGGAACCTGTTGTCTATACAGAAGGAGTGTTTGGCAATTGTCTGGGTGTTGAACAAGCTGAGGCCCTATCTGAGGTGATAGCAGTTCACAGTCCTATCAGACCATGCCCCACTTCAATGGCTACAGACAATACAGAACACCAACACCAAGCTGCAAAGATGGGCATGGCATCTTCAAGAGTTCAACTTGACAATGGAACCCATCAAGGGAAGCCAGAACGTGGTAGCAGACTTGCTGTCTAGACATGACTCGGGGCAATAGGCTGGAAAATGCAGAACTACCCCAAAGCACTCTGGCACTTGGACATCCCAACCTTTTCTATAGTTATAGGTAGCCTTACGTGTTTATCTGTGTTTTTTCTTTTTAGGTAATGAAGGTAACCTCCCTAAACAAGGAACGCTAGTGCCTACAGCCCTGTAAAGCAATGGGCACTGGCTTTTGAAAGGCTCCCACCAAGAAACCTGTGAGATTAGTTTTGTGACACTGGTCACTCCACCAGGGGTTGCTGATGAGTTTTAAAAGGACTGGGCTACACCAGCAGTGTTCAGAGGATGCTTGTTTCTGGTTGGAACCAGGGGATGAGGTCAAAAAAGTTATTTATGAGTCAGGTCACCTGATCTGTGGGGACTTCCTCCAGCAGGCATTCTGGAAACACACACCGAAGCATGGGCCTCCAGAATTTTCTGGACATATATTTAAGTAGCTTACCTGAAATTTAGTCAGTAAATTAGGGTTATGCATCTTTAGCCACATGTTAAAAGGCCAACAAGCCCATTCTGTTTTGCTTAAGGCATTTTCTTTAATACTCCTCTGTCTTCTACCCCTCTCCCATTTCTCCCTTCTCTGATTAATAAAAGCTATGTTACAACACTCCTAGCTATACATGCTTGAGGGGGGATGGGGGAAAAACAACAGGCCTTTTCGCTCCTAGCAGACCTTGGCCAATTATCTGATTCATCCCTACCTGAAAACTTCCTGGGTGGCTCCAGGCTATAAGGAGCACCCAGAAATACTACCAGAGGGCAAAGCACCCCCAAGGTCTGCAGGGTGTGCGTACCTCAGGCTGCACAGAGCCCTAACAGAGACCAGAGCCTGGGTGGTAGCAGTGACTACCCCAGGCTTGTGGGTATGCTCCAGGAAGGGGGTCAGCTGGAGGTAGGCACCCTAAAAGAGATGCATGAAGTGGGGTTTTGGTCAAGCAGTGAGGTGGGTAGCTCATCATAGTAGCGCCCCTAGTAATCGCACCACAGGGTATTCCATCATCACTTTTGATGTTTACCTCAGAAGTGGATGGTCTTTCAAAAACACAAGACCTGGACTTGGTGCAGAAAGGCCTGGATGACAGGATCTAGTCCATGGGCACATCTACACAAGACACAACTGTGCAGTGGTAACTGGTCATTTATTCAGTACTTGATTATACAAGTACTAAATAGATGCAAAGTAACCAGAGTTACTGTTTAGTAGTGCTGGTGAACACCTTTTAGTGACGCTACTGTGTAGTAGTCTAATAATACTGCACAGAAGCATATTAGCACTGTTGGTACTGTGACGCTCTACTATGCAGTATTATTTGGCCGCTGTGCAGTTAGTGTCTTGTGTAGATGTGCCCCATGTTAATGCGGGAAGATGCTACACCAGCTGCCGCAAACCATCCTTGTTAGCTTTGCTTGAAGAACAGATCTTAAGGCTAATCAAGTGACTGTCTACCTGCCTAATGCATGCGGCTAATGCAGGTGAGGCAGCTCAATGATTTGGAAACCAGTAGCAACATGAATCCTGAATGGGAATGAGGAACCAGCAGCCCAGGGTATTTCCTGCTTTTCTCACTCCTCAGTGATCAACACCTATTGGTGGAAAGTAACCTGTTTAAATTCGCTGATGACACCAAAATTTGGGGGGAGGTGAGCACGCTAGCAGGGAGTGAGAGATTGCAGAGGGATCTGGATAGGTTACAGGGGTGGGCTAACAGGAACAGGATGCGTTTCAATACGGACAAGTGCAGGGTGCTGCACTTGGGCAGTAGGAACCAGCAGCACACTTACACAATGGGGAACTCCCTACTTGAGAGCACGGAGGCAGAAAGAGATCTTGGAGTCATTATTGACTCCA
>NW_017728997.1:46015028-46021309 GCF_001723915.1 Gavialis gangeticus | reverse complement strand
GAGGGATGTGGACAATATGGAGAGGGTCCGGAGGAGGGCCACCCGCATGATCCGGGGACAACAGGGCAGACCCTACAGTGAGAGACTGCGGGACCTGAGCCTATTCAGCCTCCACAAGAGAAGGCTGAGGGGGGACCTGGTGACCGTCTATAAATTCACTAGGGGGGACCAGAAGGGTTTGGGGGAGATGCTGTTTCCCCTAGCGCCCGCTGGCATAACAAGGAGTAATGGGCACAAGTTGATGGAGAGGAGGTATAGATTGGACATCCGCAAAAACTACTTCACAGTTAGGGCGGCTAGGAGCTGGAACCAACTTCCAAGAGAAGTGGTGCTGGCCCCTACCCTGGGGGTCTTTAAGAAGAGGCTGGATGCCTACCTGGCTGGAGTCATTTGAGTCCCGTTTTTGTTTTGGGGTTTTGTTGTTCTCCCGCCCTGGCGGGGGGTCAGGCTAGAAGATCTACTAGGTCCCTTCCGACCCTAAATCTATGAAACTATGAAACTATTCCAGCCTCACTTTTCCAGCTTTGCCCTCTCAGAGGACCAAACCTATCACCAGGGATTCTAGTTTTTCCACAGGAAAAAAAAGTGGAAAATCTCTATGTAAAACCCATAGATATCTATGTTTTTCTACCAAAAACACTACCAAAAATGCAGCAGTGGCCCACAGCAAGTGGTGCCATTTCTGCATGGAGGGGAAGCAGGGTAGGGGGAAGCAGAAATGGTGCTGCTCACTGCGCTTTTGGTAAGTCACAGGAAAACGTGGGTTTTTCAGCAAACAGAACACTTAAGATCCCTGTACTCACCTATTTTTCCCAGGCCTGTGAATGAGAGTGATACAGGAAGTCAGCACCATCCTCATAGGCAAGGAAACTGACTAGGGGAAGCAGCAGTTTAGAGGGGCAGATATTAGAAAACCTTAGACACCAAGCTCCATCGCTAGTGTTAACTAGAGCCAAGGATGTAGAGGGGAGGTCACTACTTTTTATCTTCCATATATGCTATAAAGCAGTATCCATGCTGGAAAGCTACGGAGATCATGGACAACATCACCTATCCTTAATGTGTCATTTTATCTTCTCCACTTCTTAGTTTCCCTCCGAAGACTGGAGATTGATTAATTCTCAGTAACAGAGCATACCAATTCTTACAGCATGTGCTACAGAAACACTTTGTTTCCTGGTATTTTCCCTCCTCATCAGGCCCCCTCCCTGTACACCACAGGAAGGAATTGCCAGGTGAGATCAAACCAGTAGCCCACCCAGTGTAGGTCCCATCTCTAAATAGCCCCAGATGCCTCAGAGGAAGGTGAAAGTATTGTGTGCGCTTCCAAATGTAATAACTTCCTTCTGACACTACTTGAGCTTGGTTTCCAACACCTGTATTGTAGTTAAAGGGTGTGAACCCTTCTCTGAGAAGATGCATCAAAAGCAGTCACTTCAGTTAAACAGTGAAACAAATACCTATTTTAACACAACATTTACTTCACAAAGTTCTCAGAAAGCCTCAAACAGAGGTTTCCATTATGTACCATCTATGAACAGATATTGCTACAGGGAGCTACTGTTAAATTTGGTCTATCTGGCGACACATTTTTGTTTCCATATAAGCACATTCCATCTGTCCGGCCAGCCCCCTAACCAATTTATTATGTACAGTATTTAGAGATGACTCCATTGTGTCCAAGTCAAACCCAGAATAGAGCCTTAAAATTTTGTCCCAGGGCTAGTTAGGAAACCTGATAGCTCTTTAGCACCAAAGAGGCAGGGTAGAAAGGCCTCACTAACAGTCAGCAGGTGTCTGATATCTTTTCAGCAAAGACAGGGCTAAGTTTTCTTTTTATTTTTTTTATTGAACATCTGCATTGTTGTCTGAAGGGAGCCAGTCTGAAGGGCAGGGACAGCTAATAATTAAAAACTACAAAAAAGTTTAAAGTTAAGTTTCAAACCAAAGACAGACAAGAGTCCTTTAAAATTCACACTAGCCTCCAGCTCAATAAGAGCCTGGGAGGGACTTGAAGTTCTATTTAGGAAAATGAACGCCTCCCAAGACTGGAATTATTCACGTGCTACCCTGTGAACATCTGCGTCCCAATAAGAGCACCCCCACAAGCCTCCCTCTACTTTACACAGCCTCATTACAGAATACCCCTTAATCAAACTGCTGGTGCATGCTTGGTAGCAAACATATCATCTGAAGACATAGTCAGGCAGCAATCCCTCAGCCACTTTCAAGCCTGTAGATCAGGTACTGCTTTGTTCTTTGGGTGGACACCAGGACCCAAGCACCCAACAGAACAAGATGGAGATAGTAACACATGGGTGGCCTGTCAGACTCCAACCTTGTGGAACTACCTGGGCATAAACAAGTCTCCTACTAGGTTAGGTCCCTAGTCATGATGGAAGAGAGAAGACAAGTGCAACTATCTGGCAGAAGCATCTCCACTGCTTAAAATAAGGAACCTGGGATTACAGGCATCTACTCTCATCTCACTGAAAACCAAAAATAAAAGGCCTAATCCATGCAAGTCCCTTTCTTTCAGTGGAGTTTACATCAAGCCTGGATCCAGTCCATGTCTCTGTATTGGAAAAGGATTGCTAAGCTACCCCAGTATCTGGGACAACTGGGACTGAAATATAGATCCTTCTCTCCTCCCCCCAGCACAGGGAGCTGCCCCCAAAGTGTTGTCGAGGATGTTTCTGTTTATTAGATCTTGGATGCTATACCACCACCTTTAGTCTCAAGCTAGTTCCGAAACACAGCTGGAGTACCATCACCTCCAGAAGCTTGGTGATACTGTGAGTAAAGCCTTGGAGAAGACAGAGGAAGTTCTTTGTTTAGTATGTGTTGGGAGAAACAGAGCTATGGAAGACAAAAGCTCAACCAATCAATAGACAATGGATGCTGGAGGAAGGCAATCTACAACAGAAAACATCACCATCAGCTGTTTCTCCTGCCACTATGGCAGGAGAAGCAGCTGCCCATGGAGCCAGTGGAATTATAGGGATTGAATCACAGACTCCTCAACATGTGTCTTTTGCTTCTTGATCAGACCTTCAAGGACCAATACTCAGAAAGCAGAGATAATCTCAGAAATCTCTTTACGCATCAATTTGCAGGAAGAAAAGGGCAGGCTTGAAGGGTAGACCAGAAGCTCCCAGCTGCAGGGCTGTTTTCCACACTAAGATCCATCTGAGGTAGGGGACTGGGTGTCAGGACATTGACTCTGATGGTCCACCTACATTCTTAGCCTTCTCTAGATCTGCTCTATCCCAAGCAGTTACTGGATTTCTTAGTAGATAGAACTGGGTGAAACAAACCAAAAAGCGAGTCATGGGCTGTGTGCACCTCTTCTGCCCCAGAAAACCCCCCAGCACTTGAGCAACAG
This sequence comes from Gavialis gangeticus, assembly GCF_001723915.1. Classification (NCBI taxonomy): domain Eukaryota; kingdom Metazoa; phylum Chordata; order Crocodylia; family Gavialidae; genus Gavialis; species Gavialis gangeticus. The sequence goes on along the minus strand of NW_017728997.1, from coordinate 46,017,924 downwards.
CATTAGCCTTCTTTCACCTTGAGATTGGCTGCTTCATGTCAGCACTCTCCTTTGCCCAGAAAGGCTGGCAGCTCAGAGTAGGTCCTGCTCCAGCATTCTGCTTCAGCCTGGGTTTTCTAGAATGAACTGCAAACCAAGAAATTACTGTATCCCCTTGTAAAGGGCTCTGAATGGCACCATGCATCTGCTGTGGTACTGTGGTTCTTTAGAGGTTTCTGATCCCAAAGACTTCTGGCTACTCATGCAGGAGCGTCCGTACAAGTTGTTGAGGTTTACTGAAGGAAGCTGTCCAACTTGGCCTGGTTAGAGCCAGAGGAAGAAGATGCCGCAATCACATATGCTGGCCTGGAGGCATTCCTTTTCCTGTTCTTTCCAGGTAATGGACGGATCTCTGTTGGGTTTGTCTGAAGGGATAAAACTATCAAGGAAAATGAGTCTGATGATCTGGCTGTACAAAGGGGAGATTTATCATGAGTGCCAGGTCATTGAAAGTGTGCAGGGTTCTGAACACTCAGTGGAAGAGGCGACTCACCTTACAGTAGCCAGCATTCTGTGAGATGAGTAGCCAGCCTATTTACTCTTCTGCTGGTGGCTGCCTGTCCCGAATGCTTGAGCTAGAGAGAGTTTTAGTCAGCAGTGCCCACATGCATCTTCGCATTACGGGCTTCTAGTTCCGGGTAGAAAGAAAGGGCAGAACTGTTTGACTACACCTCAGTGCCTTCACCATTGCCCATGGCCAGAAGGGTGGCATATGCCTGAAGAACCTTTGCTTTTATTGTTTGTAAATAGCATCACCAGCAGAATTAGCATGCTTTTAAGGATATGCTGGCTGGTTTCTAATTGGGATGTTTTAATTTAATTTCTATACTAGATGCCAGAATGCATGACCATGGCAACACGGCAAGATGGATAACTTAATCTATCACACTGATAGATGATGGACATTTAATACATTAGTGTGCTTTGGTTAAGGTCATGCTTGATTCCTGGGCATATTTATAGATCTTTTTCATGAGGCACTGAGTCCTTTTAGGAGTCTAAGAGTAAGGACTTTTCTCTTGGAACTATCTCTGTACCCCTGAGTCTGATCCAGGTTTCCTTGCTCAGGAAACCACAGGTAGTCAAAAAAATCAGCACTTTCAGCTGTTTTTGTGATGCCAGCTGATGTACACGGCAGGGCACTGTCAGCGAGAGCCAAGGGCAGGTCTCAGAAGCATGAGGCTGGTAAGAAGACATCTCTCAACTCCTGGTTTGACTGCATGACCCTGAGGCCTGCTGAGGTCAGTGGTGCATCAAAATGAGGAAGCACTCATTGGGAGCATTTAGATGTGCTATTAGCACGCAGCAATAAACTCTGGTGCATATTGTGCTGGAGTTTATTGTTCTTGGTCATGGCATTTGAATGCGTGTCTGGGACATGCTGAGCCAGGTCAGAGCAGCCCTGGCTGGCAAGGGGACCAGAGTCAGTCATCCCAGGACTGAGGATCCAGGCTGTAGTCTTTACCAAGGAAAAGGAACATTTTGCTTGCCCCATCTGAGACATACATGCAGGACAACATTGAAACATAGGCAACATTTAAACTTCAGTCTCAGAGGCATTCTAATCTTGGTACCAAAAGAAAATAAAATACAGGGAGGTAGCTAGTATCACCTCACTACTATGTCAACTGAACTAGCCACAATATTAGCAGATGATTTACAGACAATATACAAGCAATAGCTCAGGGCAGCAAGCTCCTGTAACCATGGGCAGTGAGAAGAAACTGGTGTGGCCAAGTAGCCCTAGTCACTGCCAGCACACAGATGTAAAGTTTCTATTCCCCCTCTGTGGTAAGCTGTAGAGCTTTTTAGTCAGCAGTTAGGTATACTGCCCATGTATACATTAACAGAAGAATACATATACAGACTATTCTTCAAAAGGCATTAAGGTTACCTGAATGATGGTCCAAAGGTTACCCGCCAATCACTGCTATGTAGTGATCAGATAACTGTCCTGTTTCCAATTCCCCATCCCTTTTGAATGGCATGATTTCCCTCTCAAAATAAATTGGAAAAAAAAAAAAAAAAAAAGCATTAGGCCCTGGGTCCAAGAAGCCATAAACCCTTCAACAGCTATGTGTCTGAGCCACAAGTCTTCCACACAAGCACCTATCACACAAATTGATCTGCTGTCCGACCCAAGGCACGGCAGCAAGAAATGACACTACAACAGCTTTAACCAGGTATATTGAGGCATTTGAGAGTGCTCTGCTCTCCCAACTAGGCCATATTTTGAAATTTGGTTCAACTTGGTGCACAGAAAACAGGATTTGCTGAAATGCTATATTTACCTGAATCCAAGACAGACCTGAATTTCAGACAATCCCCCAATAATTACATTTTGTATATAAAAAAATTATAAGTATGTTACCATTTTCCACATATATAATCTTATTATTGGAAGATCATCTTAAATTCACTTCCCCCCTCTCCACAACTGCTAAGCAAGGAAAACAGCAGCAGGGAGATGGGGTTGCTTGCCTCCCAACCACATTTTCCCACCATTTGTCCCGCCTGCCCCCCAGCTCGAGTGCCTTCACCCCTTGCCACCTGCCACCTTACATGGTGGTGCCCCTCCTTCCTCCCCCCCTGCCTGCTCACCACAGCCTCTGCTCCCACCCTACTTACTATCAGGCACTGCTCTGGATCCTCTCCCTCCCAGAGCACAGAGTACATGGAAGCTCTGGCCCCAGCACAGCTCGTAAGCAGTGGTAGCAGCTGCTCTGGTGTCCCAGGAAAATGTTGCATGACCAGGCTGGGAGCCAGAGCTTCCTTGTATTCTGTTCCCCATGAGGGAATGGAGCCGGAGCTGTGCAGGACAGCGGGTGGGGGCTGGGGGGGGTTTGATGTTTCCTTT
>NW_017728997.1:46004720-46014965 GCF_001723915.1 Gavialis gangeticus | reverse complement strand
GCTGTGCAGGACAGCGGGTGGGGGCTGGGGGGGGAAGAGGGGGCAGAGACTATATGGGGCAGGCAGGCAGGCAGGTAGGCAGCTGCTGCAGCTCTGACTCTGGCCCTAACTTGGGTTTAGGCATGGAGTTGGCACTGCAGCAGCTGCCTATCCCTCCTCTGCCTTTACTCAAATCAAAGACAAGGGGCTTCCTGTCCCATGTTGAATGCTGGGGGGGGGGGTGCTCATCTTGGATTCAAATAAATATGGTAGGTCTCCTCTGAACAAAAAAAAACTTTTAACAAAGTCAAAACAAAAATGTTTCCTCTTAAGAGTTTCCAGCCTCTTTGTCTATATGGAGCACTGAATTGCTCAACCTAAACCTAGCCACACCAGATTGAGAGAGAAGCTGTTTTTCTTCAGTCCACTGCTAACTTCATATTGTGGAAAGGATACAGTCTGTATAAACTTTGTTCTGCCTCCTAAGCCATCGTACCCCATTCTCACCTAGAGGAAAAAGGAAGAAATCTTTACTGCCAACCCACAGCCCACATGCAGAATACTTTCAGGCAAAATGGGTTTGTGACTTTGGGTGACATCAGTGGAGCCAGATTTGGAGGAACAGTTGATCATTCACTTTCAAAAAAAAACAGACCTGTGAGACAAGTCTCCAATTGAATGCCCAAAGTCACTAGCCCCTATTATAAGTCTTGATAATTTCCTGAAGGAAGCCGATCTACCTTACACAAGGGAAGCTTGTCTACTAAGATCTCAATATCTGGAGTCAAGCCCAGTCACAGAGATATGGAGGAAGATACCCAAAGCTCCATGGAGTAAGGGTGGAAACAATCTTACTGAATGTGTATGACTAGCTTCGTAGCAAAGGACGGACAGTGCCTGAGGGGAAATGGGTTTCCCGAACAGAGAAAGGTGGCAGGGTAAAGCCTTATTTCATTCCTTGTCCCTCACTGGGGCAAGAATAAATTGTGCTAACCGTTAAAGAAGTCAAATTGCTGGAGGATTTGGGGAGGGCAGTTCACACTCACAGTGCCTATATGCTTGTGCAACCCCAATGAGCTGCTACCAGATGGCTTCCTGGAAAGAACAGAGTTCCTGATAAATGCTGGCAGAAGTCCTTTCAGAAGGTCATCATCTGGGTCGTCTGTCTTGCTCTGTTCCATTAAAAAGAGAAAAGATTGAATGACCAGATTTACTTGCTGAATTTTGTTTAGACAGGTAACACTGAATAAGGCAGTGGCAAGGGAAGCTGAACATGTCCTCTGGCAGCTGCAGCTGTGGCACCACCTGGAAGCTGTGTGCTGGCCAGGGCTGGGAACCTCCCACACATGAAAGTGGGAGCAAAGTATGAGGGCTAAGCAGGACACAGTCAACTGGTGGGCACCCACAGGCTGGATGAAAGTCACCTGACTGGCCAGATTTGGCCCATGGGCCATATTTTGTCCACCCCTGGGTTATACTAATAACATTGGCTTGGTGCTTACATTGCAGAGTGCCCCAAAACTCTGCAGAACACATAATCAACAGGCACCCACCAAGGCCAGAAAGTCCCTGACACATGGACAGTGGCAAATGAGCCCCTGCACAAGTCCAACCAATGCACCTTGGTGCATCACAATACTAAGATCTGATCAAAGTGGGTCAGCTGTCAGATGATCAATCTCCTGAGGGAATGGAATGCCAATTTCTTAAGCCTATTAAAAGTAGGAACATCAGGAGAATAAAAGAGGCAACAGAATGGAGTTCAATAAATAGGCTACTTTACCTCCACTGCTTCCTTCAGAATTTTTTTGGCAAGGTTCACCATAGGAGGCCTGTGAGAAACCAGATCAGTGAGTCAGCAGACCTCTACCCTCATTTCATTGCTGCAGGGAAGCACTGCAGCCACAAGAAGAAAGTCATCAAGCTACATGAAAGGTCAAATAATCAAGGTCTAAATGTCCCTTAATGCAATGCCTTAAAAACAGCTGGAGATTAGCCCAGTGCTCAGGCAGATGTGGGAGGGTCAGAGGGATGCACACATTTATCCCATCTATGGCCAGAGGAAGGGAAAAACTCACTGCTTTTTATCTAGCTTAAGTCTTTTCGCAGGGGTGGTGGTAGATTTGTGAGGCTGGTGGTCAGGTGTCTCTACATCAAATGTGGCATCCAGATCAATTTCATCACTGCAGGAAGGATGGTGGAGTTTGGGTTTCAGCAGCTTCACAGGAGCAGGGCTACAACACCATTTCGAAGATACATTAGTAACAGGCACAATGTTACATACTGTCTGGTAGACAGTGAAGACAACTCAGTATCTCAAGATAAATACTTATTAATAGCAATGATAAAAACAGATGTACTGGTGCCAGAAAACCCCAGGCTAGAGGACAGTTTCATTGTACAGGGTGCTGTACAAGCTCAGGAAGAAAACACCACCAAGCCAGTGTTCACTGCTGCACAGATCCACACATTCATAAGTTCTTGCCCCCTTCCAATGTAAAGCACTCTGGTTAAATAGATGTTGGCATGGACTTCCAGTAACAACCACAGCATGCCAGGGACTTCCCAAACACAGAAAACAACCCCTTCCTAAGCCAACTTGACCACAAGACTGGAAGGGGCCTACCATGTTGCTCCTCAATCTAAACCACCCGTCTCGCTATCCAGGGTTCTGGGGTTACACAGTGTTTGTACAGTACACTGATTTCTTGAGTGGAAGGTGCTTAAGCCCTTTTGCCCTCCCAGCACCACTGCATCATGCTAAATCCAACCAGCTGGGAACTCCCACTAGGCCTAGCTTTTACCCAGCAACTTTCCATGATGCACCAAGACTATCAGCTCTAGATAGCAAGGCAAAAGGTGAGCAGAACCCCTGGTTTCCTATCAAACCATCATCAATGATAAGGGAGGAAAGAGTAAGATACACAAACCAGAAAGGTTAAGCTACCGTGGTGTCTGCCATGCTTCACCATTTTCTACAGTTTTCTGCTGCTACCTACCCTTTATTTTCCTCATTGCCCACTAGACCGTACATTCTTAGGAGCTTGAATCTCATCCTCATCCCCATCTGCAGAGCAGTAACAGCATTACACACCACACTAATTCTCATACACTTATCTAACCTTTCCAAGACTAGTCGGCTGAGCATCTCATTGGATACAGATGGCACCTTCAGGGTCTCCTGCAGGATTTCAATCTTCTTCTTCAAACTCTTCAGGGAGAAAAAAAAAAACAACACAGAACCAATAAGACAAATGGTAAACTTATAACACAGATGAAGTTTGCACCCTCCTTTCCCTTTCTCAGGAGAGAACACAAGCTGAAACACAGGGAGAGACAGAGTCAAGGGATGAGAACATGTGAGAATACCCTACTTGAAAGGTAGCTACAGAGAGGAGGCACTAGACTGTTCCCAGTGGTGGCAGAGAACAGTACAAGGAACAATGGTCTCAAATTGCAGCAAGGGAAGCTTAGGTTAGATAATAGGAAAAGCTCTCTCATTATGAGGGTAGTAAAACAGTGGGACAGGCTACATAGAGAGGCTGTTGAATCTCTGTCCTTGGAGGTTTTAAAGACCCGGGTAGACAAAGCCTTGTATGGGATGATCTAGTTGGGGATGACCCTGTTTTAAGCAGGGGGTTGGAACTAGATGACCTCCTGAGGTCCCTTCCAACCATAATAGTCTATGATTCTATGAGGAGGGAGGAGCAGAATGGCCTGTAAGCTAGTACCTAGCTAGCAGGTAGCTCAAAGTCCTGGCTCTGCTGCTCTAGACCATGGACTGCTGCCAAATCTTGAAGGCTTAGAAGTGAAGGTCTCACCATGATCTCCTTGTCTGCAATCCTCAGATCTTTTTGGGTATTTTTTAACTCCTCCTTCGTCTTCTCCAACTCCGATACAGTTCTCTGTAGCTGCAGAATAATAGCAGTTCAGCCATTCCAATTATACATCATGGTGTAATGCTAGATAGTGATCCCAGCTATCTTGGCAGTACACATTTCAGCTGAATAGCAGCCACAGACTCTCCTAAGTCAGCTTTCAGAATGTGCCATTTGAGAACTAAGCTCTCTATCACACAGATACACAGCTACTGCTTAAATTTATGGAACATTTCTGGATGAGGAATCCACACCTATCCGTTTTTTCAAGCCATCCTGAAACTGTCCCCTCTGCAGGTGGCTTACTTTAACCCCAGCTGAGATGCTTCACGCACTGCTTCCTGTGCTCTCTCACCTAGCACTGACAGCTTTTCTGTGATCTAACGCATGGTGGCAGCAGCTAGTCTCTGCCTCAGTTATTTATAACCATAAGAAGTGAATACAAAGAGATTGTGGGTTGTCAGTTTCAGAATGAACATAGTGACTGGGTTTTGCTACTTCCACTAGAACAGCACCTGTACTACATTGACACTCATGGTACAGACTTGCCAAAATCTGCAGTTTCAGATCTCAGCTAGGACTTGGGCTACCTTAATGTGACACAAGGAAATTCAAAGAAAATAATTAAGCCCTTGGGCTCCTAGCACATCACAGGACTTCAACAGCACTGTAACTTATCCTACTTTGGGTATTCCTAAGCTACAGCAACCTGAATGCAACCCCTAGTACCTGAAACCATCCAGGCTCTTTTAAAGCTGCCCTTGTCAATAACAATGTAATGACAATGCACTCTCAGGATCTCTTCACCTTGGAGTGTGCATTTGGATTCAATACTCAATCCCACCCATTGTCCAAGTCAGTATGGCAGGCTAAGCACCACAGACCTTGCCAAATCTGCCAAGGGAGGCTACTAGGGGTTCACCAATAATTTTTTTTATTGGCTGATACTGATGGCCAATTATTAGAGGGGTGTTGGAGAGGGAAGGGGTGTCGCAGGGGGACAGATCAAGGCCTCCACAGTGAGGGAGGAAGTGGGGCAGAGGAAGGTACTGCTCAGCCAGGGCAGTGAATATGATCTCAGAATCGGGATGGACCCGCAAGTGGCTCATCCAGGGGACATGGAAAGGCGGGCAGCTATCCATCGCTGTGCCCCCCCCAGGGGAGACATGTGAGGCATGTGCCTCCCCCAGATTTGTGTGGGGCAAGGGCATGCTAACTGCTGCGGACTCAGGGCCAGGGGCTGCACTGGCACAGGGCAGATGGCAGCAGTACTGGGAGGGGGGCTATGGGGTGGGCTACAGCCACCCCAAAATTCCCTGTAGCCACTCCTCCCAGTGCCACCACCACCCACCCTGGCCCTCCTGGCCCAGAGCACAGTCCCAGCCCAGCTCCCCTGCCAGGAAGAGGCTGGCGCAGCCCCTGGCCCTGAGGCCACAGCAGGCAGCCCACACTCACCCTGCGCACATACTCCTCATGCCTCCCCCAGGGGTGTGCAGTGACAGGGAGCCACCCCCACCTCCCCACCCCATCTTGTCCCCCCTTATGAGCTGCCTGTGGATCTGCACTCCTGGGGTCACATTCATCGCCCTGGCTGGGCAGTGTCTGCCCTTGCTCCACTCCCTTCCTTACTGTGGGGGCCTCGATCTGCCCCTCCCATGCTCCTTCCCCCCACAGACTTACCAGCTGGACACTGGTCTCCAACCTGCCAGGCTGCACTCCTGGTCATGTGTATGCTGTGACTGCATGCATGTGCACAGCATTTAATCGATGACATTACTGGCCCAAAAAAAGCCAATGGCCAATAGCGTTAATTTTCCTGTTATTGGTTCCAATCTGATACGTGACCAATATATCGATGCACCTCTAGAGGCTACTGCCCAGGAAAGACCCAGACAGATTTACACTTCTCCAAGCTGGAAAGGCTGTAGCTGCTTCGCTGTAGCTGCTTAGATATGCAACAGCAAACTGATGCAAAGAACTCACTGCTGCTCCAAAGCACATCTTGCAAGAGCATATTTCAAACTAACAGCTTTATATGACAAGCTACCAGCCCTGCCATAACTTGAGGCACTCCAACCCTGTGCATAGAAAGTCACAAGTTAAAATCTGGAGCTCAATTTTGATATTTACCATGTTTACTCAAATATGATGTGCATCCTTTCCCTCAACAATTAGCTACTGGAAACTGGGGTGCATGTCAAATAAGGAAATGAGATAAGCAGAGGGCCAGATCCTGTAGGAACTGAATTGCTCAGCCCCTCTGAGGACAGGTAGGCATCCAGCAGCACCTGCTGTGTTAACTGGGGGTCCACTTGGCTGAAGTAGAGGGACTAGGCAGTTTGGGTCCACCAAGATTGATCCCTCAGTTGACTAAGTGAGCACTGCTAGTTGAGGCGTGAACTGCCTAGCTTCTCTTCTCAAGCTGGGCCCCAGATGAATAGGCAGGCATTCCCAGCTGTTCACCTTGCTTGAAGAGGGGCTGGGCAGTTCAGCTCCAGGAGAATCGGGCCCTCACTTTTCTTCTTGAGCGAAAGTAGGTAGGAAGCCAGCAGTGCCTGACAGGTCAGTTCAGGGCACAATCCTGCTGGACCCAAACTGCTTGGCCCCTGTGCTCAACCCAGATGGATCCTTCAAGCTGGCCCCACAGGTGCTGCTGGCTATGATGGGGCCCTCAGCAATGCTAGCAGGCCCTGCTCACTGCTCACCCACCTCAGCTCCAAAAGAGAAGGGCTTGGCAGTTCAGTTCAACCAGCAGTATCTGCCCTGTCCTGCAGGGGGTTAACAGAGCAGCCACAGGTTTTTGCTTCCCCCACCATGGCAGCTGCCTGCGTTTTCCCTATGAAAATACCATGCTACTGGTATTTTCAAGGAATGACCTTTTCTTCTTCATTCCACCTTCCAAAACCAAAGCGTCTCTTATTCAGGGACTGGTGATATATGAGAGAACGTGACAAACTTTTTAGTCCTAAGTAGTAACCAGCATTACTGATCCAGGTGGATGAAAGCAGTATTTGCTGCAGGAAGCTTTCTTTGCTGCGGGTGCAGGTCTGCAGCAACAGACACTGGCCTATGGAAGCAAGATCAACCCAATGCTTCACAAAAAACTGTCTGCTTTCCCTTTACCTTGTTATTGCCAGAAAACAGCTCCTTTTTCAGCTTCTCTGTCATATCGCTAGACACCTTCTGAGCCTCCTTCAGATTTTCATATTCCCTGGAAACGGCCCAAAAGAGTCAATTCTATGAATTAGAGGCAGGGTTCTTAGTAGGAGCCAGTGACCAGATGCAGCCCCCAAAAAAACTCAAAATCACAGCTTCTCAGCAGAATGCCTGGTGCAAATCGGTGTGTTCCACAAGAACTCTTCTGGGGAGCAACTCAGTTATGACTAAGGCTAATCTATAAACAAGCCAAGAGGGAGACTAAGCCTGGACAACTAGAAGGAGTAAGAATAAAGCCCTTGACTGCAATCTGAAGACATGTCATTCACATGAAAAAGGAGACAGCCTCCTTCCTGAGAAATGGACATAATTTTGCTTTAAAAAGACTTTCCACAGGCACTTTGGGTACCTTCTGTGCAAAATCTCTTCTGATAACAATACAGGTGTGCTTGCTCAGCTCAGTATTAAGATTGCAGTTACACAAAAGCATGGAAGGGTCTCCTGGAAGATCTGGACTCACTGCAGATTAGTGTGATAGGAACTTGGGAGTACAGAACAACCTGGCCTGCAGCTGCACAATGCTACACTCTGCATGGACATGTGGATATTATGCCACCCATCCTCTGAACACACCAAGAGATTGTTCTCTCAGCTCTTAGCCAATCATCATCCCCTAGATGCAATGACAATTGTTCCCATAGTGATGCTCATGTCACTACAGGGACAGTGGGAGAATCTGTGTGGCAGTCTCCAATCTAAGTCACCTGGATTCTGTCAGTCAACCCCACCATGTAGTAATAGGCAGTCACTCTAGCTAAATCACTATACTTCCTTGCAGTGCCCTGTAGGGGGAGTGCTATATCTACAGACCAAAGTGATAGAACAAATTACAGGCAAACCAGCAACACCTACTTTTTCAGTGAGATACAATAGACTGCAAGCTGTTCCACTGCCGCCTGCCCTGCTCCTATATCTCGGATCATCTCCTCCACTTCTGGGCGCTGGCTCTTTAACAGAATCTCAATTCTGCAACAGAAGCAGCTGGTCAGGTAACAGAACAGCAGTGCAGCAGGGGCTAAGAAAGCAGATGAGCCCTGGCACCCTAGAGCTAGCTGTCAGGACTCATTGAGAATTACTGTACATGTAGGCCACCTGCTGCTTCTTCTCCAGCTGGGGGAAGAAGTTACAACTTCTTACCAGAATCCTCCCAAGTCACTGGCTGCTGGTGAGGAAGTAGAGCAGCAATGGCTTAGCATAGCAAGGACAACTTTACTCTTGTGGACTAAGCACTGGATTAGGAGGCAGAACTCCTGAGTTTTATTCTTTGTCACTAATTCACTGTATCCACAGACAATACATTGCCATCTCTAGGCCTGAGTTACCCCATTCATAAGACAGCCTTAGTCAAACCAAGGCTAGGCGGGAAGGCATAAGCCCGGCATGCCCAACTTCATTATGCTAATGGAAAAACCTGTCTTTGACAGGTGAGAGGAGGTGTTGAGGGTGAGAAAGACAGATGGAACATGGTGATAACAGGCTCAGACAGGCCAGAAGGACACATCTGTGCTCATATGTAGGACTGCAGCTTACCCCAACAGAGAAAGAAGAAAAGCAGATTCATAGCAGCTCTGCATGTCCAGCATTTATAGCCCTTGTAAAAACCCTCTCCATAAGCCACTGCCCTGCCTGCTCATTTCTGCAAGTATAGGTGTACGTAGCACAGTCCCAGCTCTAACCTCTCCATAGTTTGCAGCTTGTTTCTGAGCCTGCATGCCTCTTCTTTTGCAGTCTTGGTATCTTCTTTCTGCTTCTCCAAATACTTCATTTGTTTCTGAGACAGAAGCAGGAATGGGGATATTTAAAAAGGGCTTCAGGGACACCAAACCCAAAGCAGTCCCTCAAAGCAATTGTCAGCTGAACAGTCCAGAATCAGAGAGGCTTTAGATTCCCACCCAACTGCATCACGCTTCCACAGATGGCAAGTCTTTGGTGCTAGTCACAAGGTGGTTCAGCCCAGGGCTTTGCTCAGAATTATTTCTCCTACTAGGATTTGTGTGGGATCTTTCCTAGGTGCCACTTCTATGTTCAGAAACAGCGCAGTCCCAGAAAAGTAAAAGGTTTCCAGTTATAGCAGTCCTCTTCCCCATCTAACACACTAAGCCTTCCCCCCCCCCTTTTTTTTAAGCAGATGAAATAGGAAACACTGTAGGAAGCTCAGCTGGGATATCTAACACCTGACCAGGAAGCAGGTACCCTTTCCAGATTACACTGGAGAGCTAGTTGTCTAGATATTTATGGGGCATATGGCATTAGGAAGTGACCCAGGCTGGATCAATGGAATATACAGAGGGCTTGGGTGGGGATCTGATGGTTTTTTAATGCACCTGTTGCCTATGCTTTGATCTCTGGATCCATTTTGCACATCAACTTCAAAGGTTCCTGGTCTACTTTTTCAATGTAATGCTGTTTGAACTGATTCCAAAGACTGGCCAAACACTGAAGTGTTTTAAGGTATAACAAGAAGCCCTTCTGCTTAAAGAAGCTGGATTGTTTTATATGCCTTCAGCCTCCCACCAGCTCACCTAGTCACAAAAACAGGATAGGAGCCTTGAGACACTTATGTCACTGTAAGATACCAGCTGGCCTAGATCAGATACTTGCTTTTCCCATTCCAGGAAAAGCCAGAGGCTGCTCCTAACCTGTTCTCTCTACCTCAGGTGCCTTGTGTTTCTACTTCCCTTGCACTGTTCTAAACCAGTGGAAGACAGATTTAGATTCCCGAGTCAGAACTACCACCAGGCCATTCTTCCCCTGTGTAGCAACTAAGTCCAGCTCAGTATGTTCAGTAGTAACACACCCTGTGTTACTGGAGGACAGACATGGCTTGATGCTAGTCAGTTTAGCCCACGGTGGGCAATTAGTTCAGCTGGCAGGCCACTCAGGAGTTTTGGTGAGCTGTCGAGGGCTGACAAAATCTTTCAGAAGATATCATTTTAACAAATTATAGATAAAAAACAAATCATACACCAAAAATCAAACATCTACTATATTTTAACTTTAGTTAAAAAAAAAATCCTGATTTATGGGTTTTTTTGAGTAGTATATATAGAGGCATAATAGCTCAAAATAAAGTCTTAATTTTGTATAGTGCATGTGGGAGGTGGGTGTATGCCCATGTGTGTGGAAGGGTCCTGGAAGCCAGGGGTGGGGGGCAGGCCCAACCAGCAGAGCT
>NW_017728997.1:45993766-45999720 GCF_001723915.1 Gavialis gangeticus | reverse complement strand
TGTGTGGAAGGGTCCTGGAAGCCAGGGGTGGGGGGCAGGCCCAACGAGCAGAGCTGGCCCAAGTGATGCACTGAGGTTTGGTGTCCACTCTCCCCCACCCCTCATCTGGCCCGTGGCTGCACTTATGGTACTCTGCATAGGGCTGGGCCTTACCCACTCCTGCCACTCTGGCTGCCTTCCACCCACTCTGCCCGCAGGTGGCTGCTCATCAAGCTGGGTGGGTGGAGTGGGTAGAAGGTGGCCAAGACCTGAAGCTGGATTCCCTCATGCTAGGTCAGGAACTGGCTTGCTGTAGCTTCTCCCTCACTTGGCTGGGTGCAGCAAGGACAAGGAGGAGAAGGAATAGGTACCACTGGAAAAGAGGCACCCGAGTAGTACCCAGCTGGCTGCAGGAGCAGCAAAAGCAACCCTTCTGGGAAGCTGTGCATGGCCAGAGCAAGAGTGAGGTGCAGGCTGCCCTAGGCAGGACTTGGCCTCATGCAGAATGCCATGGGGACAGCCATGGGTGGGATACAATCAATTGGTGGGCTGGATCCAGCCCACAGGCTGCATGTTGCCCACTCCTGGTTTAGCTTCTGCCCTGGCTAGAATGGTATCCAATGATACCAGAAAGATGGAGACAAACTGTTAAAAGTGTCGTGAGAAGAAATAATATGCAAAACTGCCAGGGAACTGCAAATGCCCTACTGAGGAGACTCACTCAACAGCACCTTTTCCATCCAGCATACCCAGATGGTGGTGAATGGCTTCTACACACTCGGAGGATTTTTACAATGACTACACAGGCTGCAAACCATGTTTGATGTTTCCCACTTTAACATGGGACATGGGAAAGGTAAGTAGAGAGGGCACATAGAAACCTAGTAGCAAACACAACCATCTTGAGAGAAATAAGCTGGAGGTTGTTTGCTGCAATTGCAAAGTTGCTAAAAAACTGGAAATCAGGTGTTTATGTGAACAGGAATTATGATCAGGCCTCATAGTAAAACCCTGGCCATTGGAACCACTGAGCACTACAAGGTCCTTGAACAGAACATAAATAGGATAAATATATCCTCTGGTTAAGAGAAATTCTCAGGGCTTTGCCTTTATTCCTCCCTTTTAACCAACATACAATACTAAAGCACAATTTAGAGTTCCATCCTTGGTTCAGTAGAGTTTACTGCTGGCAGCGAGGCATCTCCATTAAGTAGAATTTATGGTGTGCTCCCCCCAGCCCCCCCAGTCAAACCAGCAGCCATTCCCACTCGCTAGGATTCGGTTAAAACAGCTGAGAGACATCCCAGTAAAATAGCTGTTCTACTTAAACCCATTTCCACTGTTATTTACTCTCAATTTATGACAAAATAGTCTTAGGAGACTAGAAAAGAAAATATTTGATCCCTGGACTACTTCATGTTAATGAAGTGACTGCAGAATAGGGGCTAGCTGTGGTTAAAATTCAACTCAACTAAAACTTGCAATTTTTCCTTGGCACATTTTAATTAACTTGTTTGGGTGGGGAGAGAAATCAAAGATTAATATTAACCGATCCAAACTGAATACTGCCAGGCATTAAATATCCTATTTTGGGTTAGGCAGTGCACCAATCTCCATCTGTCAAAAGTCAGTATCTCCCTCAGAGCTTTCATGCTCATGCCCTTCAAGTTTGATAATGATATTTCATTAGGTGTAAGCTGAGCACACCTCTCCCATTGCCCAATGCTATTCAATGCCATCAAGTGCACAGCTGCCTCTCATGTGTGCTGCCTTTGGCCTTGAGCAGAAAGCCATTTTTACAGCAAGAGAGTTCAACACTAACCACATGGACCACCACTCAGCTACAGCATGGAGGACAGCCGAAGTCCTAAAGTGTGACGGACATTAATTACTTTGGGTTCATTCAATAAAGCTTGCAGTCAAATACAATGGAAGATTGTTTTCCCAATGTCTTTCTGCTGCTGAGGTAACACAGATCCAAAGGAGGCATCTCAGGAGACTATTGCCTTGGGACAAACTGTTAAGAACAGTACTGCTTTTCCAGATACTTCACCTTCCACCTTCTTTGCCTTTGCATAGCCCTACCTCTGCAGGGAAACTGGCAAAGCTAAAAGGTGTCTTAGACAATAATGCAACCTCACTGTTGCTCTCCTCATACTTCAAAATTGGAAAAAAAATGGAGGCAACAAGTCATAGGAAGCCATCAGAGGCAGGCACAGGTCTCTGCCCGGGACTGTGGAAAGCAGTGCACAGAGAAAAAGCCCTTGAGATAGAATCCTAGGAATATTAAGGGCAAATGAGATGCCTCCTTGCCTGTGGAAGAATGTACCTTGAGGGTGGAACACAGCATCTCTGTCTCACCCAGGGATTTCTGGAGTGACTTAATGGTGGCGTTGCGTACGTCCAGTGTCTCCCTAAGCAAGTCCATAATGGCCTGGTGCTCCCGCTTCTCTGTCTCTGAAAGGAAATACACAAGTAGCACTTAGAATACCCCAGAATCAGGCAGCCATGTGTCCCACTATTCTGAATAGCAACATGGCTGAAGGATGAGACATTCAACTACACCATTTGGAAACTGCCAGAAGCCAGGTTATTGCTGCTCCCAGCACTGATGGGCTCCCAGGTTCTCCAGTAAAAAGCTGTAAGTACCTCTCAAGGATTGTTTGGTGCTGATCTAGCTTGCTCAGTATGGATCAATTTAACTCTTGATGCCACCACCAGCTACTCAGCTCAGCACTGTTTCTGCAGACTAACGATTACAAAACTACAAAGTTCGGGTAACTTACCTTGACATGTTCTCTCAGTATAAATCTTGTGTGTTGGGTCCATGCTTAAATGTCTGTTGGTTGATACTGTGAACAGCACCACAGTGCCTACACTGCAGAGCAATTAGACTGCTGTGGCATTATACTGCCAACACTCACCTTCACCAGTGCACATGTCTAAGGGTAAGATCAAATATATAAGCCAAAAGAGGCATTCAGACAAAGCTTTACAAGACATTGGGGACCTCAAAAGCTACATGGCACTTTATTAAGGCAGCTTTATCTTTCTGGAGCACTCCTACATTTTACAGGTCAAAAGGCCTTAAAGTTGCATTGTTCCAATTATCTTTTGCCCGTGCTAGCATTCCCAATAATGACCTTTTAGCTGCCAGGAATAAAAGAATGAAGTGGTAGTGTCTGCATTCAGCCATGCAAGTCAGAGGATGGTGCTAAAAACATAATGCTTTAGAAAGAGGGCTATAATTGACTGAGGAATAGAAAGATTACTAATACACTGAGCTGATGGAGTTTACAGAGAATGTTTTGTACCAGTGAAAAGCTGTGATCTCAGTTCTGTTGTGGTATAAAGCAATGACCTCTCAGATGATCAGTGTAGAATACATTAAGTTGTGGGCATAAAACTTTCAATAACTGTTTAACCCCGTTTGTTTCCCTGCTTGGTTCCATTCTCTCTCTGGTTGGACCCAACAGTTCCTGGAGACCTGTTTGTGTAGCTATTTCTTCTTCCAAGCCCTTCAGCTTCTTAGTCCTACCACATCTGGAGGCAGTGACTTTGTGAAATCCCAGTCAAAAGAAAGCTCTCTCTGCTGGAATGGGGGAACAGCTTCAGTTTTAACATCTACGAATCAGAAGCTGACTGGGCCCTAGGCAGTTCTGGATAGTATTTTAGCAGGAATCCTAGCACTCTTCCCTAGAAAGAGGAAGAGATCAGCTCTCTACCAGGTCACAGTACATGATCACTCACAAGTGAATGGGCCTTGATAAAGAATGCTGGTAGGTTTTCAAACTCTGCTTTCAGCTCAGATATCTAGCAAATATTTCTGTCTGTTTTGCAGAGAGGTTGTAAGAGCCCATGAGGAGGCAGGGGATGGGGGTGGGGGGGAAAGGAAGAGGACTCTTGAAGTGCTGAGACCCCCTTTGTTCCCATGTCTTTGGATTTCTGTCACTCAGACTGACTGACACTTTCCTTTTCCTGCTCATGACTCATGTTCTGATGACAGGCTGCCTACAGACAATGCTTAAAACCCATTGACAAGTCTCCAGGGCTTTCACTTCCCTGTCTTCCTCAGACACTCTAAAATTAGAGAGATCCAGCTCTTTGAAGCAATGAGAAAATGGAAATGTACACATGGAACTATACCTGCTCCTCTGGGGATCCATTGCACCTGAGCAGCTAAAAAAGCCCCAAAATTCTCCTTCTTCTGTTTGGGTCCCAATTATACTTCCTCTTCTACCACTTCACACTAGAAGTGAGTCCTAGGCACTTGGGAACTCTGAGTGTCTTGATGAGCAGGCCTAATTCAACAAAAGGAGGTCGCTTTCAGCAGATCCTCCTCTGGAGTAACAGTGGCACTTGGACTTCTGTAGCCTGTCAATTAGGACAAACTTGCAGAGGACATAAAAAATTACTGTGCAGCTGGGCACACGCTGCACAGCTTGCAGTCCAAGCTGTCATGTAAGTCCCAGACTTGAATTCAAAGTCTACAGGTTTCTTCTCAGAGGACAGCTCGGAGGAGATACAGTCCAAGCAAACCCAAGACTTCCGTTCCCCTGTGCTCCGTTTCATAAAAGCAAACTGTAGCATACTGTACAAACGGGTGATGCCCAAGCCTACAAGTGCTCTGATTTTTCTGTGCCAAACTGACCTTAATACTAACATAGGGAGAAAAAAAACAATTAAAAGCCACAAACTGTAGGAAGCTCCAAACCTGCTGATCCCCTCTGCCACCTCCTCCTCTCACAACCAGAGGGACACAAACAGATGGACAGAAAGCTTTTTGCTTCCTTTCTGAACTCACCTTTCATGGACAGCTGCGCTTTCACCTTGTCCAGTTCATTCTGTAACAAATCACACAGAGGTTCAAATTAGAAGCAGCACTACATGGTAAGCTTCACCTTACTTAAAAGTACTGTGCTTACAGCTTGTAGTCTTCCTGAGTCCTTTCTCCTGGTGGGACAACCACGGTGATATTTGCTGAGAGCAGAACACAATAGCAACGTGTACCCTTGTTATATGCAACAAAACCAAGTGTTACTATAGGCAATATGGGGAGCATCTCCAACTGGCAGTGTTTTGGGGGAAGAACAAGATTGCAAAGGAGAACATCCCAATCTTGTCTTATCCTTGTCAACCTCTTGTTTCTCACACTGTCAGTCATTTTGGTTTAGTTGAACAACTTTGGAAGACTCTTGGGAAAACAGGATAAATTAGAGAGGGGACCCTCCCCTTGAAACACTGATTTAAAAACCTCAAATCTGCATTTTTCCACAATTAAAATTAAATACTACCATTATGTAGGTATCAGTTGAACACAGTATGTTATGGCTATATTTACAATATTAAAGCTATTTGGAAGCCTACCAATGCCTCAATCATTTTAATAAAAAACACTTCAAATACCTCTATACTTTGGTGTTTGATTTTGTTTGGGGTTTTTTAATCACAGAAAGTCAGAGCTCCCCCTTGCCCTTTTCACATATCAGGACATGGGTCCAGCTACAGCTGTGACTCCTGCTATTCTGTAGTGCTGAGCAGCCCTGCCCATGCTGTTGACCCTCACTCCCAACTCATAGCCCTCCACCCCACCAGATGCCCCTCACTCCTGACCCACAGCCCCAATCCTGCCAGCCCTGCTGGTGCCCCTCACTCCTGACCCACAGCCCTCCACCCCTCCAGACGCCCCTAACTCCCAAGCTGAATCCCCAACTCCTCACCCATGCCTCTCACTTTTGACCTAGTGCCATACTCTACCAGTGCCCCTCACTCCAAACCCATGGTCCCCCCTCTCCACCAGCCCTGCTAAAGGGGGCTCCCAGCTGCCAGGGCTACAGGACCTGGGCCAGTAGGCCCCTGCTCTGCCCCCCCCAGCAATGCTTGAACCCTGGCTGCCACACGCAGGAGGCAGTGACTGTTGCAGTTATTCTGCTGCTCTCCAGGTGGGGGCCTCTGTGGCCCAGCAAACAGGATCG
>NW_017728997.1:45983770-45988766 GCF_001723915.1 Gavialis gangeticus | reverse complement strand
CAGACGAGGAGGCTTGGTGCAGCCACCACTACCAAGAGCCCTGCACCAGCCACGGTGCCATGGTGAGCTGCTCCCTGCCCACCTGGCAGCAGCAGAGGGACACAGTACTGTGCTGCTGCTCCTGCTGCTTCCAGGAAGAACCTCACCACAACAGTGTGGGGTGCCAAGAAGCAGTAGCACCAAGCCTCCCCGTGCCAGGTCGCATTCACTGGGCCATAGAGGACCCAGAGGGGGAAGCAGCAGGGTGGGGAGTCCCAAGCCCTGCAGTGGGCAGCCTGCCTCCATTCCATGTACCAATCAGGAGAGGCATGTGTACCCCCTGGAAGTGAATGCGACAGCAGGGAGCTGGCCCCCTTGATGCCCTAAGGATGGGCTATGTGTGCTCCATCCCATTTTCCGGCTAGGCCCTGCAGCTGCGCATTCCTGCCCCAGCCCCAGCCCCGAAACATGGCTCAACTGGCCAGCACCCCCAGCCCTGCCCCACTCACTCCTTCACTGTGGGGGCTTCAATCTTTCCCCTGCTCCCCACACCCCCCAGACTTACCTGCAGGCAACTGCTCTCCCCCACTGCCTGGCTGTAATGCTGGCTACGTGGATACCCATATGCACATGGCGCCCCCTGCATCCCACGCTCCCTAACCCCAAGCAGCTCCTTGCAGGCTGGAACTTTCCAGCTTGCAGAGGGAAACCTATGGTTTCCCATGTTTTTCTCCTTTAAAGGAGAAAAATCAACATTTTTCTATAGCGAACAGAAAACCTGGATCCTTGATAATGATAAAAATCACTGCAGGCAGTGCTGACAAGCTTTAAGAATAAGGTAAAATTAAGACAGGGAATATTTAGGCTGAGCCTGAAGGAAAGTTTCTCAACAGTGAGATGTTACAAGTGTGGAATAGTCTCCAAAGGGAAGAGTAACCTGCTACAGGGAGAAAAATCAGGATAATTAGAGAGCATTTCCATCTCTCTCTACTTAAGACTTCGTCATTCTGTATATGATTCTATACTGTGAGCTAAGCTTT
The DNA here is from genome assembly GCF_001723915.1 of Gavialis gangeticus. Classification (NCBI taxonomy): domain Eukaryota; kingdom Metazoa; phylum Chordata; order Crocodylia; family Gavialidae; genus Gavialis; species Gavialis gangeticus. The sequence goes on along the minus strand of NW_017728997.1, from coordinate 45,987,747 downwards.
ACCTAAAACAGGAGTGGGCAAAATATGGCCCACGGGCCGGATTTGGCCTGTGAGGCCATTCTATCCGGCCCGAGAGGCTCCTAAAAAATTTAGAAAATTAATATTTCTCTGCCCTTGGTTCCTGTCAAAAAAGACAGGAACCAAAGGCAGTAGGACCCAGGGGAAGCCTGGCAGACTCCCACAACAGCAGGGCTGGGCTGGCACCCAACAGTTGGAAACCCCAGTGGGAGTTTCTGGCCTGGGATCACATGGCTGACCCGTACCAGAACCGCAGGTAAGGGGGAAGGGCAGGGGAGGACCCCGGGCAGGGAAGGAGCCCTGGGAAATGCGGCCCAGGGAAAAGCTGAGCGTGGGGGGTGGAGGAAAGCAGCCCCACACCCACCCCGTGGCTGGCGCCCCGTGCTGCAGCTGCTCACAGCCTGCATGGGGCTACCTGTGCCTGCTCCGGATAGCCCTGCGGCTGCTGTGGCAAGCAGGGGGGCCACAGCTGCTGCCACCATGTGCAGCTCTGATGGGCGAGCCCAGAGCCAGCACAGGGCCCAGGCTGGCAGCAGAGCTGGCTTAGAAGCTGGTACTGAGCGCAGAGAAAAGCAGCCCCTCACCTGCCCTGTGCCCAGTACCCTGTGCTGCAGCCACTTGCACCTGCTCCATACAGCCCTGCGCAGGCTGTGAGCACCTGCAGCAGGGAGCGCCAGCCATGGGGCGGGCGAGGGGCCGCTTTTTCCCTGCGCTCAGCACTGGCTTCTTCCCTGCTGGTGAGCAGGGGGTTGGGGCTGTGTGCTGCACCCCGCCTGCACCGCAGGGCTGGGGGGCACTGGGAGTGAGTGGGCAGGGAGCCAGTGAGAGCACAGGGCCCACACTAGTGTCCCGGGGCCAGCGCCAGCAAGGCCTAGAGCAGGGTGGCAGGAGTACAGGGGTCCCAGCCAGCACTGGCTCAATGCAGCTGGGCCAGCTCCTCCCCATCCCCGCTAGTGCAGCCCAGCTTGGCTCCACAGAACCCTGCCAGCCTGTGTCCCACTTTGGGCCCACTGGTGCTGGCCCTGGGACACTGGTCCCAAGACATTGGGACACTGGTTTCAAGTTGATGACCAGGGGGCAGGTCACCTATCAAGGGGCGGGGCTACCCATATGGCTCTTGACAATCTGCCAAAACTGGGTAAGTGGCCTCTGCCCAAAATAATTGCCCACCCCTGATTTAAAAGATAAGTGCAACACAAACTATTTGTGACATGCCAGCACAGTGTAAACCACCCAGCATAACGGCATTTCTCACTGTGTACTTGTGCCCTGTTAAAACAAGCAGTAAAACTAAATATTAGGGACTATTTGAAACAACTTAGACTGTTTGGATACAAGGACTTCCAACTTTCTCCAGCTGCTAAGTGGCTCCATCTACTTGCTAATTTGTGAAGTTGTACAGTGAGAGCTTACAGCTTGTTTAACAGTAGCAGGATTCTCTCTTCAGTGGCATGACAAGTTACCATGAAACACTGGGCTGGGACACAAAAGAATGACTTCTCCCATGCTCATGGGCATCTCTGTGAAGATCTTTGTTGGAGAATCAGCAGAGAGGAAGCTAGGTAGAATAAAAATGAGTTCCCAGAAGAAGCTGTGGTAGCACTAAAGAAATATTGAGGAGAAGAGGAATAAATCAGCAGAAAGGAAAAAAGCTTTTTTTAGAGAGCTTTATCTAGAGTGACCATATGTCGCAGTTTGCCTGGGACAGTCTCAGATTTCAAAGGCCAGTTCCAGCCAGTTGGTAAAAATTAAAACAAGAATCCCGGAATCGCAGCAGCCCAAGGTGCAGTCCAGTAGCGGGGGGCAGAGTGGCACCAGGCAGTTCTGCCTCCCTGCCAGACTCGGTCCACAGGCCTGCCCCTGCCTGCCAGCCTGTTCCACTGGCTACAGCAGTGATGCCAGTGATGGGGGGGCAGACAGTATCCCAGATTTCCTTTTTGTAATGCAGCTAGTGCCTCTTGCAAGAACTGGTCTATGTGCTAAAGGCAACTTTTTCTTCTCTAAGCCCTAGTCTTGGGCACCCAGCTAGAACAGATGCTTTCCACCTCTTCTGGCTTCTTTGTTACAGAGTCTGAAGATGGCCTGGTTACCTACGTTGAAGTCTGGCATGTTTTTATATATGATATACACATAGCTGTTGCCATGGCAATGCTAATTATGGTAATCACTGCACACGCTCATCTTAAACACAAGAGGGTATAAGAGTCCCATTATACCAAGGTCAATGCATTTTTTTTAAACAGTTGATTCAGCCACACAGGAAATAGGACTTTGTCAATGTGAAACTACTGACTAGAATATAGAACACTGTCATATCCTGCTTTAACCCTTTGCATTCAGGATTCTTCAGAGTTAGTCACCATACCTGCTGCTGGCACCAAGTGATTCATTCAGGCACATCCCTAAATCAAGGCAATTTTCCTAAAATTATCAGGGTTGCTGCTACTTTGAGAGAGCAAGAGGTACAGAATTCCCTGCTCTGATTTATTTAAAAAGGACATTAACTTGAAAACTCATCAAGTCCAGTGAGCTGGAAGCATGTCTAGGACTTGAGCTTCCTTCTAAGTCCCCTTATTAAACGAGCTGTTATTACCACTCTGCCCCATTTCTTTTTAATGACTCCCCCCCATTTCCATACATAAGGCAAATATAAGTTTTAAAAAACCTGTACACAGAAAAAGCAAATTTTGCATGACACAGACGGTTATGGAATCTAAAAAGTGGCCAAACACAGTATCTCTATAACAGCTCCTTACCAAACAGCTCAAATCTGTCCAGTTTGGCTAAGCTGTATGGATTGGCTTGATTAAGTACCCCAGAGTTTAAACGCCCCCCCCACCTGTCTTGGCCCTAACACAACCATCAAATGCTCTCAACAGAAACCCGAAAAGGAGCCTGAGAAGAGAGATGTGCATTTGATTGCCAAGAATCCAGGTTTTTTGTTTCCCACAGAAAAATGGAGTAAACAGCGGGTTTTATCTTTTTACTAGAGAAACTCATGGATTTTGGAGTTTTGCAATGAGCTCCCTGCAGGCTGGCAGAGTTCTAACCTGCTAGGAATTGGGAGGGAGCAGGATAAGGGCGGTGAGACACAGGGTACCACATGCATGCGAGGGGTGGGGAAGAGAGGAATTGATGCCCCCGTAGGGAGGGAGGGAGCTGGGCGGTACATGGGGCCCAGGGCCGCAACACACAGCTGCAGGGCCCCAGAGGAGAGTGAGACAGGGCCCAGGGCAGCTAGTCTGGAGGGCAGGGTTGGCTCTCCGCCCAGTGTGCACTCCCCAGGAGGGCAGGGGGAAACTGCCCCCCCCAGATCTGTGTGCAGGGTGGGTGCAGGCTGTGGGCTTCGACTCCAGTCCTGCTGCCCTCCCCCAGGGTTTTTGCAGCCTGATGGGTGCAACCTGGCACTGCAGGGAACAGCAGGGCCAAGCGGAGAAGCTGCTCGCTGCTGCTTGCTCCACAGTGCCCTGGCAATGCATCCCCTGTGTGCGCGCAGTTGCAGTGAGAGCAGCGGCGCAAGGTTGCCCCCTCAAAGCAGCCCCATGCGCAGGAGGTGTGTTGCCAGGGCAGTGTGGAGATCACAGCAGTGAACAGCTTCTCCACGTGGCACCTCTCTTCCCTGCTGTGCTGGGTCATGCCTGCCGGGCTACAGAGGCCCTGAGGGAGGGCAGCAGGGTGGGAGACCAAGCCCACAGCCTGCCTCTGCCCTGTGTACAGATCTGGGGGGCACAGGTCTCCTCTGCCCCCCTTGGGAGTGCACACCATGGTGGGGAGCCAGCCCCACCCCACCCCACCCCACCCCGCAGCAGGCAGCAAAGGAGAGCAGGGGCAGGGAACTGCAGACCAGGGTCTGTAGCCCTGGCAGCTGGGGGCCCCCTCCAGCAGGGTTGGGGGAGCAGGGGCTGGGGCAACAGCAAGGCTGTGGGGGGAGTGAAAGGCATGAGCAGGGCTGGGGGGGG
>NW_017728997.1:45962855-45983707 GCF_001723915.1 Gavialis gangeticus | reverse complement strand
AGTGGGGAACCTTTATTTTTAATCACAGATTTGGGTGGTTTTATCAGAGAATTTGTGATTTTATATCAGGGAAAACCAGGATCCCTGTTGATTGTATAGAAAATTGCATAGAAAATAAGAGGGTTTCAAAGATGATGACAACTGGGGGGGAAGAGGGGAAGGAAGCAAAAGGCTCTTCCCATTAGGAAGCAGAGTAGGTACCTTTCTGGAGCACTGCAGGAAAACATTTTGGAGGCAGAGCTGATACAGCGGATAAGAACAGAGCCCAAAAGGAGGTAAATAAGAAAAGGAAGCACAAGTGCTCTAGGTCTAAGATGTACACAGGCATAACCAGCAAACCAGGTAGTGGAGAAGCATCAGCAGGCCAGACTGTGGTCCTAGGCTGCTGTCCTAGTACCCAACAGGAGAACCCAGGAAGAATACCTGTAGGCTTTCTGCATCCAATGTTGTCTGCTCTTCCAGGGCAACATCAAAGAACAGCTTATTGATGATATGTCTTTTCCTGACCTAGATAGGAGACATGGGAGAGGATGAGGCATGATGCAAGAAATACAGGAAGAGCCACTGCTGCTAGGGCAGACAGCTACAGTGGGAATAAGCTACCATTCCATCACAAGACAGTACCACGTGAGATGGCAGGAGATAATCAGCTCACATAGCTGGTGCCACTAATAAGATCCCGCTTTGGATCTTCACCCCAGCAGCAGACTCTAGCTTCACAAATGTCACTCCAGATAATATCCTGGGATTTCAACAAAGATTCAGGCATTTCTGAGTGGAGAGCAGTTTGTTCTCTGGCAGCACAGGCCTAGCAGCTGACGCTGAGCTCACACAATGCCAAATTCAAGCACAGGCTTACGTACCACTTTCCGCATGCAGAAGGTGCTGTAATTGAATTTGATAGCTCTCCACACCTCCCCCATGCTGCTTCAGCTTTGTGTTTTAAGTATTATATACAGTCATGACACCAGCTAATTGCATAGTTACTGCTACATAAGATGTTATTTCGCGATAACTCCATGGTAACCTAGAGATGTAAGAGGCGGTGAAGAACAGAGGGAATCAACAAGTCAGGAAAGGAACAAGGGCCAAGACCTTGAAAGAAAAGAAAAGAAAAAGAGACAGGAGCAAAACTATAAAACCAATATGCTCCCCATCTGCAAACCAATGCCTCTGTATAGCTCAGCACCTATTGTAGCTGAAAGCCAAGAACAAGCCAAGGCCTCCTATCTTGGCTACCTAGATGAGAAGTAAGAATCAGACTGGGTTAAGAAACAGGATCTTGGGATACAGCACTGAACTGAGACTGCAGAAATGTTTCCACATTCCTTTTATGACACTGAACAAGTCAGTAAATCTCAAGAGACTCAGCTGTCTGTCTTTTTAAAGCTGAATCTTCCTGCAGACAGTCTTTCTTAGTAAGGGGATGTATAATGCCCAGCATGATGCAGAGGCATCTGGGTACTGCTATAACAGAAGCAAATTACTAAGCTTCAGGTTTGGACTACTTCCCAGCTCTCCAAGTCCTTTTTCTTTATGACACTTAATTTGTCAGTTTAAAGGCACCTAATTTGGTACTGGTGTAGTCTTGCCAGTAAAATGTCTGAAGGCTTCAAGGCCCTTATCCCAAGCCCAGATACAATCTGGAAGGGAGAAGAGCATGCTTCTCACTGTGCCCCAATCTGACCAGAAGGATTGTTAGGAGGAATTCAGGGTCTATGGCAGGGGTGGGCAATTATTTTGGCTGGAGGGCCATTTAATGATTTTGGTGAGCTGTTGAGCGGCACAAGAGGTGCCCCACCCCCTGACCACCATCTTGGGACCAAAAGTTCTACCCTCTAACCCTGACTTTTGCCACTAAGCCCTTCTTCCCTGCTCTGCTAGCTGGGAAGCAGAAAAAAAACCAAGTCGTATACTAACGGTCAAACATCTACTATAACATTTTTAATTTTATTAAAAAAAAATATGTTTGTACCAATTTACATGCATTTACATAGTGTATGTAGAGGTGATTGCATAATAGCTCAAAATAAAGTCCTACTCTTGTATATTGTGTGTGGGGGGGTCAATGCGAGTGAGTGTGAGAGATTTCTGGGGGATGTGCACGGCTTGCAAAGGGGTGTTTGCTGGGTTTTTGGGGGGTTGTGGTGGGTTGTAGGGGGTGTGTAGTTTGTGGGGGCATCTGTAGGATTGTGTGTGGGTGAGTGTGGGGGGGAAGGGTGGGTGTGGGGTTTGTAGGGGGAGACACCCCCACTGCATTCCCCCTTCAGGGTGCCAGCCCCTGCTGTTGGCAGCAGCAAGAGGCAGCAGGCCCTCAGGGTGCTCCTGGCCCACTGCAGGCAGAGCTCCCTGATGGTGCATGGCTCTGGCTGAGTCCCGGGAGCTGCACGTGGCAGCATGGAGCCCACCCAGCTCAGCCTGCTGGTGTGCACCTTCAAACCAAACCAGGCTGGCTCCATGCCAGCACGTGGAGCTCCTGGCACTGCAGGCAGGACTTGCGTGCCATAGGGCTGGGCTGGCCCAGCTCTATGCCTCCACATGGGGTTTCCAGCACTCCAACGGGAAGCTGCACATGGCAGCATGGAGCCCATTCAGCCTGACAGAGCGTGGACAGGAAGCCATGGGGAGTCGCACGCCATCGGGCCAGGCAGGCTCCATGCCTCCACGTGCAGTTCCCTGGTGGAATGCTGGAAGCCCAGTGTGCTGGCATGAAGCCAGCTGGGTCCAGTTCCAAGGTGTGTACCACAAAGCTGGGCAGGCTCTGTGCCACCATGTGCAGCACCAGGGATACAGCTGCAGTTACACACACTGTCAGGGGGCTCTGCCTGCCACAGGCCAGGTGTGCCCCGAAGGCCTACTGCCTGCTGTTGCTGGCAGTAGGGCCTGTGTGCCTTGGCAAGGCCCCCCCCCCCACAACCCACCCTCCTGCAGGCACAACTTCCTCTACCCACTTGCCAGCTGTCCAGTTGTGCGCCATTGTGTTCAGTACCTCCACATGGGGCTCACCGCTGGAGTGCCAGGAGCTCCACAGAGGTGGAAGCAGAGAGGCTGCCCAGTCTAATGGTGAATGAACTCTGAAAACCCTCCTCCTGCCACCTTTCAGAGGGGCAGTCACAGGCTGGTAATAATTGTTTTTTGGAGGGGCCCTGCAGGCCAGATAGAATGGCCTGGCGGGCCGTATTTTGCCCACCCCTGGTCTATGGGAAGTTTAGTCCTTTGTCTTTTTGCTGAGATTACTTAAGTAGCAATATTCTACACAGCTTGATGGTGCTAGTCTAGCACAAAACCCTCTTTTCATTCCATTAACACCTCTGTATGCCACCACTGTCCCCACACCTATTCTTTAACAGCACCAGCAACGCTGTGTTTCTCCAACTCAACACAGGCTAGTGGATTTACCTGGATTCTGCACTGTGGACAAGTCTGATTCGGCGCAGCGTTAAACCACTGAACAAGACTGAGAAAAAGGAAAGAAATGTACAGTGAGTTGTTACAATACAATATATTAGAATAGTACAGTATTTGTAATATAGTACAATATATTACAATAGTATATTCCAAAACCTCCAAGGGCTTCACTAGTAACTCAGCAGGAGGCAGAAATGCATATAACATACATAAAATGGAAGCAATTGCCTCCAAAGTAAAGGTGGCCAGTGCAGGCTGGAATTGTAGTCTCCATGGACTACATTTCTGTATTCAGAAGGAATGGCTGCAATCATTTACTGAGTCTAGCCTGAAAGTTCACCTCCAGTAATGGACAGTACAGGTGCACCAATACATCAATACAATACTGATATTGGATTGGCACTGATATAAAAAGAACTGGCTGCATTGGAAATCGGCTTTTTTTTGCCTGATGTGGCCAATAATGTCAGCAATAAATGCTCTGTTCATGTGCGCAGCTGCAACAGCACATAGGTGGCAAGGAACACAGCCCAGCAGCATGGAGAGCTGCATTCAGCTGATAAGTCTGTTGTGATGGAGGGGAAGGGACTGGGAGGGTATGGTGGGGGGGTGGAAAATCAAGGGACCTGCAGTGAGGGAGGGAGTTGGGCAGGGAATGAGATGGAGCCACAGTTTGTCTGAGGGGCACTGGGGGCAGCTTCCACCACTGCACACACTCTGGGAGGGCATGGGGTGAGGGGGGACCCCCCAGATCTGTGCGGGGCAGGGTGGGCTGGGGCCAGGACTGTCAGGCTCTTCCTGGCAGGGGCTGGGCTGGGCTGCGCTTGGGGCGGATGGTGGCGCTAGGAGGGGGACTACAAGGGTCTACAGCGAATTTTAGGGTGGCTGCAGCTCCTCTGCCCCCCCTGTAACCCTCTCCCAATGCTGCTGCCACTCACCACAAGCACAGCCCAGCTCAGCCCCTGCCAGGAACAGCCCAGTGCATCCCTGGCCCCAGCCCACAGCAGCAACCCACCCTTGCCCTACACACAGATCTGGGGCATACCCTGGCCCCCTTGGATGAGCTGCGGCTCCATCCAACGCCCCGGCTGGGCTGGGCAGTGCCTGCCTGAGCCCCAATGCCTCCCTCACCACAGTGGCCTTGATCTACGCCCTCCCCCACCACAACAGACTTACCAGCTGGACACTGCTCTTCAAGCTGCCAGGCTGCATATCGGAAATCAGATTGGTATTGGCCAATATGCCTCCTTAAAAATTGGCTCTTGGTATCTGCCCCAAAAATCTCTATTGGTGCACCCCTAATAGACAGTACTTTTAAGGAGGTCAAATATCACAGAAGAAAATTCACAGAAGTTAGGGGCTGGAAGGGACCTCACAATATCATCAGGTCAAGCTCCCCAGTCTAAGGCACGAAAGATTGCTGAGGTTAGATGACCCCAGCGAGGAGGTCATTTTCAGGGACTCTATTTTGAAAATTTTCAGTGACCCCACTTTGAACAATGAAGTTTGGGAGAAAATCAATTCACAAGTCTATCCTGTAAAAGAAAAGGCACCGTTTCATTTCAGTATATGGTGGAATTGGGATATTCTGCTTTGCTCTAAATTCCAACAGATTCAGGGTGACCACAACCATGTCACTTCTCTACTGTGAGGCATTTTGTAGCTATGAAGTGGAAGCCTGATTACCAACCTGAGATCATGGCTACATGAATGGAACAGGGAACCTCCAAAGTTTGGGGGCACCTACTGACAAATGAACAGCTGCCTTGGAAGAAGATACTTCAGACTGATACTGGGATAAAATTTCCCATGTTAGGGTAGATTTATCTGAAGTTGTAATATGCTTGCAACCACTACCCCCTCAACTTTTCACCCCTCAAGATGGTTGGGATTTTCCTGGAATATCCTGCTCCAATATCCATGTTTTGGGGAGTTTTAGAAGAGCTAATGTGAGCTCTACAAGAGAACAGCCAACCCTCATTTCAGAAACCACTCTCAGGGCATATTAAAAATTGTGTACTTATTGATGGAAAACAATTAACTTCTTCAAATACAAAGGACACTGTTCCCCACACCCTCTTCTAAAAATAGGAGAGAAAAACAAACAGCCATTTCTTTGATTAGAGAAAGAGACCATCATCCTTGCATCTTCATCTTCCTGACACCTGAGGCATGAAAAAGTGAGCACCATGGCATGCACACGCACATAAGACGACTCTCTCTCTCTAACACAAATGCATTGATAAAGCAGTTCCAGCAAAAGCACAATATAAACAAGCATGTTTCTTCTTTCATTTATGGGTGCAGGCACATCACACTATTACTACAGAGTACTAGCAATTCACTTCAGATCTTACTCCATGTTAAGTTTACTCTGCAGTAAGGAGCAGACACTCAAACAGCTTTCCTTAGCTGACTACCTGCAGCATGCACCATTACAATGTCTAACCACTGGTAGAGGGAAGCCAGTTTGCCCTGAGCAAACTTAGAGTTGAAATGGACCAGGGGGGTGAACCAACACAAACATGCACATATTCAGTTAGTAACTTTCTTCACTAATAAAAGTTAGTGCTTGTATCCAGGGTAAAGTTATCAAATGTGTTCCAAGTGACACAACAGAGCTTTGCATAGTGTCTGCTCCACTCTTATTATATAGTAAGTCAATTTACTGTGCAGGATTCCCTATGCTTCCCAGTGTGAAAGTGCAGCAACAAAACTGGACTTTCCTCCTAATAGTCTTGCCTCCCACTACTTCAATTACAAACCAGTCTTGTTCCACCTGCCCCCCTGCCGTCCAATCCTTGGCACCCTCATAGGCTTGCAGATGCACCTTAGCCCCAACTTGCATTGGCACAGCTGTATGTTGGGAGACCTTGAATCTTATATTAGGGAAGCTGCATCTCAATACCAACCCACAGAACTTCCTGCTATTTTAGTAATGGATTTCTCTTAAGCAGGAAAAGCCTGAGTTTCAGAAGCCTGGAATAGGCTGATTTCCAACTAACTCTGTCAACCCATCAACCAACCCCCTCAAAAAAGCAAGAAGGATCAGCCAGTCAAAAGGTACATGTTTTATGTCTTTTTCACCCTCATTCTCCTAAACCATAACTCTGGTAAACAACAGGAGTGGAGAGGGAGAGACTGACATGCAGAAAGACAGCTGATTATCTCACTAATAAGCAGCACACAGCTCTCAAAAGAATAACCCTGGAAATGTCAGTATCTCTGGGGAAGCTGGGAAACTGCATCATCAAAACAATGATGGCTGGCTTCTGCATAGCTTTTTTTCATCCAAAGATCTCAATGTTTCATAACTTCCAATGCATTTAGTCTCAAGACAGACCTGGGGTGATATTCTCCTGTTTACAGAAGTTAAACTATGCCACAGAAACTATGGAACTTGCTCCAGGGCTGGGGCAGAGATGGAAACTGAACCCAAGTCTCCCCAGGCTTTTGTGCAATCCTAGTCACTGGATAATCCCTCCTCTCAGGGAAGAAAGAAGTCAACTCAGCAGTCACATGAAATGCACACTTCCCCCCACTAACTGTCCCACTTTCCCATTTCTACTTACCATACATAGTGGAATGTGTGTCCACAGTGGATAGCTGCCACATCCTTCTCATTATCAAAGAAATCCGAGCATATAGTACAATGGGCACGGATAGGCATCCTCTATGGTGACAGCATCCAGACGGCCTTTGTAACACAACCAAGGAAGTAACTCTTCGTGGCTTCTGCTGAGAGACAAACAAGCCTCAGGGAGTCTGACCCCAAAATGGACACTCATCATAGCATGCTTAAGTGCATCTGATCAGTCACTGGGATAACTCCTAACCATGGTCTTATGGAGCCTATGCCTGGAAGCCATCTCCCACCTGTGCATGTATCAAGCACTTCGGTTAATTCAGCGGGTGGCTTCGCAGGGCCACGGAGCATTTCCTTCGCAGGCCCTGCCTCCCCTTGCCGTAAGGAGCTGGACACCGAGCCGTTATCCCCATCTTACACCGCCCACGGAAGAGGCCAGGGCGAGGCCGGGCCCCCAGTGCTCGAGCCATGCGTCCTTCCTCATCCTGGAGTCACGGCCGGCGGCGCGGGGCCGGGCCGAGCGCAGCGCGCCCCGCCGGGACACGGACCACCTCGGCCCTCGCCCGGGCAGCCACGAGCGGGCGCGGGACACGGCAGCATGAGGGGGCAGCGCCACACCTACAGGCGGGCTCTCACCTACGCCGGGGCTGGGGCACTGGGCTGAGGGGAGGAAGCTGCCCAAGCCTAGCCGCGCCGCCTTGCTCGTTTCAAATTTGGTTCCTGCCGATGCACTTCCGGTCTGGGCCGGAAGTGAGGTGTGGGGCCGCTCGTCGTCTGGCTCCAGGAGCGGGGGGGTTTGTGTCGTGGAGCGGGGTTGGGGGCTGTGGCGGCCTGGGGGTATCTAGCGGCTCAGCCGGGGCGGGGTGCGTTGCGTTGCGTTAGGGCTGGCGGGAGCCGCAGTCAGCACCGGCGCTCCGCGCGGAGGAGCGCCGCGTTGGCCGAGCGCTTCTCGGGGGCCCGGCCCGGCAGCAGAATGGCAGCCTCAGTCTCAGGGGGCCTCATAGAGGGCAGTCCGGTTTTCTGCTACTTTGTCCTGTCTTGATACGAAGCCTGACGCTTTATGTCCTCTCTCTTCAAGAGAGAAAAGGCGTTGGGTTTTGTATGAAGAGAGCACAGAGGGCAACCGGACCGTCCCCTATGGTGGCCACCCTGCCGCAGCGGGCCGCGAGCGCGAGTCGGGCACAGGGGCTGTGGCGGCGGGGTCAGGCCCGGGGGGAAGGCCGGGCCGGGCCGTGTAGGGCTGGCGCGCGTGCACAGTGCGGGAGGCTGGGCGGACGTTTGGGCCCCGTCCTCCGCACATGCAGCAAAGCAGGAAAAGTCGGTAGAGCGGAGCGAGGGGAGGTTAGGACTCCGCGGGGGCCGCATGCAAGGGGCAGGGCAGTGCTGCAAATGCAAGCTCTCCTGTGACTTGGGCCTTTCCAGGCCTGAGCCCCCCTGGTACTGCGCAGTCCTGCCACTTCTTAGGAAGGTCGAGCAATTACTGAATAATTTCATTGGGCCCATTCCGTTTTTCTGTTTGGGAAAAACTTTTCACATGGGAGAGTGTGTGTGTGTGTCCTTGTGAGCCTGCTCACTGGGCCCTTGCAGTGCTATGATGTGTGCTGCTGCCTTTTAAGTCACAATAAACGATGTCCGTACTTCACATTTTAGCAGGAGCAGCTGACTGCTTCAGGACTGTGGATGGGACTTGAGTTCCTCTGCAGGAATTACTCCCAGTATGCAAACACAGCCATCTCTGAGGTGGAACACAGCTGCTGTTGAATAACACAGAGCAAAGGATATACCAGTTTGACACCGGGAAGTGTGCTGTGTCCAGTCAAAAGTCTAGGGGGAAATGAGAAGACAGCTCCTTAACAGGAAACTAGCCTAACAGTGCTTCAGCCTGTGAAGAATACCATAGGGCAGTGGTTCTCAACCTTTTCAGGGTCAAGGCACCCCACCAACACTTTTTGAATGAGACCACACCTCTGGCTGAGAAGTTCTGGTGTTGCCTCAACTTAACCCAGTGCTGCCAGGAAGGGGCGTGCAACTGATGAAATTGCCCTGTGCTGCAAAGCCAGCCTGGAAAGAGCTGTGCCATGTGCTGGTGCTCCCCCTGCATTAGGATTTTCTAATCAGCCTGAAGCAGGCAGAAGCTATCATGGGGTGCTGTTTTTTTCAGTCTGGTGCCCCCCGTGCTCCTCCCGGAAACTGAAGGGGATGGAATGGTTCTACCCACACCTGTTTCTGGGTGGAGCATTGGAGGGATGGACCAGAAAGAGCTGCACTGCATGAGGTGGCTTTGCTGCCTGCTTTAGGCTGATTAGAGCCCTAATGTAGGGGGAGTGCACAGGGCAGATTCACCTGGCCACTGGCCCTGCAACATCCCAAGTAGGAACCACTGCCATAGGGTTTTTAATGTCTACATACGATCTGGAATTTAGATTCATATTTCTAAATGATCAGACTGCCCACATTTGGGCATTGTAGTTTGGTGTAGATTTAGGGAGAACAGGGCCCACAGCTGGTCCACCACCATTATTTCCTGCAGCAAAGGGACTTTCTTGGAGGTTGTTGATCCACCTTCCAGCCTGGCTCAAGTCTGCTTAGTGAGATGATGTGGATGATAACCTGGCTTTGACAGCTGCTAGTCATGAATGCACCCATACCTTATCCCAGGATCAGTGTTTGTGTTGCATGCTGTGTGCACTTCATGGCCTTTGAAGAGCACATGTGCTAATGGACATGTTCACAGGCACATACGTACAGTGGTTTTAGCAACTTCAGTGGGTCTCCAAGGGGAGCATTTGTTGAGGTTTGCACAAAGGAGGCTAGGGCAGTGGTGTTGGAGGAGCTTTGGAGAAGTGCTGTTTCTGGTCCATGTTTCCTCTGTTGCTGGAGAATCAAGAAGTTTGGACATGCTCTATGACTGGTTGTGGCTGCTGTGGCAGAATATCACTTTTCTGAGTCTTCCAAATATGACCCATGTGCATCCCATGCAGCGCTGTCCCCATGAACCTCTCAACAGATGGTTCCTCACCTGTGGCTGGAGCATGTAGCCATAGTTGTTAGGAACCGCTATCTCCTCTGAAGTTAGATCTCAACAAACCATCCTGCCTACTCGCAGAGATGTCTCCGTGAAGTATTATAGAGATCAGAGCAAGAGATTCTAGGAAACATCAGAGAAGTGGCTCATTGCAGGCTGACTGACAATTCTTTTTCAACCCATTTCCTTGCTACTCTTACGTCCTGAAAGTCTCTGTGCCCCACTAAATGAAATCAGTGTGCTAAGTAATGCTGCTTCTTGTCTGCAAAGCAAGCAGAGTAGATGACACCCCAACCTTCATAGCCCTCCTTTTTCTCCTTAGTACCACACCTGGGGTTGAGGAAAACTGCTGGGCAAATTTCTACCATGCCAGAGATGCTAATGCTCTGCATCTTACCCTAGCAAGGTTATCTAGTTTCCCATGGAGCTGGCTGTATGCAGATTTACAAGATTAGGGTACAGGCCCTGAGAAGGATCTCTGCCAAACTCTTCTAGTGGGGGAGAGAGACAAAACACCCTGGGTTTGCTCCACGGACAGCATGGTTAGAGTCTGTCACTGAGGCCTGGAGATACTGAAGATATACTGGGTCCTACAGCCAGATAAGTCTATCTGGTAGGCCCCAGTATATCTTCTGTAGTTCCAGGCCTCAGTGATTAAACCACCCTCAGCTGCAGCTTCTACTTACTCTTGTGGCTAGAAGGATTGAGGGGTAGGGTATTGTTTTTCTATTTTTTCTTCCCCCAGCTCAGCTCTGAGGAACAAAGGCATATACTGTGGAGAGGGGGTGGAATCTGTCTCTGGCACCAGCCTGATGGCTGAATTAGCCCCTAGAAGGGTAAAGCTCAGGAGTGAGTTGGACAGAGACAGCATAGGCCTGGCTGGTGCTTTCTCAGTTTGTCCTCAGAAGGGTCTTTATTTGCCAGAGGTACAGTGCAGCGATCACACAGGAGCTCCCGGGTGGTCGTGGTTGAAATTAAACAGTTTCATAGACGGAACTCAACCCTACAAACATGCATCTGCAAATCAAGGAAGGGGAAAGGAAAGCTGGATAGTAGGACCATGAGCCAGAAGCCTACAGGCTGGGAGGGCCCTGGGGCAGGTAGTTGCAGAGAATGCCCCATAAATGGCAGGTCAACCCCATGGCCCATCACAGCAGGACCAGGGCTTCCTTCCTGTTTAGTCTAGGGCCATGGTAAGGGAGCACAGAGTGGATGGGCCATACCTGGCCCTGGACATGTAGTGGAGGGCTGTCATTGAGTGGGCCAGGCTGAGTGGAGGTCACAGGACTCTGAGCAAGGCTGCTGCTTCTTTTCTTTCCTACCTGCAAAGAACTGATGACCACCTCTGCAGCAGTCTGCACCTAGGAACAGGAAGGGAAGCTCCTATAAGTCCTAAACTTATTAGAACTCCTTAAACTTAAGTGGGGAAGTAGGCTTAGCCTACACATAGAGCCTCCCATAGCTGTGACCATGTGATGGTAGTGCAGAGCTGCTAATCAGCAAGTCCAGTGGCTTATTTGCTAAACCCCTGGTACAGGCTACACCTTTGCTCAGAGGAAGAGTAGATGCTGAGCAAGCTCCATACTATACATTCTTCCGGAATATGTTTTCTGGAATACTCTAGCATCCTTAAGAGATTTCAGACTGGGTAGTCTGGAATTTCTACATAGTGATGGCAATCCAAAACACATTGTCAAATGTATGGCATGAGCTAGGACCTTTGTATGCTGGATGATTGGGATGCCTTGCAAACAGCTTTCCTTCAAGGTGATCTATAGCTTTCACAAGCATAAACTGTTTAGGAGATTAGATTGATAAACCCTGTCAATAAGAAATTACTCAGTAGTCAAGCACAAGGAGGACCCAGCAGCTAAAACTGATAGACAAACCCGAAACAAACTCGGAATGTGCCTAATCAGGCAGTTCCAGTTATGTATTCCAGGCACTAGAGTCCAGGCCAGACCATATGGCCCCTGAGAGGACTGAAAACCTCCTCATACTGAACTCTGTTCAGCAAATTGCTGGCTCAGTTTGGGGGCAGAGGGAATACAGTTGCACAGGAGGTCACACTTTGATAGATGAGCATGATAACACGTTTGTGTGCACGGGCACACATGCAATGGTATTATATAAACATATGCACATACACACATAGATGTACACTATAAATACATATGCATCCCAGGCGGTATGTAAACACGTGCACCACAGGCACACGTAGTGTGTACCATATAAATCTCACGCAGGCAAAGACACGAGCAGACACATGCTCTGTCTCACAGACACACACTGCTCAGTTTTCAAAGACAAGCAGCATTAATCATGCATGCCTGTACTGTAAACTGCATGATCAGCCTGAAAAAGCAAAGTTGGCGTTTTCAGAAGGGCATAACAGCACTCTGCCAGTGAACGCTGGAGGGAACCTGCTCCCTCCTGACCAACAGATGGCTCCAGGGCTCCCAGGTTGCTCTACAACTACACCTATGGGGACCAGGCTCAGTAGCCAACTCTCAGCAGGAACAAATGTTTTGGCTGCCTGCTTTTGGGGTTGGTGACAGCCCACAGCTAGACAGCAAATTTCTTGAGGGGGCAGCTCCCAGTGTATTGGCAATCACACAAACATTCTTAGCAAGCTCTTTCTTCCTTCAGTAGCTGCGCCACTGAGGGCTGCAGTGCACAAACACAGCCCTTCTAGGTGCTGAACCAGGAGTATTCCATGCTGCCTCCATGTTCCTGGCAGGATGGGCCATTGTCCTCTGTTACAAGGCTGGGGCAAGAGTGAGATCCAAGGGGTCATTGGATTGAGGTTACTGTAAACAAGGGCAGAGTATGGCTTAGTATCTGCATGGGCCTTAAGTTCCAGCAAAGCCCAGAATCAGTGTGGCAGAATGTAAGACTGGTACATTTCTCCCCTAAGTAGACTCAGCCTTTTTCTGGAAACTGCTCTGAGAAGTCTGCACAGGGCACACCCCAAAGGCCACCAGGCATGGTGATGTGGTGCAGTCTACTCTCTTCCGAGCCTAAGTCTCTGGCCATGTGGTGTGAAGCAGAAACTTAGCACTCAGGCAAGGTGCCACCCATACAACAGAGGCAAGTTCCCACTTCTAGGGCCATAAATGCTGCTCATTCCACATCATCACTGTGGTTAGATCCCCAAAGCACTAAGCAAACTCAAGGGGATCTTGCTGACATGAGGGGCATGGGGGGCACCTTGCTGATAGCATCTATGAGGGAAGCAGTGTAAACAAAGTGTCCCTCCCCTAAATTACCTGACTGCTGAAACCTTGCACCCTTCTCCTTCCTTTAACCTTAACCCATCAGCCAGCTCAGTTCAGCTGACATTCTTCTCCAGCCTGATACTTGTACTTAAAGTTACTTAAGGAGGCTTCAGATTCCCTTTTTTCTCGAGTCCCAAGTGCATGCACCAATGCATGCACGCTGGTTTTACAAATGGATAGAGGTATATGGATAGAGGTATGTGAAAATGTGCACACAAACTTACATGCACACGCGCACACAAACCAGTCTCCTACACACACACACACACACACACGCGCGCACACACACACACACACACACACACACACACACACACACACACAGAGTCACTAATATAGACCTAACCATTCAGCTATGCACTGATTCACATGGTCAGGCACACACAGGAATATACACACGTATCCCACGTACATGACCATGGATGTGCAGCATGGAAATGAAGCTGTACACAGACGTACAAATGCACACATGCACTGAATGTGACACACAACTGGAGCTGTTGCACTCAAGTGGTAGGCAAAGATGTGTGTCCATCTGTGTATGGACACATTAACACATCTCTGGGTTGTGCACAGGTGCAACATGCACATATGCTAATATGCATATCCTTGAGAGCCCCAGCCCCCCCATTGTCTCTCAAATACACTGGACAGAGGTGGGCTATTCTTTTTTATACCAATGCCCCAGTTTCTCCCAACCCGACCAATTATTGGGGGATGTGGTGCTTGATGGGTGAGTGACAGACTGAGAGAGCGCCCTGGGAGCAGCCTCCAGCAAGGAAGGGAAACTAACAAAGCCACCAAAAGAGAGAGAGTAAAGAAACTCAAGAGGGAGAGAGAGAAAGAGAGATCTCCATGCAACAGGCTCTGCCTCTGTGTCTGTCTGTTTGTCTGTCCTTCTGGGCCTAGTAGGTTGCTTCAGATTCAGAAACATAGAAAATAGAAGCTCTTTCCTGAGGCCCAGCTGGGGCAGATGGAGCCAGACAGATGGGGACACAGAAGGGAAGGTGGGGTGGGTGAGCCACCACTCTGAAGAGATGGGATGGGCAGCCAGAAGGGGTTCAGGTACCATGCCAGTGACTATATACACAGAGATAATGTGCAGCCCTGCTCCCACCCACCCCTCCCACTCAGCCAGTCTCCTCATTCCAGGCCTCAGGGGTGGCATTAGGGGCAGTGGCTTCTTCTCCATTACATGTGGCTGGGGCCCCTGCCACCTGGGCCACATTGTTGGGTGTAGTGGTGGCAGCAGCGTCGGCTTTTGGCTCTGGGGCAGCAGTGGGGGCCGTCGAGGTGACGCTGTCTGTTGGGATGGCAGCTGGCTGGGTCGGTTGTGCAGATTCTGTCTGCTCGGGTGCCCGGAGTCGTTTCATGAGTGTGGTCACTCGCACGGCTTTCTGTGGGGAGGCATAGAGGGAGGAATCCCATGGGTCTCAAAGTGCTATAGTATGGGGTGAATACCTTTTCACTACAACTGCCAAGGAATGGTTCATTCTCTTGCGCTAAGCTATCACTTTCCCACTTCCATGTTCTTCTGCCCTACGCTCCTGACTGTCTTGGTAGGGACTCCTCTGGTTTTCCCAACACTTTAGGTCTCCAAGCAAAACCTATGTTAAGTGAGGAGACTCTAGCTGCTTGACTAGTATCTTAAAAGAAATGGACATTGCAGTTGAGGGTGTTACACTGCCTCTCTCACTATGGTACCACGCATCACTCATAACTGGGCTTGTTCTGCACAAAATCATTAGCAGTAGCAATGGCCCTAGTGGAGTCTTTGGCACATCTCCCTTTTCAGGATTCAAACTTGGAGGAGTGATTGTGGGGTAAGCTATCCCTCCAGGAGGGGTTGGCTTCAATTTCTGCTGTCCCAAATGTGGCACAGTCATGGGAGTCCATGTCTTGCTGAGAAGAGAGGGCTGAGGTACAGCAAAAGGCCCTGGGAAGAAGTTTTGAAAAAGCAGGGCTGTCAGCCCTGGCACCAAGGATTTTCAGGACTAGGCATCCATGGAGGAACCTGGGGGTGGGTCCCTCATGCTGCCCACCTCTGATTACAGGAAGACGGGGCCTGTGGATTTTCCTTAAAAGGGCATACATTTGGACATAGGCACTACAGCAACCAGAAAATGCTGAAAACTGGTAAATGCAGGTCAGAGACAACTGTAAAGATGGCCCCTATGCCAATCTGTGACTGTCCTTTATGTTCTTATCTGAAGCATCATTGCCAGAAATCTTGGGAGCAGAAAAATGTGCTCATCACTGATGGGGTCTGTCATCATATGCTGTCAAAATAAAAAAGAGATGTACACACAGTGGAAGTTAGGGACGGTCACTATACATTAGTGACCAGCATTCATAGGGAAATGATCAGGAAGGCCAAGGTGGTGACGGAGTTTAGGTTAGCCACGGGAGGAAAGGACAATAAGTCCTTCTTTAGGTATGTAGGCAGTAGAAGGAAAACAAATGGAAGTGTGGGACCCCTGCTTAACACCTCAGCAGCTGGTAACCAACATTCAGGAAAACACTGAACTCCTGAAAGCCCACTTTGCTTCGGTATTTCACCAAACCAAGAGGAAAGACAAATGAGATAAGGCTCATAGGGGGCATGCTGGGAATGGCAGCATCCCCACTGTGGATGCTGAGCGGGTGAAATACCAACTAGAAAAGCTAGACATTTATAAGACAGCAGGACCTGATGGACTTCATCCAAGAGTGCTGAAGGAGCTGGCTGAGGTCATTGCGGAACCCCTGGCAAAGGTTTTTCGGAATTCGTGGTGCACAAGGGAAATCCCTGAGGATTGGAAGAGGGCAATTGTGCCCATCTTCAAGAAGGGGAAGAGGGAGGATCCGGGCAACTACAGGCCAATCAGCCTAACCTCTATTCCAGGAGAAGCCTGGAAAAGCTCATTAAAGAATCTGTGTGTGATACACTTGTGGAAGGTAAGATTCTGAATGACAGCCAGCATGGCTTTTGTCACGGGTAGGTCTTGTCTTACCAATCTCATCTCCTTCTGTGACCAGGTCTCTCATCACCTGGACATGGGAGATGAGGTAGATGTTACATGCCTAGATTTTCAAAAGGCTTTTGATCTAGTATTCCACGATACCCTAGTGGGAAAACTGGAAGATTGTCGGCTCAGCTGCTTGATGGTTCAGCAGGTGGGAAATCGGCTACAGGGTAGGACCTAGAGAGTTCTCATGAACGGATCTATGTTGTCCTGGTGTAAAGTGGACAGTGGTGTCCCTCAGGGGTCCATGCTTGGACCGATGCTTTTCAACATCTTTATCAATGATTTGCATGGGGGAGTGAAAAGCTCGCTGGCCAAGTTTGCAGATGACACAAAGTTATCGGGTGGTGTGGTCACGTCAGAAGATAGGTTGCAGATACAGGTGGACCTGGACAGTCTTGAGAGTTGGGCAGACCAGAACCAGATGATGTTTCACACTTCCAAGTGTAAGGTGCTCTATCTGGGGGCAAACAAACCTCGAAGAAAGGCTGAGGTACCTGGGCCTCTTTAGCCAAAAAAAGAGAAGGTTGAGAGAGGACTTGATAGCAACTTACCACTGTATCAGAGGAATGCATCAGGAGCTTGGTGAACAACTGTTCACTAGGGCACCCCTGGGGAAGACCAGGACCAATGGATACAAACTCCTGGAAGGCCACTTTAGGCTTAATACTAGGGAAAACTCCTTCACAGTCAGGATGTCCAGACTGTGGAATAAACTCCCTCCAGAGGTGGTGCAGTCTCCTGCCCTGGAGGTTTTCAAAAGGAGACTGGACAGTCACCTCGCTGGGGTCACTTGACCCCAGTTGTCTTCCTGCCTAGAGCGGGGGTCTGGACCTGATGATCTGTGAGGTCCCTTCCAGCCCCTAACAATCTATGAATCTATGAATCATACTGCTATGTGGCAGGGGGGTCAGTGGGGAGCTCAGGCATTGAGCAGATTTAGTGACAGGCCCAAGCTTTCATGGACAGTGCGTGGGTCAGCAGGAGAATGGACCTAGATCCCTAGTCTCAGGTCAGCTCCCTATAAGCAGATCACCATTTTTACTGGAAAAGATGAGAATGATGTACAGAGTGGCTCAAAGGAGAAGACCTCTTCTCTGCATTGTTGTTAGGGCTCGTTCTGTGAGGCTTAGCCTATACCACCTCCCCAGAGATGGAAGGGGCTCTACATCCCACAGGTCCCCTGATGTAGCGGCCCATGTTGGCTAAGGGCTACATACCTTCCATTTGGCTCTGGCAAAGTTCTTCTCGATCTGAGCACACACACCATCCTTTATGTTCTTATCTGACGCAGCATTACCAGAAATCCTGGGAGCAGAAACACATGCCAATGACTGGCTTCTCAGGACCACTCTCCCAGATGCTTGTGCCCATGCTCTACATATTTTGCTAAGCTGGTGCCCCTTAAAGGATGAATTCAGCAAAGACCTCTGACCATACCCCATTCATGCACTCCAGCCTCATTATAGGACTCTGTCAACCCACCCATTTTGTGTCTTCTCTCCCGTGCCAGGAGGTGGAATTGCTACTGGTCATCAGAGGTGGACTCTCACATTCATTACAAGTTCCAAGATATTATCACATCCCCTCCATCCCTCCAACTTCCTTCCTGTCAAAAGAGTCCCCTTTTTTCTCAGGTCTGGAACTTACATCAACTATCCTTACCACTCATGGGAGATGGCTTCTTCAGCTGTAATCCTCTGGTCTTGGTCCACTTCCATTAGACGGGTCACCAGCTCTTTGGCTGCAGAAACAAGAAGCAAGAGGAAGGAGCTTAGTGCTCTGTCAGCCACAGGGCTAGGCACAGCCAGGAAGTATGGAATGGTGCCTGGTGGGGGTACTCAGACTTCTCAGCACCCATCTCCAAAGGAGCTAGAGATGGAGAAAAGAAGGATCCAAAGGCAAGAGAGAAGTAATTTCCTTCCTGCTCAGGGATAAGATTCCTGGAGATCCAGAGTCCCTCATATGCCTTACAGCAGATATGGCTGGGCAGGGGGAGCAGAGGGGGCAGGGAATAGACACATGGTGGCAATATTATTATCTTTCCCAGCCATGCAAGTCTGGCACACACACGTCCCTTCCATCCCTTTTTTCTCAAGGCTGATTTTGCTGAGTGGGATTCTGGGTGATTGTCCCCTTCTGGCTGTGGAGGAAGGAGTCTTGACTATACAGAGGTACTACTCTACTGGGTGGTGGACAAGCCTTACCTGCCTGTGAGATGTCATCCCAGTAGGGTGGGTCAAACTCGTAGTCACCGGCCAGGATTTTGCGAAAGAGGTTCTTGTCATGGTTTTCATAGTCATCCTCATCCACCTCCTCATAGAAGGGTGGATTCCCTGATAGGCTGCAGGGGGGAAGAGAGAGTCAGAATGGTGAGTACGGAGCAGCCTGTCTCAGCTTGGACTTCTCCATGGCTTGGATTAACAAGGTAGTAGTGACCTCTGGGCTCCGGCCTGTCTCCCTTCACCAGGGCCCAGGATTCTCCTGGGTCACTCCCTGAACTAGTTGCCAGGAAGCAGACTCTGGCTGTTCCCATTTTATTCCAGGCCCTAGCTCTTGTCTTTGTCCTGTCCTTATATCAGCTCCCCAGCCATTCTCTGGTCACCTACCCCTTTCAACTCCACCCTCAGCTCCCTGGCCTGGGTGGCACCCAAGGATAGCTATCCTTATCTCCCACTGCTCACAGTCAGTTTCAGAGATCCCAAAATCACAGTTCATGTCTCTGTCCTTACAGAATGTACATGATGACGCCAATAGCCCAACAGTCCACAGGCCGTCCATACCGTTGGCGTCCCACCACCTCTGGAGCTGAAACAACACAACAGGAGAGTGACAGCCATGCCATAGAAGGATCAGGATCCCTACCTCTGCCTCCCAAGGATCTCCACAAGCCTTTGTATCCCTAAAGTGCTGGTGGATGGTACTCTCCCATTACACACCTCTACTTCTAGCTTAGACACCTCACATTTCTGTTACCAGTGGCACAAGGACTAACCCAGATGGCTTTCCAGAGCTGTTTCTCACTGTGCTGTCCCTCTTCCTGATACTTTGGGCCTCACACAGTATCCCCCAAGACAGGAAACTCCCAGCCCCTCACACAAGACAGCCACCCCTTTCCTTAGCTGCCCATCATTAGCCTAGGCCAGGGTTTTCAAACTTTTTTGGATCAGTGTACCCCCAGCAGGTGGACACAGCGCAGTGTACGCCCGGCGGATGGACATGGGGGGTGGGAGGGCGGTGCGCAGCCAAATGCAAAATGGCAGCAGCTGCTGTATGCCAGCTTCCCCCACTCCCCGTGCCCGGCTGGGCAGGTGGCGCCTGTGTGGTGGCACTCTGTCCCCACACACCTGCACATAACCTCTAGGGCCTTCTCAAATACACCTAGGGGTATGCGTACCCCCAGTTGACAACCCCTGGCCTAAGTTATGGTACCCAGTGGCTAGATTTCCTGTGAAGACCCCTCTCCCCTACTGAGACGTAACATAGGCCACTTGGAAGGAAAGAGCTTGTAGGCAGAAAATGTAAGATTCATGGCCAAGAGGGTCTTGTTCACATGGAGAGATAGTGATCACCCTCCTGGAGGAAAAGCAAAAGGTACGGAACAGCTCAGGATGGGAAAGCCAAATATAATGAAGTGTAAAGAGATGCTCCATCACAGACATCACAGGTGGATTTAGCTTCCATATCCAGGGCAGAAGTTCCAGCCTTAGGTGAAAAAAACAAAGGGCTAAAAGGAAATCTTAGTCTTTATGCTTCAGCGCCCAAACCAGCCTTTAACCGTGGGACCTAAGAAGGAACAGGTTGGAACTGACAGTAAGACAGTAATTCCCCACTGACTCTAGAGCCCTGAGGGAAGGACCAGGCCTGGACTTCAGTGTCCCTGGAGCTCTGGGTACAGCTCCTATGAGAGGAAGGATTAGATCTGGGTTCCTGTCTCCGTGGAAGGGGCTGTGGGTAACTGCTTCTTACTCTGTGGCTCATTCTTGGTTTGCAACAAAAAGTATTTACATGTTTGCACCTTGTCTTGCCCATCACTGTTCTGGTTGCCCTCTGCCAAATGCCACTGTCACATTTCTTACCCAGATATTCTGGGGTGCCGCAAGGCTCCTTGATGAGGCCATTCTCTAGCTTTGCCAGGTGGAAATCACTGATAACAATCTTGGAGTTCTTCAGGCGGTTGTAATACACTAAATTCTCCAGCTGAAGGTCCCATGCAAAGAGAAGGGAAGAAATGAATGGAGGGGAGAGAGCATCCTATCCTTTTGACGGGTATAAAGCCATGGGAATTATCAGTGCCCCATGACCACCAGGGCCTGCCATACTACTTGGACATCAGGATGCTTCTCATAGCCATTTATTTGGCTCAGCACCCAGTCCAACCCCAGGAAAGAAGGGCTACTTTCCACATAGAGAGGTCAGGGTGCCAACAACCAACCTGCAAACAGGAAGCCACCATCTAGAGGAGAGCACAGTGGGATCCCCTCCTTAAGTCATGCTCTAGTTTAGAGAATTGATGGCCAAACTTTTTGTCTTGTGTACCACAAATAAAG
>NW_017728997.1:45948328-45957855 GCF_001723915.1 Gavialis gangeticus | reverse complement strand
CTAGTTTAGAGAATTGATGGCCAAACTTTTTGTCTTGTGTACCACAAATATAGCCCTGTGCCCTTCCTGAGTCCTACTCTGATCCCCTCCCCACCCTGCTAAATCTGCCATTCCTTCTGTTCCCTGCCCTTTGCTCCCTTCCTGACCTGCCGTTCTACTTTCTGCTCTGGGCTCCCTGCATGATCTGCTGCTCTGCTTTCTGCTCCTTGTCCTTTCTGTTGCTGTGCTGCTTGCCCCCTCCTTAATCTGCTGTGTGCCACACACGAAGGCTGCTCATGCCACAGGTTGGCCACCCCTGCTCTACAGAAAGGGAAGTCCTGGTATAACTGGATTGCTGGTGGCAGCTCCCCAATGCCTGTGACAGCAGATGAAGCTTGCAGGGATCGAAGTGCCTAGGGACTGTCCTAGCAGCATGGAGATACAGGCTAGTAGGGAAGCTGGCAGACTTACCTTGAGGTTCCTGTGCACAATCTTGAGGGAATGGAGATAAGCAACAGCCTCCAACACCTGTCGGATGACATTGCTGGTGTCTCGCTCAGAATAATAACCCTGATCCAAGATCCAGTCGAACACCTCCCGGCCTGTGGCCCTGTAGTTAGGGAGAGACACAGCAAAAGCCTGAGAGAATAGCAGTACCAGGCAGGAGTGACTCCAACTCTACTGTGACTCAGAGTTCTGTACAATGCTCTGGGTAGGAGGGACAGCAATGGAAGAGGAGTGTTATGAGGATTGGCTCAGCCAGATGGATGAGGCAGTGACCTTCTCACCTGGGACCCAGATCTTAGCAGTCAGAGCCTTGGAAAAGACCAGAGAAATCTGTGAATTTCTAGGCACTTAGCTAAACCCCCAGAGCTTCTGCCATCAAAAAATTCAGTGCAGCTGGCCATGCCACCCCCATCCAGCAAGCATGCTCACAGCAGAGGCCTGAGTGTTCCTGACAGCTCCCTGTGGCTGGCTGTAGCTAAATTTAATATGATTTAGCCTGAAATCAGACCTCTGAAACAAGTCCTCCCATAGGCCCTGGTCCTTCTCAGGTGAATACATTTCCTGTATCACTGTTACAGGAAATATATATATACACTGGTATATCAATGGTCTCAGAACTAGATTATTCCAGAATAGAATAGAATAGAATCCTGCCTTTTCTACCCTACAATCAACACCCTGTATTTGAGGCTCTAAGCTCCCTATGATCCACAGCACGGCTCTTTCTCTGGCTGTGGTGGCATGGATGGGCTGCAGCTCAGAGGGCAGCACTGACTGATTTCTGTCAACAGATAGAGTAGATGGCCATGCCTGTTGTGCAGAGAGGAAAACCATAGGAGCATATGGGGCAAGAACAAGTGTCAGAAAGGAGCCCAGGAAGGCTTTCTGGAGAGGTCCCAAGGGGCATTAACTTACAGTTCCAGGAAGATGAAGTACTCTTTCCGGGTGACATATACATCAACCAGCTGCAGGATGTTGGGATGCTTCACCCTATGGGGACAGGGCAAGAGAGCACAGACTCAGCAGGCTCTGCCTGATGTGCACCATGGCTCAGAAAGGTACCCCCTAGGCCAAGGCACAGAGACCCTGCCTGGTTCTGATCCAACATGTATATCCCTCTCCCCATGAGCTGGTGGATCTCAGGGGAACTCCACAGACCAGAAATGAAAGGTGACTTGGAGGATGAGCTACTGGGACAACAGAGCCCCTAACACAAGGCTACGAAGTGCGCTCTGATCCAGCTCTTCATGGTGGCTGGGGTAGGCTGGCCTGGGGTAGGCAGGAATGAGTTCTTTGTTCAAAACCCACAGTTGCTCTCAGCTCCCCACTTCATACTTGCCAGCTGGTTGGTGCTATTTGTTTGCCTTTGCTCCTAAGCCCTTTTGAGAACCCTATTAGAGGAGGTAAAGATGCTGGGGGCACAGAAGCTGCCTGGTACTGAAACAGACCATTTCAGAAGGCAACAACCAAATCAGGCAGAGTACAATTAAACAAAATCACTTGTTGTCAGAGAAGAGCCTGACTGGGGGCACTTTTTGTCAGGATGAGCCTTGTGGTATTGTGTCATCAGTTTAGCAGATGCAGTTCCTATTGGTATACTGGACTTCAGTCCTCTTCTACTAGCTGTTGTATATGAGAAGGTAAAAGCCTACTATAGCTGCTAGATAATACATCTACTTTACTATGTTGCAAAGACAGCAGACTCATGCTGTTAGTATTGAAGGTTCCCAGGTCAAAGCCCAAGGGGATTCTACAGACTTACATTTTCAAGATGATGATCTCATTCTTGGCTGCCTTTCGCACCTTCCGCCCATCTCTCTTCAGAAATTTCTTGCATGTGTAGAGTTTGCCTGTTGTTTTTTCTTTGGCTCGGAAAATTTCACAGAACTCCTCCCTGGGGAACGTGTCACCAGAAGACCAGTTAAAAATGCTATGACATGATGCCTCACCTATCCATATCATGACTGCAGAGCATAGGACGGTGGGGTGGAAAACATACTAATCAGAGTTAGACCCAAGGAGGGTGGCCAATGCCAATGGACAATTTGAAATGTTGAAATGAACTGACCATGTAGTTATGATACCCATGCTTCCCTTAACTTATTTTAGAGGGAACTGGAGGGTAAATAGTAGTTACCATGTAGCAGCATGTCTGAGTTACAGCTTTAAAATGACTTCCTGGTCAGATGATAATGGCAAGGACAGAAGAGGCAAGACTGAGCAGGGCTCCTTTCCCATAAGAGAAGTGGTTTCTATAGCACCTTGCTCCTGGTGGGAATTCTGTGCTGGAGGGAGCAATTTTACATTATAGAAAATCTCTGTCTTGCTCAAATTTTCACCAGTTCAGAGAGACTCCACCCATTTTGCTGGAAGAGCCTCTGCTAAGCCCACACAGGCTACAAAAACTGCAGGCACAAGACAGATCGTCAATGGTCAAGTCTGCCCCCAGTACAGAGCCAGTCTCTCCCATGGCAATCTGAAAACCCATGCCATCAAACATCAGACATCCTTCAGATATGTGGATCTCTGACACCAAGTGTGATGCTTTGTTGCTATATTAACCTACATTTTAATAGCATAATATACATATAAGTGGTAAGCATATTGAAACAAAATACATTCAGACTAGAAATAAGGTACCAATTTTTCAGTGATGGTATTTAATCAATGGAATCATGTACCAAGGGCTGAGATGGATTACCCATCAGTTAAGACAGTTACATGTCTAAAAACTCCTGTAGATTAAACAAGAAGTTCTGTGGTTTTCTTAGAGAGGTCAGACTATATGATCACAGAGGCCCCTTTTGGTTATAATATGATCCTGAGTCCAGGAAAATCTGCTAAAATTGTTCAGATTCAATTCAGAGTCTGGAGTGACGTTTTGCCCAATAAACTGGGGAGCTTTAGTGAGTCTACTGGCAGCTCCTACAGATGAAGATGAAGTGACCTGATGATCTATGCATCTGTTCTGGTCTTTCTGAAGGCCACATGACAAGCCAGATGAAAGAAGTCTGTGTTTGAATCTCTGTGCAGAGAAGATGGTTCAAAGCTTTGGGGTCTTTGATTAGACACAGCATTTGAGCTCCCCTGTGATTAATCCCCTCCCTGTCAGCAAGTGAGTGGAGCTAAGCAGTTAACCATATAAGTCAGTGGAACTCCTGATTAGGTAAACTTGAGCAGCAAAAATTAAGGATTTGGAGGGAATTTGGAGAGGTGTCTGTGTGGCTCTATATCAGATATGGATGACAAGGGAACAGTTGCTGTGACCTGCTTTGGGTGAGCTGTTTTCATTTTTGTTGAAGAACAGAAGAAATGTCTGGTGCATGGACATACTAGGTAACAAGATAGATGACAGGGAGCCTACAATCCTTCATAGTATCCAAGAAAAGAAGGACATCTTGGATAACCCAGTTCAGAAATAATTGCCACAGATTACACAAGGAGAAGGGTCAGTGAGGGGGGAATCAGAGAGAACAGAATGGAAAAAGTTGACTGGTGATTTGTCACAAAGAAGGGGAATAAAGATAGGTATTCAACCTAGCCAGAAGTATAAAATTGTTATCAGGTACTCAGTGACTCTCTTCCTGAGAAGCCTGTTTGTAGAGGAGTGGAAGAGAAAAATAGAGAGGGCATGACTAATAGACATCCTTCCTGTATGAAGCAAGAAGATACCACAAGAGCATCTTCAGGCCTTCTAGGAAGGCAAATAATCCTCATTAAGGTTAGAAAATTCAGGGAGAGAAACAAGGACAACAGGATGGGGTGATGCCTGTACATGGTGAAAATATGGATGTAACTGCAAGACTGATTCTGAGGTCAACCTGCAGATTTAGTGATGATGCACAATGGAACCAATGACATGGCATCATGTGAAACTGCATGGATGAAAGATTTCAAGGGCCTTGGAAGAGAGCTGAAGATGGGGAAAGTCCAAATGATCCTCCTGGATAGTCTTTTCATCTCAGAGTGAAGAGAGATGCACAAAATAATGAAGGGGAACCACTGACTGTGCGGCTGGTATAAGGCTGGAGGTTTCCATTTGGGGGAACATTGTACAGCTCCTCTTTCACTGAAATGTGGCCCAATAGGGCAGCCTGCATCTCACATGTAGGAAAATTGATCTATGTGGTTGGAGACTAGCTGAAACACCCAAGAAAGCATTAAACTAGCCAGACAAAGGGAGGTGTTCAGAAGGCAAATGAAGTATAAGAATTTTTCAGTTGCTTACATACTGAAGCTAAGAGTCATGTAACAAGTGAGAGGAACTGGATATTGTCTGTGACAAAAACAAATTTGCTATAACTGGTATTACTGAAATCTGGTAGAATGATTTGCATGGTTGAAATGTTAAAATAATTGGTTATAGCCTGTTATGGAAGGAAACAGCAGGAAAGAGAGATGGAGAGCAGCAGTCCATATTAAAAACATCATTATCTATGTTACAGTATTGGTAACTTACAGCATAGGATCTTGGCTGCATATGGATTAATGTGCTAACAAAGTCGACGAGATAACCATCGTGAGGCAGCTCTCCTTTGGACCTCATTAACTCATGGCTAAAGAAGAATTAATCAGTGGACTCAAAATTAGTGGTTACCTAGGGACCAGTGATTCATCAGGCACCTGACTAGACCTCTAACATGTACACCATCATCCAGAGGATCAATGGTTGCCTATATAATGATTTTGGTCTGAGAACATTGAATATAAGTAAATAGAGATAAACCCTAGCAAGTAACATGTGTACTTCATGTTTCAAAAGGATGTATTACAATATCTGAGGAAAATTATGAGAAAACTGAATTGGAAGGAAAAATGTAGACAAGAAAAACTAGGAGTTCTTTAAGCAGAGTTTATTATTATTCCACAGTCAAGAACTAGTACACTTTGAACTAAATCCTATTTCACTATTAGCACCTAAGTAGCACGTTCATAGCCATGAAACTGCAATTGTTTGATGCTTCTTCACAGTTTAGATTGTATTTTCACCTGTGCCAGATTAGCATCATCCAGGTAAGTACATACCTGCAAGAGGCAAAACTAAGGAAGAGATGGTCTCTCCACTTTTAGGCCAACAGCATAGTGGTTAGGATACTTGCCCAGGAACCAGAGAATACTTGCCCTTAGAGGCAGGGGCTTGAACCTGCACATTTGCAGCAAATTGCTCTAGCTTCCGGGCAGGGGGGTAGGCATTGCCCAATGCACTCTCAACCTCCATTGAAGCTATCCAGGAGGCAGGAAAAAACTAGAGGAATGATGATTCACTGAGATGGATGCTTCCCTGGACAGGAGGGGGCTCTGGCTCCTAACCCTAGTAGCTTTTCTGTACTTTGAATTTAATACTGATTGGCTAAAATGGATAAAGGGTAGTGGGATAGTTGCTGCCCCATTGGGGCACAGCTAGAACTCAGGACTCCTTTCTCCAGGACAGATCCACTTCACTAAGCCACCTTTCTGCTGTATTGCTCTTCTCTTCCTGCTGAGTAGGAAAGTACAAACTGAGTGTATCTGAAGAGGTCCAAGTAGAATCTAAGGTATGTGCAAGTGTCAAAAATTGTAATTATGAAAGTACATAAGTGCCATGTGAAGGAGTAAAGGTGGAATACATGCTAGCCCATTGGCTACAAGCTTACATGTGTTCAGTGGATAAAAGCAAGCAGCAACCAGAACTAAAAATGAAATATATAAAAAGAAGAAGATATATTAGAAATTTCAGAGTATACAAAGAAGTTTAGGGAAGCTTAACTCATCAAGGACAATTTAATAGGTGGCAGAGCTAAGGACTGTAAGAAATTTGTAAGTATACTAAGAACAAAAAAATCCTAACAATGGTATAGACCTATTACTAGGCTAAAATTGTAAAGTTTTCGTTAATAAAGACACAGCAAATGCTGACATTTTCAATAAATATTTTGATCTGCACTTAAAACAAAGTGAAATGATGTGTTTGTATGTGGTGGAACACAACTGGGGTGCTCACCACTTAGTGCGGGCTGCAGCAGGCTGGAGAAGTGCCTGCAAGGAGGGCAGCCAGGAGACACCCCTGAATAGCCATTTTAAGGGGGAAGGTGTTTGGTGGAGCACCAACCAGGTATTCACCACTTAATAGTTTCATAGTTTCTAGGGTCGGAAGGGACCTGAACAGATCATCAAGTCCGATCCCCTGCCCTGGGCAGGAATGAGTGCTGGGATCAGAATACCCCAGCCAGATACCTATCCAACCTCCTGTTGGAGACCCCCAATGTAAGGGAGAGCACCACCTCCCTGGGGAGCCCATTCCAGAACCTAGCAGCCCTAACTGTAAAGTAATGCCTCCTGTTATCAAACCTGAACCTGCTCTCAATCAATTTGTGGCCATTATTCCTTGTTATTCCAGGTGGTGCCTTGAGGAACAGAGCCTCACCTATTTTCCGCTGGTCCCCCTGGTGAGTTTATAGATGGCCACCTGATCCCCTCTCAGTCTTCTCTCATGGAGGCTGAATAGATTCAGGCCCTTTGGTCTATCTTCACAGGGCCTGGCCTGCTGCCCCCTGACCATGTGAGTGGCCCTCCTCTGGACCCTCTCCAGGTTAGCCACATCCCTCTTGAACTGCGGTGCCCAGAACTGGACGTGTGCTCCAACTGCGGCCTGACCATGCCGCATAGAGGGGAAGGATCACCTCCTTGGACCTGCTTGTGATGCATCTGTAGATGCACGACAAGGCGTGGTTACCTTACTGACCGCTTCCTCGCATTGGCAGTTCATGTCCATCCTGGAGTCAACAATGACTCCAAGATCCCTTTCAGCCACTGTGTTGTTGAGAAGGGTGTTCCCCAGCCTATAGGTACGTTGCAGGTTCCTTCTCCCTCGATGCAGCACCTTGCACTTGTCTGCGTTGAATTCCATCCTATTCTCATCTGCCCACCTCTGCAACCTGTCTAGACCTAGATGGATTCTGTCCCTCCCCTCCAATGTGCCCACTTCTCCCCACATCTTAAGGGCTGTTGCAAGCTCTGAGTGAGCTTGCTGCGTGGGTAGCAGGGAAAGCCTCCCCCAGGGACCATTTTAAGGGAGAAGGTGGGTGGCAGAGCACCTTGGGTGCCTGCCATTTTAAGGACGAGAGCAGGCAGCAGACAGGTGCATGCCAGCCCTGATGAGGAGGCCGTTTTCAGATCCTGGCTTTCAGGGCTGGGGCAGGAGTTTGCTGCCAGCAGCCAAGGAAGCAACACCATCCGGCTGCCCTGCTGCTCTGGGAACATCTTGGAGGTAAGGGCAGGAGCTATGGGGAAGGCAGGAGGCTCCTGGTCCTGGTCCTGGGTGTGACTGGAAACTGCACCCTGCCGAGGAAGGGTGGCCTGGTGGGACTCTTTGTGGCATGGGAGTCCCCAAGAAATGCCAGGTCAGTTACCTCCCTGATGACAGGCGGGTCTGGGTGCCTTAACCCCAGCCCCTACCAGTCTGGTGGGTTATAAAACCAGAGGGGAGTACTGCCAGGCACACCCATGGGTGGCACCTCAGCCTGTGGGGGTGTAAGACCCCTGGGAGTAGTGGGGCCAGACACGGCCATGGGAGGCACCTAAGCCCAAGCCCCAGCAGAGCGGGGCGAGTGTGTTGAGGCCCAAGTAAGCCTTCAAGAGTCTGAGGCTGCAAGTGGGCCTGAGGCCGAGTGAGGCAGCATAGGGAGAGCCACAAGTGAAAGGGGTGAGTCACTGACCCCAACGGGAGACCAGGGGGGCACCTGGTGAGGGTTTAGGGGCAGGATTAGCCCAATGTTTGGTTAATTGTCTGGCCAGTGTGCAGACAAGGGTGGTGGGAGAAACCCAAAAGGCTGCGCCAGGGCTGGCCAAGGAGAGCAGAGACAAGCCTAATGGCCTACATGGTTGCTCAAGGGAGCAGGGCAGGGTGAATGTGGCTTGGTAAGAGGCATGAGTGAGAGAGGCCTGGTGAGAGCAGGCAGAGTGGTAAAGGCCCCAGTGAGAGGGGGGCAGCATATGTGAGGCCCTGAACAGGGAAGCATGAGAGAAACCTAACACTGTGCTGAGTTTGGCCCGGCCTCAGAGCGTAGCACAACTCACGGAAACATCTGCAAGGCACAGGACACGATGAGGGAAGGTCTGAGTCATGTGAAAACTACCCTTTGACACCAGGGCACTCAAAGGGCAGCCTCCAGCTTAATTAACATCCTAATTTATTTAACAACAAGGTGGGGCAGGAAAGTAAGGCAGGCTGCTTGTCCAAAAACAGGCCGGCGGCTGGCACTGTTACTGGGCCTGGAAGCTTGCACCTGTCACGTCATATCATATGAAGATGATTTAATACTTTCCAATCTATTACTAACCACGGACAATGTAAAACAATATAACTTTGGAACAAACATTTTAAAATTACCAGGTCCACATAGTTTCCGTTATTCAAGAGTCCTAAAAGAGTTGGCTGAGATCTTTGCTTAATGATGTTAAATTTTAATGAATCTAGAATATCAGGGACATGGCAGGAGCCTGGAAAAATGCTAATGTTATGCCAATATTAAAAAATGGAAAATAAAATGTATTGAGTAACTGTACCAAGTAACTGTCTTAAATGTTGTATAAGACACTACAGGATTCAACTGATAAAAAATTAAACATACGGAATATAATTAATTCCAGCCAGCATAGTTTTATGGAAAATAGGTCATGTCAAACAAACCTGATTTATTCTTATAAGGGATGATAAATTTGGTTGACAAAGGTAAATGTCAAGGTCCACTTGAGCCTAATAGTCCATTGCGATAGTTAAAAAAAGAAGCCCAAGAATATTACATTTACTGACAATGTGGGATTCTTTTGCCATTTCCATTTGCCATTGTCACAGTTGTGTATCAATCTCTGTCCAACACACAAAACCCTGATCACAATTTTCATTTTTACAATTAACAGATGGCCTTCATGTAACTCTTGGTGTATGTGTGACTTGCTTCATAGATACAACTACCCCGATGCCACACATAAGGCCACCTTTCTATACCACTTAATTGTTCTTTATAAATAAAGCAAGCTGGAACAGCTATTTGTGTGCCTCA
>NW_017728997.1:45938424-45943328 GCF_001723915.1 Gavialis gangeticus | reverse complement strand
TCATGTAACTCTTGGTGTATGTGTGACTTGCTTCATAGATACAACTACCCCGATGCCACACATAAGGCCACCTTTCTATACCACTTAATTGTTCTTTATAAATAAAGCAAGCTGGAACAGCTATTTGTGTGGCTCAGTGAAATCCACTCCAACACGTGAGACTTTTAGACACCACTGGATCATTGTTAGCTGCACCTTGTACTATTTGTCAATGGCAAGGCAACAGTCTGTGCCATGCAGAATAGGTCAGCTGTCCCTGGTGCCACGATGGTACCCATACCTGCTGCTCCTGGTGGGAAGCCTGATAGCGCTGCCCACAGAAGTTTCCTGTGGGTCAAAGACAGAGTCTTAAGACATGACTGTCTCCCAGCTTGACCCCCAATACCAATTTGCGACCATCAAACTTAGGGCGGTGTCTTAGTTATGTATCTGTATTTTAAGTAAGCGTGATACAGCCCTATTATGGTTTCATACAATTATAGATTTGTAAAGCACTAGGGCTAGAAGAAACCTCCAGAGGCCTTCTAATCCAACCCTTCACCCAAGGCAGGATCATCCCTACCCAAACCATTTTATACAATCCATAAATCTAAACTCTTCATAAGGCTACCATCAACCCTGACACAACATAGAATTAACACCCTAACCTGCCACAGGTAAAGGCAGGGAACCAGGGCAGCCAATGTCCTGTTTCTATTAAATGTTTTCAATATATGCTCAAGCGATCCCATGTAGAGGACCATGCCCCACAACCAGCAAGGCCCAGAAGCATGGGAAATACCTGTAGTAGAACATAGGCATAGCTACACCTAGATCATCCCTAACCAGTGGCTGTCCAACTTCTTCTTGAATACTCCAGTGATGGACAGTGCACAACTTCCCTGGGCAGTCTATTCCACTGCCTCAGTATTCTAATAGTGAAGAAGTTTTTCTGTATATCTAGTCTAAACTTACTTTGCTGCAACTTCAAGCCATTGGTCTACATCCTCCATTCTGCTACAAGAGAAAAAGGTGCTTTCCCTCCTCCTTATGGCAGCCCTTCAAGTATTTGAAGACTGCTATCATGTCCCCTCTTAAGTATTTTTTGCACAAGCCAAATAATGGCTAGCTCCTTCAGTGCCTCCTCATATGACTTCTTTCCAAGCCCTTTATCATCTTTGCTACCTACCTCTGGACCCTCTAACTTCTCCCCATCCTTTTTTAAAATATGGAGCTCAGAACTGCAAACAGTACTCCAGATGAAGCTTGACAAGTGGTGAATAAAAAGGCACTATCACCTCCCGTGTCTTGCACCTAATGCTTTTATTGATACATCCCAAAACTGTATTTGCCTTTTGTGTGGCTGCATCACACTGCAGACTCGTTTTGAATCTGTAATCTACCAAGACTCTTTTTCCATAGTACTGCCATTCAGCTGAGAGTCACCCATTTTATCTTTGTGTTTTTCATGATTGTTCCTGAGGTGTAGCACCTTGCATTTGTCCATATTGAACTTCATCCTGTTAGCTTTATCTCAGTTTTCCAATCAAGATCCTTCTAAATTGCACTTGCATCTTGTAGCGTGTTCACAATCCTTCCCAATTTTCTGTCATCTGCAAACTTGCTCAAGAAACTACCTATGCAAGCATCCAAATCCTTAATAAACACATGGAACAGCAATGAGCCCAGGACAGACTCCATTCAAAACCTCCTGGCATTCTGCCATGGTTCCATTAATAATTACCCTATGCTTGTGGCTATGGAGCCAGTTACCTATCCACCTTACAGTAGCTTTGTGCAACCTATATTTTTCCAATTTGTTTATGAGAAGATCATGCGAGATGTTATCAAAAGCTTTGCTGAAACACAAATAAACTATATCCACATCATTCCCTTAATCCAAACAACTAGTTACTATGTCAAAGAAGGGAATTAAGTTTGTTTGTCACAATTCATTTTTTTATAAATCCATGCTGGCTGCTTTTCCTCCAGATGCTAACCAGTCTGTAGTTCCCCCGATTCTCCATTTTGCCTTTTTAAAAGAGAGGAACTATGCTGGCCCTCTTCCAGTCCTCTGGTACCTGGCCCATCTCCCACAACTTCATGAAGATCATTGCCAAGAGCCCTGAGAGCACAGAAATCTAGAAACTTAGGGTTGAAAGGGACCTCAGGAGGTCATCTAATTCAACCCCCTACTCAAAGTGGGACCAGCCCCAACTAGATCATCCCAGCTAAGGCTTTGTCTACCCAGGTCTTAAAAACCTTGAAGGGGGGAGATTCCACAACATCTCTGGGTAACCTGTTCCAATGCTTTACTACTCTCCTCATGAGACAATTCTTCCTAACATCTAACCAAAACTTCCCTTGCTGCAACTTGAGACCACTGCTCCTTGTTTTGTCATCGGCAGTCACTGAGAACAGTCCAGCTCCATCCGCTTTGGAACAACCCTGCAGGTAGTTGAAGGCTGCTATTAAATCCCCTCTCAGTCTTTTCTTCTCCAAACTAAATAAGCCCAGGTCCCTCAACTGCTCGTGAGAAGTCATGTGCCCCAGTCCCCTAACCATTTTTGTTGCCCTCTGCTGGACTCTCCAACTAGTCTACATCCTTTTTGTAGAGGAGGGCCCAAAACTGGACACAGTACTCCAGATGTGGCCTGATCAGTGCAGAATAGAGGGGAGTAATCACTTCCTTTGATCTGCTGACAATGCCCCTACTAATGAAGCCCAGTATGCTGTTACTTTTTTGCAACATGAGCATACTGTTGGCTCCTATTCTTCTTACTGTCCATTGTAACAAACAGGTCCTTTTCTGCAGAGGTGCTGCTTAGCCAGTTGGTCCCAAGCCTGTACGGTGCATGGGGTTGTTCCATCCAAAGTGAAGGACTTTACACTTCTCCTCACTGAACCTCATGAGATTTCTTTTGGTTCAATCCTCCAATTTGTTGACATCTCCCTGACTCCCAGCCCTACCCTCCAGTGCATCTACTACTTCCCCCCAGATTGGTAATACCTGGAAACTTGCTGAGGGTGCGCTCTGTCCCATCATCCAGATTGTTGATGAAGATAATGAACAAAACCAGCCCCAGGAATGCCCTTTGGAGCACTCCACTTGATACTGGCTGGCAGCTAGACATCAAGCCATTGATTACTACCCTCTGAGCCTGATGATCCAGACAGTTTTCTATCCATCTTGCAGTCCATTCATCCAACCCAGACTTCCTTAGCTTGCTTGCAAGAATGTTGTGGGAGACCATATCTAAAGTCAAGGTATGTTACTTCCATTACTCTTCCCATATCCACAGAGCCAACCATCTCATCATAGAAGACAAGTCAGGTTGGTCAGACATGACTTGCCCTCTCTGAATCCAAGCTGATTGTTCCTACTAACTATCTTCTCCTCTAAGACTGCTTGCAGACATTAAAAAACAAGCCAAACGAACCACACTTTACCAAAAGCAGCAATGCATTACTTTGACCTGGCTCTCCATCGTCCGTATAGATAAGATCTTCAGTGGGGCTTCTGGTGCTTTTATCTAAAGCTGAATCAATCAACTATTAGATAGAAGTGCCAAAAAAGCCCCACTAAAGCATCTGATCTATACAGATGTTGGGCAAGCTGAAGTCCAAATAACATGCTGCCTGTTCTGGGTATGTGCTGGGCTTGGCGGGGGAGCACACTAAATTTAAAGTAAAGCACCATTTTCTTTTGGTTTTTCTTAACATCTGCAAGTAGCCCATGTCTTTACAAATTAATTTCTTCTGCTCCATGATTTTTCCAGGGTCTGAGATGAGGCTTATTGGTCTGTAATTCCCCAGATCCTCCTTCTTCCTTTTCTTAAAGATGGGAATTATATTTGCCCTTTTCCAATCATCCAGCTCTGCAGTCACATCAGCCAACTCCCTCAGCACCTCTGTGTGCCTCACCTCTGGCCCCATGGGCTTGTACATATATAGCTTTTCTAAATAATCCCTAACCTATTCTTTCACCCCTGCTAGCTCCTCACCTCCTCCACAAGCTGTGCTGCCAGGTGTAGTAGTCTGGGTGCTGACCTTGCCTATGAAGAATGAGGTGAAAAAGGCATAAAGTACATCAGTCTTTCCACATCACCTGTCACACGGCTGCTTCCCTCATTCAGTAAGGGATGAACACTTTCCCTGATCTTCCTCTTGTTGTTGACATGAGACAGATCTTCTTTGCCATTTCCTTCTATACCCTGGGATGAAATTCATCTGGCCCTGCTGACTTGTATTAATTCAAACCCAACAAAAGCTCTCTGATCATCTCTTTTATCTCATCTCCCAGCTTACCCCCTTCCTTATCCAGATGATCTGTATTAGGTTTCTGGCTGCAGCTTAATCTTTTTGTGAAGACTGAGGCAAAATAGCTGTTGAGCAGATCTGCCTTCTTTTTATCTTCTGTTAGGAGTTCCCTCTGGCTTTTTACAGAGGACCCACAGCATTCTTGGTCCTTCTTTTCTGACCATAATACTTGTAGAACAGGGGTAGGCAATTATTTCAGCTGGAGGGCTGCTTAACGACTTTTCATGAGCTGTCGAGGGCTGCAAGGGTAGCTCCACCACTTGACAGGTGCTCCTGGAAGTCCCACCCCTAGCCCCTGACCTTTGCCACCAGAAGTCCCTCCCCTTTCCAGTGAAAGTACTCTTTTTGGGAGGGGGGGTTTGCCATCTTGGAACTGGAAAAAAACTAAATTATATACTAAAAATAAAACATCTACTATATCATATTTTAATTTTATTTTTAATTTTTTTTATCCTGGTTTACATGTATTTGCATAGTGTATATAGAGGTTATTGCATAATACCTCAAAATAAAGTCTTACTCTTGTATATTGTGTGTCTGGGGGTGCAGGGTTTGTGGGGGATGTGCACGGGGTGTGGGGGTGTGTACATGTGGGATTTGTGGGG
>NW_017728997.1:45937339-45938047 GCF_001723915.1 Gavialis gangeticus | reverse complement strand
GGGGTTTCTGGGGGGGTTGTGAAGGGGTGTGGGGGATGTGTAGGGTTTGTGGGGTGGTCTGTGGGGGTGTGCGGGAGTATATGTGGAGCTTTTTGGGGGTCTGTGGATGTGGGGCTTGTGGGAGGGTGTGGGATAGTGTGTGTGGGGTGTGTGGGGTTTGTGGAGGCGTCTGTGGCATGGTGAGTATATGGGAGTGTACCTGGGGGGTGTGGGGTTTGTGGGAGGGCGCAGGGGTATGTGTATGTGTGTATAGGGGTATTTGTGGGGGGTGTGGGGGGCTTGTGGGGGGGTCCTCTGCTACCTGCACCCTCCCACCCATGGTGCACAGCTCCCTCCCAGCGCCCCACACCATGGTGCATGGCTTCTACTGCTGGGACAGCAGTAGCAGCAACTGGCAGGCTCTTGGGGCTCTCATGGCCCATGGCAGGCAGAGCCCTTTGGTGGCACATGGCTCTGGCCGAGTTCCAGGGCTGCACGTGGTGGCATGGAGCCAGCCTGGCCAGCTGGTGTGCACCCTTGAACAAAAGCACGGTGGCTTCGTGCCAGCATGTGGGGCTTTTGGCACTGCACGCAGAAGCCATGTGCCAGCAGGCTGAGTCAGGCCAGCTCCATGATAAGGTGCAGTTAGCCTTCCTGACTGCATCCCCACACTGCCGGCCCATGTTCATCTTGGCATCAAGGATGACTCCAAGATCCTTTTCTGCCTCT
>NW_017728997.1:45931926-45932339 GCF_001723915.1 Gavialis gangeticus | reverse complement strand
TCCCACCCCTAGCCCCTGACCTTTGCCACCAGAAGTCCCTCCCCTTTCCAGTGAAAGTACTCTTTTTGGGAGGGGGGGTTTGCCATCTTGGAACTGGAAAAAAACTAAATTATATACTAAAAATAAAACATCTACTATATCATATTTTAATTTTATTTTTAATTTTTTTTATCCTGGTTTACATGTAT
Organism: Gavialis gangeticus; assembly: GCF_001723915.1. Lineage (NCBI taxonomy): Eukaryota > Metazoa > Chordata > Crocodylia > Gavialidae > Gavialis > Gavialis gangeticus. The sequence goes on along the minus strand of NW_017728997.1, from coordinate 45,932,151 downwards.
TTGCATAGTGTATATAGAGGTTATTGCATAATACCTCAAAATAAAGTCTTACTCTTGTATATTGTGTGTCTGGGGGTGCAGGGTTTGTGGGGGATGTGCACGGGGTGTGGGGGTGTGTACATGTGGGATTTGTGGGGGGATGTGGGGTCTATGGGGGTGTGCATGTGGCAGTGTGTGGGTGGATGTGGGGGTGGGCGTGTGGAGTTTGTGGGGGTGTGTGGGTGG
>NW_017728997.1:45925968-45926926 GCF_001723915.1 Gavialis gangeticus | reverse complement strand
AAGGTAATGTTCTGAATGAGATGGCTGAGGCACATTTGGTCCTGTACATAACTTCTGTTGGGTGTGTGTGTATGGTGGGGTGTGGGGGTGCTTGTGAGGTGGTATGGCTGTGTGTGCAGGGGGGGCAATAGGGTATGATGTATATGTAAGCGGGTTGTGGGGGCAGGGTATAGGTGTGTGCCATATGTGGGAGGATGGGGGTGTGTGGGGAGCCCCCAAACACTCCCTCCCATAGTACACAGCCCTGCCACCAGCAGCAGCAGCAGGTGGCAGGCGCTCGGGGTGCTCATGTCCTGCACAGGCACTACTGCCCAGAAGCCCTAGTGCTGCACATGTTGGCAAGGAGCACAGCCAGGCCAGCCTGCCTAAACCACATGGAGCTCTGTGCAGCACACATGCAGCTCATGGGAAGCCCCGCACAATGGAACCAGCAGCCTTCCCTGCCACCTGCTGTGCAGGTCCAGGACTCCACTGGGAAGCAGGGGGCGGGACTCTCCTCCTCTTCCAGTGGAGTCCTGGGACCTGCACAGCAGGGGGTGCGGAAGGCAGGTGGCTCCATTTCATGCAGGTTCCCCTGGTGGCGTGTGAGTCCTAGTTCATGTGGGCACTAACGATGTGGCCAAGAAGAGCCCTGATTGCCTGATGGAGGACCACCACGCTCTGGGTTGTGTGCTGAAGGAGATGGGTGCACAGGTGGTCTTCTCTTCTATCCTGCCAGTGTGTAATGCTGAGACTAGGGGGTCATAGATTCATAGATTCATAGATTAAGGGTCGGAAGGGACCTAGTAGATCTTCTAGCCCGACCCCCCGCCAGGGCGGGAGAACAACAAAAAAACCCCAAAAAGAGAAACGGGACTCAAATGAGTCCAGCCAGGTAGGCATCCAGCCTCTTCTTAAAGACCCCCAGGGTAGGGGCCAGCACCACTTCCCTTGGAAGTTGGTTCCAGCTCCTAGCCGC
>NW_017728997.1:45923283-45925643 GCF_001723915.1 Gavialis gangeticus | reverse complement strand
CCCCTCATGGACATGTGCCAGGATAATTCTCTCAAACAGCTTACCCAGGATTGAGGTAAGACTAACTGGCCTATAGTTCCCTGGGTCCTCCTTCCTCCCTTTTTTGAAGATGGGAACCATATTGGCCCTCTTCCAGTCCTCTGGCACCACTTCTAGACCTCTGACCACTCTTCTTGGACACCTGGCTCCCCACCACCATAATCTTCATTATCTGTAGATAGGTTTGGATGAGATTGATCATGGAGAAATACTTACTGCCAACTAATGAGGCAGACTGTGGCCCTGGGTGCAGGATAATGGTCTACATGGAATAATGGGTTAACAGTTACCTTGAAATCAATACAGACAAACACAGACCTATTTTCTGGCACTTTATCAAAGTTCCATTCATTCCAGTTTACCTTGGATAAAGTTCCAGAATACTGCACATGCTGCAGTTCTACTTTTACCTTCAGCTGTATTGCAAAAGGTACCGCTAAGCTTTGAAAAATGTATGTTTTGTATGTCCTCAAGCACAATATTCTGCTTTCTTATGTTTTAAGGTACTGACACTATCGTGAAAGACATCAGTTCAGCTAAAAGGACAGCTAATCACTGTTCTGAGATTCATAATTATTTTAAAACCTGCAGATGTTTATGCTTTGCTAGTTCAGCCAAATCTCTCTTAGATGTTCTCTACCAAGTAATGCATGACCTCCTCACTTCCAAACATGGTGATTTACCATATGTCTTTTGTGCTACCTTTGCTGTAATAACACCCAAGAGCATTTCCCTTGTACATGTTTGGCGTAACATGTTTTTTCTGCAACTTCTCTAAGTACTTGCTGGTAATCCTACTGTGAAATGACCCTTGACCTTTAGGTAAGGGGTTTTTTGGGCACAAAGCACCCTTTTTCAGATCATCTGAAGGATGCTTTGTGCCTCAAAGCTTGTCAAACTTCTCTCCCAACTATGCAGTTGGTCCAATAATAGATGTCACAAAAAGAGCTTTCGTCTTGCACTTTTCCTGGAACACCAATGCTACAGCAAGTATTTAACTCTATGACCATTTTAAGTTTTTCATAGACATTTGATAGACATTTGGGCTGGAAGGGACCCTGAAGGATCATCGAGTCCAGCCCCCTGCCCCAGGGGCAGGAAGTCAGCAGGGATCATAGGATCCCAGCAAGATAAACATCCAGATGTCTCTTGAAGGCATGCAGAGTAGGTGCTTGAACAACCTCTGGCAGCAGTCTATTCCAACCCTTGGGGGCTCAGACAGTAAAAAAGTTCTTCCTTATGTCCAGCCTTAATCAGTTGCGGCGAAGTGTGTGATGGTTCGGTCTTGTCATCCCTTGGGGCGCTCTGGTGAACAGACATTCCCCCAGATCTTGGTGAACACCCCTGATAAATTTATAGGTGGCCATCAGATCACCCCTGAGCCTGCGCTTTTCCAGGCTGAAAAGTCCCATGGCTCTCAGCCTCTCTTCATAAGGTCTGTTTTCCTGACCTCTGATCTTGCACGTGGCTCTCATCTGCACCCTCTCAAGCATCCTTTTTGAATTGTGGAGCCCAAAACTGGATGCAGTACTCCAGCTGCGGCCTCACCAAGGCTGAGTACAACAGGAGAACGACGTCCTGGGATTTGCTTGAGAAGCATCTGTGGATGCAAGCCAGCATTTTGCTTGCTTTACTAGCCGCAGTATCACATTGAAGGCTGATGTTCATTTTGTGGTCAATCACGACCCCCAAGTCCCTTCCTTCCGTAGTGCTAGCCAGCATAGCACTGCCGAGCCTATACGGATGCTGCAGGTTTTTCTTCCCAAAGTGGAGAACCTTGCATTTTTCAGTGTTAAACACCATCAGGTTCTCGTCCGCTCATTTCCTGAGCCTGTCAAGGTCAGCCTGGATCACCCTCCTGTCCTCAGGTGTGGACACTTTACCCCAGAATTTGGTGTTGTCGGCGAAGTTGGCCAGTCTGCTTCTGATACCAATGTCCACATCATTAATGAAGATGTTAAATAGTGTAGGCCCAAGGACAGAGCTTTGGGGGACCCCACTGGTTACAGGGCACCACGATGATTGACTTCCGTCAGCCACCACCCTCTGGGTCCTACTGCGGAGCCAATTCCCCAGACAGTGGATCGTGGTGGGGCCGAGGCCACACTTAGTCAGTTTTGCTAAGAGGTTATATCATGGGATACCAGTTCGAAGACTTTTTTAAAGTCAAGATATATGACATGGATCTCTTCTCCCTTGTCCACATAATAGGTCACCTGGTCGTAGAAGGAAATAAGATTGGTCAAGCAAGACCTACCCGCAACAAACCCGTGCTGGCTATCCCTCAGGATGTTGCCATCAGGCAGCCCATTAAGGATGAC